>NC_138780.1:73835925-74484258 GCF_965119305.1 Pelophylax lessonae
GTTCTGTCCATTTCTTAATAAGGGTTTCCTCAAACGGATAACGCCTGTCAATGCGTTTGGAAATATTAAAAGTGCGTTTTGGCAGACGCCATTCTTCATCGATTGGATTGCCAAAACATTTGGGCAATGGAAAAACCTTTGCCACTTTGATGCGCTTTTTAGTCCCAAAAGGGATCTCAGTTTCAGCTATTTCTGATGGAATACCCTGTAACCTTAAGGTCTCTTGAACAGATACAATGAGTGCGTTTACCAACGCTTCCTCTCGGGCTATGGCTGATGCCGAAACATCCTCCTCACTGTCTGAAGAGACAGGACCCGAGACACCAATACCAGATGAAGTACCTGCAACTGCAGAAATAGGCTCAGAGTCTGAATCCGAGGTTTCAGATAATAAGGGGTTAGGCGGGGGTCGCTTTCTTGCGCCCTGTCCCTGACAAGCCACTTCCACCCGGGACACAAAAGTTTCCATAATGGCTGACAAAGATTCAATTGTCAATGGGGTGCTGGAGGATCCCGCAGACCCCTCGAGGGGATCCGGAGGAGATACATGAGTGGCAGGGTCCATGTTAATACAGGACACTTTTGCCAGCAATAAACAAAAAACTTCTTTTTTTTTTTTTTTTTTTTTTTTTTTGTGTGTCTCCCCCTAGCGCAATAGCGCCCCTCAGAGTACCTGCTTCTCGATCCCAGAGAGAGAGAGAGAGGGACCCCCAAGGCTCACCAACCGATGCAGAGCAGTTTCCAACAAACTGCAGCCAGCGTCTGTCTTACACAGACTGGAAGGAGCTGTTTGCTTTTTCCCGGGCAGAAGGCGTGGCTCCGCCCCCTGTGTACGCCTTCCGGCGTTCCCAGCCCTCCACGAGGACGCTGGGCTCACAAAACATGGCCGCCCCCATAGAAGAGACATAAGACTCCAAAAACATGGCGGCCGGCGTGACCTGAGGACATACATGCATTCGGTCTACGGCAAAATGGCGGCGGACCGCCGATATCGTCTTCCCAGCACATCCACCTGCACTCTGCTGAGAGGTGACATATGGATCTACAGAGATACACTGCACATAAGGTAGGATTATACCTCCTATGTTTGCTGTAATGTTACAGTCTGCTGGGTAGAGTGCTAGCTCTTGAACCAAGTCCACTTCCCACAAACACATGCTGTATTACAAGGGGGACTTGTAAGTGTCAGATATATACTGACCATATATGGAGGGGCCCATAATATATACTGCCTCATAAATGAGGAAAAAAGGGAACGTTTTACTCACCATACCGAACCGACAGGCACCCTCTCTTCATAATACCCTCTCCACCGATGTGGGGGTTTGTGGACGCCTCGACTCTCTGGTCCTGGCGTCCAAGCGAGCTTTTAACTCGCAAAGTCAGTCCCTTAACTGGGACTCCGTCGCGGCCGACTCAGCGCACTGGTCTGCACGCGCTTTTTAGGCAGAGACCGGGGTGACCACTGGATCTCACATCCAGCCCGTCGCCCGGCCCCGCATACTTACTTGAATATGTCGCGGCCGACCAAGCGCAATGCCTGGTCTGCACGCGCTCGTAGGCCGGCTGGGGTGACCACAAGTGTCGCCCAGTCCGGCATTTTTGCTTGAAGATCTCACAGGAAAAAAACACTGGAGAAAACTACCTAAAAAATGTCTTTTTCTTAAAGAAAAAAAAGTCTTGCCAGGACCAAAAGATCCCAGCAAGGAACTTAGGTCCTTACTCCTGACTAGACAGAAAAAAACTGATTCCCTGTAGCAGAGAGAGGGAGGATATACCCTCAGGGACTGCCCCCTAGGGTGGAGCCAGAACGTTTTTGTCATTCTGCCTAGTCCTACTCCTGCGGAGACAACATAACCCAGCTCTTGAGAATCAAGAAGACTACGTCTGTCAATGAGCGATAGAGAAAATACGTTTTTGTGTAAATCTATGCTTTGCTCACGCAGGGCAAAACAGATTCACTTTCACCCAGGCCTTCACAGGTGCATACACTTCCCTTTAGCTCCCCTGCAGCTCATCACCTGGGAACTGAAGAAAAACCTGATGCAGATTACAAGTCACTGGAGTCATAGCTTACACAGGACTATGGACCACTTTTTGAGCAATTTCAAACCAGGAGGTACTGGGTATTTCCTTCAGTTCCTGGCAATAAATAGAAGTGAGAGTGTAAAGGAAAAAGTAAAAAAGGAGAAGTCCAGGCAATACCTAACTAATGCAAAACCTGCTCTGTTCCACATTCTAAACCCAATTTATTTAACCCTGTAAAGCAGAAATAGCTGTACTTACCTATTCTGCAACCGATCCTGTCTCCAGCGGCAGAAGCTCTGTGCAAGAGAGGATCGACAATGGCTGTGAAACGCCTGGGAAGTGACATCAACCATAGAGTTACTATGGGGCTTCTGTTGTCAGATGCCTCTCCTGCACCCGCCTCCACGTCGAAGCCGCCGCTGACAGCTGATGCTGGGACCTGACCAGGTCAGCTGCAGAATAGGCAAGTACAGCAAATTCTGCTTTACAGGGTTAGATAGATTAGGTTTAGAATGTGGTACAGAGCAGGTTTAGCATTAGTTAGTTTTGCCTAGACTGCTACTTAAAGCGGTAGTATATTAATTTCTGGTACTTTTTTAGAATTTAAATCATATATGTGCGCATCACATCTCTAACCTTGTCCTTTGCCACTCACTTTTGCCATTCTCTTGATATTTGTCGTTCTTGCGAATGACGTCACCCGCGCATGCTCTGTGTACCCGGATTTTACGGCAAGCTAATGCTGCTGCCGGAATAATGCAGGGTCTATGCCGGGGCTGCGTCATTTCCTGTGCCGGACATAAGCCCTGTGCTCACACGAGACTCCGACAGCCCCATTCAGAAAATCCTCCACTACCCCATGTGACTTGCTACGTCACAGGGGAGTGCTAGTGGAGAGAGCCGAAGACGCGAAGGAGGAACTGCAGAGCTAGAGTGAAGAGGCTTGGTTTCGTCTGCTAGTGCGCATGCGCGGGATTTCTGAACACGACACTCAATGAGGGCGGAAATACTGCACAGATCGGGAGACGGAAACCACAGCAAGGATGGCGGCGCTATACAGGAGAAAAAACCCACCAGAACGGAACAAATTAAAGATGTAAGGAACATTTTTATTATATTATTTACATGCGATTTGATTTATAATGACATGTTACAGGCTTAGAATGGAGTTGGAGAGACTAAGGGCTGAGTATACTACCGCTTTAAGTTTGTTCTGCTGGCAATGGGGAAATAATAGCCAAGTTGTTCTTTGTTCTGAACAGGTAAAATGTAGGTTTGCTTTAACACTGGAGTGACAAAGTATTTGACAACATACCCAATACAACCAACACAGATCATCTATAATAGGAGTAAATGATAAAAGCAACATTTACTGTTCATAGTCTACTAAGATGTCAAGCAACAGCCCAATGGTTAAAAAACGCTGCAACAGTCATTACCTGTGCTGCCTAGGACTGCTGCTAATGTTTGATTGCAGTTTAAAAATGAAGGTGAGAATAGGGCAGGTTACCATGTACAACACAGGCAGACAGATAATAATGGACACTACAGTCATTCTTTTAAACATTCTTACTTCCTTCTTTACATGAAAAATACCACAAAAACAATGATATACATTATGTACTGTACGTATCTGCAAAGTTGTAAAAAATGCCTGAATAAATCTTACACTGTCTGTTGCTCGGCCAATTCATCCACATAGGGTGTGAAGCTGGGAAGACTTGGAGTTGAATCATGGCTGGAAGTCTGATGGGTGCTGCGTGGTGGCTAAAACAAAACAATCATAAAAAAATATAACTGAAAGTTCAAAGCAAACTGATAGTAAGGTTTTTCCCGTTTTCTGTTCATAGTACAGGTCTTGCTGTATTAAAAGGAGAAAGCAGCTCAGCCAATGGTAAAAAGTATCCGTGGTTCCCCGGGCTTTTCAAACCTTCCCAGCCTTGCGTGAGGACCACAACCTCGCTCCTGGCGAATTATTTCGCTACTTGCAACTGAAACACTTCTTTAGCCAGAACACACCGGCGCGCGATAGCTCCCATGTGTTCTCCACCTTTGAACGGGCTTGCAAAACAGGGGGCTCATCTCTGATCTCTATGCCCAACTTCTATCGGTTCAAGAGACCACCCCCCCGGCATATGCTTCCAAATGGGAAAGGGACCTACACCTCTCCTTGGAAGACTCTGACTGGATCCAAATTTGGCAAGCCACTAAATCGGCTTCCCCAAATATTGTAGCCTTGGAGACAAATTACAAGGTCCTTACCAGATGGTACTTGGTCCCAGCCAGAGTCTCCAAATATGTGCCACAGTACTCACCTCGTTGCTTTCGTGGTTGCGAGTCCCTAGGTACCCATGCACACATTTGGTGGGAATGCCCCACGGTCCGTACCTTTTGGTCCGAAGTCTATCGGGTTTTATCTACAATCTTCCACACACCCCTTACCCCTGATCCTGCTCCTGAACTGCAAGCCACCTCACCTCACACGTCACCAGTTTAAACTTTTCCTGTATGTCACCACGGCTGCGAAGGCCTGGAAAAACTTCCTCCCTTTGTTTCCTTACCACGAAAAATAGAGTCACTCAAGCTATGATCCACGCTAAAACTGAAGCTATCCTGCTGGATAAACTCATACCTTACGAAAAGCTTTGGAAACCATGGATTGACAACTGCCTTCCGATAGGCTTTGATGAATCCCTTGTACTAGCTTGACATGTGGTCACCGATTCCCTATTGGTATTGTCGCTCTGAACCACATCAGTGGCCTGGGACTCCCTCCTGGCACCTTTCCTCCCCCGCATAACCCCCCCCCCACTGTTTTGCCCTTCTTCCCCCCCCCTATCCTTCTTGCCCCTCTTACTACCTTCTTCCCCCCCCCCTTATTGCCTCGAGTTGGCCGCTACCTAATTTGTTTCCCTGTTGTGGCTGGACCACCAACTTTTGCTGCACTACGGCCTCCTCTTTTGCCCTACCCCCAGCCGCCCTTATGCACTGTGTTTATCCTTTGTACTTGTATACCGGGGCGCCCAGCTTGCCCCTTTCCTATTCCTAAACCTGACTGTTATGCTACTACTTGCTGTTCATGATGTCATTTTGACGTGTATTCATCTGTTATGCACCATTGTTACCTACTGGTATTGTTTTGTACTACATTCCTTCTGCCTTAATAAAAACCGTTTGAACAGAAAAAGTATCCGTGGTTTATATAATACATTAAACCACGCTAATAATAGTTTATACCAAACTCTAAATTTCATCTATGCACTAGCGTTAAAGCTTTTGTACTTTTTTGCCATGCATAAAACCAGAGCTTGGAAAGCCAAGTATGAGAAACTTCACAATATGGAACTGAATACAAACTACTGTAGTTGATACGGTAGAGTAATTGCAACGTGAAATGCTTCATGGCAACCAATCAGAACTCAGTTAATTATTCAATTCTTTACGGCAATTTGCAAATAATTATTGCGTTATCTCCGATTCATCATCCCAGTTCAGTCAAGTTGCTGACCCTGCATGATGCCTGAACAAAAGAGGACTTGATCGGTTACATTATATCAGATGAAAGCATTGCCTGGGGAAGTAATGATCTTTGTAAGATGTAACGAATACCTGTAAGTGTGGGAATTACAAATTCTTAACATGCATGCACCTAAAATCAAAAATATCTGATGCTAGATGTTTAGTAGTCTTTTAAGACATGCGGTTTCTTCTTACCCGGCCAGAGCTCCAGGGCCCTGCTTTGAGTTCATTTTCTTTGGCCCGTGATTGAGGCAATGCTGCCCAGGGTTGAGCAGCAAGTGTTGGTTGACTTTCAGGGACACGAATGCCTGTATTTTCATCAAACACAGCAAAACCAGTCCGGCTGGGGATTTGTTGCGGGGGAGCCATCGGAGCACTAAAACTCTGGCTAGAGCCTATAAACAATTAAAAAAATAATAAATACTATAATCTGGTAATTTGCTCCTTCAAATAATGCTTAGAGTCAATCTAAAGCCCTATTTAATTCCACTCAGAGTGAAACCAGCATTTGTAAAAAGGCATGATAGCATGTTAACATTAACAGGTAAATTGGGAGTGGCTGGGAAGTGAACAGAGCAGGACATGTGCAGGCTGAGCTCCGCTCCTGTCCACTCCAGAATTGCATCCTTATCAATGTGTATCAACGTTCCAGACTCACTTGTGGCTCATCCTGCAGTGCTCTTACAGGTCTCTGGCGAAGCTCTAGACACCTAAAATGCCGCGAGTTCCTCCTGCTCCTCGCCTCGGAGGGCCATCTTGGCCATGAGGTCTCCTTGTGCTGCAGTCTGGACAGGCACGCAAACAAACGTGGAGGAGGAGACTGGCTTGGCTCCTACAGACTTTTTGGCGGCTATCACCTCCTGCAAAGAAACCCACACCTCCAAAATAGGCACACTGACACCATCAGCCTCAGTCATTATATGGAGAAAGATCAGGGACGGTTCAGAAGCCCAGTCTCGTTATATCTACCATCGAGGACACAATCCAGACGGATTCTAGGGAGATCCGGACACTGCAGCGCCAGGTAAAAGCCCTTCAAGAGAAGTCTGTAGGTATCGGGAACAGACTCCGCCGTAATAACTTGTGGGTGGTGGGACTTCCTGAATAGGAGGAGGGCCCTAAACCCACAGAGTTTGCTGCGCTATTCCTCAAACTGCCTCCTACATTTGTGGTTGAGTGCGCTCATTTGTTCTTTTAGTGCAGTGCTCCGGCAGGGAGCTTGTTTTTTTTCTCATGGAAGTTACTAATTTACGGTCACTTTTTCTTTCTTTGGTGCACTGGCTCTTGCTTCCCGTCAGAGATCTCTCCAAGTCCCCTATGTTGTTATCCTAGTACGGTTATGTTAGTTGTTTTTTTTTTTTTTTTTTTAATGGTATCTAAACCTATGCAACTCAGTTCTTTCATGGAATGTCAGGGGTGTGAACTCCAAATTTTAAATATGCCCTCATGTTTTAATATATTTAGCTCCACATCCCTCTTATTGTCATGTTACAAGAAACGCATCGGATGGGTAGCAAAATACTTGCCTCGAAATGTCCTTGGATCCAAAAGACATTTCACGTTTATTCATCCTGATAATTACATGTGGTCAAAAGTATATTATTGTTAATGTGCATTTGCCACCACCTTTTAAAGGCCGATCTACTGTATTTAAGTTGGCCCCGCATTGTCCAGCAAAAATCCTGTTTATGGGTGACTTTAAAGCCACTTTATCACCTGTTTTGGATAGGCCTGTCACCTCTAACTACACAAGCAATATGTAGACATGGCAGCACTTTCTACTGAAATTTGACGCTGGAAGTATACCCAATCTAGGGCATACTTCTGCTTTTCAGCAAAGAACACTAATAGGTAAATTAAATTTAGTTATAGTAAACTCAGCCTAAGGGTCCATTCAGACTAGCGCGACTTGTCAGGCAACTTGTCAGCCTGACAAGTCGCGCTTGGTCGCTAGCCATTGATTAGCACAGGACCCGTTCTAATAGGAGCGACACAAGTCGCTCTGACTTAGAAAAAGGGTCCTGTACTACTTTGGGGCGACCTGGAGGCGACTTGCATTGACTTCAATTATATGAAGTCCGTGCAAGTCGCGCCAAAGTCTTTTAACGTTTTTAAATCAAAATAATAAACAGATTATACTCATCTGCTCAATACCGAGCCTCCTTATCTGCGGTGCTTGCTGTGGGGGCACTCACCAGGAGGGAGGGGCTAGGAGAGCAGAAGAGGGACCCGAGAAGAGGAAGACCAGGGCTACACTGTGCAAAGCCAACTGCACAGAGCAGATCAGTAGAACATGCTTGTTATTTTTGTTTAAAAAACGAGACTTTACAATCACTTTAAAACATCTAACATCTTTAAATATCTCACAAAATTCAGCCATTCAAGGAGATTCTTACTATGCAAAGGATGTACGCACCCAAATATGACTGATGATTGCAAAAAGGGCACAAAAATTCTTCAATACATTAAGATAAAAAGCCTTCTGTGTCCATCAGTTCCCCTCAGCCCCCCTAATACTTACCTGAGCCCCATCTCTCTCCAGAGCGGCGATCGGTGCTGCGGTATGTCACTCTGACACACCGCATCTCTGATCTTGGTAAAGAGCCTACTGACGTAGGCTCTTTACCATGTGACCAGCTGTGTCCAATCACAGCTGGTCACATAGTAAATAGGAAGTGCTGTAGGAAGTGCCGTTGATCGGCTTTCCTCTGTTCGTGCCTGACAGGCACGAATAGAGGAGAGCCGATCTGCGGCTCTCCTGACAGGGAAGGGGGGTCTGTGCTGGTAATCAGAGCATTGATTACCAGTGCAGAGCCTTGGGGGGGGGGGGGGTGCCACTAGAGCCACCAGAGATGCCCACCCATGACCACCAGGGATGGTAATCAGGGCTCAGGGAGCCTGCCAGTGGTGCCCTCCCCATCAGTGCTGCCCACCATTGCCATCTATCAGTGCCGCCCACCAGTGCCATCTATCAGCGCCGCCCCATCAGTGCTGCATATTAGTGCCGAAAAAAACGTATCCATTTACAAAATGTTATAACAAACAAAAAATCTTTTTTTTTTTTTCCCTCAAACTTTTCGGTGATCAAATACCACCAAAAGAAAGCTCTATTTGTGGGAAAAAAATGACAAATTTAGTTTAGGTACAGTGTTGCATGACCGCGCAATTGTCATTCAAAATGCAACAGCGCTAAAAGCTGAAAATTGGTCTGGGCAGGAAGGGGGTGAAAGTGCCCGGTATTGAAGTGGTTAAAGAAGTTTTCTGAAGAAATAAATTACTTACGTTTTAGGTTATCTCCCACTCTGCTCACTGGAGCTCTTGCTTTGTTTTTTCCTCTGGCTTTTAAATCCACCAGAGAGCTGCGCTGAGGTTCAGAGGATACAGACTCCTCAACATCTTCATCAGCAAGACTCTTTAACACTTGACGAGAAACCCGGGCCTGGAACTGTCTGCAAAAGATATGACGAGGAAACTGCTTATTAAAGACTAATGCAGCACAAATTTATAGAAAATTAAAGTTCTTTAAATGAAATTGCTGTGAGCCACATCTGTATATGTAAAATAGAAAGGAACGATGCGCTAACTACCAGAAATTATTAACGCTTAAAACAAATCTGTGTCCATATTAAACCTATATAGCAGATACTCACATTCTGTATCTGAAGACGTCAGCTGCAGTCACTCAGTTTAAATCACCATGTAATATGTTCCCGAAGGTGAACTTATCCTTTAACCCTTTCACAGCCAGAGCCATTTTTTCATTTTTTGCACGTTTAAAAAATTATTTTAGGCCCGAAGATAACATAAAACCCCCAAACATTATAGATTTTCTGAAGGCAGACACCCTAGAGAATAAAATAGTGGTAGTTCCAATTTCTTATGTCACATATTACCGCAAAGGTCTAGGAAGAACAAAATTTCAGTTGTTAAAAAAAAAAAAAAAAAAAACACACACAATAGAATTACCCAAAATTTTTTTTGGTAAAATATAAAAGCAGAATAGAGAGATACCCAACATGTCAGTACTAGGGATCGACCGATTATCGGCACCACCGATATGCACTTTCCCCGATATATCATAGAGAGGGGTTCCCCTAAATGGGACTTTTTAGGCACAGAAGGATCTAGTATTATAATAATCAACAGTGATTTAGATAATAATGGTGATTTTTATTAAATGTGTATAAACAAAAAATTAAAAACATATACAAGCTATACCAAATGACACCAATGATCAACCAAATAGCAGAACTTTAACCCGACATGTTTCGAAGATAATAAACTTTCTCTTCTTCTTCAGGGGAAGCTCAAGTAAGTATTATATTAACAGAAAAATATATATATGAATATTATATACTAGATGTATAAAAAGCACATTTAAAGATATTGTGTTAACATTACTTACAGGGTTGACAGTGTCTAGACTTAAATAGCTTGTACAAGGGGTTAAAACCAAGGAAGCTGGGCTTGATCTGACTGGCGGTGTGGGCTGCTGATATGTATATGCAGCTTAGATGGTATGACAGGGTAAGCTGACCCGAGACCTCCACTATGGGCGTCTGAAGTCCAATAAAGTTAGGAAGCCAAACACGGTGCCATATCTTATCCCTTTTCATAAATGGTGTTAAAGCCAGACAGCTGGTAAAAAAAAAAAAAGGATCACAAGAAAGGATTGGGTTTAGAGTTCTGATAATTCAATGTGTGGCAAGAGGAATGAGTATTAGAATTACTCAAACTTTAGATTGCCAAATAATATCGAAAATAGGTTAGAGAAAATTATTACTTGTACCTTAAAGGATGTGTAGATGGGCAGACCGATCCTCTCCAGCGAGCAGACAGCAGATACTGTGCTGCCCGAATGCTGGGAGGGGGTGTATAAGAGGCCATACTAATTAGGGAGAAGGAGGCATCAGCTGGCGTCCAGGACTGGGCTTCCTGGATCGCAAGCGCCGGGCCCGCCCCCACCCGACGTGTGCGCCGCATAGCGGCACAGCGCGGAGTGGGCGGGGCCGGCGTCTGCGTTCCACCGGCACGGCGTACGAAAACCGGAAGTTCAGAAGAACATCCGGTCTTCGTTGGTGCGCACACACCCAAAGGGGAGTGGAGCTGGAAAAGCACCAATGAGAGACATCGCCTGGAAGCGATGTGTCTCCACCGTGCCGGGACGCCCACAGGGGAGGACCCGGGAAACAGCTCGCAGATAAACGGCTGATGAGATACAAAGTAAAAAAGTTTAATCAGAGACATTTAATCAGCCAATATAGTTGGGCATGTTGATATATGTATATTATAGATGTATGTAACACCGCTAGAGATCAAGACCAGGCCAAGGTGTTGTAATGGAGACCACCTAAAGAACACAGATAGAAAAAGAGCATCAATAATACAAATTGGAAATATTCAAGTTGTACAGTACAAATGTGGACATTGACATCATGGAAATAAGAAAGCATATGATGTAATCAAAAAGAGGATAACAGTAGAACACAACAGTGAAATTCATTATATGTTGTCTACATGTACAGAATAATAAAGTACAATACATATGTGGACATATTACTCTGTATTTATCATTTTTCCATTCCTCCTGACTCAAAGCCTTCCAGGAATGGCTTGAAAGACAACATGCCATTTAACCCTGGTGGCTCAGTGGCTTTGAGGGAATAGATCCACCTCAGCTCAAGTTGGAGGAGACTTTTGTTCCAGTCTCCTCCTCTCGGGCTGGGGTGGATACGATCAAGGATTAAGAACTTTATTTTAGGGAATTTTCCCCCGTGGACTGTGCCTACATGGCGTCCAAGCGGGAGTTCTGGGTCAGACTTCCTCATGCTGAGGATATGCCGGTAAGCCCGTCGCCAGAACTCTAATTTGGTTTTGCCTACGTAGAAACATTGACAATCACATAGCAGTAGATACACCACCCCCGCCGTGCGACAGTTGGCGAAGTGTCTAGCTGTGAAAATAAGACCGTTAGGCAGCATGGGATTTTTTTGTGTCATCATGTAGCCGCAATAGTTGCAGCTGCCACATAAAAAGGTCCCTTTATATTTACAGCAACTAGTGAGGGACTCATTTATGAATTCACTCCGAACCAACCTATCTTTGAGCGCAGGGGCTCTTTTGAAAGTGAATTTGGGAGTGTCTGAAAGATATTGGCCCAAAATTGGATCGGATGACAGAAGGTGCCAATGTTTGGCAACAATCCGTCTAATTTTAGAGTGTTGGTACGTAAATGGAGTTATGATTCTGGGTTCATCACTGTTGCTGTCCGTATTTGGAACCCTCTTTGGGGCTAGTAAAGCTTTCCTGTCACTAAGAAGAGCACGCTTATAAGCATGTTTGAGTGATTTTTTAGAATAACCTCTTCGTAATAATCTATCCCGCAGCCCACCGGCTGCAGATTGAAACGAGGGTAGATCAGAGCAAATACGCCTTAGTCGTAGGTATTGGCTTACTGGGATGGAACGGAGGAGGGGTGTGGGATGGAAGCTAGAACCATGGAGGATTGTATTCCCCGCAGTGGGCTTTCGGAAAAGTCCGCTGTGTAGGGTACCTCCTTCGTCCTTCGTAGGGAAGGAGGTACCCTACACAGCGGACTTTTCCGAAAGCCCACTGCGGGGAATACAATCCTCCATGGTTCTAGCTTCCATCCCACACCCCTCCTCCGTTCCATCCCAGTAAGCCAATACCTACGACTAAGGCGTATTTGCTCTGATCTACCCTCGTTTCAATCTGCAGCCGGTGGGCTGCGGGATAGATTATTACGAAGAGGTTATTCTAAAAAATCACTCAAACATGCTTATAAGCGTGCTCTTCTTAGTGACAGGAAAGCTTTACTAGCCCCAAAGAGGGTTCCAAATACGGACAGCAACAGTGATGAACCCAGAATCATAACTCCATTTACGTACCAACACTCTAAAATTAGACGGATTGTTGCCAAACATTGGCACCTTCTGTCATCCGATCCAATTTTGGGCCAATATCTTTCAGACACTCCCAAATTCACTTTCAAAAGAGCCCCTGCGCTCAAAGATAGGTTGGTTCGGAGTGAATTCATAAAGGAGTCCCTCACTAGTTGCTGTAAATATAAAGGGACCTTTTTATGTGGCAGCTGCAACTATTGCGGCTACATGATGACACAAAAAAATCCCATGCTGCCTAACGGTCTTATTTTCACAGCTAGACACTTCGCCAACTGTCGCACGGCGGGGGTGGTGTATCTACTGCTATGTGATTGTCAATGTTTCTACGTAGGCAAAACCAAATTAGAGTTCTGGCGACGGGCTTACCGGCATATCCTCAGCATGAGGAAGTCTGACCCAGAACTCCCGCTTGGACGCCATGTAGGCACAGTCCACGGGGGAAAATTCCCTAAAATAAAGTTCTTAATCCTTGATCGTATCCACCCCAGCCCGAGAGGAGGAGACTGGAACAAAAGTCTCCTCCAACTTGAGCTGAGGTGGATCTATTCCCTCAAAGCCACTGAGCCACCAGGGTTAAATGGCATGTTGTCTTTCAAGCCATTCCTGGAAGGCTTTGAGTCAGGAGGAATGGAAAAATGATAAATACAGAGTAATATGTCCACATATGTATTGTACTTTATTATTCTGTACATGTAGACAACATATAATGAATTTCACTGTTGTGTTCTACTGTTATCCTCTTTTTGATTACATCATATGCTTTCTTATTTCCATGATGTCAATGTCCACATTTGTACTGTACAACTTGAATATTTCCAATTTGTATTATTGATGCTCTTTTTCTATCTGTGTTCTTTAGGTGGTCTCCATTACAACACCTTGGCCTGGTCTTGATCTCTAGCGGTGTTACATACATCTATAATATACATATATCAACATGCCCAACTATATTGGCTGATTAAATGTCTCTGATTAAACTTTTTTACTTTGTATCTCATCAGCCGTTTATCTGCGAGCTGTTTCCCGGGTCCTCCCCTGTGGGCGTCCCGGCACGGTGGAGACACATCGCTTCCAGGCGATGTCTCTCATTGGTGCTTTTCCAGCTCCACTCCCCTTTGGGTGTGTGCGCACCAACGAAGACCGGATGTTCTTCTGAACTTCCGGTTTTCGTACGCCGTGCCGGTGGAACGCAGACGCCGGCCCCGCCCACTCCGCGCTGTGCCGCTATGCGGCGCACACGTCGGGTGGGGGCGGGCCCGGCGCTTGCGATCCAGGAAGCCCAGTCCTGGACGCCAGCTGATGCCTCCTTCTCCCTAATTAGTATGGCCTCTTATACACCCCCTCCCAGCATTCGGGCAGCACAGTATCTGCTGTCTGCTCGCTGGAGAGGATCGGTCTGCCCATCTACACATCCTTTAAGGTACAAGTAATAATTTTCTCTAACCTATTTTCGATATTATTTGGCAATCTAAAGTTTGAGTAATTCTAATACTCATTCCTCTTGCCACACATTGAATTATCAGAACTCTAAACCCAATCCTTTCTTGTGATCCTTTTTTTTTTTTACCAGCTGTCTGGCTTTAACACCATTTATGAAAAGGGATAAGATATGGCACCGTGTTTGGCTTCCTAACTTTATTGAACTTCAGACGCCCATAGTGGAGGTCTCGGGTCAGCTTACCCTGTCATACCATCTAAGCTGCATATACATATCAGCAGCCCACACCGCCAGTCAGATCAAGCCCAGCTTCCTTGGTTTTAACCCCTTGTACAAGCTATTTAAGTCTAGACACTGTCAACCCTGTAAGTAATGTTAACACAATATCTTTAAATGTGCTTTTTATACATCTAGTATATAATATTCATATATATATTTTTCTGTTAATATAATACTTACTTGAGCTTCCCCTGAAGAAGAAGAGAAAGTTTATTATCTTCGAAACATGTCGGGTTAAAGTTCTGCTATTTGGTTGATCATTGGTGTCATTTGGTATAGCTTGTATATGTTTTTAATTTTTTGTTTATACACATTTAATAAAAATCACCATTATTATCTAAATCACTGTTGATTATTATAATACTAGATCCTTCTGTGCCTAAAAAGTCCCATTTAGGGGAACCCCTCTCTATGTACTGTCCATTAGGGATGTGGCACATTTGAACACTGGTCATACACATCCTTTCTTCCCCGATATATCGGAATCGGCCTCTGAGGTTACCGATATTTCGGGAAAGTGCTGTACCGGAGTGATGCCTGCAGCTAGAGGAATCATCCCGGTACCGGCGTCCATAGCCGACGGTGACAACCGATGCGGCCAAGAAGCCACTCGGCTGTCATTACAAGGAGCAGGAGGGGACGTCTCCCCCCCTCCTGCCGCCTTCCGCGGCTCGCTCGGGTCTCCTGTCCCACTGGAAGACCTGGGCATCCTACCTGCACGGCCGCCGAAGACCCGATCAAAGCCGCATTCGGCTCTGATCCGATCTCCATGTAAAAAACCCGGAAATGATGTCATGACATCACTTCCGGGTACTCGGCGCCACATTCAAAAAAAAACTACAACAGCCATACTTGGCGTTTTAAATGCTTTTCAGTGCCGAGGAGGGGTTTGGGGGTCTTTTAGACCCCCAGATTTCTCCACAAGGAGTACCTGGGAAAAAATAATAAAACATTTTACATGTCTGAAAATATCGGCCGATACCGATAACCGATGACCAAAATATCGGTATTAAAAAAACGATATCGGTCCATCACTAGTCCGTATCCTATATTTTCCATAAGCAATGCTTTCAAAGTCCCCTATAGGTAATCAGTTTAGTGTTACGAAGTAGGTCTGGTGCTAGAATTATTGATCTCATTCCGGCATGAGCGGCAATATGTACCATGTGTATTGCATGCAATGTTTTCAGGTCTAGGCGCCCCGCAGTGTGCATTACGCTTGAACGTGCGTATATGTGGGGGTGCCTCAATTTGTTTGGGAGGTATTTTATGTGCTTGGGTGTAACTAATTTTTTAGATGTAGCACACTCATAGGTGATAGGTAAAAACATCTATTGCTCCTTCTGCTTATCAGGGGAGCCTAATCTATTAGGTTGCCTGTTGCATGTTTCCAGGTGTGATTCACTGGGTCTGAGGGAGTGTTCCCACTGCATTCAATGAGGGAGCTTGTTGGGCAGTGGAGGAAACCCAGCCAGTGACACATTGGCTTTTGTGGGAGTTTCAGTGGGAGGGCATTCTTGCAATGCATCCTGGGATTGCCCCTAAAAGCTGAGGGGACATGTGACAAGGCATCTTTGGCGGGAAGCAGAGTCCCAGGAGGAGGTGGACGGCTGTCTCTCCTCCTGCTGTGTATGAGGAAGGTGGTCTTAGGCAGACGGCCTAGTGAACCAGGTATGGAGCTGAGCTGCAGAGGATCCAGTGGAGCCGACAGTGGAGCTGCTGGCAGAGTCTCTTGGGAAAAACAGTGTCCGTGAGTACTAGGGGACTTGCCAAAGGGTCTGCCCAGGAAGGGGGGCCACTCCAGTAATGTCAGAGGATCAAGGGGCCAGCTCACACAGAGTTGTAAAGAAAAGGGGGTGCTGTGTAGAGCCCTGAAGAGTAGGGACAAAGGGGGTGCCAAGTAAGACCCTGAAGAGTAATTCACAGTACAGTACAACAAATTCTTCTTCACTTTAGTGGCAAGGTGAAGCAGCGGCCTTGCTGCATTTAGCTAAACAGAAAATCCCAGCAATTGTACATAGTTTATTCAGTTGGAGTATCCCACTCATCCCTTCTCCTATCCAAGTTCTCAAAATAAAACCACAAAAACCAAAACCCCTAGACGGTTTTCTGACTGAGCCAAGCATTTTGAAAATGCATTATTGTCAGTTATTGCTATGGGTAACCCAGGGGAATCCGTAACCAGCAGCTCCCAAGGGAGTAGTGCTATATACAATAAAAAAATTTTACTAATCTTACAAAAAGTCCCCTATGTGATGATTTTTTTTTTTTTTTTTGGTGACAGGTTCTCTACAATGGCCCAGTCAATCACCTGACTTGAATCCAATAGAAAATCTCTGGAAAGAACTAAAGATCAGAGTTCATAGAAGAGGCCCATGAAACCTTCAAGATTGAAAGACTGTTTGTGTGGAAGAATGAGCCAAAAATCACACCTGAGCAACGCATGCGACTAGTTTCTCCATACAGGAGGCGTCTTGAAGCTGTCATTACTAACAAAGGATTTTATACGAAGAATTACATTTTGGTTAGCGTGGTCAACACTTTTCCCTGTGTTGTTCTATTTAATTACACATAACTTCATTTCTGTTTGTTTTGGTTTCTTTATATGTATGGGTTGTTACTGACATGTGGTGAAAATTTCATGCCAATAGCACCTTTAGAAATATATTTACCTAGAAAAATGGTGACGTGTTAAAAACTTACAGTATTTTACCCAGTGTGTGTGTGTTTGTTCCCCCCATGGTAAAGTTATGGGTAAGTGAGGAAGCAGGATACAGTTATACCTCCTTAATACACTGAAGAAGGTATATGGACAACATTTTGTTTATATCGAATATGGATTGTGTCTAATTGACTACCTATTCCACAGCTCAATAAAAGTTTTTTGGATATTAGGTTTTGTTGGGAGAGTATTGCCTCAATATTCTTATTTGTGTAAAGGATGGTGAGCTACGCACACACAAAGTCCTCCGCAAAAGCCACTGACACAAATGGGTTCATATGCAAAAGGAGTTGCCAACGTCTTTCTTGGGTTAACAGTATTGCGATAAAACAATTCATCTGCATTAGAAAGTTATCTATGGAGAATTATTTTGAATGGAAAAAACTGAATTTTTGTAAAATCTTACCTGTAAAATTCCTTTCTCTGAGTCCTCCGACAGTCGCCGCCTCTTCATATTCGTCACATATGGGGTATTAGACTTTGCTCCGAAGGAGTAGCTAGGCAACAGAATATGTTAACATTAAAGCTTTTAACATATCCCACCCTCAGGGGGTGGTCCCCTCAGTCAATACCCTCCTACTTCCTGCAACCATATCTCAGTTTCAGTGGAATAGCAGTAGAGTATACAACCAAACCCCAAAAGAGGGGCGGGGGCGGCGACTGTCGGAGGACTCAGAGAAAGGAATTTTACAGGTAAGATTTTACAAAAATTCCGTTTTCTCTTACGTCCTCCGACAGTCGCCGCCTCTTCATATTCGTCACATATGGGGACGTCCCAAAGCAGTGCAAACATGAGGGGTGGGAAACGCATCCGCGCCGAAAGGCAACGCAGTCTCCGCATCAAAGAAAGGAACCTTACCAAAGGAAGGAAACCAGCTGGGCTACAGGAAAAACAAGTGCTCAACAGAAGCAACAACCCAGGAAAAGACAAATAACCAGGGGATAAAAAACTTATCCCAACAGCCAGAGGACCCCAACAAGGGACCCTAGGGAATTGCCGCACTAAGAACCTTGCGGCCAAAGGAAGCATCCGCCGATGCCTGAACATCTACTTTGTAGAATTTTGTGAAAGTATGCACGGTCGACCAGGTCGCCGCCTTACACACCTGGGCTACAGAAGCCCCATGACGACAGGCCCAAGACGTACTCAAAGATCTAGTAGAGTGCGCCTTCACAGGCACAGGGGGAACCTTCCCCTGCAAAAAATAGGCCTGTTCAATGGTCTGCCTGATCCATTTGGCAATGGTAGAGGCCGACGCCGCCATGCCCTTCCGAGGACCCTCTGGAAGAACAAACAAGGAGTCCGTCTTTCGAAAAGACTCAGTCGATTTAAGGTAAACCCTTATCGCCCGAACAACATCCAAAGAATGCAATCTCACCTCCTTTGGATGTATAGGCTTCGCGCACAGCGAAGGCAAGACAATATCCTCATTAAGATTGAATTCCGAAACTCGCTTTGGAAGAAAAGAAGGATTAGGTCGCAAGACCACCTTATCCAAATGAACAACCAGATACGGAGACTTGCAGGACAAAGCCGCCAGCTCCGACACTCTGCGAGCCGAAGTGATCGCAACCAAAAAGGCGACCTTTTTGGACAACATAGACAACGAGATCTCCCTGATCTGTTCAAAAGGAGCACGTTGTAACACAGATAGAACGAGATTCAAGTCCCAAGGGGGCAGAGGATCCCTCCTAGGAGGAACCAGATGCCGCACACCCTGAACAAAAGTGCCAACCAAGGAGTTGGAAGCCACGGGACGTTGAAACAGAACGGCCAGCGCAGACACCTGACCCTTTATCGTAGCCAGCGCCAAACGCTGATCGACACCCGTTTGAAGGAAGGACAGCACTCGGGAAACCGAGTACGTGCGGGGTGAAAACCCCCTGGACTCACACCAGGCAAAATAGGCCTTCCAAGTACGGTAATAAACCTTCCCCGAGGAAGACTTCCTCGCGTTGATCAAGGTATGAACGACCTCTGGGGAGAGACCCTTCTCCTTCAGGACCTCGGTCTCAACAGCCAGGCCGTCAAAGCCAGCGACTGTAAAGCAGGATGGTATATCGGTCCTTGAGACAGGAGATCGTCTCGAAGAGGCAGACGCCACGGGGCGTCGAGCGCCAGATTCACGAGGTCTGCGTACCAGGACCGGCGAGGCCAGTCCGGTGCCACAAGAATCACCGTGCTGCGTTCCGAGTGTAACCTGCGAAGGAACCTGGACAGCAACTGAATCGGTGGAAACGCGTACATCAGCCTGTACTGATGCCACGGGCCACTAACGCGTCCGACGCGTGTGCCCGAGGGTCGCGCGTCCTTGCCACGAACCTTCTCACCTTGTTGTTGAGACGAGACGCGAACAGGTCCACATCTGGAAGACCCCACTTCGCGCACAACATCTGGAAGACAGCCGGGTGGAGAGACCATTCCCCCTGATCCAGAGTCTGGCGACTCAGATAGTCCGCCTGCCAGTTCTCCACCCCCCGGAATGTGAACCGCCGTCATCGCCGGGACATGAGTCTCGGCCCAAGACAGAATGTCGGCCACTTCTCGAGCCGCTCGGGCACTCCTGGTGCCCCCTTGGTGGTTGATGTAGGCCACCGCCGTGGCATTGTCCGTCTGCACCCGAACCGGGCAGCCCTGCAGCCGGTCCGTCCAGCGATGAAGACAGAGATTTATCGCACGCAATTCCAGAATGTTGATCGGAAGGGAGGACTCCCCCTCCGACCAAGTCCCCTGGGCGGACAGAACGCCCAGAACACCACCCCAGCCCGACAGGCTGGCATCCGTGGTGATTACCGTCCACGAGATAGGACGAAACGACTTGCCCCCGGACACCATCGGGGACTGGAGCCACCACAGAAGGTCTCTTCTGGTGCGATGACTCAACAAGATTTGAAGATCCAGAGATCGAGGTCGCCCGTCCCACATGGACAGGATCTCCGCTTGGAGACCCCGCGTGTGAAACTGGGCGAAGGGAATCTCCTCGAAGGCCGAGACCATCAATCCCAGACATCTCATGCACGTCCGCAGAGACGAGAGCGGAACATCCCTGAGGGACCTGACTTCCTCCTGAAGAGTCCTGAGTTTGTCTTCCGGCAGGAAGACCTTCGCCTGCACAGAGTCCAGAATCATTCCCAGGTAGGGAAGACGAACCGACGGACTCAGTGTCGACTTTGGAAAATTTATCGTCCAACCAAACTCCTGCAGAGTTTGCATCGTGACAGACAGGTCCTTCTCCAGACCCTGGCTGGTCGCAGACCGAACCAGAATGTCGTCCAGATACCCCAGGACAGAAATGCCCTGGGCCCTCAATAATGCCAGAACCGGTGAGGGCACCTTGGTGAAGACCCGCAGAGCCGAGGCGAGACCAAAAGGCAACGCCACGAACTGGTAGTGATCCTCCGCAATGGCAAATCGAAGGTACCTCTGGTGACCCTCGAAAATGGGGATGTGAAGATACGCATCCTTCAAATCGACGGAGGCCATGAATTCCCCCCGAACCAGGGCAGCCACCACCGACCGCAGGGATTCCATGCGGAACTTGCGAACCCGCACAGAGCGGTTCAGAGCCTTCAAGTCCAGAATTGGACGAACCTTGCCCTCCTTTCTGGGCACGGTGAACAGATTGGAATAAAACCCCCGAAATCTGTCCCGATGAGGCACCGGAACTACCACTCCCTGAGCCCTCAGGTCCCGCACCGCCAGGT
This sequence comes from Pelophylax lessonae, assembly GCF_965119305.1. Taxonomy (NCBI): domain Eukaryota; kingdom Metazoa; phylum Chordata; class Amphibia; order Anura; family Ranidae; genus Pelophylax; species Pelophylax lessonae. The sequence goes on from NC_138780.1 coordinate 73,856,540, forward strand.
GCAGGTCCCGTAAACGCTCTGGAGACAGTTGAAGATTTGAGGGAAAAAAATCTGCTCTCCGGCCGAGAGAGAAACTCGATCTTGTAACCAGATCGAACGATCTCCTGAACCCATCTGTCCCGCACGCGGGCCAACCAGGGCTGAAGAAAACCGAGCAAGCGTCCCCCCACCCCAAAACTGGGTGAGGGCGCCCCTTCAGGCCGCACTGTTATGGGCTGCGGATCCGGATTGACCGGACTTCTGTTTTCCAGACCAGGGCTTCTTCTGAGAGCCTTGACCTTTGAACGGTTTGCCCTTGTAGTGCGACCGAAAGGACCCCTGAGGGGGCTGAAAATTAGCATGCTTCTTCCCAGAAGCCCCCTTAGCCTTGGGGAAATGGGGCAAGAGAGTGCTCTTACCTCCGGTGATCCCCTTAATCAACACATCCAAGGACTCCCCAAAAAGGGGAGCCGCACAGGAGAGGCAGAAGGAGCTTAGGGAAGTTAACAAGTGGCTGAGGAATTGGTGTAGGAAGGAGGGGTTTGGGTTCCTGGAGAACTGGGCTGACTTCTCAGTCGGCTACCGGCTCTTTAGTAAGGATGGGCTGCACCTTAATGGGGACGGTACAGCTCTTTTGGGGAGAAAGATGGCCACTGAGTTGGAGGGGCTTTTAAACTAGGAGACGGGGGGGAGGGATCAGAAATAGAATCAGTCAGGAGGGAGCAGAGGACTGAAGGCAGTTGTAGGGTCAATAGCGACAGTAGGTCAACAACATCAATTGGCGGGTCTGTGCGGGAGAACAGCAGACCAAACAGAAATAAACAAAACCGCCAATCACGTTTAACTTCCGTAAAACTAAGAGAGGTATATGCTAATGCCAGGAGCCTAGCTAATAAGATGGATGAGTTGGACATGTTAGTACATGAGGAGGACATAGACCTTGTGGGAATAACGGAGACTTGGTTCGACCCCTCACATGACTGGCTGGCCAATATCCAAGGGTATTCGGTGTACCGGAAGGACAGGGTTGGTAAAAGAGGGGGAGGGGTATGTCTCTATGTCAAGAACAATATAAAGGTGCTAGAAAGGAGTGACATTACGGATGGGATGAGCATGGATTTAGAATCTGTGTGGGTTGAACTCGATAGGGAAGAAGATAAGGGAAAAGTAGTTGTGGGGGTTTGCTATAGGCCACCTAACCAAGGGGAGGAGGTAGAGCTGGAATTTTTAGCACTAATAGGTAAAGCGGCAAAACTAGGATCAGTCATCATATTGGGGGACTTCAATTATCCCGACATTGACTGGGAAGAGGGGACTGCACACTCGCATAAGGCCCGGCTATTCACGGAAACCTTACAGGATAACTACATGTCGCAGTTGGTGGATTCCCCTACTAGAGAGAATGCTATCCTGGATCTATTGATCACTAATGACCCAGACATAATCTCGGAGGTAGGAGTCCAGGACAACCTGGGCTCTAGCGATCACAGGATGATCACATTTAGTATAAATAACAATATAAAAAGGCAAGTGGGGAACATAAGAACCCTAAACTTCAGAAGGGCAGACTTTCCAAAATTGTACTCATTGATGGAAAGGGTAAACTGGGACCAAACCCTGGGATCACTGACCACAGAGGAAAAATGGGAATGCTTTAGAACAATATTAAGCAAAGGCATCTTGCAGTGCATTCCTATGGGGAATAAATTTAGAAGAGACAAAGCCAAACCTGGCTGGCTAAACCGTAGCGTTAAAAAACTTATTAGGGGAAAAAAATTGGCCTTCAAGAAATATAAATCAGAGGGCACCGTATCGGCCTTCCAGCAATACAAGGAGGAAAATAAGAAGTGTAAACACGAAATCAAGATGGCTAAAATCAACTTTGAGAGACAAATAGCGGAGGATAGTAAAAAAAACCCAAAGAAATTCTTTAAATATATCAACAGCAAAAAAACTAGGGCAGAGCATATTGCACACATAATTAGCGATGATGGGAGGATGGTTACAGAGGACACTGAAAAAGCAACCGTGCTGAATTCTTTTTTCTCGTCAGTCTTTACGCAGGAAAAGGAAGGGTACACTGACCATGACTGTATGGTTAGTAGTAATACACAGGACTTGCCACTATGGCTAACAGAGGGGGAAATCAGGTAAAGACTGGATAAACTTAACACAAACAAATCACCAGGCCCGGATGGCGTACATCCGAGAGTGCTCAAGGAACTCAGTATGGTTATATCTAGACCACTGTTCCTGATCTTTGCTGACAGTATTAGGACAGGAGATGTACCAGGGGATTGGAGGAAGGCTAACGTGATTCCGATATTCAAAAAGGGCCAGAGACATATCCCGGGAAATTATAGGCCTGTCAGTCTGACATCAATAATATGTAAACTTTTGGAGGGGATGATAAGGGACTATATCGTAGAGTATGCTAAAGACAACAACATCATCAGTAGTAACCAGCACGGGTTTACAAATGGGCGATCTTGTCAAACCAATCTCTTAGCATTCTACGAGGAAGTGAGCTGTGAGCTAGATAGGGGGAGACCAGTGGATGTGGTGTACTTGGATTTCGCTAAGGCGTTTGATACAGTTCCCCACAAGCGCTTAATTTATAAAATAAGGTCTGCAGGTATCGACAGCAGGGTTTGCTCTTGGATACGGAATTGGCTAAAAGGCCGTGTCCAAAGGGTAGTAATAAACAGCGCATACTCAGACTGGTCTGAGGTAGTAAGCGGGGTGCCCCAGGGCTCAGTCCTGGGACCAACCTTGTTCAATTTATTCATAAACAGCATTGAGGACGGGATCAGTAGTTCGTTATCAGTTTTTGCAGATGACACAAAATTGGCCAGGGCAATAACTGCACAGCATGAAGCAGATATCCTACAGAATGACTTGGACAAAATTACGGAGTGGGCAACGACATGGCAAATGAGGTTTAATGTGGAGAAGTGTAAGGTTTTGCACTTGGGGACCAAAAACATAAAAACACAATACACGTTAGGAGGGGAACCCTTGGGGGAATCAAAAATGGAGAAGGATCTGGGAGTCTTAGTTGATGATAGATTAGTTGATGATAGATTAGGCAACAGCATGCAATGCCAAGCGGCAGCTTCCAAAGCCAACAGAATATTAGCATGCATAAAGAAAGGGATGTATTCCAGAGATAAGACTATAATCCTTCCACTTTATAAAACTCTGGTCCGACCGCATCTGGAGTATTCTGTCCAGTTCTGGTCGCCAGTCCTCAGGAGGGATGTGTTGGAGCTGGAGAAAGTCCAGAGAAGGGCAACTAAACTGATTAGGGGGTTGGAGGACCTTACCTATGAAGAGCGGCTGCAATCGCTCGATTTATTTTCCCTGGAGAAAAGACGTCTGAGAGGGGACATGATAGCAATTTATAAATATCTTAATGGGGATCTCAGCTTAGAAGAAAAGCTGTTAATTCGAAGGAATTGCATGAGGACTCGAGGACATACAATGCGATTAGAGGAGAAGCGTTTTAACCTCAGGCAACGTGGGGGGTTCTTTACTGTTAGGGCTACAAGATTGTGGAATTGTCTACCACAAGAGGTGGTTTCTGCGGGTAGTATGGTGACTTTCAAAAGAATCTTAGACTTACATCTCAAGGATCAGGAGATTGAGGGCTATGTTAGATGATTACAGTCACACACACCTACACAGGTTGAACTGGATGGACTATTGTCTTTATTCAACCTCACCTACTATGTAACTATGTAACTAAAAGGCGAGACCCATCATAAGGCAGATTGGCTAAGGTCTTACGTGAAGACTGGTCCACCGACCAACATTTCAACCAAACCAGGCGGCGAGACAACACCGCCACGCTGTGCACACCTGCAGCCAACGGGACTAGGTCCAAGTCCGCATCACACAGATACATGACACCCTGGTGGATTTGATCCACCATATCCAGGGTCGCCGGCGAGGCTGAATCGGCCACTAGGACGCGCCTAAGCATCTGCGTCCAACTTGCGACCGCCTGGGCCACCATGAGAGAGGCAAACAGAGCCTTAAGCATAGAACCCGTAACAGAATAAGTATGACGGGCAAGAGACTCCAATCTCCTATCCGTGGCATCACGGAACACAGGGGAATCCTCTGCAGGAATCGCAGTGGATTTGTTTAAAACCGCAATTGCGTGATCCACTGGGGGTGGCACACACCACCTTTCATCAGTGGAAGGCGAGAAAGGATAACGCAGCTTGAACCTACTTGGTACAGCAAAAGGTTTGCGCAGATTGCGCCATTGTTCCTTAACAGCGCGCTGAAAATCATAATTGCAGGGAAAAACCTGCGGCGTCCTGCGTTTTCTCTGCGTCCCATAAGCCGCCAAGGCAGCGGGGGGACACACTTCATCCTGCAAACGCAGCGTTTGTTTTATGGAAGCAATCAAGTCATCCATGATTGCAAGCTCTTCAGGCGAGCCAGGGGGAGAATTATCAACCCCTTCAACTTCAGCCTCCACCTCGGACCCCACTAGATCCAGGGAGGAGCGGGACCTGATAAGGAGGCCCCCGCCATAACAGCCCCATCACCTTCACCCTCAGAATCAGAGGAAAGAGAAACTCTGGGTCTTTTAGTAGATTGAGCAGCCACCAGCATCTGCACCTGAGCAGCAAGGCCAGCCACCATAGTGGCTAAATCCCCCCCTGGGGGGGAAACAGCAGTCCCCTGGCTTTTCACCAAGGCGGTAGGAAATTTGCCCTCCTGAGAATCCATTGCCCCTATTACAAATGCCGGATAATAAAGGGTTAACTGCCCCTTTAACAAGCGCGGCGAGCGCAGCCCACCGCACCACACACAAGCACAATGAGACCCCCACAGGGACAATAAAACTGACACAGGCAATGGATAAGAAGGATATAACCTGAGGAGACCCTCGCCGCTGCTGCTGCCTCGATCGGTGTTCCTGGAGAAGAGGAAGTGATGCTGCCAGGGCGCTCTATGAAAGCCTATGGGAGGCTACAAGAAAATGGCCGCCATGCATGTAGAACATGCGGCCGGAGCGAGTGTAGGCAAAAATGGCGCCGTTTGGCGCCGAAACCGCCGCTCCACAGCACAGTAATGCGCACGTCATCCATGTATAAAAAAACATGTCAGATCGCCGCAGCGATCGCTGTATAGTGCCCAAACATGCCCAAAACATGCCCCACAGCACACAGCTTCTCACACTGACAAGGCTGACACACACAGTGTCACACAGCTCCCCCCCCCCCCCCCTGCAGCCCACAGCATGCAGCCGAGTGATAGGGAGACAAACAGTGTGAACAGAGGCAGGTTACACAGTCCCAGACTGACACCCCCCCAGACACACAGGTCCCCACATAGATACACTTACCTCACAATGGCGTGGGGGACCCGCACAGGCGAACAAGCCGCTGCACATGAGGCAGGGAGAGTCGCATACAAGACGCACAGAATGAGGGTTAAGAAACCACACAGCGTCCAGTGAGGTAGCCACCTCACCAATCATCCCTGCACCGAACAGGGATGGGTCGTTCACTGTGCCAGGAGCGTTACCTGGCTGAACGCTCGATGGCAGGCTGGGAAGCCACTGACCCACGACCAGGGGGATCAGCCCGAGACCCAGCCCGCATGATCCTCTTCATCCGAAGAACTAACTAACGCTGACAAAAAGAACAGCTAAGTAAAGGAAGAGAGAAAACTCAAACAAAAAATCAAAAAAGAAGAAAGAGTCTGGGGCACAAAGCCCCAGCACAGAGAGAGCCAGCCACTCCTGACAAGCTAGACATTGAAACTGAGATATGGTTGCAGGAAGTAGGAGGGTATTGACTGAGGGGACCACCCCTTGAGGGTGGGATATGTTAAAAGCTTTAATGTTAACATATTCTGTTGCCTAGCTACTCCTTCGGAGCAAAGTCTAATACCCAATATGTGACGAATATGAAGAGGCGGCGACTGTCGGAGGACGTAAGAGAAAACAGCCCCCCCCAACATATTGGTCTATACTTAAAGTGGTTGTAAAGGCAGAAGGTTTTCTCTTTTTTTTTTTTTTTTATCTTGAAGCATTCTATGCATTAACCACTTGCCGACCGGTCACGTTGACCGTACTGCGGCAAAGTGGCCCGATTCTGTCCAGCGACGTAGACCTACGTCGCTGGACTCCTCCCCCTGTAGGCGGCGCTCGCGTGCCGCCGGAGGCGCGCTCCCGCTGTTTTCAGTCACAGCGGGAGTCGGGCCAGGGGAGGAGCGGCGGCGATCGCCGCTGCTCTTCCCCGATCGTCGGAGAATCGAGTTTGGAGATCCGCCTGCTTGTGTAAACAGAGCGGGCAGATCTCCTAAGTGACAGGGAGTGACAGATTGCTGAACATGCGATCTGTCACTGTGTCACTCAGTCACCTCCCCCACACGTTAGTAAGCACCAGGCATACATTAACCCCTCCCTCTCCAATAAAATTAACCCCTTCCCTGCCAGTGTCATTTTTACAGTAACAGTGCATATTTATAGCACTGATTATATATATATATATATATATATATATATATATATATATATATATATATATATATATATATATATATATATATATATATATATATATATATATAGAAATGTCACCGGTAGCTCCAAAAGTGTCAAAAATGTCAGTCAAGGGTCCGATCTGTCCGCCGCAATGTCGCAGTCCCGCAAAAAAAAAAAAAAAAAAAAAAAAAAATCGCAGATCGCTGCCATTACGCGTTAAAAAAAAAAAAAAAAAAAAAAAAAAAAAAACACCAAAAATGACGAAATCTTTCCCTTAGTAAACGCAATAACTTTTGCACAAACCAGTCAAAATAAGCTTATTGTGATTTTTTTTTACCAAACATAGGTAGCAGAAAACAAATTGGCCAAAAATTTTAAAAAAATTCGATTTTTACATTTTTTGGGGGGGAATTTCATATAAAAAAAAATGTTAAAAATATTATGTTTTCAAAATAAAAACGCTCTTTTTTTGTTTATAGCGCAAAAAGTAAAAATCACACAGGTGATCAAATACCACCAAAAGACAGCTCTGTTTGTGGGAAAAAAAGGACGTAAATTTTGTTTGAGTACAGCGTTGCACGACCGCGCAATTGTCAGTAAAAGTCGCACAGCGCCGAATCGCAAAAAGTGGACTGGACGTAAGACAGCAAAATCCTCCGGTGGTAAAGTGGTTAAGATTTAAAAAAATAAAAACCTGTGTACAGCAGCCCCCTCATACTTACCCGAGCCTATCTATCTTTATCCAGCAATGTTGCACGAGTTTCTCAGCTGCCCGGGACTCCCCTCTTAATTGGCTGAGACAGCAGCGCTGCACCATTTGCTCTTGCTGCTGTCAAAGTCAGTCAGCCAGCCAGCCAGCCAATCAGGAGAGAGAAGGGGTGGGCGCGGAGCTGGGTCATGGCTCCATGTTTGAATGGACACAGGGAGCTGCAACTCTGGCTCGGGTGCCCCCATAGCAAGCTGCCAGACGCACAGAAGAGAGACCCGAGAAGAGGAGGATCCGGGCCATTTTTTGTAAACCAACTGCACAGAGAAGGTAAGTATCTCATGTTATTTTTTTTTTTTTAATATATCAAACACATTAGGTTATACTCACCTGCTCTGTGCAGTGGTTTTGCAGCAAGCAGCCCTGATCCTCCTCTTCTCGGGTCCCCCCCTCCTGCTGGGTGACCCCAGAGCAAGCAGCTTGCAATGGGGGCATCCAAGCTGGCTTGCTCCTGAGCTGCCCCCACTCTTCCCCGATTGGCTCAGAGCCTGTAATTGACAGCAACGAGGAATACATGCAGGGGTCAGGGGGCAGCTAAGCGGCAGGCTTTTTTTAACAAACAGGCCACTGGTAGTACATTGCCTTTTTTCTTAAAGGCTGGGTATTTTGTACAAGCAACCCTGTAGTCACTTTGCTTTTTTTAACACAGGACATTTATATTGCATTCCATTGTTCTACCAATAAAGATAATTACAGCAAATGTACAATAATATACAAAAAAACCCTTTCACATCTATGTTGTGTGTCTATTTATTCTAGTGACCATTTTCACTGGGATAAAAAGAAAAAGAGGAAATACAAAATGCTATGGATGTCAACAGAACAAATAAGGGGAAATGTTCCCATGGGGACACCTGTTTCAGTGACAACTACGTACAATATTTGGGAATTGTCCCTTACCCCAGAGAGATTTTCACTCAGATCTTGTTGTGTCTCTGGGGAGGGCATGAAAAGGGAAATCTCCCCAATGGAGAAAGCTTGTTACTTTTCAGCTCCTTACCTGTGACTGGCCTCCAGTTTATCCAGAGGTTCAGCTCTGCGTTGGATGCCATCCAAGAATACGGAATCCGCTTTCTTGAAATTGCCTTTGGCTTCATATTCCTCTGCCCAGGCAATGTACAGCTGTGCATGTAGAATTCCAATTCCTTGGCTGTGTAAGTAGCTGTACAAATCTGCAGGCTCTGTGCAACAATTAGCCTAACAACACAAAAATCTATATAAGATTCAAATTAAAGTGTAATCAAAGGCAGTAAAATAATCTTTCAGTGGACTGTTAGCGTTATGCAGGAAAACATTTATGATTACACTTCAGAAAAGTTAGCACAATTTATCTTAAAGCTGAAGTCCAAGCCGATTATTCAGCATTCAAAAAATGAATTTAGGCCTCATTCACATGGGTGTACTGATCTGTATACCTATACTAAGCGCCATCTTCACCCATGCAAGATGCACAGGTGTTCCAGCAGCCTGTCACTGATTTCTGGCTGCACGGACCTGGTCAATGTGAAACCTGTCAATGAGCCAAAATACATTTTCAGTAGAGTGAGAAAGGGTTACGCCTCTTCTGACAAGGATTCCCCTGCTGTTCAAGACTTTTTGTCCTGGTAAAAAATTTTAACCCTGCATTTATTGTATAGGTGTCACAATGAAATGACAGGATAATAAAAGAATATCCTCAATGGGACCACAGAAAAATACAAAATGGACAGAAATATGAGCTCCACAAAACAGTCTATATGAGGCTCTGACCTTGGATTATTGGTAGTGTGAAGTTTAGGGTTTGAATAGAAGCCCGAGTCAGGAATGTAGGGACACCGGACTGATTTAAAGACCAACACAAATAGTTTCAGACATCACAAAGTGCTTACACTTCAGCAGAATCATTACTGTAAAAACAAGCGTTGGACCTTAACTTTAATGTTCAGCATGCATTTTATCTGGATTGAAAAGCTTATTTTACCTATATTGAAGGATGTTAGTACAGTTAGTACATGCTGACTGAGCATGATGCCTAAATAAATATGTTAGAAGAAGCTGTTGTTAGAAGACGCACTATGATCTGTGAGAGGTAATAAAACATCTTCAAATGTTACACCTACATTGTCATGTGTGAAACAAAAAAAAAAAAAAAAAAATCTAACACACCAGATGCACTTTAATACCATCTTCCAATAACTTCCAGTGTCATGATCTCCCATTTACCCCTCACTTTTTATAATGTCATAGATAAATTAAACATCTGTACAACACATTAAATACTTACAAACTTGAGGCAGATGTTCAGGTAGCGCAAATCTTCATAATAGCGCTTCTCCTGGTGGAAGATCTTGACCACCCTCTCCAGAAGAGGAGACAGATTGCTTTCCTTACCACCCTGGGGGAAAGCCTGTTCTGCCCATTTTATATACCTGAAATATATTGGATTTTAAACAAAGGTTACAACATAAAAAAACAACACAACCAACAAATCAGCTAACAGGTCCCATGAAAAACAAGAACAGGCAACTGCCTACAGCTCAAATCTCACACAGCCAAAACAACATCTGGACAGAGAAGGGATAACTGGATTTTTGTACTTACCGTAAAATCCTTTTCTCTGAAGTTCATCGACAGACGCAGCTCCATATCTTTAGACCATTGGGTTATGCTCCTCCAATAAGGAATAGGACACTAGGCAGGAAAAAACTTTACCACACCTATGAGGGCTGTCCCTGCAGGCATAACCCCACACACACTGCAACAGCATCTAGTACGACAGACGCAGACGCAGCTCCATATCTTCTTTAAACCATTGGGATGTCCCAAGGCAGTATTTTCATGAGGGGTGAGAAGACAACGTAAAGAACGTAACTTCCCGAAGGCTTAACGTAGCTCTAACAGGAACAACTGTAGCTCACCTAGAAAACACCCTCAAACGGAAAAATAAAAAAGATTCTCTTTAAACAGCAGCCTACAAAACCTTACGGGCAAAAGAGGCAAACCCGAAGATGCCATCATATCAACTTGTAGAATTTTGTGAACGTATGCCCAGACGACCAAGTCGCCGCCTTGCAAACTTGCATCACTGACAAAGGACGGCGAAAAGCCCATGAGGCAATCAGCGCTCTAATAGAATGTGACTAAACTGGGAAAGGAGGAATCTGACCCTTCAGTGAATAAGCCTGAACAACCCATCTGCCTAATCAATCTGGAAATGGTTGCAGCAGAGTCAGGCCCAGATAATCCAGTCTCAAGGAAGGTATCAGGGCAGATTTCTTGAAATTGATGTTCCACCCGAACTCCTGCAGGAAGCGGACAGTGATCTTCAGGTCGCTCATCAGGGATGAATGAGAGTCTGCTCTGAATAAGAGATCGTCCAGATACGCCAGTACCCCAATCTCCCGTTGGCGCAACAATGTCAAAACCAGGGCCAGTACTTTGGTAAACACCTTGGGTGCGGAGACAAGACCAAAGCGTAAAGCCACAAATTGATAATGCTCTTCTGCTATGGCAAAGTGAAGAAACCGTAGGGTGTCCAGCGTAGATAGGGATGTGTAGATAGGCATCCTTGTGCCTTGATATCTATGGAGGCCAAAAAGTCTCCCTGGTGTAGTGACGCCACTACCGTTTGAATGGATTCCATGCGAAACCTCTAAAACCGCACAAAGCGGTTCAGGGCTTGAGATCCAGAATTGGACGCACTTTGCCTTCTTTTCTGGGCACAGTAAACAGGTTTGAATAAAACCCTTGAAAGCATTCCTGAGAGCGAACTGGCACAATCACCCCTTGCGACAGCAGATCTTGTACTGCGTCCGAAGATTCCTTAACCGGTCTGGAGATAGGAGCAGATTGGACGGAAAGAATCTGTCCGATGGACGAGACCAGAATTCGATCTTGTACCCTGATCGGATCATTTTGTGAACCCATATGTCCTGAATCAAGGAAGTCCAAGGTTCCCGAAAAAAGCGAAGACGTCCCCCCACCCCAGAAGTGGGTGAGGGCGCCCCTTCATGCAGACAAGGATTTGTCTGCAGATCCAGACTGGCCGGTCTACGATTCCCACCCGTAAGGCCTTTGATCCACTCATCCAGAGAGGATCCAAACAACCTCTCCCCCATAAAGGAAAGATCCATCAAAGCCTTTTTGGAAGCCTGGTCCGCAAACCAGCTTTTAAACCACACCATGTGTCTATAAATCGCAATCCCCACTGCAGACACTCTGGCCACTAGGGGAGCCGCATCCAGGGGAGGCATCACACATGGAAACCAGGGTTTGAGCCATCTGGTCCATTAATTCCAGTACTGCTGGGGGAGCTGCTCAGCTTCCAAGTTACCTTTTAGTAACTTCACCCATTCAGTAACCGTCTGTGGCACCATAACATTCACAAATATTGGTTTCAATATGGAACCCGCTAGCACGTGTAGATGGTGGGACAGAGACTCCACTTTTCTATCCACAGGGATTCTTCCACCGGAACCACAGTAGACTTACTCAGCCTGGAAACTGGGTGATCCACCTTTGGTGGCACTGTCCATCTCATGGAAACTGCATCTGCAAACAGATAACGGCGTTTAAAGTGCTTAGGCACCACTAGCATGTGCTTGATGCACCGCCATTGCTCATTGACAAGATCGTCAAAAAGCTACGGACAAGGAAACGCCTTGCCCGATTTTCGGGAGCCAAAAGACACCTGCGAACCCGACGCTGTAGATTAATCTGCCAATTTTAAAGTTTCCCGCACTGAAACTATAAGTGCTTCCACCAAATCGTGTTTCCGAGCAGTGACTGATGAGGATAGGTCCTCTTCACCATCTGAATGTGAAGACACAGACCCATCAGGGTGGGGTGCGTCTGCGGCAGCCATATCTGCCTCAGAATCTGAGGAAACTACTGAGGGAGGTGAAGGCAGAGGCTAGCAACACTTTTACACACAAAATCTACCTTTCACACCAGGTTTTTCAAGACTGCTGTAAGCGCAGACAGGGGCTGCGACCCAGAAGGTTCCACAGCCGCACCTAGGGGGTCTGCAGGTGAAATAGTACCCAGGGACTCCATATTACACTGAAATGAAAATAATGCCAAGTCCCTTTAAAAGTCGCTAAATTGCGATCTCACCGCTAACTTAGCGGTATACCTAGTCCCAATCCAATACATTCTGAGTGGGTAAAGAAAACCTACAGGGGACCCCAGAAAACTTTACCAAACTGCTCAGGAGACTGCCAGCACGTTCTGTGAAACCGAAAGTAAAACTTTCTGACACAGGAAATACAGTCACAGCCTACATCATTGCTAAAATTGTGTGTGTCCTACCGCCTGCCAGTTCAGCGATCATGGACTACAAGAAAATGGCTGCCCCATGCATTCCTATGGTGAACAAAAATAGCTGCCCATGCATTCCAATGGGAGAATAGAAAGCATGAATCTACAGCAAAATGGCGGCCCCCCACAGCGCGCCATGCGGTCTCCCGGACCCTCAGAGGGGACAAGAGGCATCGGAGGGTCCCTAGGAAGAGACCCCACCAGGACAAAACAACCCCCACAATATTTCCGTCCCCGGAGGTAGGACCTGCTATGAGTAGGGGAAAATACTTGAGGGGGTAGGCCCAATATCCCAGAGGCCAGGGGAACCAAGGGAGTCCTGAGGGTCCGACTATTCCAGGGAGAGGGCCCACGTCCACCCTGAGACCGCCAGAGGATGGGGGGGGGGGGGGGGAAGATAGTATTACTCACCATACCACGGTACCAGGTGGGCGCCCCTCCAAACCGTTCACCTCCCACCCGGGCTGGGGGTGCTGCCAGTAAAACCTTCTGGAGCTGAAGTGGCTAGCCAATGTCATAGTTACATGGAAAACTACGAGCTTGCAAGTTAGAGTAAAAAATGCCTCTGATAAGGCTCAAACAGAGGTTTCACAAAGCGTTGAGAGAACCAGATTAAAATCCAATGGAATCAGAGGGGATTGGACTGGGAAGACCACAAACACATCCAGATCTAACTGCAGGAAAGAAAAGATCCATCCCATGTAGAAACTCCTGGGCTGAAAGCCCTTAAACTCACATCACGCCTTCCACATTCAATGATACATATAAAACTCACCCAAGCTCTACTGCTATATAGGCAATTTATGAGTAGATGTACCGGTGCTTAGGCTGGGGTGTTCACCATAAATTTTAATCCAACAAAAAGCCGGCCACTCGGTGCTTCTTCCTTAATAAACTTTTATTGATGAACAACAATCACAGAATCCATATCTGCTAACGCGTTTCAGCCGCAGCCTTCCTCATAGCATACATAGACAGAAAATAAAACCATATAACTGTATAATGTAAAAAAATATATATAAATAAATTATATCACACACACACACATACACATATATATATATATATAATATATTTTAGCACAAGACAAATGTACTTGCAGGGGGTGGTGTGTTCTAAATTAAAACCTCATTAGTACAATTAGAATCATGTGGGAGTAATCACACAGAGATCCTGCTATGGCCAGGATTGGATCTATAAAATGCAGAAAGGAGACACCAGCGCCAGGATATGCAGTAAAGATTGAGAACTTTGTAGTGTACAGCAAAGAATAAATGTTCAACCCTGATGAAATTACATTTAAATATAAAAATACAGGCTTATTTTATAAAAAGATTAACATCCATTCTGCTGTTCATTCCAAAAGGTGACCTGGTATTGATCATTTTTCTTTTTTTGGTTTAGAACAGATTAGGAAGCCCATGAGAGGGGGTGACCTGCACCTCATTCTTCTCTAGCGTGAGGTGTGGTGGATCCACACACTCAATACCAGGTCACCTTTGGAATGAAAAGTAGAATGGATGTCAATCTTTTTCTTTAAGATTGAACATTTATTCTTTGCTGTATATTACATGGGTAAAGTTCTCAATCTTTACTGCAGATCCTGGCCATAGCAGGATCTCTGATCTCAGTGCGATCACTCCCACTTGATTTTAATTTAGAACCCACTACCCCCCCCCCCCCCCCCTGCAAGTCTGAGGGGTTGTACTATTATATACATTTGATTTTATTTTTTGTCTATGTATGCTATGAGGAAGGCTGTGGCCGAAACAGGTTAGCAGATACGGATTCTGTCATTGCTGTTGTTCATCAATAAAAAAGGAAGAAGCACAGAGTGGACGGCTTTTTGTTGGATTACATTTAATGATCGGCTTTGACTAAACTGAACTTCTTAGCCTTGAGTATCATTGGAATAACGGACTTAAGAGTTGCCCCTGCAACTGAGAAGCAGGGTGGCAAATCCGTCATTAGGGCAGAGTCTGCAGCACATCTGCAAAATTCTTAACAGAATAATGTACCATATCTACCTGACCCAATTTGGGGCAATGAGGACCACCGGAATGTCCTCCATCATGAACCTGCAGAGCACATGAAGAAGAAGCTTAAAGGAGTTGTAACGTCAGAAGGTTTTTTTTATCTTACTGCATTCTATGCTTTAAGATAAAAATGCCTGTGTGCAGCAGCCTCTCCAGCACCCCCTAACACTTTCCTGTGCCCCATCTGTATGCAGCGATGTCCATGAGTCCCTCAGCTGTCCAGGACTCTCCTTCCTGACTGGCTAAGACACAGCAGCAGCATCATTGGCGGCTCAAGTGCTCCCGTAGCAAGCTGCTTGCTGTGGGGGAACTCGACAGGAGGGAGGGCCAGGAGCAGCAAAGAGGAACCCGAGAAGGAGACTTTGGGCCACTCTGTGCAAAATCAACTTCACAGAGCAGGTAAGTATAACATGTTTGTTACCGTATTTATTTTTGAGAAAACACTAGACTTTACAATCACTTTAAGGGGAGAAAAACACATTGCTCAGGTTGCTCTATTCCCACAGAACCAGTGGTGCATTCCCCAGTAGACCCTGTGAACCAGTATACAAAATCGTTCAATTTTTGTTAAACCTGAAGGCTCGCATCCGACACCCCATCTGTGACACAGGTTCGGAACCTCGCCCCCCACCACTTCTGCAGCAGCAAGGCTTCTTCTTTCCCCTTGAACATGGTACTTCATAACAGGGAAAAGTTAGGTCCTCGGTGCTAGCCAAGCTGATTTATCTAGAAACAGGAATGATTTGTTCCACGATGACAAAATGTTGTGTTGTAGATGCCTGGAGCGAAACTGGGTGAAAAGAACTACCTCAAGAGGAAGCCCCAAAACTATTTGTTGAAGCAGAGAACGGGATAACTTCTTGACTGAAGTACACAAATGTGCGACAGGAGACCAAAGTTTTTTACTGAGGAAAGAACACTCTGGTCTGGTAAGTGTCTATGACCATCCCCAGACACTCTAAGCAGTAAGATGGAACCAACAGCTTCTGGAGGGTCAGGATCCATGGGAACCCCTGCATAACTAGAAAGTCAGAGACACATTGTCCTCCAGAGCCCTAGCAGACTTACCTCCACTGTACCACCCCAGGGACCAACACCTTAGTGAACAAAATGAGAATGGGCATCTTTTAAGTCCACCAAAGCCAGGAAAGCTCCCTGGAAAAGGGGAGCAATGACAGATCTGATTGGTTCCATCCAGAATTTTTCAGGTCAAATGTAAAAATTAAGGGCCTTGAGGTCCAAGATAGGGTGGATGCCCCCTTTGGACTTTGAACAAGTTGAAGTAAAACAAGTTGAACAGTGAACAAGTTGAAGTAAAAGCCCTAAAACCAGTCTGCAATAGGGAATGGGGCTATGACACATTGGTCCAGGGATGCAGAGAGTGCCTGATGGAGATCAGCAAGTTTCTGGGGGAACACAGGGAGATTTGAGGTTATAAAACAAAGAGAAAGCTGTCACAGGGGGGAAGATCAGGGTCTGCTGGACCATGTTACACCCTAAATATGAGTATCATGTAACATGCTTCCAAAGGCGAACTTATCCTTTAAGACTCCCCGTGTCCCCCAATTACAGAGGAAGAAATAACTTTCCCTCTGCAACAAATCGATTCCAATAGTGTTCACTATGCTATACATTTGCCTGCAAGTTTAACGTTTGCCTCCTAACACATTTTTAGCTTTACTATGCCCCTCTTTACAGTGTAAACATCTGTCCCAGCAAACACCATAAAGCAGTATGGAAAGCAATTACAGCTCTTTAGCCTGCCAACTTTGAGTTGTTGCATTATAACTATAATAACCACAATGATCATGGTGGAGAGAAAAAAAATGATTTTTTTTTTAAAGAATCCTTGGATATTAATAAAGGTTGTACTTGACTACATGACATTTTTGTACTTGACACTTTCATAATACGAAATAAAAAGGAGATATTCATATATCAATTATTTACATGCTGCTTGGCTTAGATTTTTTTTTTGATGGGCTATAATGCATATAGATGACATTTAGTGTTACAAAAAAGTAAAATCTACATAAAAAACAGAAAGCAATGATTTGCAAATTTCATAAACCCATATTTTATTCTCAACACAAACTAGAAAAGACATCAAAATGTTTTACATTTTACACTGACCAAAATATGGGGTCACTACAATTTGCGCTGTGTTTTTTTTCTGGCATTATATTTGTATTTATTTCATGACTATTTTTTATTTTTTAAACTTAAAAGTCCCGATTCACTCTAATGTTCTATAAGCTGTAGGTCTTCGTTTTTGTGGGGTTTCACTGAGATCTGAAACTATTTTAGGGGTTCCTCTGTGTTAAAAAGGTTAAGGCAGGCTGGTTTACGCAGAGGTTGATATTGAATATGTGCAATGCTCCAACTACAACTTGGTATGACCTCATTTGGACACTGGATCAGCCTGCACTCGGCGAGAAAGATCTAGAATACAGCTCACAGATATTGTTTCATTTTTTTTTTTTAAACGTCATACCTGTCCCAAACATCCAAAGGGTCATCACCATCATAGAAGCGAAGTTCCAACTCAAACGTTCTGAAACAAAAAAAAAATGTTTACTTTAATTAAAGCCTCTAGGGTATTTATTAACAGACATATTTTTATCAGATGAAAATACACCACATGACACCCCTGTAAAGGTGGTATTAAAAGCCAAAACCAAAAATGTCAAATATTGCAGCGTACCAATCATTAGATGTGGTGGCTGCATCGTTTTTTTTAGGCTCTTTTCCCTCTGTTTTCATCTGACCAGAAACAGACCTTCTGTATTAGACTCTGGATGAAGGAGCACAGGGAACACCTATGGACAGCAGCATTGTCAGTTTTTTTTTTTTGGGGGGGGGGGGGGGGGAGTGCTAGATGTGCAGATGTGCAGGCATATTTAAATACATTAACAAACCGAAGCCAAACTCCAGGTAATACTTTGTAAGCAATTACAGCAAACTTTTTTTTTTTTGGGATAAAGATTTTCCATGAATAAATACAATTTGATCATTGTAAGCACTCCTGCTAGAGGTAAATGGTTTGTCTCATCTCTGTAACTGATACATTCCTCTGGAGAGCATGTTTTGAAAAACAGACTTACTGGCTGGATCACCAGATGAAAATAGAAGCAAGCCTAAAAAAAATAAATCCAGCATTACATCTAAGAATAGGTAAGCTGCAAAACATTTTTAAAAATATTTGCCTTTTGGTTTATTACCACTTTAAATTATAAATGCAATAATTCTGATTGTGTTCCAGCTGAAAGATTACCAGGAACCCTCAAAGTCTTTTTCTTGTCTTAAACTACTTGGCTGTAGGTTTCAGTGTTGTGTAAGCTATCTGCATGTTAGTGTCTGCTGCTAAGCCTACAGGCTAACTTCACTCTTTACAAAAAAAAAAAATGATACATGCACATAATGAAGGAAAAAAATGTGCATTTATTTTTTTTTGGGCAAATGAGCCTGCAAAGCATTGTGTGATGCCAGGCTCCTGTAGACTCATCCTCCAGTTATATACAGTATATGTCCATATGAAGGTACAAGCTTTCAGTTGGAGAGCAAGAGGAAGTGTCAATGGACTACGAGTGCAGTCACTGCCCTCGTGCTCACAGAGAACTACAAGTTAGTGTGCCACAGTGGCAGACGGGACTTCTAGTTTATGCATTTACAGATCTCTGAATGAATGACGTGGCTGTGCGGGCAGAGCCTCACACTGCTGCGCAAATTTGAAAAATTACAGCAGCTGCCAGGGAGAAAAATCCCTGCATGTCGTGTAAAAGCGGGGGACAGTTTTGAGGGCTGGGGAGTTCCATTTGCACAAGATTACACGTTAAATAAGAGTGTAACAATAAAACGCCTTTAAAGCAGAAGTAAATCGCAAAAAAAAAAAAAAAAAAAAAATCTTCTACCTGCAAATTAATGTCATAATGGGCTAGTATGTATCACAGGGAACAGAGGGAACCTGACCCCCCTAATGGAATAGGCCTGATCACTGCCTGTCTGATCCATCTGGAAATGGTCACAGCAGAAGTGGCCAACCCCTTCCGAGCTTCATCCATGAGTAAATTAGTGAGTTTGACTTCCTAAATGACTCCTTAGCTGCCAGGTACACTTTGGTTGCCCGAACCACATCGAGGGAATGCAAGGCAATTTCCTTAGGGTGTTTAGGCCTGGGACATAGGAAAGGCGAGGTCTTCATTCAAATGGAAATCAGGAACGACAGACAGGGACAAAGAACCAACCACCAGATAAAGTGAAAGACAAGACAATCCTGCCAGCTCTGACACCCTGTGCATAGCAGTAACAGCCACCAAAAAGGCCACCTTCTGGGGAAATGTAAGCAGGGGGGCTCCCAAATATTTTTTAAGCGAGATTTCTGGAGAACCGACAACCAAATTGCAAGTCCCACAGCGGCAATGGAGACCACACTGGAGGAGCCAAGTGTCGAACTCCCTGGATAAAGCTAGGCGCCAAGGAATGTGTGGCCAATGGACGTTGAAAGAAAACCGCAAAGGCCGAAACCTGGCCCTTAAATGGTACCTAGGGCCAGGCGCTGCTCAACCCCTCGTAGGAGGAAAAGGGGGAACCCCAAGAGGCTTACACCACTCAATGTACGTCTTCCAAGTGCAATGGTAGATTTTCCTAGAGGTAGATTTTCTAGCCTTTAACAGCTTAGGAATCAGCAATTCAGACATCCTCTATCCTTCAGTACCTGGCTTTTAACAGCCAAGCCGTTAAAGCAAGCGACTGTAAAGCAGGATGGAAGATAGGCCCTAGGACAGCAGACCTTCCATGAAAGGAAGTCTCTAAGGAGCATCGGCGACCAGCCGTACCAGATCAGCGTACCAAGACTGGCTAGGCCAGTCTGGAGCCACTAGAATGCGTCTGTGGCATCGGCCAGAGGATCCAGAGACCGTGCCACAAACCTCTGTACCTCCCTTGGAATGTGTACAGGAGAGAGAGCTGTAACAAATCTGTCTGCCCACCTTAGAATGCTGGCTGCTTCCCGAGCTGCCAGGGCACTTCTGAAGACAAGTTATCCAATGATCCAGATAAAGTCTGATCACTCCGCGTTCCAGTACATTAAAATGGCAGTCTGGAGTGCAGACCCCCTGAGCACGAACTGTGCCGAGGATGCCTCCCCACACGGACAGGCTGGCCTCCATAATGATAAACCGTCCCATACAGTGGGAGAAAGGATTTTCCCTGTCCAAGTGCTGGAGAACAAAGCCACCTCTAGAGACTGGATTCTTGTCCCATTTCACCAGAATCTCTTTTTCCAGAAATCTCGTGTGAAATTGTGCAAATGGAACCCCGTCGAAGGTAGACCCCATCAGGCCCAGCACCCACACGCAAGCTTGGAGGGATGACTGTCTGCTGGACAACAGAAGCTGAATTGCCTCCTGCAATGTCTGGAATTTTTCCAGAGGAAGAAACACTGGCTGAGGCTGAGTCCAGAGTCAGACCCAGATAGTCCAGTTTTGTGGATGGAACCAGAGCAGACTTATGAAGGTTCAAAATCCAAATGAAACTCCCTCAGTGTTCACAGAGTAATCTCCAAGTTGTCTCAGAGCAGTCGGAGGCTCCGCTCCAGAAGAAAACCGTCCACTCGTCCAAGTACCCCAGTAACGTGATCCCCTGCTGATGCAACAATGCAAGCTCAGGGGCCAACACTTTTGTAAAGAACCGAGGAGCGGAGGTGAGACCAAAGGGTAACGCCACAAACTGATAATGCTCCTCGCCCACAGCAAAGCGAAGGAAGCGCTGGTGACCGGCACATATTGGAATGTGAATGTAAGTGTTCTTGATGTCAATAGAAGCGAGAAAATCCCCCTGGTGTAGGGATGCCACTACTGTGCACATGGACTCCATTCGCAAAGTCTGTCCAAAGCAGTTTAGCGCCTTGAGGACCAGAATTGGGACATACCTTGCCTTCCTTCCCGGGAACTGTAAAGAGGTTTGAGTAAAACCCCTGAAAACATTCCGAGGTTGGAACCGGAGCAATCACCCCTTGAAGTAAAAAGGCTTGCACTGCCCCAAAGAGAGCCTGTAAGCGATCTGGGGACAAGTGCAGATTCGAAGGGAAGAACCTTTCCGGAGAATAAGACCAAAACTCGATCTTGTACCGAGTGACTTTGTGGACCCCACTTGTACTGTACCAGGGAGGTCCACGGATCCGGAGCCAGCAAAGACGTCCCCCGACCGCAAATACAGGTGAGGGCGCCCCTTCATGCAGAGTAAGCCTTGCCTGCAGGTCTGGAAAAGCCTGCTCGTGGCTTACCAGACCAGGTCCTCTTGGAACCTCCTGGGGAGGCCCTGAAGGGGTTTGATCCCTTGATTGAGATCCTGAGGGATGAAAAAGCCTCTTATGAGCAGAGAAGAATGGCCCACGTCTACGACGGGGCTCCTTGCCCATGGTAGCCTGCGGAAGAAGAGTACTCTTCCCCCTTGTGAGACCCCAAATGCTATCATACAAGGAGGCTCCAAACAGGCGATCCCCTACAAGGGGGAGATCAGAAAAGGCCTTCTTAGAAGTCTGGTCCGTAGACCAGCATTTTAGCCAGATAATACGCCGAAGGACATCTGCTGATACAGGCAGCCTAGAATCAATGGAGCCGCAACCAAAGATGCATCACAGAGGAACTGTAGCCCCTGGACCAACTGATCCACCAGCTCCGCAAAGGAAGGGGGGGGGGGGGGGGGGAGTAGTTTCCCCTCCAGGTCCGGCCATAAAAGTTTAGCCCACTCAGTCAGAATTTGCGACACCAGGGCAATAATAGATACCAGACAGAAAATGACAGAGAACAAAAAAATGGCATCTGCAAAAGCTGGGTGCCCAAACTTTTGCAGACGCCATTTTTTTTTTCTGTTATTTTGAAAGTGTAAATGATGGAAATAAAATCGAACTTTTGTTGACATATTATAAGAATGTCTAATCTGTAATTTGATGCCTTTTGGATATTTTTCCATCTTTCCTTGGCTTCTTTATGCACATTAATACAAAATTTTTACCTGGGGTGCCCAAACTTTCGATCCCCACTGTAAGTGTAAATACAGCTGTTCTGTGAAGCCCTCAAAGGTTTGTTAGAGAACCATAGTGAACAGCATCATGAAGGCCAGGGAACAAACCAGACAGGTCAGGGATAACATTATGGAAAAGTTTAAAGCAGGGTTAGGTTATAAAAAAATATCCCAAGCTTTGAACATCTCACGGAGCGCTGTTCAATCCATCATCCGAAAATCAAAGAATATGGCACAACTGCAAGCCTAACAACACATGAGCGCCCAACCCCCGTTTAAGGGGCATATTTAATGGTTAGTGGTACCGGATCTCTTCCATTTCACCATAGTTGGGAAAGAGGACATCGGCCCTATGGCCATATCAATGTGGTCCTCCCTCTCTCCTTCTTATATAGTTTTCTTGAGGAATCAACAGTGACATCGACAGCTCCCTTTTGCTACTTATATGTTACAGGAATTTTATTTGATGCATCTTCCTTTTATTTGATATGGTTTGTCGAGTAAAGTGCAGTAATAGAAGCGCAGGTTAGATGATGGAAAAATACACTTTTAAAAATGTTCATTGTTTGATGATACAGAACTATATAAAAAAAAATCATCAAGTTTTATTTGAAGATATTGGGGTTGATTTACTAAAGGCAAATTGTCTGCGCACTGCAAGTGCAGTTGCTCTAGATCTGAGGGGAACATGCTGAGAAAGAAAAAAAAAACAGCATTTTTTTCTTGGTCCACCATGTTTAGATGATAGAAATCAGAAGAGCGTTCCCTCATTTAAGAACTTCCCCACAGATCTAGTGCAATTGCACTTGTGTGCACAGACTATTTGCTTTTAGTAAATCAACCCCATTATATATCAAGCTAGGGACAGTATAATAACACTCACTGTTTCTGTTGCTGAATGGGATTATGGTTAGAGCTTTCTTGCTGGGAAAGTACTTCTTGAAGAGTAGACATAGCTCTCCCTTGTCGAAGAGGCTGAACATTTTCTTTGGACAGCTCCCATTCATCCCCAGCTTCTGCCATGGTGAACCACCTATAGGATGAAAAATGATACACAGTGTAGATAGATGGTTAAGGTCAGATGAAAGATCTTTTTTTTAATCATCTTTGTAAAAATTAAAAAGTAGTTGTCAAGGATAAGTGTGACAGACCCAACCAGGACAGGGCTTTTGGAGGGGCTGCAGGGTAGTATCTTGCCTACTGACTATGGGCCCCTGGCTTTTGAGGGGCTGTATTCTTGGGAGTTGTGTGGCTGGGGCACCCTTGGAGTGGGCTGGTCTCTCTGAAACACACAAACTCTGGGAATCTAGGACGGGGATACAATTTTGGGTCCGTTGTACCCAAACCAGCAATGACTGCTTTAGACTGTGAGTATCAGAGCAGATGTTAATATAATCAGCTCAAGCCAACCTGATACTGGTGTTATGGTTTGTCTTTAACCACTTTACCACCGGAGGATTCTGCTGTCTTACGTCCAGGCCACTTTTTGCAATTCGGCGCTGTGCGACTAACTGACAATTGCACAGTCATGCAACGCCGTACCCAAACGAAATTTACGTCCTTTTTTTCCCACAAACAGAGCTTTCTTTTGGTGGTATTTGATCACCTGTGCGATTTTTACTTTATGCGATATAAACAAAAAAACAGCGTCAAATTTTGAAAAAATAACAATATTTTTTCACATTTTTTTATATGAAATTCCCCCCCAAAAAAAATTTAAAAATCAAAATTTATCATTTTAGGCCAATTTGTTTTCTGCTACATATTTTTGGTAAAAAAAAAAAAAAAAAAAAAAAATCACAATAAGCGTATTTTGATTGGTTTGCGCAAAAGTTATTGCGTTTACTAACTAAGGGAAAGATTTGACGTTATTGGTGGTTTTTTTTTTAACGCGTAATGGCGGCGATCTTCAATCTTTTTTACGGGACTGCGACATTGCGGCGGACAGATCGGACCCTTGACTGACATTTTTGACACTTTTGGGGGTACCAGTGACTTTTCTACAGTAATCAGTGCTATAAATATGCACTGTTACTGTAAAAATGACACTGGCAGGGAAGGGGTTAATTTTATTGGAGAGGGAGGGGTTAATGTATGCCTGGTGCTTACTGATTTGTGTGGGGGGAGGGGATTGTGTGACACAGGGACAGATCGTAGGTTCAGCTACGCTGAACCCTGCAATCTGACCCTGCCTGTCACTTAGGAGATCTGCCCGCTTTGTTTACACAAGCAGGCGGATCTCCACACTCGATTCCCCCGACGATCGGGGAAGAGCAGCGGCGATCGCCACTGCTCCTCCCCTGGCCCGACTCCCGCTGTGACTGAATACAGCGGGAGCGAGCCTCCGGCGGTGCGAGAGAGGGGGATGTCTGGCGACGTAGGTCTACGTCGCCAGACGTTATCGAGCCACTTTGCCGCAGTAGAGCTCTAGTGAGCAGTGCGGAAGTGGTTAAGGTGTTACGTGCCTCCTAGGAAGTAAATTCCCATTGTCACTCGAGCCACCTATAGTTTACCTGCTCATGTCTTGGCGATGTGATTAATATTGTGTCCACTTTACTTTGTTATTGAACCTTTGTGGAATGTTTATGCTTATAATAATGTGTAATGTACTTTGTGTATTCTGGGTTGTGGGCTTGGTGCCGAACGATCTGGGTGGGCACTGAGTCACTTAGGCTCGTCTAGATGGCTAGTTGTTTAACATACTGTGTATGTTTATGTTGGCTGTTCCTCAGCTATGGTAATTATATTCCTGTGTACAGTTTGCATTGTATACGAAAATAAGATCAGGCTTTACCTGATCTTGTGTCAGATGCAAAGATATCAGCACCCTCAACGGTGACAGTGCGCCGCGGGAGGGCTTCGTTCTAAGGTTAGTATTCCATAATGTGCTAGTATGTGATGCATACTAGCACATTATACAACAGCCTTACAAGGTTTGTTTGTTTTTTGTTTAGAATCGCTTTAAAACATGCTGTATGCAGACTGCCAATATGACCAACACAGAGCTCCACCAAGGTCTTTAAAACATTCAGGTTTGGGATAATCCCTGCAGTAAGCAACACCAATGCAACTCTTCTTCTTCTGACCTGCTTGCAGGACTACAGGTTTCTGTGTGCGCTGCTCCCTGATACGTCATCCTAAAAAGTGAACATGTCAAATCCAAAAGGGCTATTAAGGGCATGGCTTAAAATTTTAGAAGACAAAAGAACTTCTGAAGATCCAATCTAAAGCAAAAACAAAGTGGACAGAACATATTTTATAATTTGGTTTTTTTGTCTTTTTGTCCTGGCCTCCATTCACACTTCTGTAGTCACTTCCCTATGGGGCACCGCCATATTGTCACTTCCCTATGGGGCACCCCCATATTGTCACTTCCCTATGGGGCACCCCCATATTGTCACTTCCCTATGGGGCACCGCCATATTGTCACTTCCCTATGGGGCACCGCCATATTGTCACTTCCCTATGGGGCACCGCCATATTGTCACTTCCCTATGGGGCACCCCCATATTGTCACTTCCCTATGGGGCACCCCCATATTGTCACTTCCCTATGGGGCACCCCCATATTGTTACTTCCCTATGGGGCACCCCCATATTGTCACTTCCCTATGGGGCACCCCTATATTGTCACTTCCCTATGGGGCACCGCCATATTGTCACTTCCCTATGGGGCACCGCCATATTGTCACTTCCCTATGGGGCACCCCCATATTGTCACTTCCCTATGGGGCACCCCCATATTGTCACTTCCCTATGGGGCACCCCTATATTGTCACTTCCCTATGGGGCACCCCCATATTGTCACTTCCCTATGGGGCACCCCCATATTGTCACTTCCCTATGGGGCACCCCCATATTGTCACTTCCCTATAGGGCACCCCCATATTGTCACTTCCCTATGGGGCACCCCCATATTGTCACTTCCCTATGGGGCACCCCCATATTGTCACTTCCCTATGGGGCACCGCCATATTGTCACTTCCCTATGGGGCACCCCCATATTGTCACACCGCAAAAAAAAGGCAAAGCCAGAATGTCCATCACAGCCCAAAGTGACATCTCTGGCCTTCCTGTGATAGTCGCATTTCACTGCATGATTGGAGAGAATGTCACTACACTACAAGGTGTCCACAAGATGTATGCAACCCATTTTTTGGGGGTTGCAATGATTCCCCATTATTTAGGGGAATCATTGCATTATTATCCGCGCTGTGTGCGGAGACAGAGCTGTCAGGTCCCCGCTGTCCTCTATGGGGGAATCGGATGGGAACAGACCACCTGTCCATTCTCATCCAATCCGATCCGCCAGACAGATGGAGAATAGGGTTTCCATCTGTCCGGATTTGACGGATCGGATTGGACGTCTCTGCTGACATCCGCTGCCCCAGAGAGATGCATGGGGCATCCGTTCAGATCCGCCTACAAAACTGCCAGGCGGATCTGAACGGTCCGCCTGTGTGAAAGGGGCCTTAGTAATATTGTGGGCTGCAAGTTAAGAGACAGTCCTCCATCATAAAGGAGAATAAAATCATCTGCTTTAATTCCAATCCCACACCCCAATGTCTTGTCTCTGGAGCTGCAGGATTTCACTATTCCATGAATGTTTTGTACTGTGCTCTGGTATAGGATGCAGACATTACAGGACGTTGGTAGAAGAGTCTCCCCATTACAAAGCTTTCATCCAATACCATTATAATGGAGGATTTACTAAGACCGGAGAAGCTGTGCATGGCAACCAATCCGCTTCCAGCTTTCATTTTCAAAGCCTAACTGAACGTGCTGAAGATAAACGCTGATTGGTCACTATGTACAGCTGCTCCAGATTTAGTACACTCCCCCTAGTGTGTGTTTCCTGTCTCTATACCAGGCCTGAGCCCCCAGCACCGGAGCCAGTCCCCCTCCCGCAGTCAGCCTCTGTACCCCGGTACACAGGAACAGCACTGCACAGCCCGGTGTCTCCGCCATAAAGCGCCGTTATCTGCGGTGTACGGAAAATCCCGCACTCACCTCCTCCCGTTCTATCTGTCACAGCACACACTGCGCTCCGTACATTCAAATCACACGCCTGTCTTCTGATTGGTCAGCAGTGTACACTGTCACGTGAAAACGCCTCCCGTTTACGCGTTATTTCATCTCACGTGACCCCGTAGTGAAGAGCAAAGCATTCCGGGAAATGTAGTTTATTTGTCATACCTATGAGAATGGCAGGCCTCGCTTTCTTTAGTTGGGCTTACTATTTTCTGTGTTCATTATTATAGAATGAGGGATGATATTTTATGAAATGTTAGTGCTGTACAATAAAGAGTATGAGATCTGTCTGGAATAGAATAATGTTATTTCCAATGTGAATGCATTGGAATCAGGAGCCTGCTCACCATTCATGACCATTAGCAGCACTAGAAGTCCTATGCACATCTGTGCATGGTGCTAATGGGCATTTCTTTGTGTTTTTTCTGGTGCCCTTTCATGTGCCAGCACAGGGCAATCCGTTGACTGGAATGCATGGCAATGGTGCCACACACGGCACGCTCCTGAACCTTTCTGTGGGTGCAGAGCTTTGTGAGTTTGTTACACATTTCCTGTAACACAAAGCGCGTGTTTGGGGTGCCATGCGCGTTTATTGACAATGCAAGCGCAGCAAGTTTTTTGCACATTGCAGGATCACACACTGAAATGCACAGATGTGAATGTAACCTAACAAGTTACTTTGGTTTAATTAGAAATATACTATATTACCAAAGTATTGGGACGCCTGCCTTTACACGAACATGAGCTTTAACCACTTTACCACCGGAGGATTTTGCTGTCTTACGTCCAGGCCACTTTTTGCGATTCGGCACTGTGCGACTTTAACTGACAATTGCGCGGTCATGCAACGCCGTACCCAAACGAAATTTACGTCTTTATTTTCCCCACAAACAGAGCTTTCTTTTGGTGGTATTTGATCACCTGTGCGATTTTTATTTTTTGCGATATTAATAAAAAAATGCGACAATTTTGAAAAAATAACAATATTTTTCTACTTTGACAGTTAAAAAATATCGAATATATTCAATTTTTGTCATATATTTAGGCCAAAATGTGTTTAGCTACATGTCTTTGACAAAAAAATTCTCAATGAGCGTATTTTTAACCGCTTTAAGCACGGAAGGTTTTACCCCATTCCTGACCAGGCCATATTTTGCGATTCGGCACTGCGTTACTTTAACGGACAATTGCGCAGTCGTGCGACGCTGTACCCAAATTAAATTGATGTCCTTTTTTTCCCCCACACAAATAGAGCTTTCTTTTGGTGGTATTAGATTACCTGTGCGATTTTTACTTTTTGCGCTATAAACAAAAAAAGAGCAACAATTTTGAAAAAAATAATATTTTTCACATTTTTTTATATGAAATTCCCCCCAAAAAAAATGTAAAAATCAAAATTTTTTAACATTTTAAGCCAATTTGTTTTCTGCTACATATGTTTGGTAAAAAAAAAAATCGCAATAAGCGTATTTTGATTGGTTTGCACAAAAGTTATCGCAGCTACTAACTACGGGAAATTTATGTCACTTTTATTGTTTTTTTTTTAACTAGTAATGGCGGCGATCTGCAATTTCTTTTGCGGGACTGCGACATTGCGGCGCACAGATCGGACCCTTGACTGACATTTTTGACACTTTTGGGGTTACCAGTGACATTACTACAGTAATCAGTGCTATAAATATGCACTGTTACTGTAAAAATGACACTGGAAGGGGTTAACTTTTATTGGTGATCAAGGGGTTTAGGTATGCCTGGTGCTTACTGACATGTGTGGGGGGAGGGGATTGTGTGACACAAGGACAGATCGCAGGTTTAGCTATGCTGAACCCTGCAATCTTACCCTGCCTGTCACTTAGGAGATCCGCCCGCTTTGTTTACAGAAGCAGGCGGATCTCCACACTCGATCCCCGACGATCGGGGAAGAGCAGCGGTGATCACCACTGCTCCTCCCCTGGCCCGACTCCCGCTGTGACTGAATACAGCGGGAGCGAGCCTCCGGCGGCGCACGCGCCGCAGAGAGAGGGGAATGTCTAGTGTCGTAGGTCTACGTCGCCAGACGATAACGAGCCACTGTGCCGCAGTAGCAGCACAGTGAGCAGCGGGCAAGTGGTTAATGGCATCCCAGTCTTAAGGCCCGTACACATGATACGAAAATCGGAAGTAAAATTTCGTCCGACGAACGATCTGCCAATTTTATGATTGTTAGTATAGTGTTTTCGACAGCCGATTACACATTATCGGATGACAAAAACTGGATGTGCAGGCTGTAAAATGTTTATCGTACGTCAACACAACGTCCGATTTTCATTTAATTAGTACAGTTTTCGTCCGAAAAAAATCGTAAGAGCAAGACTAGGCATGCTCAGAAATAAAAGAACACATACAAAAGAATTCCACACATGACATCACTTCTGAAGTTGAATTCTGTCATACTAGAATTTTCATATGAAAGTAACCTCTTCACTTTCCATATGAGACTATCATGCAACAAAAAACGGATGAAAGATCGTCCGATAATCTGATCGTGTGTACGAGGCTTTAAGATGAAAACACACTATACAACTTTTGTTGTTAGATTTCCTAAAATTTACCTTCAACTATAGGCCCGAACACACGATACGAAAATCGGAAGTAAAATTTCGTCCAACAAACGATCTGCCGATTTTCGGATTGTTAGTATGGTGCTTTCGACAGCCGATTATGGATTTTCGGACGACAAAAACTGGATGTGCAGGCTATAAAATTTTTATCGTACGTCAACACAACGTCCGATTTTCGCTTAATTAGTACAGTTTTCATCTGAAAAAAATCTTAAGAGCAAGACTAGGCATGCTCAGAAACGAAAGAACACATACAAAACAATCCAACACATGACATCACTTCTGAAGTAGAATTCTGTCGTACGGGAAAATTCGTATGAAAATAACCTCTTCACTTTCCACATCAGACTAGCATGCCACAAAAAACAGACGACAGATCATTCAATAATCTGATCGTGTGTACGGGGCTTTAGTAGTGCAAGGGCCTGCCTGATTGCATACAAATTGAACGTTTTTAGATTTGACCTCATATTATATGGTTTTGGTAAATCTAAAGGAAAAAATCTAAAGACAATTGTATAGTGTGTATGGCCCATTAGTCTGCAGGGTTCAATATTGAGTTGGCCCACCATTTGCAGCTATAACAGCTTCAACTCTTCTGGGAAGGCTGTCCACAAGGTTTAGGAGTGTGTCTATCGAAATATTTGGCCATTCTTCCAGAAGAGCGTTTGTGAGGTCAGGCACTGATGTAGGACAAGAAGGTCCCTCTAATTTACCCCAAAGGTTTTCCATCGTGTTGCATGCCAGTCAGGTTCCTCCACCCCAAACTCGCTCATACATTTCTTTATGGACCTTGCTTTGTGCACTGGTCCAACTCATTTGGTGGAGGGGGGATTATGGTGTGGGGTTATTTTTCAGGGGTGGGGTTTGGCCCCATCGTTCCAGTGAAGGGAAATCTTAAGGCATCAGCATACCAAGACATTTTGAACAATTTCATGCTCCCAACTTTGTGGGAACAGTTTGTGGATGGCCCCTTCCTGCTCCAACAAGACTGCGCACCAGTGCACAAAGTAGGGTCCATAAAGACATGGATCAGCGAGTTTGAGGTGGAGGAACTTGACTGACCTCAACCCGACAAAACACCTTTGGGATGAATTTGAGCGGAGACTGCGAGCCAGACCTTCTTGTCCAACATCAGTGCCTGACCATACAAAATCACTTCTGGAAGAATGGTCGAACGTTCTCATAGACACACTCCTAAACCTTGTGGACAGCCTTCCCAGAAGAGTTGAAGCTGTTATAGCTGCAAAGGGTGGGATAACTAAATACTGAACCCTACAGACTACCGTATCCTCACATATACCTTAAAGGGGTTTTAAAGTCTGAAAGTTTTTTTATCTTAACCCCTTCCCGCCAACAGTACACATATATGCTCCCTCATGAAAGTGGGCCTTTATCCGTGGAGTTGCAGCATATACAGTATGTGTATCTGTCTTTGTGCTGGGAGCGTGCCACACAGCTCACTCTAAGCATAGAGACCGGGCTCTCACCACATACTAACCATCGCCTAACGGTCACCTGATCACTGTGGTAGCCTCTGATTGGCTTTCACAGCGATCATTCACTGTGCAGCCCACCCCTATGTTTTTTTTTCTGAATAGAGAAGAAGATACATTGTATACATACAGAATAAAATGATATAATACATTGTACCTTCCTCTCCTTGCAGGGAGAAATATTTAAATAAACAAAGGTGTATAGAAAAAATAATAATAAAAAAAATAAAGAAAAAATAGCTAGGTCAAGGTTAGATCTAGGTAATTGCTAGGTATAGTGTTTGGATTAAAGGGGTTGTAAAGTCAAAGGGCTTTTTAAATTAATGCATTCTATGCAATAAGATAAAAAGCTTTCCTTGTGCAGCAGCCCCCTTAGCCCCCCCCCCCCCCCCAAAAAGCAAACCTGAAACCCCTCTCAATCCAGCAATGTCCACAACTGTCTCAGCCATGTGGGACTCCCCTCCTCATTGGCTAAGACACAGCAGCGGCACCATTGGCTCCCACTACTTTCAATCAAAGTCTGTTAGCCAATGAGGAGAGAGAGGGGTCAGGGCCGAACACAGCTCCATGTCTGAATGGATACAAGGAGCTGTGGCTCTGCTCGGGTGCCCCCATAACAGGCTGCTTGGTGTGGGGGCACTAAAAGGGAGGGAGGGGCCAGGAGAGCCTAACAGGGACCTGAGAAGAAGAGGATCTGGGCTGCTCTGTGCAAAACCAACTGCACAGAGGAGGTAAGTATAATATGTTTGTTATTTGTATTGAAAAAAAAAAAACAAGACTTTATAATCATTGTAAGTAAGGATCAAGGGTCATATTCAGTATAGTTTGGGCAGGATTTTTTTCAGTGGGTTTTAGGTAGAATAAAAAAAAAAAAAAAAAGCAAAATGCGCACTGTTGTTTCTGAGCTGTACTACAGATACAAACAATAACTAACATATAAATATGTGGTATTGCTGTGATCGTTAGGAGCAGGAGAATTTATTTTAGGCTGCATTTTTAAAAAAATATTATTTATTTTTTACTTTTTTTCGGCCAGTATTGCTTTGTTAATGAAAAAAAAACTAATCAGAAGAAATCTATTACTATTTACCACCAAAAGAAAGTCCAAGTTGTCTTGAAAAAAACAAGGTATAATCCACCTGAATACACAAAGTAGTTGTGATGATATGTAGGGTTTTACTAACACATGTCAATATTGCAAAATTGTGTTCAGGCATTAACATTTCTTTTACCCTCCATCACTAAGGGGTTAATGTATGTCATCTCGGAGGAATGAGGGAAAGTGGACAAGTGAACCTCCCTGGCAAGTAAGGCTATGAGGCTCTATCCCTTCAAGGAGGAAGATGTGAAGCACTTAGATACCGCTCCGCTAGTTGACGCAGCAGTAATGCGTCTGGCTAAATATGCCACCCTGCCTCTCTAAGATGCTGTGTCCTTTAAAGACAGTTTGGATAGGAGAATCGACTTGGATGTCAAACAAATTTATGTGACGGCCGGTATGGCTTGTAAGCCCACCCTAGCTTCGGCAGCCATGTCCAAAGCGATGGAGATTTGGTCAGATAACATTGATACTGTCCTAAGGGACATCTTCGAAGACGTAGCCAGTGGTTCATCCATTCAAGAACTGAAATTGGCGTCGGTCTTCTTGGGGGAGGCCGCTATAGACATTATCCGCCTGCTGACACGGTCTATGCTCTCGTTGGTGACGGCCAAGCAGGCATTGTGGTTATGTCCTTGGTTGGCCGATTCAGCCTCTAAGTAGGCCTGGTGCAGGATCCCTTTTGAAGAGTCCTCGCTGTTTGGTAATAAGCTTGACAACACGGGCCACGGGCGAGAAGTTGGGTTTCCTGCCCCAGGACAGACGCCTATTTGGCCAGAAGAGTCCTCAGTTAAGGAGCCAAAGCATGGAATGTTCTAGGGATGCTCTTTTTATAGACCAGGCAGAGATTTCAGAAGGAATTAAAAGAGGGGTCAGTGTCAACGTCTTACTATGCCTTCCTGTTGGCAGCCACCTTGGACATGTGCAGACTGCTGTCTCTTATAAACTCTGATTGCATCATCACTTGTCTGCTTCCTGGGCATTGTTTAGAGATGATGTTGCACACCTGACTATATATATCACCTGATGGCTTTCAGACCTTGCCCTTGCGTTTGTGCTCCAAGGTGCATCACTGCTGGCAGTCCTCTGGTCTCTGTGGTTTCTCCGTGCATGACTTGGCTTAAGACCTTCCTTGCTCTGGATTCCGCATCAGCAGACGACCCCACATCAGACGACGACCTGGCTTTGGCAGGCTACTCACTTCTGGACTCTATCCCAGCTTGGATGCCTACCCGCTTCCGAACTTGACCTCGGCTGTTCTTGATTTTGCTCCTCTCTCTTGCTGTGCGATTATTATTGTTGCATAAATAAATCGCTTAATTTTACTTGCATCTTTGTGTGGTCTAGTTTCCTGACACCCTGGCAGTCAGTCATCTTTTCAGAAGACTACCAAGTATCCAGCGTCTGGTGGACAAAAACCCGCTAAGTCTTTTTGAGATTGGGCCCGCCCAGACATGTCAGGTGGGAGCATGGCTGCTCTGTTTTCATCACATCTGGACGGCCTCAGTCTCGGACTCTTGGACTATCAAGACGGTCTCCCTAGGCCACGCATGGTCCTTCACGACCCCGCCCCTCCCCCCTCCTCTCAAGTTTGTTCCCAGTCTGCTGCCTCAGTCGCAAGGAAAGAAACATGTCCTTCTTTCCTATGTGGAATCGCTGGTGGTTCAGGGCACCACAGTGCCTGTACCAAAGGGCAAAAAGTTCCAGGGCATGTATTCACCTCTCTTTTTGGTTCAGAAGAAAAATGGCTCTTGGCGTCCAGTAATAGATCTCACGCATCTAAACAAATTCGTCAAGTACGAAAGGTTCAAAATGGAAACTTTATCTACAATTCATCAAGCAGTCCAGCCTGGCAACTGGCTAGTCTCCATATACCTAAAAGAGACCTACTTCCATATACCCATTGCAAAAGAGTATTGCAAGTTTCTCCTGTTTCACGATGGGGTCGGGTCATCTTCAGTTCACTTGCCTTCCCTTTGGATTTTCAACCTAACCCTGAGTCTTCTCGAAGGTTCTCCTGGCTGTGGTAGTCATTATCTGGACGAGAGGAATTCACATTCATCATTACCTCGTCGACCTTCTCCTGCTGTCACAGGACAGGGATCAACTGTTGCTTCACAGGACTCAAGTCATTTCCACTCTCTGGGAGTTTGGGTGGCTTCTGAATCGAGAGAAGAATCACCTGGAACCAGCACGGCGCCTGGGGTACTTAGGAGCCTAGTTCGACACTGTCGAAGATACTATCTTCCTGCCCCTGGAAAAGATTCCAGTGATTCGGGAAAGAATGTGCTTGGCCCTGTCCTCCACAAGCCTAAAGGCCTCTCAATGCCCCAGTGGTATCAGCACGATAGTCTCCACGGTCCCCATGGTCAAATGGACCCTTTGGAGAATGCGCCCCTTCCAGAAGGGCTTTCTACGGCAATGGGACCCAGACAGGAGCGACCAGCTCATTCATATAACTCCGAGCATGAGGGACAGTCTCTCCTGGTAGCTGCATCGGGGTAACCTGCTAAATGGCCACTCCATCACGACCGATGCCAGCAGCACAGGTTGGGGGTCCCTTTGCGGGTCGGAGATCGCTCAAGGCAGGTGAGATCTCAACGTCTGCACTCCAGTCTTGAAGGTCCTGGAACTCCAAGCAGCCTTCTGCACCCTCCAGGCCTTCCACCATCTAAAAAAAGGGGAAGTACGTGCTGCTTAGAATGGACAACACCACAGCGGTCTCGTACATCAAGAGACAAGGTGGGACTCACAGCCTTCAGCTCCTTCGGGAGGTAGAGCCAATCATGGCGTGGGCCCAGAAGAATCTGGCCAACATCTTGGCAGTCTATGTCCCCAGTGCTCAAAACATTCAGGCGGACTTTTTGTCCAGGTTCCGGATGAGTTGTCCCTGCACATGGAGACCTTCAGCTGGATTCTGTCTCTGAGGGTCGATCCCGAGGTCGACCTGTTTGCATCCCCATGCAATTTCAAGCTCAAGAAGTTTTGCACTCGGGTCCGCGGTGCAGGCAGGCTGGCAGAGTGGATGTCCTAACGGATAAGTGGAACTTCAGCAGGGCGTACGCTTTCCCTTCAATCCCAGTCATCCTCAGATTCCTAAAGAGGCTCCGTGCGGATGGCCGTCGAGGTAACATACTGGCCAAACAGGCCCTTGTTTCCTTTACTGACGCATCTCAGCTTCCAGGCTCCGGTACCTCTTCCCCTCAGGCTGGACCTTCTGTCCCAGGGGGCAGTGCTGCACCCATGCCCAGCATGGCTGCCACTGATGGTTTGGTTGAGAGGGATAGGCTGTAAGCCCTAGGCTGCACATCGGAAGTCATCTCTGCCCTCATAAGTTCTAGGAGGTCAAGCACGAATAAGGTCTATGGAAGAATTTGGACCTAGTTTGTGGACTTTTCTTCCTCCACGGGTAGGCCTTACAGGCACCCAGGGGTACGGGACTTTCTGCATTTCCTTCAGTCTGGCCTGGATCTAGCACTTTCATTCTCTGCATTATCAGCCTTCTCCGGAGTTCGGTGGTCTGATCATCCTCTGGTTCCGCAATTCTTCAGAGTGGCGGCAAGACTCAGGCCCCAGAGGAAACCAAGATTCCCTAAGTGGGACCTTCCCCTAGTCCTCGATTCACTATCTGGGCCAGAGGCAAATGAGAACAGCCCATCATCTATTATGGATCTCTCTGCCAAGTCTGCCTTTCTTGTGGCCATTACCTCGGCCAAAAGAGTTTCTGAGATCGGAGCCCTCGGTTAGAAGGAGTCCTTTTTTACTTTTTTTCCAGAACACGTGGTACTCATATCCATGCTTGGCGCAAATCCTAAAGTTACCTTGGTCTTCCACGAAAACCAGGAAATCGCTCTACCTACCTTTAGGGCTCCGGGCGCTACGGAGACTCATGCCCCGGACATTGGCTAAAACGCTGAAAGAGTATATTCGGGTTCCGGATTCCTTTAGGAAGTCTGACCATCTGTTTGTCCTTTACTCTGGCAAGAACAGGAGAAAATGTGCTTCTTCTAGAATCTAGATCCATGGCATTATGGATTGTCCAGGTCATCCAGCAGGCTTATAGGGCTAAGGGTTTTACTCCTCCGGAGGAAGTAACAGCACATTCCACTTGGGGTGTCTCGACCCCCTGGGCGGCAGCATGACACGTGGCTCTGGACATTATCTGCAGAGCGGCCTCTTGGGCCTCCATTAATACTTTCATGTCGCATTACTGTGTGGAACCTGCTTCTTTATCTTCTGTAAATTTCGGTCTGAAAGTCCTATCGGTGGAGGTGGAAAATTTAATTATTTTGCTCAGCATTCCCGTGTGTTGGTGGCTAGTTATTTCCCACATGTAGGCTGCCATGGAGGCTGTCAGGAAAAGGGAAAATTTCCTATCAAATACTTACCGTAATAAGAATGAGATAACATTTTTAAAAAGATAGTGATGGCTTTCATTGAACTTTTAGTCCAGTAATGTTTCTAAATAGATACCACTTGGGATATTTATGGTTGTTCTAAATATTATTTTGTAATGTGTTAGTCAGAAATGTATCAGTTGTTCTGATAAAACTATACAACTTTTGTCTATTTTTTGATATATACATTTTTTAGCATGCAGGCAGGACACATATATTTTACAATTTATCGGAATAGTTGTGCATTACAAGTAAATGAAATACTTTTTAATTTACATAAATCTAGTCATTTTTAATATAGATAAATTAGTCTAGCTGCTATTACCGTGCTCCATGAATCTGAAGGAAAAACTGAAAATTTCCTATCAAATACTTACCGTAATTTTCCTTTCCTGATGACCTCCATGGCAGCCTACGTGTGGGTTAATCCTGCCTCCTCTCCAATGCTATAGGACCCCACTCTCATAAATTTTAGCTCCTTGCCAGAGACTGCGTTCCGTAATTAGCCGACTCTTGACCCAAAGAAGGGTGGGAAGTCTGCCATGAAAGCCATCAGGAAAGGAAAATTCTGCATATAGTGTCTAGCAAAAATAAAACATTTCAAGATGATTCAGAAATGATATCTCTAACAAACAAAATTATTCTGTAGCAGTCTAGTATTTCTGTAACTATTGTAATCCCTCATTGGAAACCTCTTTTGACACAAAATGTCATAATTAGGATTACACAGATCAGTGTGCTTAACTATAGCTCCCTCCAGTGTATTAAACCATCTTGTTTAATGTTAAATGAAAGTCGAGAATACAGAGAGCTAAAATGGTGTGTGTGTGTGTATGTATGTGTATATATATATATATATATATATATACATATATATATATATATATATATATATATATATATATATATATATATATATATATATATATATGTATATATATACAGTCAGGTCCATAAATATTGGGACATCGACACAATTCTAATCTTTTTGGCTCTATACACCACCACAATTGATTTGAAATGAAATTAACAAGATGTGCTTATACTGCAGACTTTCAGCTTTAATTTGAGGGTATTTACATCCAAATCAGGTGAAAGGTGTAGGAATGACAACAGTTTGTATATGTGCCTCCCACTTTTTAAGGGACCAAAAGTAATGGGACAGATTAACAATCATAAATCAAACTTTCACTTTTTAATACTTGGTTGCAAATCCTTTGCAGTCAATTACAGCCTGAAGTCTGGAATGCATAGACATCACCAGACGCTGGGTTTCATCCCTGGTGATGCTCTGCCAGGCCTCTACTGCAACTGTCTTCAGTTCCTGATTGTTCTTGGGGCATTTTCCCTTCAGTTTTTCTTCAGCAAGTGAAATGCATGCTCAATCGGATTCAGGTCAGGTGATTGACTTGGCCATTGCATAGCATTCCACTTCTTTCCCTTAAAAAACTCTTTGGTTGCTTTCGCAGTATGCTTCGGGTCATTGTCCATCTGCACTGTGAAGCGCCGTCCAATGAGTACTGAAGCATTTGGCTGAATATGAGCTGATAATATTGCCCGAAACACTTCAGAACTCATCCTGCTGCTTTTGTCAGCAGTCACATCATCAATAAATACAAGAGAACCAGTTCCATTGGCAGCCATACATGCCCATGCCATGACACTACCACCCCTATGCTTCACTAAAGAGGTGATATGCTTTGGATCATAAGCAGTTCCTTTCCTTCTCCATACTCTTCTCTTCCCATCACTCTGGTACAAGTTGATCTTGGTCTCATCTGTCCATACGATGTTGTTCCAGATCTGTGAAGGCTTTTTTAGATGTTGTTTGGCAAACTCTAATCTGGCCTTCCTGTTTTTGAGGCTCACCAATGGTTTACATCTTGTGGTGAACTCTCTGTATTCACTCTGGTGAAGTCTTCTCTTGATTGTTGAGTTTGACACACATACACCTACCTCCTGGAGAGTGTTCTTGATTTGGCCAGCTGTTGTGAAGGGTGTTTTCTTCACCAGGGAAAGAATTCTTTGGTCATCCACCACAGATGTTTTTCGTGGTCTTCCAGGCTTTTGGTGTTGCTGAGCTCACCGGTGCGTTCTTTCTTTTTAAGGATGAACAGTTGATTTGGCCACACCTAATGTTTTTGCTATCTCTCTGATGGGTTTGTTTTGTTTTTTCAGCCTAATGATGGCTTGCTTCACTGATAGTGACAGCTCTTTGGATCTCATATTGAGAGTTGACAGCAACAGATTCCAAATGCAAATAGCACATTTGAAATCAACTCTGGACCTTTTATCTGCTCCTTGTACATGGGATAATGAGGGAGTAACACACACCTGGCCATGGAACAGCTGAGCAGCCAATTGTCCCATTACTTTTGGTCCCTTAAAAAGTGGGAGGCACATATACAAACTGTTGTAATTCCTACACCTTTCACCTGATTTGGATGTAAATACCCTCAATTAAATATAGTATAATGGTATGGGTAAGTGGAGCTCCTCTGTAAGTTGTATGTAAATATAGTGTATATAATATATATTCACCCCAGATGTAAATATAGTAATAAAATAAATACGAAATGACGAAACGCGTCGAAAAGGCATGCTGACGTTACCATGTGATACCCGGAAGTCGGGCGGCTGTGTTCTGTTGGAATCTGCCGACAATAGCACTATTACTCTTTTTACATGTGAGTGTTTTACCTTATTTAATAAAGTGTTCCCCTACGTACTACACTATCTGTGGCCCCTTTTCTTTCATATTCCGTTTGGGAGTATCGGGCCCAGACTGGTGTGGTGGCTTGTCTATGATTGAGGCTCCCTGCTGGACGTGTTAGAGAGAGGTATCACGCCATCTACAGGATCCCGTTGGAGCTCCTATTATATATCAGATGCTTGTCTTTATCTTCCCTGAGGAAGTTACGTGACCTCGTGACACAACGCGTAGGAGGTACCCGGAACCCGGAAGTGACGTGTAGGACGGGACGGAGCTCCCATAGCGTTTTATACTACTCGGATGCTGGAATCAAGAAGCTTAATTGTAAGTGTAATACTTTATTGCTCAAATAAAAGTCTGTAATACTACACCATGATGGCCGTATTTGTTTAATGAGCCCTTGAGGAGAAGGCAAAGAATAAGGAGACCGGACCCCAAGAAACCCATTGAGGGAAATCCCAGGTGATTGTTGGTGACCGGAGTGATACGCAGGATATGTTTTGAAGGACCTGCTGCCAATAAGACACCACGCTGGAGCCGAGGAGGATTGTGAACCATCACCCTTCCAGGCATACAACACAGGCGCATGACCCTCAATATTGAGGTGGGAATTTAGTACACCTATAGGTGGCACAAGGTGGAGGATAAGAAGTCACACCACTCTTTTCACTGTGATTCACAATATTATCGTTATATAGGAAGTAATCTGAAATAGCAATATTTTAAGACTGATCACATGTATTAATTGGACTGGACATTTGAAGATATTTGGCTCTGTTGATTTGCACATACTCGATACATTGTTTTATAGATTATTTAGTTATGTTTATATTTTTATGAATTTTTATGAAGAATATCACTACCAGCACTGAGCACTTTAATAGCACTTATAAGAAGCACAGCTGTATTTAATTCATTGGAGATTGGATAATTTTGGAACAGTGTTATTTGCCTTTTTGCACAATTTTTTGATACGTTGTTGAAGAATTGTCTAGCAAATTTATTTATTTATTTTTTCACTAAGCACGGGGCAATTTTTTATACATCACTTAAAAGAAGCACAGCAATAAAACTACTTAAAGAGGTTTTTTCTTTACATCCTGAAAGAGAAAGACATAATGAGCTAGTATGCATCGCATACTAGCTCATTATCAAATACTTACCTTAGAACGAGCCCCCGCCGCGCCGCTCTCTTACCTCTATGATGGGCGACATGTCTAGTCGCCCGTCTTCCGGGATCGCGGCATCCGACCATCTGATTGGCCGGAGCCGCGGTGACGTCACTCCCACGCATGCGCGCGGGAGCCGATGGTCACGGCACGGGGCTCTGAAGGAACGACACGATCGGCCGTTCCTTCAGAGCGCATGCGCCAGTGACGTCACTGGCTGCATCAAATGTAAATATCTCCTAAACGGTACATGTTTAGGAGATATTTACAGTACCTATAGGTAAGCCTTATTATAGGCTTACCTATAGGTACAAGTGTCAGAGGAGGGTTTACTTCCTCTTTAACTGTATTGGATATAATATCTATATAAATGAACCACAAAAGATAGTCAGAGATACTACAGAAATAGATAATTTATATACATCTGAAATAATTTATTTAATATTTATTTATACACGAGCACCTTAAAACGATTTTTTCACACCTTTGAGGCGCACCACAACCCCCCACCCATTTAATATACACAACTGTTTTATAGTACCAGTTCTCGTGGTGCAGCATTAAGGTAATAAGCAGAATCCACGATAGCGCAGGGACCATAACATATACAGTATATATATTCCTCACTATGCCAAGATAGCAAAAAAAAAAAAACAAATTACCCCTTTTGAGGAAGTAGACACCCCAAGGTATTTGCTAAGAGGCATGGTGAGTGTTTTGCAGCTCTCATTTTTTTTGGAAAATGAAGAAAGAAAAAGAAAATGTTTTTTTTTTCTTTTTTCAATTTTCAAAACTTTGTGACAAAAAGCGAGATCTGCAATATATATATATACATATATATATATATATACACTATATATATACACTATATATATATATATATATATATATATATATATATATATATATATATATATATATTTTTTTTTTTTTTTTGTCATTTTTCAAACACCTGTGACAAAGACAATTAAATAATCAATAGGCTCAACTTCCTTCGGGTGTCTACTTTCCAAAGAGGGGTAATTGGGGGGGGGGGTTTGTAGAAAACATCTTCTGTGCACAGCAGCCACCTTCAGCCACCCTAATACTTACCTCAGCCCATCTCTATCCAGTGATGTTGCAGGAATGTATCAGCTGCCCGTGGCTCCCCTTCTCATTGGCTGAGACAGCAGCACAGCGCAATTGACTCCTGCTGCTGTCAATCAAAATCAGACAGGCAATCCGGAGAGAGAGTGTCAGGTCACCTGTGGCCAGGTGACAACTGCACCCTGTTGGAGGCAGGGGCGCAGCGCAAGGTAGTGAACCCTATAGCAGACTGCTGCAGATGGACCGGAATGTGAACCCAAGGTTCCCCAGGGCGCGGAGTCTAAGACCCAGCAGGTGTTCACCAGAGCCTCTGGTGGTGAGGATGGACTTCGCTGCAGCTGGGCCCAGGTTTGCGGCCCCTGGGGTCCCCCAGGTCACGTTCCGTAGGGAGTGAAGGGAAGCAGCCACTCAGGACACACAGAATAGTGAAGGGTAAGCCGAGCTCGGGGTAACAGGCAGACAAGGGTAGTCAAGGGACAGGCCAAAGGTCAGGGTAACAGGCAAACAGGAATAGTCAGAGACAAGCCAAAGTCGGTACACAGAGGAGTAGTTTCAAGCACACGGCAAACAGGAAACAGGAAACGAATACTGTTGAACAGCAAGGCAGGCCTGCAGTGCGCTGGTTAATATAGGCTTCCTGTGATGACCTGGGTGGGCCAGGAACAGGAAGAAGAGGTGATAAAAGCAGCCAGAAGGAAGAGTCTGGCCTTTAATGCAGACATGAGGAACAGGTAAGCTACCAGACAATTATTGCATATCCATGACAGTACCCTCCCTCTTACGAGGCCTCCCCCTTCCCCGCCCGGACCCGGGTTTAGAGGGAAACTTCAGATGAAATCTTTTTAACAGACGAGGTGCAAAGACCTCCGATGCAGGGACCCAAGATCTCTCCTCAGGACCAAAGCCTTTCCAATGAACAAGGTACTGAAGAATGCCTCTACAGAGTCGGGAATCCAGAACTTGACTGACCTCGTATTCCTGATTATCCTCAGAGACCGGTGCCATGGTAGGGAAAGGACGAGAAAACGTATTGAGGACTAAAGGCTTCAGAAGGGAAACATGGAAGGAATTAGCAATTCTGAGGCTTTTGGGGATCTGAAGTTTGAAACAAACCGGATTCAGTTTAAAAATTATGGTATATGGACCAATGAATCTTGGAGCAAACTTCAGAGAAGGCACTCGAAGCTTGATGTTCCTAGTGGAGAGCCAAACTTTGTCCCCTGGATGAAGAGAAGGTGGTTTACGCCTGCGGCGGTCAGCAAAGCCTTTGAATTTGTTGGCAGCTGCCCGGAGGGAATCATGAACGTCACTCCAGATAGAATTGAAGGACTCCTGAGCTGAAGCCAACGCTGGGATATCTGAAGAATAGGCCATGGGAAGCGGAAGTTGAGGATGTCTTCCATAAACTGCGAAAAAGGGTGTTTTCTGCGAACTGGTATTTACATGATTGTTATGGGAAACTTCCGCCCACGGAAGTAGAGAGGACCAATCGTCATGATGAGCGGAGACTAAGGTACGAAGAAAAATCTCTAACTCCTGATTAACCCTCTCCGTCTGCCCATTAGATTGAGGATGGTAAGAAGAGGAAAAATCCAAGGCAATATTGAGGGATTTGCAAAAGGCTCTCCAGAAACGAGACGTAAATTGAACGTCCCTGTCGGAAACAATGTGAGAAGGAACCCCATGGAGGCGGAAAATTTCTCGAATAAAAATGGGAACCAAAACAGGAGCAGAAGGAAGACCAGGAAGGGGAACAAATTGAGCCATCTTGGAAAACCAATCGATTATCACCCAAATGACTGTATTACCGTCCGAAAGTGGGAGATCGGTGATAAAATCCATGGCAATATGAGCCCAGGGTTCCTTAGGAATGGGCAAATGCATGAGGAGACCAGCAGGAGCTTGTGTGGAGGATTTAGACTGAGCACAGACATGACAAGCCTTGACATAGTCTTTGACCTCCGAGCGGAGATTAGGCCACCAGTAGTGACGGCTGATGAGCAAGAAGGAGCGGAGAAACCCTGCGTTGCCTGCCACCTTGGAATCATGCCCCCAACGAAGAATCTTAGTTCTTAGCTCAGTGGGGACAAAGGTCTTACCAGGAGGAATCTTCGAGTCCAGGGTGGTAGAATGGGCAATAATACATGAAGTGGGGATGATCGGCTCAGGTTCAGGAGTGGACTCCTCGTCCAAAGTGTCAAAGGACCTAGAAAGTGCACCAGCCCGACCGTTACAGGAACCAGGTTTGTACGTAATCGTGAAATTAAAATGGGAAAAGAAAAGACTCCACCTGGC
Source organism: Pelophylax lessonae (assembly GCF_965119305.1). NCBI lineage: Eukaryota > Metazoa > Chordata > Amphibia > Anura > Ranidae > Pelophylax > Pelophylax lessonae. The sequence goes on from NC_138780.1 coordinate 73,900,038, forward strand.
CTGTCTGGGATTCAAACGTTTAGCATTCTGTAGGTACTGTAAATTCTTGTGATCGGTGAAGATCGTTATGGGGTGAGGAGAACCTTCCAAAAGATGACGCCACTCTTCCAGTGCCAATTTGATTGCAAGAAGTTCCCGGTCGCCGATAGCATAATTTCTCTGCCTGAGAAATTTTTTTGGAAAAGAACGCACATGGTTGACGTTTCTTCTCAAAGAGTTGAAGAAGAACAGTTCCCACCCCCACTGAAGAAGCGTCCACTTCAATAAAGAAAGCATCCCCAGGATTAGGTCTCCTCAAGAGAGGCCCGGAGACAAAGGCCTGTTTCAGATCATGAAAAGCAGCGACAGCTTCGGGGGGCCAGACTTTGGCATTAGCACCCTTCTTGGTCAAGGCGATAATAGGTGCAGCAATGGAAGAGTAATTCCTTATGAACTGCCTATAGTAATTTGTGAAGCCAAGAAAGCGCTGTGTGGCCTTAAGACTAGCAGGAAGGGGCCAGTTGGTAATGGCTAAGACCTTCCCAGGATCCATACGAAGGCCCAAACTTGAGACAAAGCATCCTAGAAATAGGACCACAGAACATTCAAAGGAACATTTCTCCAGCTTGGCATAGAGATTATTCTCTCGAAGGCGCTGGAGTACAGTGCGGACATGGTTTCTATGGACATGCAGATTTTCCGAAAAGATCAGAATGTCATCCAGATAGATGACAACAAACTGGTACAGCAGGTCCCTGAAGATTTCATTGACAAAGTTTTGAAACACAGCTGGGGCATTACCCAGCCCAAAAGGCATGACCAGGTATTCGTAGTGACCGTCCCGAGTGTTAAACGCAGTCTTCCATTCATCACCCTCTCGAATTCGAATGAGGTTGTACGCCCCTCTGAGATCCAACTTGGTGAAAATGGAGGCACCCTTTAACCTATCGAATAGTTCAGATATAAAGGGTAAGGGGTATAGGTTCTTAATAGTAACAGCGTTTAAGCCTCGATAATCAATGCAGGGTCTCAAGGTACCATCCTTCTTGGCGACAAAAAAGAACCCTGCTCCTGCAGGTGATGAGGATTTCCGGATGAAACCTTTCTCAAGATTCTCTGCGACATATTCAGATATGGCCTGGGTCTCTGGGATGGACAATGGGTAGGTACGACCCCTGGGCAGCGTTGCCCCGGGAACAAGGTCAATGGCACAGTCAAAAGACCTGTGGGGAGGAAGCACGTCAGCTGATTTCTTACAGAACACATCTCGGTAATCGCTGTATGCAGCGGGAAGGTCAGAAGATACCGATGTGGTGGCAACGGAAATTCTCTCCTTTGGGGTCACCTTGGAAAGACATGACGAGAAACATGAGGGGCCCCAAGCCAGGATCCGCCCAGAGAGGGGTGAAAGGGTGAGCTTCATAGAACAAGCAGTTCTCCACTCCATTAAGTTGCCGGCAGCCCCGGAATCCAGATATGCAAGGGTCGACTGAGGAGAAGTGCTTACGTGGAGGCACACTGGAAGAAGAATACGGGAAGGTGATGTTTCTGGGTCCAACATTCCACTTTCTAAATGTATTACCCGAGCGTTTTCCAGGCGAAGCGAACAGGAGACACGAAGGTGGCCCTTGCCTCCACAATAGAGGCATAAGTCCAAAGTTCTGCGTCTAGCACGTTCTTCGGGGGTAAGTCTGGTCCGGCCCAGCTCCATAGGTTCCTCAACAGGCAGAGGATGCTCCACGGGATGGAGCGAGGGGAGCTCAGACTGGCTAAGACCTAAGGAGTGTTGGCGTCTCTTTTCTATTGACCTCTCCTGAAAACGAATATCGATCTGGTTGCATAAAGAGATGACATCGTCCAGACCGACGGGGATGGTTCTTCCCGCTAATTCGTCCTTCACTTGGTCAGAGAGGCCATGCAAAAAGGTAGCGACCAGGGCCTCATTGTTCCAGCTCAATTCAGCTGAGAGGATACGAAACTGGAGAGCATATTGTCCCACTGAACGGGATTCTTGGCGGAGACATAAAAGAGCACTAGCCGCTGAAGAGGCCCGAGCCGGCTCCTCAAAGATGTTACGAAAGAGCTTCAAGAAGTCGGTCAGGTTGGAAACTACCGGATCATTCTTCTCCCATAGGGGGGCAGCCCAGGCTAGAGATTCACCGGAAAGGAGGGAAATAATATAGGCTACCTTTGCCCGATCTATATAAGCATAATAAAAGGCCGGGAATTGTAACAAAGGCGCCACTTTTCTCCAGCCGAGGGAACGATAGGACGCCTGGACGCTGCCGCTCTGCAACCAGCTAACCAACCCTGAAGGACCTTAACAGTAAGTAAACCACAATTAATGCAAATTATGCATTGATGGTTTCCTTCAAAAACAAACTTTGGAAAGTAAAAGCACTTTTGTATATTTCTATCACCAAACAGAAAACAAGTTCAAGTGAACACCACCCGGTGGCCAAAATGAATATTACACCTAAACCTTTTTTTACAAATGTAAGTCTTGACCAGGTTTCCTATATATGATATAGATACATAGTAGGAACTTGATCCTTTTCTAACGGACCCTATCTGTCCTATTAGAATTAAAAGGATCAGGATGGAGGACCACCCCACCACTGGCATTATCAAGCATCACATTGGTTGTAAGTACTTTCAACCTGAATTTCCTTTACACTCCATACACACGATTATGATCACTCATCCTATTTATACTCTATACTTCAGAGACCAGTGCCCACCCCCAATTTCTGTGTGGAAACATAAGGACCAAAGACAAGGTTTAATGGCAGCACTTCTTAAAAGTATGTATATTATTGGCAACCAATGAAAAATTCTCCATTGGCAGCACAATATTCTAATTATCTACCAATATATTTACAGATACGGTGAAAAATTTCCTTGACAAAGGCGTAAAGCCGAAACGCGTGGGAATTTAAGGATATCTCTCCCTACAGACTTCACGCCATGCAAGCGTGAATAATAGAGAGACATACCAATTGTCACCTATCACAAATGTCACCTCTTCTATCTTATCTTCACCAATCACTAATGGGTCTATAACCCACACCTCATGTGATTATTGTATCCATATATTTATAATAATTTTTTGAAACAAAAATCAAAATATTACTTTTCAAATAATCGATTTTATACTAGCCCATAAAGTCCCAAAACATTGGCCTGAGGTACCAAAAACTACTCCTTAAAATCTTTGCCCGATCTGACAGGAAGTTTTGCGGCTGAAGCTCAAAATGGATGGCACATTGGCTAAGAAATCCCCTGCAGGCCTTGGAGTCTCCAGAAAAACGGATTGGAGGAGGTAGTTGCAGCGGATGCGAATCTGTGACTGGCGCGACAGGCCCAGCCACTGGTTGTTCTTGGGGTTGCAGATTCAGGGTCCCCAACGATGTCTGAAGCTGTTCAAAGCGGGAAGCCAGATCCAGTAGGAATCGCATCACCTGAGTCTGATTAGTTTCATGCGTCTCGAGTCTGTGAACTAAGCTCTGTAATGGATCATCTGGGGGGAACGGCACGTCAGCTGGGTTCATGGCTGTTCAAACTGTCAGGTCACCTGTTGTCAGGTGACAACTGCACCCTGTTGGAGGCAGGGGCGCAGCGCAAGGTAGTGAACCCTATAGCAGACTGCTGCGGATGGACCGGAACGTGAACCCAAGATTCCCCAGGACGCGGAGTCTAAGACCCAGCAGGTGTTCACCAGAGCCTCTAGTGGTGAGGATGGACTTCGCTGCAGCTGGGCCCAGGTCACGGCCCCTGGGGTCCCCCAGGTCACGCTCCGTAGGGAGTGAAGGGAAGCAGCCACTCAGGACACACAGAATGGTGAAGAGTAAGCCGAGGTCGGGGTAACAGGCAGACAAGGATAGTCAAGGGACAGACCAAAGGTCAGGGTATATAATACAAAAAGAAGAAAAGGATGGGGAGGTGTTGAGTGATCAGACCGAAGTCTGTCAAGCACGACCCCAAAACACCAACTAAGGGCACTCCAGACAGATATTAGAAAAATAGTTGTGCTGTGCGAGGACCTCTTGGTAGGTAATCAAAGACCCCTCATGAATCCTAATGTAGGTGAGCCTTGGTTTGACTCAATAGCATATGATAGATCCAATTGGATATATATGGGTAGGACAGTGGATGTGACGGCAAAGGAAAGACCTGTGGATATCTGGCCAGAGGGTAACTATGAACAGCTTCCAATGATAGATAGTGGCACAGTCAATCGGCAGTCCCAAGACCATACAAAGAAAATTGTGTGAGATTCACCGAGTGTATCAGGATGTCACAATAGTGGTCACAATGAGAGCCAAACAGACTAAGTAGAGAGAAGCTTCACAGACCCTCTAAATCGTCCCAAAAATTGATCAGCCAAACATAGAGGGCCGTGTATGGCACACAAATTGAGAAGGTGGGACACAAGTTGAGAGGTGGCTGGACGGTCCTTTACCTGCTCATTGCTAGTTGAGTGAGGATATGCGAATCACATCCAAGGGGGAGGCTGGAAGACGGTGTGCTGAGGCGGTGATCCCGATAGACCAACTGGTCAGAATCCACGTTGCTGTCCTCCGGGCGTTCTACCCATGCTTGCGGCTGGACCGGCGGCTGTGGAGGTTGACTTCCGGGTCGGAGGTGTCCTGCCAGTCGTCACTTCCGGTTTAGGCAGTCAGCCGGGCGCCTTGTTGGGGAACAGCCTGGGGAATGGTGGACAGGGAATCCCTTTCAAGGAATCAATAACCGCTAGTGCATGGAGGCACAATGCTGGACGCTGACGCGTTTCACCAACTACGTTGGTTTCCTCAGAGCTAATGAATGGATCCAAAGTGCATCATTATATACCGCCCCTAATTAGGGATAATTAATTAACTGATTTCTGGTGTGTGAGGATGACTAAACCGTGCGGAGCTGCAATAATGCAATCATCCACAAGATGTCCTCATATCACCCAATCTAAATGGTATATCTAGATGATGCAGATTGCCATTCCACCAGCATAGTAGCCAGCAATATCCCCTGGTGAAAGGCCGGGGGATAATAGCTGATCATAAACAATAACCAATAAAACCATAATAAATGTGTATTTAAAAACGTGCTACACAGAGCAGTAACTGCATCTATATACTGTAATGTGGGTAAATCAGAATTTGACTCGGACATAACCCCACATATACAGTGGCGGAGCCAGAGGGTTAGCTGGGGTGTCAATTGACACCCCAGAAAAAGTCCCTGCCACCCCTGTTGCCACCCCGATCCTGGCTGGCAGCGGAGGAATCACAGGCAGTGGTGCGACGAACCGGCTGATCCCTCTAAGCTGGCGGCCAGGGTCAGGGAGAAGCAGAGCAGTGCGTCCCGAAGCCGAGCCCGCCCATTCTGTGACAACAGCGAATGAAAATTCGCTATTGTCACATGGATCCTCCTCCGGCCAATCAGGGAGCGGGTCCTCCCGCTTCCTGATTGGCCGAATGGCAAACGCCGTGCCATTGGTCGAGGAGGCGCCGGCGGGAGGACTGAGAAGATGCAGGGAGCCGAGGACCGATGAGAAGCTGCTGTGTTGACCGTCCGTCCGTGAGGTAAGTAAGCCGGTCTCACGGGGGGGGGACGCTGGCACTCTGCAATGATTGCGGGCAAATGCTGTGGCTGTGGCACTCTGCAATAATCATTGGGGGCATTGCTGTCTCACTGTAATAATCATTGGGGGCAAGGCTGTCTCACTGCAATAATCATTGGGGGCATTGCTGTCGCACTCTGCAATAATCATTGGGGGCAAGGCTGTCTCACTGCAATAATCATTGGGGCATTGCTGTCTCACTGCAATAATCATTGGGGGCAAGGCTGTCTCACTGCAATAATCATTGGGGGCATTGCTGTCTCACTGCAATAATAATTGGGGGCATTGCTGTCTCACTGCAATAATCATTGGGTGCATTACTGTGGCACTCTGCAATAATCATTGGGGGCAAGGCTGTCTCACTGCAATAATCATTGGGGGCAAGGCTGTCTCACTCTGCAATAATCATTGGGGGCATTGCTGTCTCACTGCAATAATCATTGGGGGCATTACTGTGGCACTCTGCAATAATCATTGGGGGCATTGCTGTCGCACTCTGCAATAATCATTGGGGGCATTGCTGTCTCACTGTAATAATCATTGGGGGCAAGGCTGTCTCACTGCAATAATCATTGGGGGCATTGCTGTCGCACTCTGCAATAATCATTGGGGGCAAGGCTGTCTCACTGCAATAATCATTGGGGCATTGCTGTCTCACTGCAATAATCATTGGGGGCATTGCTGTCTCACTGCAATAATAATTGGGGGCATTGCTGTCTCACTGCAATAATCATTGGGGGCATTGCTGTCTCACTGCAATAATCATTGGGGGCATTGCTGTCTCACTGCAATAATCATTGGGGGCATTGCTGTCTCACTGCAATAATAATTGGGGGCATTGCTGTCTCACTGCAATAATCATTGGGGGCATTGCTGTCTCACTGCAATAATCATTGGGGGCATTGCTGTCTCACTGCAATAATCATTGGGGGCATTGCTGTCTCACTGCAATAATCATTGGGTGCATTACTGTGGCACTCTGCAATAATCATTGGGGGCAAGGCTGTCTCACTGCAATAATCATTGGGGGCAAGGCTGTCTCACTCTGCAATAATCATTGGGGGCATTGCTGTCTCACTGCAATAATCATTGGGGGCATTACTGTGGCACTCTGCAATAATCATTGGGGGCAAGGCTGTCTCACTGCAATAATCATTGGGGGCATTGCTGTCTCACTGCAATAATCATTGGGGGCATTGCTGTCTCACTGCAATAATCATTGGGGGCATTGCTGTCTCACTGCAATAATCATTGGGGGCAAGGCTGTCTCACTCTGCAATAATCATTGGGGGCATTGCTGTCTCACTGCAATAATCATTGGGGGCAAGGCTGTCTCACTCTGCAATAATCATTGGGGGCATTGCTGTCTCACTCTGCAATAATAATTGGGGGCATTGCTGTCGCACTCTGCAATAATCATTGGGGGCAAGGCTGTCTCACTCTGCAATAATCATTGGGGGCAAGGCTGTCTCACTCTGCAATAATCATTGGGGGCAAGGCTGTCTCACTCTGCAATAATAATTGGGGACATTGCTGTCTCACTCTGCAATAATCATTGGGGGCAAGGCTGTCGCACTCTGCAATAATCATTGGGGGCAAGGCTGTCTCACTCTGCAATAATCATTGGGGGCAAGGCTGTCTCACTCTGCAATAATAATTGGGGACATTGCTGTCTCACTCTGCAATAATCATTGGGTGCAAGGCTGTGGCGCTCTGCAATAATCATTGGGGGCAAACCTGTATCCTGTCTGTATCCTCTGATCGCCACCACCTGTATCCTGTCTTTACTAGTAATGGCAGCGATCAGTAGAGGGACTGCGACATTGCGGTGGACGAATCTGACACTAAATTACACTTTGTATATTGACCCCCCAAAATAATACCTAGCCACCCCTTTGCCACCCCTGTTTTAAAAGTCTAGCTCCGCCACTGCACATATATAAAGGTAGCTGTCTCCAATCCTACTATGGTCAATAGATCAAGGGAGAGAGGGATCTTCAATAGTCAAATTCCCTATTTTTAATGATATATCACCTGGGGAGGATAAACAGGAACGGAACTACTGATAGTTAATATGAGCCTATTCTCAAACGTAAACCACCCAAAGATTTGAGTGTAATGTATACAATAGTAGGAGAATATAATCAAGGGGTGGTAATCATGGAGCCACCATTCCTTTAATGTGAAGCTTGTACTTTCACCAGTGGACTGCTATAGGTCCACGGGTGAAGTGCAGCAATACAGGGTAATGACAATGAGGCAGGAGTATAGAGGAGGAGAACAAACAATAGCATCACTGGGAACTCACTACAGTATTCTTAATTGGAGGTAAGTAACCTCCTGTACGATGCCAACCCCGAGGGTCAGGGGTTCAGGAAGGGTTGCAGGCTGAATTCCACATTCAGACCTGCAGGCGACAAAGATCCCATCTTGTATATCCACATTTTCTCCTTCTGCAGGAGGATCTTGTCAAAATCCCCCCTCCTTGCCGGTAGTTTAAGGGCGTAAATTCCCCTAACCCTTAACCCTTCGGGTTGGCATCGTGATGTTCCAAAAAATGTAAAGGTACCGTTTTTTTGTCCACCTTCTTTTTAATATCCGCCACATGCTCAAGAATGCGAGTTTTTAACTGGCGCTTAGTCTTGCCTATATAAGATTTTTGGCAAGGGCAGATAATCTCATAGATTACTCTCTCAGCCTGGCAATTTATAAAGTCATTAATGACAAATTCTTTTTGGCCATTGCAACTCTTGAAAGTTTTTGATTTGATAACTAATTTACACATCTGGCAATGACCGCATGGGAACATACCCTTGAGGCGTGGCAGGGATGTCAGCCAATTGTCTTCATCACGTGAGCGGACAAACTCTGAATGACAGAGGGTGCCCTTCAAGTTTCTTGCCCTTTTGGCCGTAAGTAAGGGCCAAGGGCCCACCAATTTTTCAACAAGCGGAGACACTGTGAGTACCTGCCAATGTTTAGTCAGGATTGCCCTGACTTGTTCCCACTGTGTACCGAACGGAGTGATGATACGTGGGTAAGCATCCTCAGTCAGAGCCAGATGTGAAGCAGGGTCCTGCTGGCCACCCAAAAGAGTGGATCTGGGTCTCAAAGCTACCTTTTTGCGTGCTTTTTTGATTACTTTATGGGAGTATCCCCTCTCTTTAAATCTTTTATGTAGCTGTTTTGCCTCCTCCTGATAGTCTGCTGGTTCTGAACAGTTTCTTTTAAGGCGTAGAAACTGTCCAACCGGTATGCTGTTTATCAAGTGTTTTGGGTGGTGGCTGTCTGCAACTAATAAAGCATTGGCAGCTGTATCTTTTCGATAGGTTTTAGTTCTAAGTCTTCTGCCATCAATGGAGATGAGTAGATCAAGAAAAGGAAGATAGTTCGTGATTGCCGTATAAGTTAGTCTAATATTACGGTCATTTTGATTTAGATCCCTCATAAATTGATCCAATTCGGTGGGTGTACCTCCCCAGAGGAGCAGGACATCATCAATGTACCTCAGCCACATGTGGGAATGGCTGAGGTACATTGAGGATGGATATACAACCTGCTCCTCCCAGAGCCCAAGATGGAGGCACGCATAGGCCGGGGCCCATGGTGCCCCCATCGACGTACCTCTGACCTGTTGGTAATAACAATTCAAAAATTGGAAATAGTTGTGGTGAAGAAGAAATTCTAGGAGTTCAACCACAAACTCATTATGGGCACCAAGTTCTGGGAATTTATTTTCAAAGAAGTGCGTGACCGCCCTTAGGCCCCATTCATTTGGGATTGACGTATATAAGCTCTCGACGTCAATACCCACCAAAAGTATATTGGAGATGGTAGAGGTCATTGAGAGTCTTCTGAGTACGTCTCTTGTATCCTGCACAAAGGATGGGAGGGCAGTCACCAACTCCTTGATGAGGGCATCAAAAAATTTACCAGTTCTCTCTAGCGGACCACCTATTGCCGAGACAATAGGTCTCCCTGGTGAGTGATTTATGCAGTTTTGGTATAATATAGAACTTAGGGATATTATACGTCTTTACCATAAGATGTTCCGCCTATTTTTTAGAGATTAAACCTACTTCCTTGGCCAGGGAGATTTTTTGGTTAAGGGCAGAGACAAGGGAGGGAAAGGGACTGTCGCGAAGTTTCAAGTAGGTAGTAGTGTCGTTCAGTTGTCTCTGAACTTCTTGAGTGTAATATTCTTCACTCAACAGTACCACATTGCCTCCCTTGTCGCTGCCCTTAATCACCACATTAGGCGCCTCTGTCAATTCTTTTAATGCCTTCCTTTCCTCGTTAGTCAAATTATCGGCTCAGGGTAACAGGCAAACAGGAATAGTCAGAGACAAGCCAAAGTCAGTACACAGAGGAGTAGTTTCAAGCACACGGCAAACAGGAAACAGGAAACTAATACTGTTGAACAGCAAGGCAGGCCTGCAGTGCGCTGGTTAATATAGGCTTCCTGTGATGACCTGGGCGGGCCAGGAACAGGAAGAAGAGGTGATAAAAAGCAGCCAGAAGGAAGAGTCTGGCCCTTAATGCAGACATGAGGAACAGGTAAGCTACTAGACATTATTGCATATCCATGACAGAGAGAGGGAGCCCAGCTGGGTCACTGGTCTGTGTCTGAATGGACACATGGAGTTGTGGCTCGGCTTGGGTAGCCCCATAGCAAACTGCTTGCTGTTGGGGTACTCAACAGGAGGGAGGGGCCAGGAACACAGCAAAAGGACCCAATAAGAGGAGGATCCAGGCCACTCTGTGCAAAACCAACTGCACAAAGGAGGTAAGTATAACATGTTTGTTATTTTTTTTGTAAAAAGTCTTTACAATCACTTTAAGGTAAAATAAAACCATAAGCTTTAAAACCACTTATATGATAGTCCCTCCTCTTATCCAGTGATTGTATGGGAGGCTCACAAGGTTTATATTCAAGGGGCATTCTTTAAACATGGAACTAGACTTAAGAAAGTGAGAATTTAACACATAGATGCTCTTCTGGGAGTTTTACACAGTCTGGAAGCAGCCCACAAAGAGAGCCTAGCACTATTTACGTTGACCAGGTTTACCACTTACTACTTTTACACACACACACACAAGACACAACAGGAAAACCCAAACTAGCTGGGGAACATATCCAAATAACCCTTTATGCCTTATTTAATCCATACTTCCCTGCCTTTTATTTTCCTTCAGATCCTTAACATTGCCTCAACATTTGGGTTCCTCAACACTTCACCACGGTTCCCTCATATTTCCCCCTCCTCTTGTGGCCCACTTTCTCCCCTCCTCCCCTCATCTCAATCTGTGGCGTTTTAAAATCATTCCCAATAGTCTTTTGTCCTATTGTGAAGAAAAATAAACCTCCTCCCCCATTTCAATCCTAATCTCCCATCCAATGCTATAACTCCATCCCACCCGCAACACCCACACACTCACTGAATATGTATTATGTGATCTGTGCTCTACATTTAGTAAGGTGGGTATTGGGGGGAGGGACTCCTTCCCTCCCTCTATCCTTAGGTCTATTAGGGTAAATATAATAATTGGTGATTTTGTGTTCTCACTTGCGAAATAATATCTGTTATTTTGTTTCCCCTTTTTTAACAGAGGGAGATAATAATCAGGGCGCAGGCCCAAAGACCCATCAGGGAGATGCTGGCACCAATTCCTATTCACAATCCCATTTCCCATTTAATAACCTGCTCCTTACCCGTTGAATTAAACCCACCCGTTTCTTGATACTAATCCAAAGAAATTACTTCTGCTCTCTATTTGTCATACTTCCCAACCCATTCTTGTTACCCATATATCCTACATACTGAATATAGTTGCCTGTGTAAACTCTATCCAAAGAGACCAAGAAAATCCTTGTGTGTGTGTCCCTGTGTAGGTGCATCAACTCTTCAATTATCCAAATTTTATCTACTTCCATAAACCGCTCTGCTAAAGTTGACAACTTCTCTGTTTTGCAATATTTGGAAATCAGCAATTTTGCAGCATTCAGCAATAATGGTATTATAGATTTATTATATTTATCTTAGTCCCGTTTCACACTGGTGCAATGCGGGAAACCCTGTGATTCAGTGCCGGTTCCTGCATCGCACCTGAATCACACTGGTTCACACTAGGGATAGACCGATTATCGGCAAGGCCGATATATCTGGGGCCGATATGCATTTTTCCCTTTATATCGGTATCGGCCCTGGAACTGGCCAATATTGCTGATATTTTTGTGACGTCATTCTGCCTTCTTAGGCCGCCTCCCTCGCCTTGGAGAGCCTCGTCTGGAGTCGGGACTAGTCTCGTGGGAGTGTATCACAGCCATACACCCACCCACAGCAGCCCGGGGCAAGCCAGCCACCCCCATCCACAGGCCCTGTACCAGCCAGTCACAGGCACTGTACCAGCGAGCCAGCCAGCCACCCACAAGTCCTTTACCAGCCAGCCAGCCACCCACAGGCCCTGTACCAGCCAGGCACTGTACCAGCCATTCAGCCACCCACAGGCCCTGTAACAGCCAGCCACCCACAGCCCCTGTGCCAGCTAGTCACTCACCACAGGGTGCCAGCCAGCCACTCACCACAGGGTGCAAGCCAGCCACCCACCACAGGGTGCCAGACAGTCAGCCACCCACAGACAGGGTGCCAGACAGCCAGTCACCCACAGGCCCTGTACCAGCCAGCCACAGCCACTGTACCAGCCGGCCGCCCACAGGCCCTGTACCAGCCAGCCACCCACAGCCCCTGTGCCAGCCACCCACCTACCACAGGATGCCAGCCAGCCACACACCCCAGTGTGCCAACCAGCCACCCACCACAGGGTGCCAGCTACCCACCACAGAGTGCCAGTAAGCAAGCAATTAAGCATTAAACAAAAATGAACATGTTAAGTACCAGATTTGTGTCAAAAATTGTCTTTAGTTTTCAAAACTTTAAATGTACAAAATATCGGCCCATATCGACCGATACGTTGTGACCAAAATATCGGTATCGGCCCTGAAAAAACCATATCGGCCTATCCCTAGTTCACACTGACATCTGAAAACCACTGGGGGTGTCAATGTAATGTTAATGACACCCCCAGATCAGTTTGCAAATCACAGTACCGACCAAAGAAAGGGTCCTGCACCATTTTGGTCCGAATGCGATTTCAGCCATACAGTTTGTATGGCTGAATTCGCATCGCACAGACATCACATGTGATCTGCATACCAATGAGGTGTGAATCACATGCAATGTCTGCGATCACACAAGTGTAAACCCAGCCTTGGAGTCAGTGTCTGGTCACGTGGATGAGGCACTGACAGGGATCTTGCCTTTTTTCAGATTTGCTAATCTTCTCAGCTAAAAACATTTCTCTTTTCCAGAAGACCTGTACATTTGGGCACTGCCACCATATATGAGCATGGGATTCTTTTCATTTGCATCCTCTCCCAACATTTTGGTAATAAAGATGGAGTCATCTGGTGGAGCTTTTTTGGTGAATAATACCATCCAGCAAAGAGCTTATAATTCATTTCCTTTATCTTCATATCCACTGATGATGAATATAAAATATCAATTGTTGTGCATTTTTGATCTTCTGACATGGTTTGATTCAGCTCTTGCTCCCATTTGTTTAAGAAGCTTGGATGCCCTGGATCCATAAGAGATATCGATATTCTGTAGACATTAGAGATACAGGGCTTTTTAGTCTTCATACGAACAATCATATATTTCATTACCTGGCAAGGTGGTAAAGTGTTCGTTAGACATAGTCAATGCCTTTGGAAAGTATTACTCTTCTTTTTACAACCTTAAAGCATTTTTTACCCCAAAACTTCATATTCCTGATATGTGCCTGCTGTACCATGTACTTGCATGATAAAACCAATCTGTTAACCTTCTACGATGAAGTGAGCTGCCACCTAGATAAAGGTAAGCCTGTGGATGTGGTGTATCTGGACTTCGCAAAGGCCTTTGACACCGTTCCTCACAAACGCTTACTGTACAAACTAAGGAAGGTAGGTATGGATCATAAGGTGAGTACCTGGATAGAGACCTGGCTCCAGGGGAGAGTACAGAGGGTGGTGATTAATGGGGAGTACTCGGATTGGGCGGGTGTGGAAAGTGGGGTCCCCCAGGGTTCTGTCCTGGGACCAATCCTGTTTAATTTATTCATAAATGATCTAGAGGAGGGGATATCTAGTACAATCTCAGTATTTGCAGATGATACTAAATTAGGCATGCCAATATCTTCTATGCAGGATGTGGAAATCTTGCAAGCAGACCTGAACAAAATAACGGGGTGGGCAACCACATGGCAGATGAGGTTTAATGTAGAAAAATGTAAAGTAATGCACTTGGGTGCCAGAAACCAGAAAGCAAGCTATTCACTAGGGGGTGAACCTCTGGGTGAGTCTAGGATGGAAAAGGACTTGGGGGTACTGGTAGACAACAGGCTTGGCAGTGGCATGCAATGCCAAGCCGCCGCAAGCAAAGCCAACAGAATACTGGGATGTATAAAAAAGGGGATTCACTCCAGAAATAAAGAGATTATTCTCCCGCTCTACAAGACTCTGGTCCGGCCACATCTGGAGTATGCTGTCCAGTTCTGGGCACCGGTCCGCAGGAAGGATGTGCTGGAACTGGAGAAAGTCCAGAGGAGGGCAACAAAAATAATTAGGGGAATGGAGGACATCGGCTATGAGGAAAGACTACAAGCACTGAACCTATTCTCTCTGGAGAAGAGACGATTGAGGGGGGATATGATATCAATGTACAAATACTGTACTGGCGACCCTAGCATAAGGAACAAACTATTCAGAGAAAGGGAATACAATAAGACACGTGGCCACTCACTAAAACTTGAGGAAAGGCGGTTTAACCTTAAAGTGCGTAAGGGGTTCTTCACTGTAAGAGCGGTAAGGATGTGGAATTCTCTTCCACAAGCAGTCGTATCAGCGGGGAGCATAGGTAGTTTCAAAAAACTATTAGATGTACACCTTAAAGACCACAACATACAGGGGTACACAATGTACGGTTAAAAGCAAACACACACACGCATCATGGGTTGAACTGGATGGACTTGTGTCTTTTTTCAACCTCACTAACTATGTAACTAAAGTATCCTGTTCTATTTGTATGCTTTCTTTATGTGAAATCACTGGTGTTCCAGCTAGTCCCTCTGCTTTCCTATTAAAAACTGATCATACTAAGCAGGAGAACACACTGTGGTCAGTTCTCTAGCTATGCTAGGAACTCAATGTGCTCTGCTTCAATGATCAGACTTGTCCTGACATGCCCCCACTGCACAGCCATTCACTGGGAAGCTTAGTGTCCTGCTGATTCTTCTCCCTCTAGCTCTTATGCAGCTGAGAACAGAGGGAATGTGATCACTTATAAAAAAGGGAAAAAAAAGGTATTTATAATTGTAGCACCCTACAGGTAGGTGCTAGGTAAAGGTATAGTGGGCCTTGTCTGCCTAACAGCAGGGCTGTGATTTATTAGTCAGGGTGTCATGGTTTCCATGTGTGCCTGCTGAAGGGGGAGTCTCCCCACTTGCTCCTGTGAGAAGCTTCTCATAGGGCGGTGGAGGAAACCCAATCAGGGGATACATCCAGGCTTATAACTACCCCAGAAGGCAGACTGTGCTGCAAAGGATTCTGGGAGTGGGTATAAGTTTGGGGGTGGCACATGACACAATGTCTTTGGCGGAAGCAGAGTTCCAGGAGGGAGTGTACGGCTGTCTCCCCTCCTGTCTGAGTAGGAGAATCTCGGGGTGCTGCCTGAAGATCCAGAGAGTGCTGAGCTAAGCTGAGGGGATTCGGAGTGCCGAGAACCTGCGGAGAGTCAGAGGTGTCTAGTCCCAGGAAAGCCTACACAGGTCCTGAGTACTGAGGATTGTCCCTAGGGGTCTGCCTGAAGTTAGAGGGGACCACTCCGGAAGAGGTTCGGGGATCCAGTGCCAGCTAGTGGTGAAAGGGGGTACCTAGGTTGAGAACCCTAAAGTGACAGAGGGGGTAAATAGTCAGTGGACCCTGAGGAGCTTAACGTGTAAAGGGGGCGCCTGTGGTTTGGGCCCTGAAGTGATAGTGCACAGTGTGAAGTGGGCCAGTTGAGAGTTGCAGCAGTACAGGAACTTACAAGGAGTTCCTCAGCCAGTGCAGTGCTGGAGGGAGCCATTCAGTGACTCTGAGCTATTGTAGTATTACAAGTCAAGCAGTTCTACAGTCCTGGATCTTCTGGACTAAAGTCGAGGATCCAGCACAATTTCAGTAATTAAACTCTGTTCAAGCGTCAGGAAGCGTTGGCTAGCGTCGGCTGGCGTCAAGACAGCGATAACAGGCAAGTCCAACAACTGTATCTTGTTGAGCCTAAAGGAGTATCCCACTCATTCCCTTCTCCCATCCCCTTAAATACAATAAAACCAGGAAACAAAGATGCCGGAGTTGTCAATGTCTCAGTGGAGTGCTCACACCCAGGGCCGCAGCTCACAAGGGCTGGAGGGGTAACCGGTACAGATGGCAGACCCACATCAGGCCACAGGCCTGGAAAACCTGCTACATATTTTTTTTTACATCTACACAAAAATGTTTTGCCTTTCATTTCTATTTTTAAACTGAATGGGTTGTTTTACAAGGTAATAATTTACAATCACTTTAAAGACACTGTCTCTGGTTCTCGGCATGCTACCCTAACGGACAAGAATAACAGATATCTGGCAGACACCAACTTACCTCACAGTTCCAGCGGAGGTGCTGTCATCCCTTGAAGCCCCATTACTTCAGATAACCTTACTTTAGCCCTGAACCAGTCTCAAACAAGGAAGGCTCTACAATCCGATGGATTTATCCGATGGATTTACCCAATAGTACTAAAGAGCTCTAGCTCTTTTACTCACCCCACTCATCATTAGGGCAATTAACACAGTGGGTAGGGAGTTCACGCTACCTCAAGATTAGCTATGGGCCCATGCTATCCTTTTCCCCAAGGATGGTAAAGACCCAATACATCACTCTAACTCTAAACTAATATCATCGGTACTGACTGAAGCTTTTTACCAAGATTCTTGTGACAAGATTATATACCAGATACATACATTCAGGAGGTTCTCCACCAAGATCAAGTTGGCTTTATTACCAACAGAGTTGCCTGAGATATTAGAACCCCTTACATAATCCATGCTGTCTGGTCTAAGAATATACCAGTGGTTTTGCATTATACAGATATGGAAAAGGCATTTCAATGGGTGGACTGAACATTTATAGAACTGGTCCTCAGAAACTTAGGCCTGGGGATAACATGATGATGATGATTGGAACCATTTTTTCAGAATTGTCAGCATAGGTCAATGGCACCCTCTCCATCCCTTTCAATATAACTAACATCACCTAACAAGGGTACCCCCTGTCCCCCCTTATTTTTACTATCACCTAAAGCCCCTATTTTGTAGAATTAGAGCAAACCCGTATATTATTGGTCCAGTTATAAGCTCTACAGAAGTGGCAGCTTATACAGACGATCTGCTGTTTTTTCTTACCAACCTGGCCATATCTCTCCGTAACCCCAGGTAGAGGGTCTCACTTTTGAGCTTCCTTACCCTATTCCATTTCTATGTATTTTGAAAACTACTTAAATGTTGGTGGCTACAGATTTTCAACCACTCTCTGGGGCTTTAGGGTCTCTCCAGTTCATGGTAACAATGAATGTCTTCACATTATGCCTGTCATACTGTATTTGACATTTATGTCTGTGTGGACACTACATTGCTCCCAATGTGTGTCTTTGATATAAAAAATGCACAAAAGTATATCTATATAATTTTTCATGGGACCCCAATTGTATGCCATGTTTAGGCTTTTCTGTCGTCTAAGAGCAAGTTGTGCGTGTTGGAATCAGCTCATGAAAGGTGCCATGTTATGTTTGTGTTTTTACACACAATGTAGCACTACCACCAAGGCACAGACATTTTGGTATAATCTGTTTTTTTAAGTGCTGGTTCACACTAGGTCGCTCCGACTTCGGGGGCGACCTGTGAAGTCGCGTGCACTGCGACTTCGGCGCGACTTGCACGGACTTCATATAATGAATGTCTATGCAAGTCACTCCAAGGTCGCCCCGAAGTAGTACAGGACCCTTTTTCTAAGTCAGAGCGACTTGTGTCGCTCCTATTAGAACGGGTCCTGTAGCACTGCATGGACCGTGACAGACCGCGACTTGTCAGGCTGACAAGTCGCCTGACAAGTCACGGTAATGTGAATGGACACTAAGTGTTTTGTTTGTATACAAATGTATATTCAAAAAAGTAAGAATATGATGCATGATTCAGTTGTACATATTCATCTTATACAGTACATTACATGCAGTGATCTAAAAACAATTACATTAAATTAGAGCCAAATTATTTATTACCTAAATAATAAAATATACAGTATGCACATCTCTCACAGTTGTTATATAAGAAGACAATGGGGAAATCATCTCACTGATTCTGCAGCTAGTTGTTTTAAAAAATAAATGTTGAATATAAGGTAGATTCCAGAAAATGAATATACAGTAGTTACTGCATATTAGGAATGAGCTCTAAAATTATAATTTCATATTGGGAAAGAGATCTAAAAACACAAAAATTAATTTGTAATGCACTTTATTCTGGTTTCTTTTTTCTAGTTCTAATTTAACAAACAACTGAAATATATGTAAGTTTACAAGTTCTTCTCTGCAATTTCTTTATTAGAAAACATTAAAGAAAATGTAAACCTTGATGGTACCAATTGCTTGAATGCCTGCACGTCAGGTATGTACTGTGTGCAACTTTAACTCTACCAATTACTATATCCTGATCTGCTTCCCAAGCCTGAGACGGTGACACTATTACCTTTCCTAATTGGACATTTGTTTAATTAATTGCACATTTTGTCTTTGCATCATCAGACTGGTTTAATTTTCCTTGCTATGCTTGGATGCCCCTCAGGTGATGAATCACCGGGGACTAATGTCTCTGTCCCTTTCATTTATTAATGCCAACTGGTCACAGGAGACAGTGCTAATTACAGGCACTGTCAGCTTATCCGGCCACTGAGACGCTCCTGAATGTGGTGTGGTGCCTGTGATGATTTATATATCTGTGCTGAGTTGTGTTTGTCAGTCTGTCATTCTTGGGTACTGCTGACAGATCTGGAATAAAGCTGTACCTGTAATGCATGTGAAAACGTATTTGAAATTGATGTATATACCCTGAATACAAATCCTCCTCTATCTAGATAATATTGAACCAAAATTTACCATGCTATGTAACAGACTATCTGTCTGAAATACAATTTTTACTGCTGCAAAGCTAATGACTTTGTTAGGGGCCACAGTATAAAAGCCGTGTGCCAGGTTTTCCATATCCATATACAGTATGTATTCTTAAAGTGGTTGTAAAGTCAGAGAACAATTACTGCCACCCCCTCTTTTCTGCCAAGCTATACTACACAGTGTAAATCTAAATAAAATTATTCCACTAAATACCTTATTTCAGATTGTTTCCGGCTGCTCTCCTTCCCCGATCTAAGGGCTACAGAGGGAGGGGCTGAGATCCCCTTCTTACTTCAGCTGGGAGATCACGTGACCACTGTGCCCTCCACTCAGCCCCTCACGCTGTAGCCCTTGGATTGGGGGAAGAGAGAGGTCAGAGGTCATGTGACCGAACAGAAACAATCTTAAATAAGGTATTTAGCGACATAATTTTATACAAACATTTACACTGTGTAGTATAGCTTGCTAGAACAGAGGGGCTGGCAGTAATCCTTCTCTGACTTTACTGCCAGCTACTAATAGCAGCAGGAGGGGAGGGGTAGGGAAGAGATCCTTTCCCAAGAGTGTGCTTTCCCAAACCATTACATGGCGTTAGGAACAAGGACCCACCTGCAGTGGATGCAGGTTCCCAGGTGAGGAATGGCTCGGACACAACACACTCATATTTCAGTATGGCACTCCTTGATGCTGTTTTTGGGCTTTATTTCATCACATAATCTGCCATTTTTTTCACATTTCCCACTACATTTTGTTTACTTCCTTATCCTTGAGACCTCAGCCACCTCTTTCCTTTTCCTTTTCTTCCCCCCCTTTTTCTCACGGTCACAACACCCCAATCCTGGGATTTCTCACTATTCATTCAACTTTCTGGGTTGTTATACTTGCACCACCTGTATATACTCTGATATAAATTACCCTCTGATTATGTCATTACCCTTGCTACTAGCACATACAATTTTATACTCTGACATAATAGTTACATTGTTTTCAGGTGCAATGTTATAACCCAGTGAAATATACTTTCTTTCCCTTACCTTTTTACCCTCCACACATCGTCTGCCCCTTGTTTATTCAATCGATCACATCAAGATAACGGAAAATTTATATCAATACTTACCGTAATTTTCCTTTCCTGATAGAACTCCATGGCAGCACACGTATGGGTAGGCTCCGCCTCCTCTCCTACCCTATAGGACCCCACTCCCATAAATTTTTGCTCCAAGCCAGGAGCCGTGTTCCATATATAGACTACTCCAGCAGATGGGAGGGAACTCCTGCTGCCATGGAGTTCTATCAGGAAAGGAAAATTACGGTAAGTATTGATATAAATTTTCCGTTTTCCTGACAGACTCCATGGCAGCACACGTATGGGAAATAACTAGCCATACACACCCGGGTGGGCAACTGCTGGTCAAACAGAAATAGGTTTAATTTGCACCGTCAACAGACAAAATCTTTAAACCAAAATCAACTGAGGATAAAGAAGCAGGTTCAACACAATAGTGTGACATGAAAGTGTTAATTGAGGACCATGAGGCCGCTCTGCAAATGACATCTGGTGCAACATGAAGGGAAGCCGCCCAAGACGTAGAAATCCCTCTGGTGGAATGAGCCGTCACCACTTCCGGAGGAGCCAGTCCCTTGGCTCTATATGCCCACTGGATGGTCTGAACTATCCAGCTAGAAATTGTTCTGGAAGAAGCCCTCTTGCCTCTGTTCTTTCCATAAAAGAGAACAAATAGATAGTCTGACTTGCGAAAGGAAGCTGTGAACTTCAAGTATGTTTGAAGGACTTCGCCCACATCCAACGGATGGGTACTCTGGTCATCTTGAGACTTGAATGTAGGTAAAACAATCTCTTGGTTGACATGAAAAACTGAATTTACCTTCGGATTGGACCCTAGCATAGGGACCAGGACAACCCGATCAGGAAAAAATGTCAGAAAAGGTTCTTTGCAACCTAGGTCACTAATTTCAGAGACACGTTTAGCCGATGTGATGGCTACTAAAAAGGCCGTCTTCATAGACAGATTCTTAAGGAAGAAGGAATCTCCATGTTCCAAAACTGTTGTTGAGAGAAACTCAAGGACTAGTGGAAGGTCCCATTTGGGGAACCTGGGTTTCCTGGGAGGTCTCATTCTTGACGCACCTCTGAAAAACTGCCGGACCAGAGGATGTTTTGCCCATGAGGTCCCCGTGAAGGCAGAGATTGCTGAGATCTGTACTCTGAGAGAGCCAACAGCCAGAGATAGGTCTAAGCCTGTCTGGAGGAACCCCAGAATGTGATGGATCTTAGGATTAGTGATGAAATCGGACTCATTAGACATGTAATCCTCAAACTTAGACCAGATCCTCTCGTAGACTTTGTTGGTGCCCGGTCTCCTGGCACTCATCATTGTGGACATTGCCGCACTTGGACAGCCAAGAGCTTTTAGTCTTTCCCTCTCAAGGACCATGCCATGAGATGTAACTGCGCTGGGCATGGATGCAGCACTGGACCCTGAGATAGAAGGTCCGACCTGAATGGCAGGGGAACAGGATCCCGAAAGCTCAGTTGGAGCAGCAGAGGAAACCAGGGCCTCCTTGGCCAAAACGGAAGAATTGCTATGATTTCTACCCTCTCTCTCCTGAGTCTCTGCAGGAACTTGAATATCACTGGGACCGGGGGAAAAGCATATGCTTTGTGGAACTTCCAGTGGTCCGTCAGAGCATCTACCCCGTAGGCTTGGGGGTAACGCCATCTCGAGTAGAATTTCGTCAGTTTGGCATTGTTTGGAGAGGCAAACAGGTCTACTTCCGGAAGAATCCCCAGAGAGATGACCCACTTGAAGGTTTCTGGATGAAGAGACCATTCGTTGTTGTCTAGATTGGTTCTTGACAGAAAATCTGCCTGAACGTTCTGGACTCCTGGAAGATAAGCAGCTGATAGATTGGCAAGATTCCGTTGGGCCCATGCCATGATCGGTTTCACTTCTTCCAGAAGGGAGGAACTGCGGGTGCCCCCTTGCCTCTTGATATATGCGACTGCCGTCGTATTGTCTAGCCGTAGAAGGACCGAGGACCCTTTCACCAAGTGACGGAAAGCCATGATGGCACGAAAAGCTGCCCGAAGCTCCAGGACATTTGAGACCAACCCGAGGGTGGGAAAGTCCCACCTGCCCTGGGCCACCTCTGACAGGCAGTGCGCACCCCAGCCCGTCTGGCTGGCATCCGATGTCACAACGATCCAAGGAACGGGAACGATCGAATGACAATTCAGGAGATTTTCCCGTTGTAGCCACCAAGACAGACTCGCCCTCATAGAGGATGTTATCCGTACAGGAGTGTCTGGATTCCCAGAGCTCCATTGGCGGAGGAAACCGATTTGAAAGGGCCTCATCCTCCACTGTGCCCACTTGACCATGGGGGCCGTGGAGACCATGGTCCCTATTATTTTCAGACACTGTGATGCCCGAAGATAAGGAGTTGACATTGCCGGTTGTATTCTGCTGCGGATCACCGGAATCTTCTCCACTGGAAGAGAGATGGTGCCTCTGGAGGTGTTGAAGAGTGCCCCCAGGAAGATCAAGGATTTTGACGGATCCAGATGGCTTTTCTCCAGATTCAAGAGCCACCCGAATTCTTGAAGGGTGGAGATTACCTGAGATCTGTGTTGCAGAATCTGTGCTTGGTCTTGAGAAAGAAGAAGCAGATCGTCTAAGTAGTGAAACAGTCGGATCCCTTTCGATCTGATCAGAGCTACAATAGCCAGTAAGACCTTTGAAAAGACTCGAGGTGAGGTGGTAAGCCCGAAAGGGAGACAGGTAAACTGGAGATGCACTTGACCCACGGCAAAGCGAAGAAACTTTTGTAGTTCTGCTGCCACTGGGACATGGAAATAGGCATCTTTTAGATCTATGGAGATCATCCAATCTTCTGGTTGCACCACTTGGCGGATAGTGAAGAGTGTCTCCATCCTGAACCTCTCTTTCTTTATGAAAGAGTTCAGATGAGTCAGGTCTATGACCGGTCTCCAAGAACCGTTTTTCTTTAGCACCATGAATAGAGGTGAATAAAGGCCTTGAAACCTTTCTTCGGCCGGAACTGGGATGACAGCACCTTGAGAGATCAGGGAATCTACGTATGACAGAAGAATTGACTTCTTTTCTTCCACGCGAGGTAGAGCCGTAGGGATGAACCGCAGAATTGGAGTTTCTTCGAAAGACCAAACGTGACCATGAGACACAGTCTTGACGGTCCACTGGTCCGTAATCAAGGCTGCCCAAACGTGCGCAAACTGACGTAGACAAGCGCCTACTCGCAACGCTTGAGCAGGCCTGATATCAAAAAGACTTTGTGGTCTCCCGACCACTAGAAGGTGTTCCCTTGTTGAACTTCTGACCTGTAGGTTGAGATCTTTTCCAATTCTTTCTGAACTCACGTCCAGGCCTGTAAGATCGAGCTTCTCTGGATCGATCCGAACTTGGTTTGTGCTGAAATCTTCTGCGGTCAAACAAACGGCGATCCTGAGGGAGGAAACCTGATTTACCACCAGTGGCACGGGTAATGGCACTGTCCAGCTTGTTGCCAAAAAGGGACGCACCCTCAAACGGAATCCTGCACCAGGCTTGTTTGGAAGCAGGATCGGCCAGCCAGGGACGTAACCATAAAGCACGTTTGGCCGTGACAGAAGAGAGCATGACCCGCGCCACCAGGCGAATGATATCAATGGAAGCCTCTCCCAAAAAGGCCGTTGCTAACCTTAGTTCATACACAGCCGAGCTTCTGGCTGCTTCTTCTGAGACACCTTTCAGTGTGGTCTCCACGTTATCTACCCAAGCCTCCATAGCTTTGGATGTGGCTGCAAGGGCTAGGGCTGGCTTGCAGGTCATACCAGCTAACAGATAGATCTTTTTGAGATCCGTATCAATTCGTCTATCCAGACCATCTTTAAATGAGACGGAATCTTCCAAAGGTAGGGTAACGTGTTTGACTAGCCTCATCAAGGCTGCGTCTATTGTAGGTGCAGAATCAAGATGCTTCACTTTGTCGGTCTTAAAAGGATATAACCTGGAAAATTTGGACGATAAGGAATTCTTTCTTTCAACTCCATGCCATTCGTCTGTAATGATTTCCCCCAGCTCATTCAGAAAAGGGAAATGATCCCGTTCTTTCTTGAGATGTTTAAAGTATTTCTTCTGTTTTGCTGGGGAGTCTGCTGGCTCTTCCCATTTTAACGCCTCTTTTACCGCTCTTACTAGCGGAGAGATCATGGCAAAATCAAAACCTGAACTTTGGTCTTCTAGGTCATCCTCACTTTCAGAGGAATCCGAGAAGCGACTCGGCTGGGAAGTGCCTGGCTCTACGTCTTCCCTCTGAGGGAGAACTGGAGTATCGGTTGTATGCCCAGACAGCCGGTTGGAATCCCAATCCCTTAAGGATTCTTGCACGATCCGCCTGACCAGGGTTTCCACTGGTGGATCTGGGACTTGTTTTTCCTTGATTGCCCGAGAATAGCAGGCATCACACAAGGATCTATCCTCAGGGACTACAGCCCTACAACCCCAGCAAGATTTGTGTGCGGGGCGGTCAGCATGTCGGGAAGACCGGCTTGGACAATCATCATGGCGCCTAGACCTAGACCTGGATCTATGGTGCCTGGATTTGGATGATGCATGGTGATGGCCTGAAGGTGATCTATCCTTTGATCCCGATGCAGGACGTTGGTCAGACCTAAAAGGGCTGAAAACAAAGGAAAGAAAAGCTCAGGCTACAGTAAGCCAGCTGGCAGACAAGCGAGAGTTAAAAGCTAAAGCTCACCTGTTGCGCAGGGACTGGCCACCGGGGGGCGGTGAGGCATCCATTGCAAATCACAGCGAGATAACCTGCAATAGGAAGGATGTAAGAACTCAATCTTACCTTCCCATAGCCGCCTTTCCCCTCCCCCATTCAAGAAGGACTGACCCAGCACAGGACTTACCAAACACAGGCAGAGACACAGCGTGGGGAGGCCGCCGCAAAAGCCCACAGACATCCCAAGAATGACAGCTCCATCAGCTGTTTAAATTTCCCGGGAGCCGTAAAGCCACGCCCCCCCGACGCCACCGCGTCATGGAGGACCGGAAGTGGCGTGCGCACATGCGCAGACCACTTAGGAACCAAGCCTCGCAATGAACACCCAACTGGGAATCAGGAGGCAGGGGGAGGAGCCGAGAGCGACGGCCTGGAACGCAGGAGCGCTCCAGCCGCCATACTAACCAGGAAGCAAACGATATAAAGTATAAAGTAAGCAATACATTACCACCAATACCGACAGAAGGACCTGGAACGCTCCTCAACCGGAGACTAGCGTGTGCGTCAGGGCATAAGGGCCTCCCGCTAGTAGCAAGGACGTTTGGCCAAGCGATGCAGCCCACCTCTCATTCAGGATTTATGGCATCTTCCGGCATCATTTCAAATTGCCCGGGTCCACCCAGTAGTACTGAGATTGCTGGACTAAGGTAGAAAGGCATCATCCAGGAAAGCCACACGCCACCAGGTATGTAAGAAAACGCATCCTATAAGGTAAGACTTCTCTTGCGGAAGGAGGACAAAAAAGGAACACGGCTCCTGGCTTGGAGCAAAAATTTATGGGAGTGGGGTCCTATAGGGTAGGAGAGGAGGCGGAGCCTACCCATACGTGTGCTGCCATGGAGTTCTGTCAGGAAAAGCATATTTTGTCACCTTTTTTTAGGTTTGGACTGGCTATCATCAATTGATACATCCGTATCTCCCGCATTCTGATACTCTTTTATTTATTTATTTTTATTTTTTTCTCTCTCCACACATTGCTGTCACCCCTCTTGGATCACTTTGATCACATTCAGACAAGCATACTCTGCTATCTAAGTTTACCTCTTTACATTAGCCTTGTGCTATATATTCATATCCTTTCTGGATACTAAGTGATACATTGTACTTCTTATACTCTGATATAAAATACTTACATCTTTCTATTCAGTGCTGCGTTACGCAACATGCTCAGACATCATTTACCACAAGTGCCCTCACCTTGGTTCCCTGTCTCATTGCCATGGACCCATGTTCCTTCAGCTCCCGGGTCAGACATATAGCGCCCCCACCATATGGCTATGTTGCTTTCACCAGTGGAATATGGCTCTATGTAAGTATGATTTCCCCACTTGGGTCATACAATTGTTGAAAATCCATATTTGCTGATTTATTCCCAACATCTATTGGTCTTGACATTACATACAATTCTGTTATTCCTTTGACAGGTCTACCTGTATATACTCCTGATGAGTGGGCTACAGACCCATGAAATGCGTCAAGTTTTCTACTATGTTGTACATTATATATAAGACAATTTTGTGTGTATTCTATTCATTCTATGATATATGACCTTTTATATCCATATTGCTGTTGAATCTTGCCATGCCATATTCTGTACTCCATCTGTTGGTCAATGCATGTCATTGCTTACATGTTTTTTTTACTTATTAAAATCTATTTTTATGCATTAGCGACTTATGCATCCACTTCATTTAAAGTCCCATCTGTGCCATTTCTCTTCTTCCTGCACATCTAGATAACTGACCACACTGTACTCTCATGCCTTGTGTGGTCAATTTTAAGCAGAGGGACTGACAGGATCACAAGGTATTTCACACAAAAGAAGCAATACAAAGAGAACAGGATACTTTTCCATACAAGTACATGGTACAGCAGGCACATATCAGAAATATGAAATGCTGTGTTTACATATTATTTACAGTAGGTATAGAAAATAATCATCTCCTTTTAAAATATTCATATTTTGTTGCTTTGCAGGCTGAAATGAAGACAGGCACAGTTTTTGTTTTATCCAGCTGTATTTACTCAGTCCAACCTATAAGATCCAAGTGAAAGATATAACACCATGACAGAAAACTAAATAAATAAATAAAAAACAGAATCACTGAGTTGGAAAAAGGATCATCCCCTCCTAAAAATGACTTGTAAACTCAATCAGGTGTAGCAAACCACCTACTCAATGGCACACAAAGCCATTTGACTTTCAACTGTGATCAGCTGTGGTCATTTTGATAAGCTCAGCATGAAAATAGCTTTTTCTGGAGCATTTCAGTCCCTGGTAGTGCAACTGAAGCAAACAATCAACTATGGGTGGCAAGGCACTGTCAAAAGATCTCCGGGATAAAGTTGTGGACAAACAAAAGTCAGGAGATGGATAAAAAAATATTTCAAAGGCTTTATTAATGCCTAGAAGCACGGTGAAGTCTAATATTAAGAAGTAGAAGGTATTTTGTACAACACAGACCCTCCCTGGATCAGGACATCGCTCCAAACGGAATGAAAGAGCCAGGAAAAAAACGATCAGAGAGGCTACTGAGAGGACTTCAGTAACTCTGAAGTGGGGATCGACCGATATCGGTTTTTTGTTGCAGATACCGATATTTTGGACATCGCATATCGGTATCGGCCGATATTGACCGATGTTTTGTACATTTAAAGTTTTGCAAAATTAACACAAATTTCAACACAAATCTGTTACTGAACACCTTAACTGCATGAAAACTGATAGGACACTGCACTTGCAGGGACATCAGTTTCACATCATCTGTGATTGATGCATAAACTGCTGCAGTAGTACACTCACTCACTGCAATAATTTTAAATCACTACTACAGCAGTGCAGTCAGTGGCAGCAAAACTGCTAGAAACAATCTAGACAACAGATAGACAGTGGATTGGAGTCAGTGGACTACTGCTGCAGTAGTGCACTCATTGCAATGATTTTAAATCAATACTGCAGTCAGTGCAAATTTGCTAGACAAAAAGCTAGACAACAGCTAGACAGTGGATTGGACTGGAGTCAAGGACTACTTCTGCGGTAGTGCACTCAATGCAATGATTGTAATCACTACTGCAGTCAGTGCAAAACTGCTAGAAAAAAAGCTAGACAAAAGCTAGACAGTGGATTGGACTGGTGTCAGTGGACTACTGTTGCAGTAGTGCACTCACTGGAAAGATTTTAATCACTACTGCAATCAGTGCAAAACTTCTAGAAAAAAAGCTAGACAGTGGATAGGAGTGGACACTACTACTACACTTTTCAAGATTCCCAGTTAAGAATAACAATATTATACTGCAGAAAGCAGAACATTTCAGCATGTTCATGTTCACCTGTTAAACGGCTTCTGTTTGTTTCATATAATGCTGCCACTTCATTAACATGCTCACTTGGTACAGGAGGAGAGGAGGACAGAGGAGCAGGGAGAGAGAGAGGTATCTTCTAGCATGGGAAGCAAGTCTTTTGTAGTGTGCCTCATTTTCTTTCCACCACTGAAGAGGATCACCACTTCTTCTGTCAATTACTTGTTCCTTCAAATAGAGATGAAGTTCATCATCCAGGCTCATTATTGCAGATTCAGAAGAATCCTCCTCATGAGGCCCCAATAAAACACTGAAAATGTATTTTTGGACATTTTTCTGTTTTTGCAGCATGCTGCTCTTTCAGATTATAAAAAAGCTGTTCTGGACTTGTTTTTTTCGGCAGGAACCTCCTGCACCTCATGTTGAATATCTTCTGTCAGCCATTGTTTTGCCTTGGTCAATATATCATCAGAAGAGAAAGCATGGTTCTTGTATCGAGGATTCAAAAGACTTGCCAGCACAACATTTCTAATCTCTTCATGCTTCTCAAAACATATTTCAATCAAAGCTCTCTGGCTTCACAGATCATCATTTGAATGTTTAAGGGTGTTGTGTGCCATGACACTGAGGTCTGACATATCAGCAAGCCTCATTCCTTTCCGCATGTTTGCTCCGCTGTCTCAAAGGAGCACAAGCTTCACTCAGTCTATGGTGATTCCCCATTCTTCAAGCATGCCTAGAAACATTTCTCTATTGTACTCCTCAGTGTGAGATCCTTGCATCACGTTTGTATTCAAGACCAATTGCCTTTTTGTCCATCCGCTGTCAATGAAGTGGCATATAAGATTCACTAGGGACTCTGTTTGTCCTCCTCCTGAACAGCAGTCAGTCGTGAATGAGAGTAAGTTGCCAGCACACTCTGGTTGCAGCATAGCCTTTACTTTCTCAACAACCTTTTGGTGAATCTTTCCCAGCATTTTGGTTTGATAATACTTCTCACTCTTCAGTGTGTACCTTGCCCCAAGTATGGACATCAACCGCCTAAATCCTGAGTTAGACACCATTGTAAATGGCTGGTTATCAGTGACCATCATCTCTGTGATTACTCTGTCCAGTAGTTGGGATCTTCCATCTGAATCTAAACTGTGACACCTGTTTTTTTTCTGAAACATATCTGTTATTGTTGCCTGGGATAGTGGAGGAGGTATTTCAAAATCACATTGATATTCATTTTGTTTTTTCTGTGCTGCATGATATAATTCAATATGATGAACTCTTAGATGGGCTCAATGATTTGACATATTTTTGTTTTTTTGCATTTACTGATCCCATGCTTATATTGTTTGTGCATGTGTTGCACACTGCTGCTTTTCCTGGAGATGGTTGAGACAAGAAATAGTCCCAGACCACACTTTTACTTTTTTCTGTCTTCATCCATCTCGATTGCAATTTTAAAAAGACCATATGGTTAAAAAAAAAAGGCTGGCTGGCTGCTGGCACCCTGGCCTGCGGTGGGTGGCTTGCTGGCATCCTGTTGTGGGTCGTGGCTGATGCCTGGCAGTGTAGGTGGCTTGCTGGCACCCTGTTGTGGGTCGGTGGCTGACTCCTGGCAGTGTGGGTGGCTTGCTGGCACCCTGTTGTGGGTCGGTGACTGACTCCTGGCAGTGTGGGTGGCTTGCTGGCACCTGTTGTGGGTTGGTGGCTGAAGCCTGGCAGTGTGGGTGGCTTGCTGGCACCCTGTTGTGGGGTGGCTGGCTGCTGTCACCCTGTTGTGGGTCGGTGGCTGACACCTGGCAGTGTGGGTGGCTTGCTGGCATCCTGTTGGGGAGTATCTGGCTGCTGTCACCCTGTTGCGGGTCAGTGGCTGACACCTAGCAGTGTGGGTGGCTGGCTGTCACCCTGTTGTGTGTCGGTGGCTGACGCCTGGCAGTGTGGGTGGCTTGTTGGCACCCTGTTGTGGGTCGGTGGCTGATAATTGGTCAATCCCGACTCTGAAGCGGTTGCAGGAAAATTTGACAGTGGTCATTGTGTGCATGTGACAACAATATCACAAATTCTTCACAAATGTGGCTTGTATTGGAGGGTTGCAAGAAAAAGCTACTCCTCAAGAAAGGCCACATGCAGTCACAACTGAGATTTGCCAAAACACACCATAAAGATTCTGAGACCACATGGAAAAAGGTGTTATGGTCAGATAGGACCAAAAATGTAAATATTTGTCCTCAACACCAAACAATATGTCTGGCGTAAATCCAATACAGCTCACCATCCAAATAACACCATTCATATAGTAAAGCATGGAGGTGGTAATATCCTGTTATGGAGATGTTTTTCTGCAGCAGGGACTGGAGCACTTGTCAGGATAGAAGGAAAAGTGTTACATAGATATGAGCTCATCAGTGTCCTGCTTCTCCTTCACTGTCCAGTAACAGACTAGGGGGAGGGATGTAAGTATTATTTAACTGCAGCAAGGGAAAGAAAACCAAATCTCCTGTCCTACCTAATAGGGCTGTGCTGTGTGAAGGGATTTTGTGATTCTCACAATTAAGGGTGCTACAAATCTTTTTCAAGCAAAACATTTCCCTTTCAAGTGTTTCATCTGTGTATTTAGCCATATGCCTGGAGTTCAGCTTTAAGAGGCACTGTCCTTTAATGACTTTGTCCCAAGTTTAAAAATACTTGGGTCTCTGCCAGCCACTCAAATCACCAAGATAAAAGTTTAATTCTGGGTTTCTGATTGGCAGCTAACAAGTGGATTGTTAAGCAGAGAAACCCTAACTGTAGGTAGCGTCTCACTTATTTCTTGTACACATTTTCCGTCTTTCTGGTCAGCACTGACTTGGGAAGAACAAAAGGCTTGAAGAGGAATTAAATGTTAATGTCATGTAGAAAGCCCTAATGTAATGGATAATGAGTGTACACACTCAACCATGGCCAATTGGGATCATATAGATTTCCAATTTACACATCATTAGATGAACGTTACAATACCTCTATATACATATAAACTATTCTAAAGGTTTGTTCTACTTATTATTTCATAACAGCAATTTTTCTTCTAGTAAGTGTATCCTAAATTACACAAATCAATAAAAATAATATAACACACCTTTATTATCATTTTACACCACATACAATTATAAAGTAGAACTGCAAGGTTTCGAAACTATACCCTATAGTTTTACGTATTGTATGTAGCATCCTCCTAGGTAGGTGCTAGATAATGAGTATAGTTTTTGGCTCTGTCTGCCTATCAGACGAGCAGCAGGTAAATTCTGCATTCTCTCTGCTTAACAGGGAGCAGGATCTGTGAGTTAGGTCTGCTCAATGTGCTCAGTGTGTGTGATTCATGTGGTCTGAGGGAGTGTCCCCACTGATCCAATGGGGAGGCACATTGCACAGTGGAGATAACCTGGCCAATGAGTACACAGGCTTTGATACAGCCCCATGGATTGGCACAGACTGCTGTCTTGGTGCATTGTGGGGTGTAGTATTAAAAGCCAGGGGCACATGTGCTTGGGGTCTTTGGCTGGTGAACAGAGTCCCGGAAGGAGGGTGGCGGCTGCCTCCTCTTCTGCAGTGGTTGTTGTATGGTCACAGGCGGTCGGCCTGGTGAGCCAGAAGTGAGGAGCTGAACCCAGAGGTCCAGGAGAGCTGACCGAAGGAGTTGAGGCACTGGAGAATCTGGAAAGCAGTATCGTTAGTACAGAGGATCGTACCTAAGGGCCTGACCAGGAAGGGGGCCACTCCAGAGTAAAGTAGTCAGTGGATGGGTGTCTGCTGGTGGATAGAAAGGGGGTACTAGGTGTGAGCCCTGAAGATAAGTACTAAAGGAACATTACCTCAGATTCATTTAGGGGCAGAATGAAGCTGCAGCTTTGCTGCATTCTCACATAGAAGTCCTCAACATTGTGAATAGTTCAAGTGTTGGAGTATCCCACTCATCCCTTCTCCCATCCCAATATCAAATAAAACAAAAACAACAACCCCTACACTGTTCATTGACCGAGACACAAAAGTAGAGTGTTAAGATTCTGCATGCAGTTGCTACCGGTAACCCAGAGGGACCAAAAAGTGTGAAAGTCCAGCAGCCCTCAAGGGGGCAGTGCTACATGTATATCATCCATCTTGATCATTTAAGTATAGAGGGAGGCAGGAAGCTTTCGAAAGTGTCATTTTAATAGGATTTGTGAACAACACCATATTGCAGAATAATAAAATTAAGCTTACGCAGAAACCTGTAAATACCACTTACAGATAAGACATCATTTATCTGTGTGGGCAAAGTTATGATTTGTAGCATGTTTTAGGCAGAAAAAAGTTCTATCTGTCTAAAAAAAATGATAAAAGTTCAATTTGGGTACAGTGTTCCATGACAGCGCAATCAAAGTGTGACAGCACTGAGAACTGAAAATTAGCCTGGGCAGGAATAGTGCCTGGTGATAGTGCCTGGTATTGAAGTGTTTAAAATAGAACTATAGTCTTTTTTTTAACAGTTTTTCCTATACAGCACTTAGTACATAAAGTATCTCACAAAAGTGAGTACACCCCTCACATATTTGTAAATATTTTATTGTATCTTTTCATGTGACAACACTGAAGAAATGACACTTTGCTACAATGTAAAGTAGTGAGCGTACAGCTTGTATAACAGTCTACATTTTCTGTCCCCTCAAAATAACTCAACACACAGCCATTAATGTCTAAATTGCTGGCAATAAAAGTAAGTACACCCCTAAGTCCTGAGAAGACAGGATCGAACAGTCTTTTTACACAATGCAGAGGATTAACCCATTAGCATCCAAACTAAGGGGTAGAACAAGCAAGCTTTACTGCATATACAGACTGATTTTACTGTTGTGGTTTTAGTAATACTTAATCATTCACCTGGGGTGGCATCTTTATGGTTAACATAGTGTTCCAAACTTCAATGTTCCCCCTGTCCACAGACCACGTTACACGCCACCACACGTTTGTGGGGAAGAGACCCTTGTCCTCTCAACATTGTAATAAGCTGCTTTCTCAATGCAGGTGTTTCAAAGCTGTCATTGGGTTATGGGGGGGATGAGGATGACAGGGTGTAGTGTATTAGGAAGGTATCAGTGGGTTTCCAGGTGTGATGAAGAGGAGGATGAGGAAGACAGGGGGTGGGGTGTTAGTAAGATATCATTGGGTTGCCAGGTGTGATGAGGATGACAGGGGGTGGGGTGTTAGTAATGTTTCAGTGGGGTGCCGACTGTGATGAGGATGAGGATGACAGGGGGTGGAGTGGTAGTAAGGTTGCAATGGGGTGCCAGTGGTGATGAGGATGAGGATGTTAGGGGGTAGAGTGTTAGGAAGGTTGCAGTGGGGTGCCAGATGTAATGAGGATGACAGGGGTTGGGGTGTTATCAAGGTTGCAGTGGGGTGTCAGGTGTGATGAACATGACTACAGTGGTTAGGGTTTTAGCAAGATTACAGAGGGGTGCCAGGTGTGATGATGATGAGGATGGCAGGGGGTGGGGGTGTTATCAAGATTGCAGTGGGGTGCCAGGTGTGATGAACATGAGGATGACAGTGGTTTTGGTTTTAGTAAGGTATCAGTGGGTTGCCAGGTGTGATGAGGATGAGGATGGCAGGGGGTGGGGTGTTAGCAAGGTATCAGTGGGTTACCAGGTGTGATGAACAGGAGGATGAGGATGACAGGGGCTGGGGTGTTAGTTACCAGGTGGGATGAGGATGACAGGGGAGAGAGAGAGAGAGAGAAAAGAGGAGAGGCACAGAAAGAGAGAAAGAAGGATGACAAATATTACAAAAAGAAAACAGAACACATTTGTGGTATGATCTGTATTATTTATGAATTTAGAAATTGGGAAATAATTTACAGGCTGTAACTTATGCTGTTGAGAGTACAGGGGTGTTATCTCCTTTATGGGATCACTGCCTCTTGAAATCCACTACAGCCGGTTTCCTCATGCTTTTAAGGGAGGCGGAGCTTCCATCAATCCAAATGTGACATCCCACCCACTGTGTTCTTTTTTAGTTACTGGGCATAGAGGAGGAGGGATTGACTGGGCTGTCATATAGGATCTGTATACACACCCAAATGTGTGATGTCAATACCATGTGACCTGAATAGCTCAGCTAAAACCAGGAAATGTTCTCCGAACAATAGAGACCAAATTGAGCAAGTGCAGCTGAACTACACTTACTGTGTTTATCTGGACTCGTCCAGAGTGACCCGGCAGGAGGGGGAGGATCTGTTCATACAGGATCACACAGCCTTTTTACACAATGCAGAGGATTAATCACTTAAGTTACACAGTGAGTATAACAAAAACGCTATTCTGCATCTATAGATAGATTTTACTGTTGTGGGTTTAGTAACACTTTAAGTAAGACACTGTATGTAGCATATCCACAAATTCCAAACTCTCTCAAACTTCTCAGTTTCTCCTGAAGGGTGCTTACATTTTTTTCTTTAAGCATCATCCAAGAGATCGTATTTTTTGTTGTGGTAACTACAGAAGACTTCCAAGCCTTAGTGATGTATATTTTCGTATATCTAAAAGAAGAGTGTTTGAGAATGTCCAGGAACATCAACAATTAGTCCATTTAAGAGGACTGTGTGAGCCTTCTTGGGAATAATAATGGCAGTGACAGAATATATCTAAGTGTTAATCCATGTTCTGTAGTGTATATTTGTAGGTTGAGTCCAC
This sequence comes from Pelophylax lessonae, assembly GCF_965119305.1. Classification (NCBI taxonomy): domain Eukaryota; kingdom Metazoa; phylum Chordata; class Amphibia; order Anura; family Ranidae; genus Pelophylax; species Pelophylax lessonae. The sequence goes on from NC_138780.1 coordinate 73,934,750, forward strand.
CAAGCGTAGACCAATGTGCCTATCTGCCCACACCCTCTGGAACATTAGGCCTTAAGTAAGATTTTGATAAGACTGGTGGGTACCAGATATTAGGGGGCATAGTAAGTGAGGGGCATATTACGTGAATTCCCCTTTGTGGGTTCTAGAGGTCCATGTATCAAGTCTTCTTCGCTGATCTCCAAACCCTGGTCAGTCTCCTAAGCTAATCTATGATGTTCAAGAGAAAAACTGATACAGGGCTGAAATGTGACCCTTCCATGTCTTTTCTCCAATGAAACTGTTTTGTAGTAATATCACCTGCCTTACATTTGACAGTATTTAAAAAAATGTAAGATTTGGCATAACATAGGGTTTCATATGGAGGCATTGTTTTGGAAAAAAACAATCTGGGTTTAAAGCACCTTTGTGGCCAAGGTAGTACGCAATAAAATATAAACTTTTGTCTGTTCACCACCTAAATATCTGTATTTAGCAGAAGCATGTGGTACAGAATAAATGAGCCAATGGAATGTGTGGGTATTTGAGAGCCGATAATTTGCAGGAAATAATCCACAAGTCTGATGAGTGGGATAACTTGGGTCATAAGGTTGCTCTGTGGTTTTTGGAGATATCCACATCAGGTGAATTTTGTGATAAGGAACACCCACTTTTTCTTTTTTCTTGACAGTAAAGACTCTGCATATCAAAAAATATTTTTTCCTTTGCTGGAAGAAAATGTTTATTTTGTGTATACCCTCTGTAATGCATGCCTAGTGCATTGTACACTTCTGGAACATTCTCTGCATCTGTAAGACCCGGGTTTCAGATTTGAACTCCAGCCCACATCTTCTTATTTTATCAGCCGCTAACCATATACTGAAGAAAGAATTGCCAGACACCAAAGAAGTTCCAAAGAAGATGTCAGTGGCTGCAACAGTATAGCAACATAGAGTATGAACCTTCCAGCACTAAACGAGAGCAGAGTAGCAGGTAAGTACGTCTTTAAAGGTGCTTATGCATCCATACAATGCAGTAGTGTCTAGGCCAGGCATGTCCAACCTGCGGCCCGGAACCTCAGGCAATGCGGCCCATTACCCCCTGACAATTTTGTTTTTGCTGGGGAGGAAGGAAGTCGGGTCAGGGGCATGGCCACAGTGGCTTCCAACTAATGGTATGAAGAGGCTGCCTCGGAGGGGAGGGAGGAGGGGGGTGGGAGGCGAGCATGTGCAGTGTTTCTGACTCCTACCACCAGGACCACTTCAGATCACTGAAGTGGTCATGGTGGTTCAAATGTTCCTTTAATATCTCTCGGAATCAGTATACAGAGGTTTACTTCTTCTATTTCATTTGATCATCCTCTAGTTGTGTTAAATTAGTGCGGGAGGGGGGCGCGGCAGCGCAGGAAGGGAGCGCAGCAGCATTTTATTACTTATATACCTTAACTATAGTATATATTTTATATGCGGCCTGAGAAAATTTCTCTACACTCAATGTGGCCCAGAGAAGCCAAAAGGTTGGACACCCATGGTCTAGGCATTGTTCTAGTTTCAAGTAATTCACCACCATATTTAGCTGTTCAATTTGCTGAAGGACAGACAAAGTGAAGTCACACTACAATTATTGCAGGATTGTGCATATCTATGGACTTAATTTCTTTAGGACATGAGCTCACCCATCTGAGGATTTGTTACACTATCCTTAAAAGTGGATTGAATTAGAGTGACTTTTATGCACCTGTTTCTTGAGGTGATGTCTTCCAATATTATTACCAAATCAATAAGACTGACTGTATACATACCAAGTGAGTCTCAGAGTTGGTTGCACATATTGCAACAATCTCTTTGGTGGAATGTACAGTGGGGAAGTGAAGTGATGCCTGTTTATAGGTAGGAACTAAATTGGTTGGCTGTTGGTGCCATGTGGACCCTGAATCTGGCCCACTTCTTTCTGCATGGGCGAGTCCCCCCACCTGTTGTTTCAGAGAAACTCCTCCATATTGTATCACCTTCTCCTGATCTTAAGCCTGATAATACTTATCCCCAGCCAGAGGACTGTTACCCAGAATAAATAAATGTCCAGACAAGTTTATTTTTCACTGCTTTACTGCTCCAGTACCACTCCAACACAATTCTTAGGTTACAGGTACATTGCAGCACATTGACAATTCAGACTCACTGATAACAGTTCACACTGCAAAGCACTCTCCTCTTTCTCATAACTTGTTATAAAGTGGTCACTCACATGCAGAACACTTAAAGGAGAATTACAGCCAAAGCTTATTTGACTGTACTTCTCCTGGGGATGAGCATGTCGTGTGCTCTCATGGTGAAAGGCTGATCTACTTGCACACAAGAGATCAGTCTGGCATACCAAAGTGTTTAACACTTTCCCATAGAAAAAAGAAGAGTTACTTTCCTGGGTACCTACAAGTCCTGCATTTCCTGACAGCACCAGTTCGGCAGGACATTCCTTTACAGGGCACATATACATGGAAAACGATTGGATTTGTTAACAGTTCTATTATAATGCAGCTGTTATACTTGTTTATGTCATTCCTCAAGTTTTTCATGAGTGGGAAATTGCATTATATGTTTGAACTTGAACTGTAATTCTGCTCAGAATTTGGGTCTAACCTGGAGAGGAATTCCCTCTGGATCCAAAAGTGTTTCCCCCTTTACAGGCTGTTTCTTAGGCATAATGTTGCGCAATGTTCTAGACTTTGGTAAATTTGCATATATGATAATCTCCAGGTACATGGGACACACATTTTTACTAAGGGTTTCCATGTTTTTTTTTTTGTGTTAATAAATATTATTTTCAGGGGACACAGCTCTGTTATTTGTCTTTACTATTTTCTTGTTTAAATTATGTTTCTTTGTGAATTTTAAGGTAATAGATGATCTTAGCACACTTAGCACACTTTCATTTTATACGCATTATCATTGCAACTATATTCATTTTATTTATTTATTTAGTTTTCGACAACCTAAAGACAGTCCATGATTTGCAGCTTCTCCTCTGCTGTTTACTTTAATTTTCTAGAGACTACATATCCAATGGTACCTTGCTGCCTGCAAGTAGTGATTCCTATACTGACTCCGCCTCCTAAAACGTCTTCTTTCAACACCTGTGTAGTTTAGAAGGCAGGCTCTGTGAATTGTGTAACACAGCTGTGCCTACCCACAGAGTATAGTGAATAGGTTACAGAATTCAAGGAAGGGAAGTGTGGGGATCTACACAAAGTAAGGTTACAAATTTCAAGATCTTTCAGATTAATGAGAGTAGGCTAGAAATAAATGAGGGCAAGATAGGCTCAGCATTAGAAAAGGTGCCTGTGGAGGAAGGACAACCTAGGGTTGGCTCTGTAACACCTGTAAATACATGGTTTGGGGAAGGACCTTTCACCATCCTGCATCTGAAATGGTGTATCCTTGCGCCCTACCTTGCCAACACAACACCCTGTCTGAGACGCTTATTTAAAGTTTAGGCAAATTGTTTGAGGGAACAATTCTCAAGTTGCTGCATGTAAGCCTGCATACTTAAACTGCCTTGCGGTGAAACTGCAAAAGTGCCTTATTGTACATATAGATACATTGGGATCACCATCAAATTGATTTACTGTTTATTATTTATCACATAACATAGAAAACATAGAAATATGTTTTCTCATCTGGTTCCTTTGACCCTTCTGCTGCCAGAGATGTTTTTGCATTTTTTTGCACACACTCACGTGCACTGGAGGAGGTCAGGAGTTCCTTGGAGTGGTATGTCCCCAATGTGCCACTGTTACTCTGAGGGTGCAGGCGTGGGTTCAATGTGGGCAATGTGGTGATTTGCGTGCTCAGGGCAGAGAAAAGCGAAGGCCGTCCCAAGAAGCTTACAGTTATGTGGGATACAGGCCTCACTCAGGAGGTGACGGGGAAAGAGTCAAAGTTCCTCAGCGGAGCAGGAAGAGGCATCTTCAGGCTGATGATGCAGATGGAGGCCCTGCCTGTAGTTGGTGGGCTTACAGTCTGCAAGAAGGGAGTTTGGTCGCAGAGCTCCATAGGAAGGGGTTCCGTGTCCACCCAAACAGTAGGGACCTGGCCAGAAGTACCATCGGTCAGGGCCATTACGGAATCCGCCCCTATAAGTATTCCCCAGCCTGTCCAGACAGAAGTTGCTCAGGTGTCTTCTTCCAACGCCAGCAGTGAGGGTGAAAAGTGCCCTGTTAGAGTGGATTCCCCATCCTTCTACATGAAGCATGGCTCTTTGGAAGAATGTATTGATGACTGGGGATCCATGGAGGAGACTGAGTAGGAATGGGGATCAGAGACTGGAAGCAGCTCCCCAGGTCCCAAAGCTGTTGTACCTCTAGACTGGGAGGCTTAGGAGGCCATTGAGAGAGGGGAACTGGCCCAGAAATAGGTGTTCTGTGATGCCTATGTCACAAGGGTCCCATACCTCACCCCTCCAGGGAATATTGCTAGGGCCAGGGACCAAAACATGGCCTATGAGGAGATGATCCAACGAGTGCACACCCCATTTTCTCCACCAGGGAGAGGTAACCGGAGAACCCGTCCCAGGTTATCTAGGATGCAGCGGTGGATGCAAAAGAAAGTGGCATTGGAGTATGGCTATGACTACCCTTACGCTCCCAGGGAAGTCATGCTCCTAATAGAAAAGTACAGAAACTGGTGGTGTGATGAACTTATTTGGGACTATCTTTTTGTGCCAAAGCCATACCGGGACTCTCCGGAGGAAGGGTTAAAAGAGAAGTTTGTTAAAGTCAAAGCTCAGTGGTACTACGGGCGCTACATTTATATAGACAGAGTGGAAGTCCGTCGCCCGGACGGGTCAAGACATGCTTGGTCCATCTGGGTCAGAAATGAACAAGGGGAGTATGTCCAAGTGCCCCACCCGGAGTATTACATCTAAGCTTGTCAGCATTCATTAAAGCAGGAGGAGTTTGAGGAGCAGTTCAACAAAGGAAAAAAATTGTGTGGCCGGCTGGCTACCACAACTGACCAAGGAAACTTTAGAAGTGATATAATGCTGAATTCAAGTGTAACCTGTTGAAAGTTCAATCCGACCCCTTTGGGCGATCGGGCCAGGGTCCTTTCTGCAAAGTCAAGTAATGTAATGTCATGATTTTGGGACCATCGGGTCCGGGGCTTTTGAAAAGTTATTTGTGTGCTAGGTCTTTTGGGCCATCGGGCCGGGGCCTTCTGTGGATTACAAATGGCTGTGTGGGACTTCCTCCACAGTCTGTACAGATGAAAATGTTGCTACAAGCTACAAAGTTCATGAGTGTCCAGGAACTTTGGTGTGGGGTGCCCTGCTGGACCCCTGTGATGTTTCCCTGACTCAGAAGGACTGTGGGTCATGAGAGACTGTGACCTGCCCTGTTTCCCTTACTGAAGTGCTCAAAGGGACAGCAGTGGGCGCTGTGTTTCACTTCAACAAAGAGGACTCTGTCTAGACAGCTAATGTTAGGAAACAAGTTCTTCCAAGTTGAAGGAGGACCCCGGCGTGTCAAGACACTGGATGGCAGAGGCAGTCAGGGAGGGAGTGGAAAGGTCGCCCTTGTAATTTTGAAGGAGGGTCTTTCCATTCAACTGTTCAGCTAGTTAGATATGTGATGTAATTTCTATATGATTGACTAACTTTTGCTTCCTTTCTCTATACATAGTTACATAGTTTGTGAGGTTGAAAAAAGAATCAGTCCATCCAATTCAACCTATGATGTGTGTGTGTGTTTGCTGTTAACCGTACATTGTATACCCCTGTATGTTGTGGTCTCTAAGGTGCCCATCTAATAGTTTTTTGAAACTATCGATGCTCCCTGCTGATACGACTGTTTGCGGAAGAGAATTCCACATCCTTACTGCTCTTACGTATTTTAAGGTTAAACTGTTTTTTCTCTAGTTTTAGTGAGTGTCCATGTGTCTTATTGTATTCCCTTTCTCTAAAAAGTTTGTTCCTTATGCTAGGGTCGCCAGTACAGCATTTGTACATTGATATCATATCCCCCCTCAAGCGTCTCTTCTCCAGAGAGAATAAGTTCAGTGCTTGTAGTCTTTCCTTATAGCCGTCCTTATGCCCTCCATTCCCCTAATTATTTTTGTTGCCCTTCTCTGGACTCTCTCCAGTTCCAGCACATCCTTTCTGAGGACTGGTGCCCAGAACTGGACAGCATACTCCAGATGTGGCCGGACCAGAGTCTTGTAGAGTGGGAGAATAATATCTTTATTTCTGCAGTGAATCCACTTTTTTATACATGCCAGTATTCTGTTGGCTTTGCTTGCAGTGGCTTGGCATTGCATGCCACTGCCAAGCCTGTTGTCCACTAGTACCCCCAGGTCCTTTTCCATCTTAGATTCACCCAGAGGTTTCCCCCCTAGTGAGTAGCTTGCTTTCGTGTTTCTGACGCCCAAGTGCATTACTTTACATTTTTCAACATTAAACCTCATCTGCCATGTAGTTGCCCACCCCATTATTTTGTTCAGGTCCGCTTGTAAGGTCATCCTGCATAGAAGATATTGGCATGCTTAGTTTAGTATCATCCGCAAATACTGAGATTGTACTAGATATCCCCTCCTCTAGATCATTTATGAATAAATTAAACAGCATTGGTCCCAGGATAGAACCTTGGGGGACCCCACTTTCCACACCCGACCAATCCGAGTACTCCCCATTAATCACCACCCTCTGGACTCTCCCCTGGAGCCAGTTCTCTATCCAGGTGCTCACCCTATGGTCCATACCTACATTCCTTAGTTTGTACAGTAAGGGTTTGTGGGGAACTGTGTCAAAGGCCTTTGCAAAGTCCAGATACACCACATCCACAGGCTTACCTTTATCTAGGTGGCAGCTCACTTCATCGTAGAAGGTTAATAGATTGGTTTGGCAAGAACGATTTTTCATGAATCCATGTTGATTACTACTAATAATACCGTTTTCATTACTAAAGTCTTGTATGTGGTTCCTTAACATCCCCTCCAAAATCTTGCAGACTACTAATGTTAGGCTGACCGGCCTATAGTTACCCAGGATATACTGTATCTCGGCCCTTTTTTAAACATTGGTACTACGTTGGCTTTTTTCCAGACAGCTGGCACCATACCTGTCTGTAGACTATCCTTAAAGATCAAGAATGATGGTCTGGCAATCACCTGGCTGAGCTCTTTAAGAACCCTCGGGTGCAAGCCATCCGGTCCCAGTGATTTATTTATGTTAAGTTTCTCTAGTTTAGTTCTAAGTCTATCTTCTGTTAGCCATGGCGGTACTTCCTGAGGTGTATTATTTCGTTTATCATTACAAGCTGGGTTCGTGTAGCCCCCCGATTCTTTTGTGAAGACTGAAGAAATTATATAACACGTTCGCCTTCTCTCTGTCCCCTGTGGCCAGATTTCCTTCATCGTCTTTCATGGGGCCAATGTGTTCTGGCCTCGCTTTCTTACTGTTTATATACTTAAAGAATTTCTTAGGGTTCTTTTTACTCTCTTTTGCTATATGTCTCTCGTTTTCTATTTTAGCCGCCTTGATTTCGCCTTTACATTTCTTATTACACTCTTTGTAATGCTTGAATGCTGCCAATGACCCCTCAGCCTTGTATTTTTTGAAGGCCTTTGCTTTAGTATTAATATGCATTTTTATGTTGGAGTTTAGCCACCCAGTGTTTAGTTTTGCTCTTTTAAATTTATTTCCCTATGGAATGCACTGGCCAATACCTTTGTTTAGTATGCTCTTGAAGCACTCCCATTTTTCCTCCATGTTCTTTGTTCCCAGGATTCTATCCCATTTAATATTTTCTAGCAAAGAGTGCAGTTTTGGGAAATTGGCTCTTTTGAAATTGAGTGTCCTTATATTGCCCTTGTGTTTTCTATTACTATAATTAATACTGAAACTAATTGACCTATGGTCACTGTTTCCTAAGTTGCCCCGTATTTCTATATCCGTGAGCAGGTCTGTATTGTTGGTAATCAGTAGGTCAAGTACCGCATTGTTTCTTGTCGGTGTGTTCACCATCTGACCTATAAAATTGTCCTGCAAAACATTTAGGAACTGCCGAGCCTTGGCTGAATGCGTGGTTCCTTCTGCCCAGTCTATATCTGGATAATTAAAGTCCCCCATAATAATGATATTTCCCATCCTTGCTGCCAATCCTATCTGTAAAAGGAGGTCCGCCTCCCCCTCCTCCCTCTGGTTGGGGGGCCTATAGCATACGCCCAATATTACCTTCCCTATAGTGCCTTCCCTTTTAAGTTCTACCCATAGGGATTCTGCCTCGTACATAGCTCCATTATTAATATCATCCCTCATATTTACCTGTATACTGTTCTTAATATACAGACATACCCCTCCCCCTTTTTTACCTTCTCTACTGTATCTCTGCGATAAAGGGAATACCCCTGAATGGTCGACATCCAATCATGAGAGTTGTCGAACCAAGTCTATGTTATCCCCACAAAATCAAAGTCCTCCTCAAACATCAGCAGCTCCAGCTCTCCCATCTTGTTGGCCAGGCTTTTGGCATTGGTATACAAACCTCGTAATTTTGACCGGTTGCATACCATATCCTTATTTGATGTTGTTTTTAGGCTGCTCTTGTGATTTTTCCCCATACCCACCTTGGATTTAGGAACTCTGAACACCCTACCACTAATGTCCCCATTTGTGCCCTCTGAATCTTGCTCCCCACTGGCTAATTCTACATCTGTACCCTCCCCCCCATCACCTAGTTCAAAAGCCCCTCTAACTTTTTGGCCATCCTCTCACCCAGTACGGTTGCACCCTCCCCATTTAGGTGCAATCCGTCCCTACCATAGAGCCGGTGGCCGACTGAGAAGTCGGCCCAGTTCTCCAGGAACCCAAAACCCTCCTTACTACACCAGCTCCTCAGTCACTTGTTAACTTCCCTAATCTCCCGCTGCCTTTCTGGTGTGGCTTAAGGTACAGGTAGTATTTCTGAAAATACTACCTTGGAGGTCCTACTCCTCAACTTACCGCCTAAGTCCCTGAAATCTTTTAGGACTCTCCATCTCCCTTTGCCTATGTCATTGGTACCCGCGTGTACCATGACAGCTGGGTCTTCCCCAGCCCTGCCCAGTTATCTGTCCACCCGATCCATGATGTGCCAAACCCGATCGCCCAGTAAACAACAGACAGTTTGGCGCTCACGGTCTTTGTGATGATTGCCCTGTCTGTCCTTCTAATGATTGAGTCCCCTACCACCAGCACCTGTCTTTCCTTTCCCTTTCTCCCGGCCTCACTGGAGGAGTTCTTCCCCTGGCAGCTAGGGGCATCGCTCTGCTCCAGCAATGCTGGTCCCTGACTGGTTTCCCCAAACCTCACGCAACGGGGCGCATTTATTGGGGTGCTTAAGCCCAGGACCGACCTCCTTGCCTTGTTCCCTTCTGCCCCTCCTAACTGTCACCCATCTACTCTGCTCTGATGCCTGCACCTCCGTTTCTCTGCCCTCCACTGTGCAGGCCCAGGCCTCCCCTGTCGGGTACGATCCCAGCTCTCCTTCAGTATGGACATTCGTTTCAGTGTTGCCAGCTGCTTCCCTAGATTCAGGACCTGAGCTTCCAGGGAAGCAGCGTGCTTACATTTTGTGCAGCTGTATTCTCCCTCGATCGCATGATCGAGGAACGTATACATGCCACAAGATGTACACCGAATCGCATCTCCACACCCACTGGGCATTGTACCTACTAATCTATTCTAATGGGTATTCAGTCATTTAAGTCTGTCCTGTGTGGCTGTCCTAGCTTCCTAACTATACTTTCTTACCCTCTGGTACTCCGCTACACTCCCAAACACTCCCAGACACTCAGGTACTCACAGGTACTCCCAGACACTCACAGGTACTCCCAGACACTCACAGGTACTCAAAGGTACTCCCAGACAATCAGGTACGCACAGGTACTCCCAGACACTCAGTTACTCCCAGGCACTCAGGTACTAATAGGTACTCACAGATACTCAGGTAGTAATAGGTACTCACAGATAACCAGGTACTAATAGATGCTCACAGATACTCAGGTAGTAATAGGTACTCACAGATACTCAGATAGTAATAGGTACTCGCAGATACTCAGGTAGTAATAGGTACTCGCAGATACTCAGGTAGTAATAGGTACTTACAGACACTCAGGTAGTAATAGGTACTCACAGACACATAGGTAGTAATAGGTACTCACAGACACTCAGATAGTAATAGGTACTCACAGATACTCAGGTAGTAATAGGTACTCACAGACACTCAGGTAGCAATAGGTACTCACAGACACTCAGGTAAAGGAACAGGTGGGACCACCTTAGAGATAGATAGTCAGGATGTTTGCATTGTGTTTTTCTTGTTGTTCCCCACAAGTGAGTTTATTTGGTGGGGGTGCATCAATTCTCATGCACCTTAAACTATGTATCATATATGTACAGCAGATTGTATAGATATATTTTTTCATTTATTGTAAATCAATTTTTTCCTTTTTCCCCTTTTCCACGTTTGTGGGATACTCCTAATTTTTTTGCAGAGTTTTTGATAGGAGGCGGCTGCCTCAGAGTCAAAGGGACCTGACTCATTTGGTGTGGGGTGAGTGTAGCACCCTACAGGTAGGTGCTAGGTAAATATATAGTGGGCTTGTCTGCTTAACAGCAGGGATGGGATTTATTTAGCTAGGGTGTCAGGGCTTCCATATGTGCCTGCTGAGGGGAGAAGTATCCCCACTGGCTCCTGTGAGAGGCTTCTCATAGGGCAGTGTGGGAAGCCCAATCAGGGGACACATCCCAGCTTGTAACTACCCCAGAAGGCAGATTATGCTGCTAAGGATTCTGAGAGTGGGTATAAGTTTGGGGGGGAAGTGCGTGGCACGGTGTCTTTGGCGGGAGCAGAGTCCCAGGAGAGAGAGTGCGGCTGTCTCTCCTCCTGTCTGAGGAAAGCGGATGTCTTGGGGTGTCACCTGAGAATCCAGAGAGTGCTGAGTTGAGCTGAGGGGATCTGGTGTGCTGAGAACCTATGGAGAGAGAGAGAGAGGGGTCCAGTCCCACGAAAGCCTACACATGTCATGAGTACTGAAGATTGCCCCTGGGGGTCTGCCAGAGTCAGAGGGGACCACTCCGGAAGAGGTTCTGGGATCCAGTGCCAGCTAGCTGAAAGGGGGTACCTAGATTGAGGACCCTTAAGGTACAGAGGGGGGTGTTTAGACAGTGAGCCCCGAAGAGTTCAAGGTTAAAGGGGGCACCTGCTATTGGGCCCTGAATTGTACAAATTGTGCCAGTTGGGATTTACAGCTTTACAGGATTCTACAACATATTACCTCAAGCCAGAGCAAGGCGGAGGGAAGTATTCAGTGACTTGTTGCAGTATAACAGTGTCAGTGCTTCTACAATTTCACAGTCCTGGATCTTCTGGACTACAAGTCGAGGATTCAGCACTTCTATTAAGTGGCAGAGTGTTGAGTATTTATGGGGGGCGTGGCTTGGACCCGATCCGATATGGCCGCTTGACTCTGAGCTCCTGCACTGAGGGGTCTGATATTGCCTTTTCCTGAGCCCTTTTCTTGCGCCTACCACAGCCCGTGACATGGGAAGCAAAGCCAGAAGTTCTTCTGCCACCCGATCGGTAACCCCGAGAGAAATGGAGACACAGCTCAGCCGCAATATCCCGGACATCTTCCGGACACAGCGGCCTTCTCCGTCTCCCTCATCCTCTCAATCCGCCCGCTCGCGTTCCCGCTCGCCGAACAGGCAATCCGCAGAGCTGGGTGCCTCCTTGCCCACACCCACGCATGATCCTCCGAGAGCACCGGTGGCCCCACCGACCCTTTCAATGGCGGATTTGCAATTTGTTGCCGCTGACATTAAGGCTGCTATGGCGGCGGCTATAGCAGAGCTCCGCAGTGACTTCCAAGCCATGTCAGCGAGAGTGGAGGAGGTCGAACAGATCACTGCCCGCCATGACACCTCCCTGGGTCACGTACATCAAGTGACTGAATCACATGAGGGACCTTAACAGACATGTCGAGGACCTGGAAAATCGGGGTCGCCGGAGGAACCTGAGGGTGAGAGGAGTTCCCGAAAGCATTGAGCATCAAAACTTACCTCAGGCCGTCACCTCCATATGCAACGATCTACTCGGCAGGCCCCCTGAGGCGCCCGTGGTATTTGAGCGCATTCACAGGGCCCTGAGACCCCGTGGCAGGGGGAATGATCCTCCAAGGGACGTGGTGTGCTGCCTGGCCAACTTCCAGCTCAAGGAGGATGTCTTAAGGAATGCCAGGATGCGGCAGCACCTCACGTTCCAGGGTGCTGACATTAAACTGTACCAAGACCTCTCTGCCATAACACTGCAGAGACAGAGAGAGCTTCTCCCTCTGCTAGAAGAACTCAGATCCAGGGCGATCGTTTACCGCTGGAAGTTCCCCTTTGGTCTGTCAGCCTCGTCGCAAGGTCGCACGGCCTTGCTGAGAGTACCAGAAGACCTCGACCACTTCTGTGCCACCCTGGGCATCCCACCTGTCAATGTCCCCGACTGGTACAGCGAATTCCGCATCTCCCCGATGCACCGGACGACCTCTATGGCTGGTATCCAGATGGCTGACAACTTCGTCCTGGAAAACCGCCGCTCCCACCCGCCTTCTTCACCTCCGGGCAATGGAAGAGATGCACCTCGCAACGGGAGCCCGACGGCCTCACCCGTTCACCGGAGAGCGCGCCACGCTCCATAGACACCTACACTCATCGCCTCTACCTGGTAGCACGGAGACCTTCTTTTGTATTTCGTTTGTCTGCTGGATTTAACTTTATCCCCTGATGTCTTGTCACGATGCCTCACTTACCTCCACGATGTGCTCGCGGTCCCGGACTCCCCTGAACCACCGATCTGACTGTTGCTCCTTCACAGGTGCCTTCCGTGAATGATCCCGTGGGTCCTAAAGACTTTGCATCCTACCTCCCGTAACTGTGAGTTGCCTTTTCCTTGCCTATGGTATCTCCGTGCTGTGAGAACTTCCCGCCCTCATCCCTGGGAGAGTCGGCAACTATGCTTCTTCCCCCCATAAACCTTGGACTCAAGTTCCTCACGACCCCTGCCGGTATGTGCTTTGGACTCCCCTCTCATTTCGCCTTGGTTCTTCCCCCCCTCCCTCTTGCCTTCGCGTATCTCACACGCTATCCCTCCTTGATGCCCGAGACTGTCCGCCAGTGGACCACTTCGGCCCTAGCTCTGGCCCCCGCACCATTGGGATGCTGTTCCCTGGCTCCCCCCCTCTGATCCAGTATGAAACCTCCATGGTTCTCCCCATACACATATGGACATGGACTACATTTGATTTCTATGGGTATTGCTCACAGATATGCTTGGGGAAGAGTAAGGTTTGTTGCATTGTATTTGAAAAGCACTTTATTTTTCCCTTTCGCTTTCCTCCCTCTCTCTCCCCTACCCTTCCCTCCCCCTTATCCTTCCCTCTCCCCTACCCTTCCCTCCCCCCATCCTTCCCTCTCCCCTTCCCCTCTCCCTCCCCTTTCCCCTTTCCCCTTTCCCTCCCCTCTCCCCTTTCCCCTCTCCCTCCCCTCTCCCTCCTCTTCCCCTCCCCTCACCCGCCCCCTCCCGCACTCCCTCTCCCTTCGCTTAACCCTCCCCCCCTCCCCCTCCTACCTTTCCCCGGCTCCTCCGGGATTGTACACAGGTGTTGCCTCTGTTCTGGGCACGATGCCCAATTTAGATATGTGGTGCCCTGCTTTATGTATGGGAGCGGAGCCTCTGAGCTAAATCTATGGTTCCTCCTCCCCTCCATTGATCAGGCCATTACCTATATCGCTGTGCTGCCCACGGGACATTCCTGCCTTACCTTGCCTCCCCTCTGGGCAGTTGCTCACACTCCTGGGGGAGTCTGGGTGCACCTCGAGTACCTGTGCCCCTGGTGCTGTTGCTCATTTATTATAGTCATGGACGCCCGACTCCGCTGACGGCCTGCGCCCCTGGACAAGTACACCTCGGCATTCCTCCAGCTGGTCTACATCCTCTCGGGTGTGCGGGGGCGCCGGCTGGCGGTGGGTTTGTGGCGTCACTGACGGTGAATGTGGTGAACATTGCTCCGCCAGATCACACTATTCCGGGACACGGGCTGTGTGAGGTGTGAGGCACGACAGCCGATGTGAATTGTTACTGTATTACTGCACTGTTGTTCCCCTGTTGCATTAGATCCAGCAAGTTCCTTATCCACATGTTTCTCTGTGCTATATTGACTTATAGTGCTCTCTGGTTCATGCCTGCCTTAACTGTCAGGATAGACATCTCATAAATGAGCATATCTCCGAGCTGCTTTTCCTCTCTCCTACCTATCTTTTCTATTCTTCCTGCCTCTCATCTGACTACAAGACTGACCATCCAAACCCTGACTGATCCTCGGATACCTCACCACCGCACAAATCTCTTTCTACAGACCTACCCGCTACCCTTCAGACTGTCCCTGGCTTACCTCTGGCCCCCCGTCATCTCCCCATTGTCACCCTCGTCCAAGCACCTTTGGTAATCCTCATTCCTCTCTCTGGCTCTCTTACTAGCTCTGTATCCCTGACGTTACCTCAACGCTCTGCTATAGATCATACTTGCTCCTGACCCCCTGCGTTTGCTTTCCCACATTCCCACATACGCCGGGCTCACCTAGAAGCTACTATTGACCCCTGCAGGTCCCTAGAGATCTGGCCACTGTGTTGGTTGTTTCCTTCTACACATGCCAACGGTCGACGTTCCTTAACGGTCGTCCGACTTTCTCCGACTTCCATACCCCCCCCACCCCCCTCTGAGTTCCTCAGCTGGTCTGTTGGTTCTCACGGTAATTTAGTTCCCCTACCAGCCTCCACCCCTTCCTCTCCCTCCCCTCTGCTTGCTGACTCCCGACCCCCCCCCCTTTTTTTTTTCTTTTTCCCCCTCTTGCCTCCCCCATTAGAGTGCGCTAAGATGCCCACACCTGCACCCCAGCCAAGTGACCTCCGCCTCAAGGTTGTCTCCTTAAACGCTCGTGGCTTGAACACGCCCCAAAAACGCTCAAAACTGCTCATGCACATGCACAGACTCAGAGCGGATGTGGTGTTCTTGCAAGAGACGCACTTCCGCTCGGACGCCCTTCCAAGATGTACAAACAAGCACTTCACTCAGGCATTTCACGTTACTTCGGAGACCTCCAAATCTAAGGGAGTCTCTATTCTCATCGCAAAATCGACTCCTATGTCCATTTCTGACTCCCTGGCGGATGCCTAAGGACGTTACCTGTTGCTTCGGGGTACCCTTAAGCATATCCAGATCACCCTTGCGAACGTCTACAGCCCTAACCAGTCCCAGGTTTCGTTTTTTAGATCAGTGATGGGAGAACTGGCGCCCTTCCAACAGGGCACCTTGATTTTTGGGGGCGACTTCAATGTTCCCCTGGAACCACGGCTTGACACCTCCTCAGGCTCCTCATGCTTGCCTTACAAGGCCCTAAAGCAGATTAAGCTGTGTCTCCGAGACCTCCAGCTTCACGACTCCTGGCGGACGCTCCATGCACGTGACAAAGACTACACTTACTTTTCCCCACTCCACGCTAAATACTCGAGGATCGACTATCTTTTCCTTTCGCAATCTGCTCTCACGTCCCTTACTGAGGCCTCTATAGAACCGTCGATACTCTCGGATCATCACCCCATCTCTTTCACTCTGTCCTTCCCGTTGTCCCTATCTAGGGATCGGGTATGAAGCCTTAACTCTTCCTTTGTCAGATCACTGGGTGGAGGCCGATGTGCTGAGAGGGCTTCCCTTGCAGCTCGGTGCGAATCACCCCTGGAAGTGAGACAGGAGGTGACACGACCCAAGTAGCACTGGATGCTTGTGGTGGTGCAGGCGGATGGCTGAGAGGGATATCCGGGTCCCTTCTGAGAAGCTCCATTGAAAGCAAGCAATGCAGTGGTAAATGCCAGGCTGGGGGTCATACACGTGTGGTCAGTCCAAGTAACAGCAAGCCGGGGTCAGTACACAAGCAAACAGGCAGAGACAAGTCCGTGGAGCAGGCCGGGGTCACAACAGGAAACAGGAAGCAGGAAACAGGAAGCTGACGATAATCCAACACTGGATGAGAGGGTGAGCGATCCTTAAGAGGAGGCTGGGTTGGTACGATGTGCGACATGACGCATTGTAGGCTGTACAGCGGCGTACAGGAGTCTCTGACATCCTTGTTGACAGACAAAGCCAGGTCGGCCGCCGTCCGCGAAACTTTAAAGGATTACTTCTCTATCAACGCGACTCCTGATACGTCGACCCTCATCCAATGGGAAGCTCACAAGTGTGTGGTCCGGGGAAAATTTATAGCGCTCTCAGCGGCTCTGAGAAAACAAAGAGAGGCCCTTGTCTCCGATCTGATATCGCGTATTCGCACCTTGGAACTTGCCCATAAACAGTCCCTTGCCCAAGATACCTTAACTGCCCTCACCTCCGCTCGTGAACAACTCACAGAGGAACTTGATAGAAAGACCAGGCGTAGCTTCCTCCTATCACAAAAACTTTTTTATGAACAGGCCAATGAGAGCGGCCGACTCCTTGCTACAGCTCTTCGCCAGAAGAAGGCGAAGACCACAGTCCACTCTCTTCGCTCGTCCTCTGGTTCCCTGGTGTCCAACAACCGGGACATTGCTGCGGAATTTGAAGTTTTCTATAGCAATCTGTACAATCTAGACCCTGCACGCTCCCCCCCCCCCCCCTCTAGCCCCTCCAGATCTCAAGCCATTTCTGACTTCCTTGCGTCTAACATGCCCCAAATAGCTTCCCCTGATTTCCGTTCAGCGCTGGATCTCCCCATCTCCAAACCTGAATGGGACTTGGCTCTTAAACAGATGTAACCTAACAAGAGCCCTGGCCCTGACGGCCTGCCTGTTGCGTATTACAAATCCTTCCCTGACATTCTAGCTGCCCCATTTTTGTCGGCCTTTAATTCTGTCTCGGCGGAAAACCCCATGTCTTCGCGGATGCTCGAGGCCCACATTGTGGTGATCCCGAATGACGGGAAGGACCCGACCTCCCCAGCTAGCTACAGGCCGATTTCACTCATCAATGTGGACGTCAAGCTGTTCGCGAAGATTCTGGCTAATAGGCTGCTCCCTCTCCTACCCAAAGGTATCCACAAGGACCAAGTTGGTTTTGTCCCGGGTCGCGAGGCTTGGGATAACACCATCAAAGCGCTTAACCTGCACCATGTCCTCTCCACCACTAATCAGCAGGGGTTCCTGCTCTTCCTGGATGCTGAGAAGGCATTCGACAGGGTCTCGTGGGAATTCATGGCGGCGACGCTCTCCGTCTGGGGACTAGGCCCCCGGTTTCTTGGATATATTATGGCCATGTACGCTAAACTGCAGGCGCGGGTCCGTGTTAACGACACCCTGTCGAGTGCCTTTCATGTCTCCAATGGGACCAGACAAGGGTGCCCTCTATCACCCCTGATCTTTATCATGACTCTGGAACCCCTTCTTCACAAGATTAGACAAAATGACACAATCCACGGAGTTCACTTCGCTGACGGAACGTACAAGATCGCCGCCTATGCGGACGACCTACTGATGTTTCTCTCCGATCCTATCACTCCTCAAAGTATTCGATGAGTATGCCTCCCTTTCCAGCTTTCGGATTAATTTCTCTAAATCCTTTGCGTTGAATGTTTCCCTGCCCCAATCAGAAGTTGAGCGCTGCCAGGCGAACTTCCGATTCGCGTGGAAATCGGATTCGATCACTTATCTGGGCATTGAAATCCCGTCTAACCTCCAACACTTATTCGAGCGCAACTTCCCCCCGCTCATCGCACAGATATCGAAAGACCTCCGGTCCTGGTCCAAACTTCAGCTGTCCTGGTTTGGCAGGGCAGCTGTTCTAAAGATGAATGTCCTGCCCCGCCTCCTCTATGTCCTCCAAACGGTCCCTATACTGCTCCCTCCATCCTTCTTCAAAACTTAACACCGCATCAGCACTGCCTTTTTGTGGGGGGGGGACAAAAAACCCCGCATCTCCTACAAAGTACTCACAATGCCAAAAACTAGAGGAGGTATTGGTCTTCCTGACCTGCATAACTACTACGCCGCCTGCCACCTTACCAGAATAGTGGACTGGAACATACACATGCTTCAAAAGGACTGGGTTTCTATAGAGAAGGGTTTTACTTCCCTGGACCTACACTCATCACCGTGGCTCCAAGACATACACATCCCCACTACTCTTAAGCTCCACCCCCTTATTGGTCCCTCTCTTAAAGTCTTTTGGTCGGTAAGCGCGTCTCGCTCTATCTCCGCGGTTCCAGGTCCTATGACCCCTGTCCGGTTGAATCCTGATTTCCCGCCTGGCATGCACCGTACTTACCTAACCTCGAATTGGGCTCAGGATCAACTGAGAGTCCACTACCTTTGGGGCAACGATGCACCCCTCTCAATATCCTCCATCTCTGAACAGTCCGGCATGCCCCCCTTACTTCCCTGGTCATATTTGCTCCTCAAGCAGTATCTCAAGTCTATCTTCCGCTTATGCCCCTCCTTGTCATCCACGACTCCGTTCGACTCCCTGTGCCAGCAGGAAGGTCCGGTTCGCAGGCTTCTATCTACCATCCACTCTCTTTTGCTAGACGAGCCTGAACAAAGGAAGATCAAGCGTTGCGAGGATTGGGAAGCGGAGTTGGCAGTTACTTTCACCCCAGAAGACTGGGAACTTATCTATACCAACAATCACAAATGTTCCCTTAATGTCACTACTCAAGAAAGTGGTTACAAACTTGTTAGCCGCTGGTACTACACCCCTTCAAGGCTACATAAGCTTTTCCCCTCCACCTCATAGATCTGCTGGAGGTGCCACACTGAACCTGGTACGCTCCTACACATCTTCTGGACCTGCCCTCGCCTCACCTCCTTTTGGAAGGAAGTTCATAGGATTATAACGCAAGTTACCACGTCAGATATCGCCTTCACTCCTGCCCAATACCTTTTGCACCACTCCCCTACTTCCAGTAGGACTTACTCTAAATCACTAAGAATACTCATGGTGAACGCCGCCAGGCAATGCATCCCGGCACTTTGGAAGACAATGCATGCGCCTACCGTCAAGCAGTGGTTCCAGCGCCTCTCTAAGGTTGCGGAAATGGAGGAGCTCATATCCGTCGCGAGAGATGCTCCTTCCAAGCACCACAAAAAATGGGCGTGTTGGATCCACTACACCTCCACACCTGAATACTCCCAACTCTGTCAGTAAGGGCCCCATATCACTGTACTCGCCAGCCCCTCGGATACGCCGTTCTCTATGCTCATCATTCTTTCCACCCCCCCCCCTTTTTTTTTTCCCCCTCTTCCCCCCATCCTCCGACATTTCCTTCTCCATTCCTCCCTCCCCCCCCCCACCTCCCTTTCCTTCCCTATCTCCCTACCCCTCCTCGTTTCGAGCTGGGAGCTTAGTTGTTACTGGGTGGGCCCGGTCAACTGGCTCCCCCCCTCCTCTGCACGATTTAGTGGCTTATTTGTCATTCCCCCTCCCGGACGACTCCCCTGTTTTGTTCACCCAGGGTATGGGCCTCACCACGGACCTGCCTGACTCGACTGCTATGATCCCCTGATGGCTCGCTTCCTCTTTTATGCCTCTTCCTCTTACCTCTACTTTTACCACCTATTTCTTTACACTTCAGGTCTCTATCTGACTATATATGCCTCACAGAGGGAAGTTGTCCTAGGCTCCCTTGGCTACCAATACCGTTTGTTTTATGCAATTCTGTACTGTTACACATGCCAACTTTTGCTGATTGTATGTTTGTAATTTTGCATTTTTATAACTCAATAAAATATTTGAGGAAGTTGCAGAGTGTTCTCAGAGTTAGTGAGAGTTAGCTGGCGCCAGCTGGCATCAAGGAAGCGCCAACGGGCATTTTCAGGAACAAAGTCCCAAGTGTACATAGTTGAAGCCTAAAGGAGTATCCCACTCATTCCCTTCTCCCATCCCATTTTATCTACAATAAAACAACCAAACAAAGATACCAGAGTGGTTCATGTCTCAGTCCTCACACCCATGGCCGCAGCTCATATGGGCTGGAAAGGTAACCGGTAACAATGGCAGACCCATATCAGGCCACAGGCCTGGAAAACCTGCTACATATATATATATATATATATATATATATATATATATATATATATATATATATATCATCAAAATCAGAAATCTAATTTTCTTATTTAAAGAAAAAAAAATGTAAAAAGATCTAAAACACTGTTTTCCAGATTTTCAGACAGAATTTTAAAGTAATATTATGCCTCCCTATTAAGACTCCCTTGTCTTAGGTGGGTGGTTTGATAGAAGCTCTGTGCCTGCAGTCACTTATGCTGTCATACACTAACAAAATTTTCCTTCAAAAGTTTTAGTCTTAAGAACATTTGTTCGATTTTTTAATCATTAGCGAGTCAAATTGATATTCGTTTTTGACCACATCGACAGGAAAATTCGAAAGAGCAGACAAGAAAATTTTTCTAGATCAAAAAAATGTTGGACAATGTATGTGGTTTTCATTCAGAAATTACATTCATTTTAAAATTGAATGTTCAAAGCAAGTGAAATTTTCAAATGATATTCGTCCATTTATGGAAAGTACAAAGAATTATCGTATGAATTTCAAATGAAAAAAAAAAAACCTCTGCCTTTAGAATCCCTCACTTCCTTCTCCTTCCTAGGACTACAGGTCCCATGAGGTATTGCTCCTCACACATTCACAAGTTCTCAAGCACTTCTTAGGCTCGGTTCACACTAGGGCGACCTGTGAGGCGACCTGTTCGCCTCACAGGTCGCAGCAGGTCGCCTCCCATAGGGAAGCTGCGGACCCGTTCTAATAGGAGCGACACAAGTCGCTCCGACCTAGAAAAAGGGTCCGGAGCTTCTTTGGGGCGACCAGGAGGCGACCGCCATAGACTTCAATGTTATGACGTCCGTGGCGGCCGCTCCGAGGTTGCGGCGCGCTGCTCGCACCGCGACCTCGGAGGTCGCCACCCGAAGTAGCGTCGCGGTAATGTGAACCGGCGCTTACATGTATGGAGGGTTTACTGAGCTTTATGTTTGCTGCACTGTATTTTCTGATATGTAAACAAATAATGCATTCTGTATGCAGGCCAACTAATCAGCTGACCCACTAATTGATTTTGAAAATAATTGACAACTATTTTCATAATCAATTATACAATCGATTATGTTGCTTCAATAAAGTATTCAATATTAACTACCAATACTTGGTGAAGCATTAAAAAAAAAAAGCAAAATGCACCGATCAGGGTGTTGAAGCAGACAATAGTCTGGAATCTGTATCTGATCCGTGATGTTGTATGACATGATGTTATTTATATACTGTATATCTGAAATGTATGTTTTATGTATTTTGAAAGTCTTAACTAAAGAAATAATAAAATATTTGTTTTTTATTAACAGCGAGCCTATTTCACTGGTTTATTGCAGGAACAAGTTTAGAAGCAGTAGGATAGAGCACACACATCACAAGCATCGGTCACCACTTAGCAATACACACTTTGTCACTCACTTGCCTCATGCATTTTACAACAAAACCTACACTCACGCCTCCCAATCTATACAACATGGGCAACAAAAAGGCTTTAGGCCATATGCTGTCCTTATGACTGGGATTAAGAATTTTCAACAGCTCATGCTAATAGTTGGAACTCATAGCCACAGCCACATTTTCTGGCTTATACTTTTACCTAGTAACGCAACCTACACCCTTGTTCCCTCTAGCTAAATCCATATGTACACCAGGAAAACTTGGAAGCTACACTAAAGAGGATAGGAAATGGCCCTAAGATGTGTCCTTGTTGTGCTGCATAGCATATTTAGTGTAAAGGAGACACTCAAGAATCCAGAGCTCTACTTACCACAAAGTAACATCACACTGGTAACATTACATTACATCAGTCCATTTATAAGACTACTCTATTTGATGTCATCTTCATTGGCAATGGTTACAAAAGTAAATAGGTTTCACTTTTTGTAACTGGAAGACACCAAATTGCAATTTTGAACAAGATGCCATATAACCTCAGACGGGCTTTGACCTTATTAAATTAATTAACTGTGTTGTTGTTCCCTCTTGTTCACTTTAGCAGAGAGGTGAGCACATCCTGACATGTATCTTTCCTGCCTGAGGTCAGGGCATTTAGTAGTATCCTGACCAGAACTGTGTCTTTAGAGATCTGATACAACAGCTGCAAAGGCTACTCATTAGAGTAAGCAGTTTTCTCCTAGCAATTTAGCCTTAAAAAATAAAGCAATAATGTGGATCCCCTGGAGAAGGAACCCAAAGTCATTACGTGGATAATTTCCTTATATTTAGGGAAACAATTGAAAGCGTATTCTATTCAATAAAACAAATCTTTAAAAACTGGCTGTACAGTGGCCTTGTACAAAGAAGTCCAAAATGCTACGGCCAGATCCCCACATTTGTAGTGGTTTCACGCACACACGTTAAAAACATGATTTTGTACATTGTTGTCAGAAAACCTATGCATTCTGAAAGGGCTGCCAATGCACCACATATTAAGCTGGCCATACACTGTTGGCATTTTGGCTAATTCAAAATTGGCCAAAATTCTAACAGTGGTTGGCCAGCTTAAAAAATTTTGATTACCTTATCAACTTTTAGCAAAGAGCCAATAATTATTGACCAAATAGAGCCTGCAACCAAGTAGCTGCAGACACTGTTTTGGTATTCTGGTACCACCAGCTGTCGAAATGCAATAGACTTGCAGGGGTTATTTGTCTATCCAAGCTGTTTGTATAGATTTGAGGAATCTGTTCTTTTGTTTCAGCCACAGGATGGAGGAGAGAATGTTATGGTTATCTTTAGGTTTTAACAGTCTTGCACTATTTACTCCGAATGCACCGAACCACAATACAGAGAGGCCACAAAAAATAGAAGAAAGTTAGCACCTCTAAGTACAGTAATAGGAGGCTTTAAAGAGGAAGTAATCCCTCCTCTACAACTTGTACCTATAGGCAAGCCTATATTAAGGCTAACCTATAGGTACTGTAAATATCTCCTAAACATGCACCGTTTAGGAGATATTTACTTTAGCTTTAGTGACATCACTGGTGCATGCGCTCTGAAGGAACGGCCGCTCGTGCCGTTCCTTCAGAGCCCCACGCCGTTACCGTCAGCTCCCGCGCGCATGCGCGGGAGTGACGTCATCGCGGCTACAGCCAATCAGATGGCCGGATGCCGCAAACCCAGAAGAAGGGCGACAGAACATGTTGCCCATGGACAGGTAAGTGGTCGGCACTGCGGGGGCTTCGTTCTTAGGTAAGTATTTCATAATGAGCTAGAATGCGATGCAT
Organism: Pelophylax lessonae; assembly: GCF_965119305.1. Lineage (NCBI taxonomy): Eukaryota > Metazoa > Chordata > Amphibia > Anura > Ranidae > Pelophylax > Pelophylax lessonae. The sequence continues at coordinate 73,958,094 of NC_138780.1, forward strand.
ACTAGCTCATTATGTGTTTTTCTTTCAGGTGTTCGTTTAAAAAAAAGCATAATGTAAAGGTCACTCAATTGGACTTTCATCATCTTTTTAAAACAAGATCTTTTTAAAACAAGATTTTAACTATGACAAATACTGAAAATCTAAAAATTGTCCACCTAACAGAGATTTACTGGTGCAGTTTAATGTAACAAAATAATCAGTAAAAATAATATCTTTATCATTTAATTCCTTTTGGAAGCAGCAGATTATTCGACACATGTGTTTATGCCTAAACACCCTTCGTTCTTGTAGTCTTACAAGAGCCTATTAGAACTTAATAAGTAATCTTGCCCACTCCTGCTTCTGATGAATTGGGTGGCATTCATGGTGTGATCGGGGGATGGGGGTCTAGAAGCAGAAAGAGATGCCCGTGATGGGTTGCACCACCACTGATATGTCAACCTGATAACCCCGTGGAACAATTTAAAAACGTTGCCTAGGCAAAAGAGCAGCTGCATTATGTATATTGTAAGTTTTAACAGCTGACTTATTTCATGCTGTGTGTGTCTATGGACACTTTGCCGGCTTGCTATGGTTGGCAGACACAGCAGAGGAGGTGCTGAGAGCAAAAAAGGGGGACCCCAGAAGATAAAGTTTAGGGCTGCTCTGTGCAATACCATTTTTGTTATTTTAATAAAAAAATGATTCTTTACAACCAGTCTAAATATATTTTTTAGCTGGCCACACAATTTACAGTTTCATTGCACAATCTCCTTTGGAACAATAAATAACTGTGCAATGCAAGGGATTACCTGATTGGATATAAGTTGAATGGGTTATATAGGTAGGTTCTTGCATGCCAAAGTTTTTGGAAATCTAAGAAAGAGTGTGTGACAGATGTAGTGTTAGACCCTGACCACCTTCACCAACTTGTGACAAATGGTTGGTCAAACTCACACCATGCTATCACTGAACCACAAATATGGTAATCTCAGCCTCCCACTGCACAAAGGTTTTCCATCTTGAAGGACGGCAATCTAAGTGCCAGCCAACTAGCAATCATCATTGGGTATAGTTAAAGAAGATCTCCTCCCTAGAAAGAAAAAATGAAAGTCAGCAGCTACAAACACTGTAGCTGATGAAATTTTAATAAAAAGAAACTTCCCTGTCTAGGGGTCCAGCGCTGCCCTCACCTGGGGCGATTCTTCACTGGTTTTTAGGTCCCCGAGACCGGCATATTTACTTAAGGAAGCCTGTGTGACTCCTTTAAGCTTTACAGACAGATTCCCACTGTGCATGTGAAAGCCAATGTGTTTTCCTGCATCCTTCTTGGACCTGTGAAGTGTCTCAGAAGACTGCAGCAAAGGGAGGGGCTGAACATCCAATCCTATCAAACCTAGGTTCCTGTTCTCCCCAAAAAATGAAAATGTGCCAAATGTGGATGAAGAGGATTTAAAGTGGAACTTCCCCTTTACGGTGAAGTTCTGCGTTAGCTACATAATGAAACCCTTATACCCTAAATCAATCGCTGTCACCAGATATTTTTATTTGGAAAATATCATACTTCACACAACAATTAGCGATAACAATTACGTCTTTAAAAAAGTCTGTAACACACACTGTCAACACAGAGAGGTGTACCCAGAGATTTACCATAAAGTATCGCTCTTTAACCACCTCAATACTGGGCACTCTAACCCCCTTCCTTCCCAGAACAATTTTCAGCTTTCGGTACTCTCGCACTTTGAATGACAATTACTCAGTCATGCTACACTGTACCCAAATGAAATTTTTATCATTTTGTTCGCAAAATAGCTTTCTTTTGGTGGTATTTATTCACCACTGGGTTTTTTATTTTTTGCGATATAAGCGAAAAAATAACGAACATTTTGAAAAAAAAAAAAACAATATTTTCTATTTTCTACTAAAAGAAATCCAATAAAATCAAATTTTGTCATAAAATTAGGACAGAATGTATTCTGCTACATGTCTTTGGTAAAAAAAAATCCCAATAAGTGTATGATAATAGGTTTGTGTGAAAGGTATAGAGCCTACAAGCTAGACTATATATAATTGAAAATTGATCAATCCTGATGTACTAACTACCTATCTCATTTCTTGAGGCCCTAAAATGTCAGGACAGTACAAATACCCCCCAAATATGACCCCTTTTTGTAAAGATGACAGTCCAAGGTATTTAGTAAGAGGCATAGTGAGTTTTTTGAAGTTGCAATTTTTTTTGCCCACAATAGTTTGGGTAATGAAAACATATTTTTTTCCTACAAAATTGTCATATTAACAAGTTATTTCTTTCAAATGGCATAGATAAACTTTTTTTTTTTTTAGATTAAACAATTACACCCCAAAATATATTCTGCTGCTTCTCCTGAGAATGGCGATACCACATGTGTAGGACTTTTCACAGCCTGGCCACATATAGAGGCCCAAAATGCAGGGAGCACCGTCAGGTGTTCTAAAGGCATAAATTACACATTTCATTTCCTGAGTACCTATCACATTTTTGAAGGCCCTGGAGCACCAGGACAATGCAATTACCCAAAAAATGACCCCATTTTGGAAAGAAAACACCCCAACGTATATTCTACAGGGCATAATGAGTCTTTTGAACATGTAATTTTTTCCACAAGTTTATGGAAAACGTTGAAAGAAAATGTAAACCTATTTTTTTTTTTACACAAAGTCATTTTATAGAATATTTCTAACACATAGCATGTACATAGAAAAAATGACACCCCAAAATGCATTCTGCTACTCCTCCTGAGTATGGTGATACCACATGTGTGAGACATTTACGTAGCCCGGCCAAATACAGAGGTCCAACATGCAGGGAGCATTGTCAGACGTTCTAGGAGCATAAATTACACATTTCATTTCCTGAGTACCTATCACATTTTTGAAGGCCCTGGATAATTTTTTAGCCACGTAGACAGATGTGTGCAAATGATTCCTGGGACAGATGTGTGACAGATGTTGATCACTGGGATGACAGATGTGGCAGATGTGCACCAGATGTGCACCAGATTACAGATGTGCGCCAGATGTGGCAGATAATGTGTGACAGATGATCATGGAAAAATGTGTCAGATGATCATGGACAGATGTGCCAGATGTTGATCACTGGGATGAAAGATGGGGCAGATTGATCCCGACAGAAGTGGCAGATTGATCAATAGGATGAAAGATGTGGTAAATGTGCGCCGGATGATCACGGACAGAAGTGGCAGATGTGCGCCAGATGTGGCAGATGATCACGGCCAGATGTGCACCAGATGTGGCAGATGTGGGCCAGATGTGCACCATATGATCACAGGCAGATGTGGCCCAGATCAAGGACTGATGTGCGACAGATGTGCGGCAGAGGATCACGGACAGATGTGTCAGATGATGTGCGCCTGGTGTGCACCAGTTAATCAGACAGATGTGGAATATGTTTACTGGGATAGAATATTTTATTGGGACAGATGTGGGACATGTGTGGGACAGATGTGGGACATGTGTGGGACATGTGTGGGACAGGTGTTTTTACTGCAGGACACTGGTGTTTTTACTGCAATCCGATCCACTTCTCCTCTGACAGAGGCTGTCAGTGAGGAGGAGAGCAGATCTTAGCTGGCAGCCAGGGATCAGTTTGTATACAGCACTTTTTCTGCTTTTTTACTCACTGGTTACCCAGATAAGTGAGTAAAAAGCAGTAAAAATGCTGTATACTCACTGATCCCTAGCTGGCAGCTGAGATCTGCTCTCCTTCTCCTCACTAACAGCCTCTGTCAGAGGAGAAGCAAAGCCGATCACCGTTAGAACGGCTTTGTTGACATCACATGACAGCTGTGATTGGACACAGCCGTCATGTGATCAGGAGGGCCAATCAGAGAGCCCTCCTGCCGAGCGGAGATGCTCTGTGTCCTAGGGACACAGACACATCGGGATCGCTGCATGCAGCGGCGCGATCGCCCTCCTTCTGAAGGACGTTCCGGAACGTCCACTCAGAAGGAGGAAGCTCCCACCCGGCCGTATATGTACAGTGGGTGGGAGGTGGTTAAAGAGACAGAGATTCTTTAAGTTCTATATCAGGGCATTAGAGACAATATTAACGATTTTGGAAATATCGTTTAATAAAAAACTATAAAAAAATTGTGCAAACCAAATATTTATAAAGCAAAAAGGGACCATAAGAGACCATATTACAACAGCGAAATATAAAGGGTTTAAGACTGAAAATAGGAGACATGTATTGTAAAATCTTGGATGAGAACCTTGTTCCCTCAGCCAGAACACTGAAGATGAGTCATGGATGGGTCATTCATCATGACAATGGCCCAAAATATACCACCAAGGCAATAAAGGAATGGCTCAAGAAGAAGCACATTAAGGTCATGGAGTGCCTAACCAGTCTTCAAGCCTTAATCCTAAAGAAAATGTATGGAGGGAACTGAAACTTCAAGTTGCCAAGCGACAGCCAAGAAACCTTAAGGATTTAGAGAAGATCTGTAAAGAAGAGTGGACCAAAATCCCTACTGAGATGTGTGCAAACTTGGTCATCAACTACAAGAAACATCTTACCTCTGTGCTTGCCATAATAATATTTATTTTACTCAGTGAACTGCAACTTAATTTATAGCATTTGTTTTATGCGTTTTTCTGGATTTGTGGTTGTTATTCTGTCTCTATCATTTGAAATACACCCATGATAAAAAAGAATAAACCGTTCTTTGCAAGTGGGCAAACTTACAAAATCTGCAGGGGATCAACTAATTATTTTTTCCCCACTGTAAATGCTTTTATGATATCAATTAGCCTGGATAAGACATTTTATTGAATGCAATGTGCTCCCAAGGGGTTTATTTAGCCTGAACACCATGCGTGACAGAACTGAAAGATTTTTTACAATTGTATGATTGGTCAATCCTAATTCCCTCAGGGGAAAGAAATACCCTTCTAGAAGTTTATTGTTAGCACACATATAGATGATAAGCAAACCCTGGCATACTGTAATGTTTTGTGCAGACCTCATATTAAGGCAGCTTTAGCAAATCCCTGTTTATTAGTTATCTGCTAAGTAATGGAATAGTAGAATGATTTCTGCAATTCTGAAGTTCTTTTGAGGTGTCCAGGCCCATAACAAACTGTCTAATCATGGTAAATGACTGTGGAGATTCACTGTTGGGATTATCTCTAGTTCTAAAATGGAGGTCACAGCTGTTCTGTCTCTTAAAAATGTCATGACTGACCTGTGAATCCTGAACAACGTGGCTGCCCTGGCCCTCACACAGCCTTTTTGGGGTGCCCAGTCCATCATCACAGAGGGCACAAATTGTACAATCATATTGTGATGTTTGACCAGCCTTATCCTGGGCATACATGTAACGATACGTAATGGATCAATGCATTTGATTGTTTCATAATTTTTGCTTGAAATTGATTTTTCAATGAAAAAGTTGACCAATTAAATTAGATCAGCTATCTTGAGAAAACTAACCACATTTTCCAGTCAATATTGTTCTCCCATGTTGAACAGATTCTTGAAATATTTGGTTCCTTTTTTCTAAAGGATTGGTAAATCAAACAAACATATGACTACATGTATGGCCAGTAAAGCTATGGACATACACCTTACAAGTTCTTCTTTCTAGTTCCCCAGTCTCCATGTGTGAAGTAAGGCTGGCAGGTAAAGTTACCTTTATTTCAGAGTCTATTCATTAAACCATAGCAGGAGTTAAAAAAGGTTATTTAATGCTGACAGATGAAATTTTAAGATTAACATACATTTGCTTACATTATCTGTACATTTGCCCCCATCCTCCCATTTCCTAACAGGATTTCTGAAGTAGTCTGTAGATTTGTAAATAGATCTCACCAGTCTGTTGAATAAGTAAACTCCCTTGGGTGACATGCTTGTGCTCTTTCTCACTGTGGAACCTGAACCAACAGTTATTAAAAATGAAAATCTGTCTCAGTCCTTCTCTACCTTGTAACATCATCTGGAAAGGAGAGAAGGAGTTGAGAAGAAATTGTTTCAGAGCAAAAATGACAGTTTAACTGCCCTTTATTAAAGGCTTTGGGACTGTCAGCATGTCCTATGTAGCCTGACATACAAGGTATCTCAATGTGATAGTTAGCTCTTCAAAGCACAGCATTACAGTACATTAGTAGAACACTGGCATTTGGTAGTGATAGTGATAGACCTAGTCTTGCTTTATTTTATTTTGTATAGGCCCGAAAGCTGGCAAATGTAGACACAAAAGAGAATGTCTTATTGGCAGTGACTCATCACGTATCTAACGGCTTAGTCCACAAATTTGGTCAGACAAAGTTAAATAGGCACTACTGTGCTGCCTGTCTGGTCTCTTTAGAAAACTCAAGGTGCTGTTGGAATTCTTTGTCATGTACAGTATTTTTTGGTAATTTGTAAAAAAAAATGTATATACAGTAAATAGTAAAACACAGATATAAAGCAACCATTTAGAAACATGTAAAGCTAAAAGATTAAAGTAAAATAAAACTGTCTATTAAAGGTAATAAAAACTCTACACCTTCTAAATGCAGCCAAAATATCTCATTCCTAGATTTTGAAATCACAAAAGATGCCCAACCATTGTAGACTGGAAAGCAAAAGAAAATACGATAATGGAGGCTGAAAAGTGGGTGTTTAAAATCATCTTTATCAAAAAGTTTAGTACGTACAGATCCATTGCTATACCCCCGAAAGCACCAATGACTAGACATCTGATCTTCAGCTACCAAGAGTACCAAAATGTTCTCTTTTTTAAATTTTATTTCCCTATTCTCTATATCCTGCAACATTTTTCCCCATCTACCCTCCCGGTTTTATATATTTATTTTCATGTTTATTCCATAGTTGTTGAAGAGCCATCATAGTTTTCATCAACCACAATTATACCACTGGGAGGTACCACCCAGCAAATAGCACTAAGGTACCACTCAGCAAATGAGACAGCCTCAATTTTCTTTATACTCTTCCCCTACCTTACTGGGATATGTCGAGCAATTCCTAATGGACCTGCTTGTTGGTCGGTTTACTCCATCTGGGATCATTTTATACATTGGTGCCTTTTGCATTCATTTCGGACAATTTTTTACAGGTTTACTTTCAGTACCACCTTTACTTTTTCATTTGATACCGGAATTTGAGCATCTGAACCACCTACTGAATATCTTCCTGCAGACCCCTGCCATAAGGGTTCTTATCCACATCTTTTTTACACAGGCATACCTGTGATTGGACTCAGGAATTCTGCAGACAACACTCACTCTCCCAGCATTGGCTGGGTTCTACACCTTGATCCCCATTTTTGAACCATTTCAGTGCATATACAATATTGTATTGAGGTCTGTGGTTATGCCTTCCAATATATGTACATGTTTTTAAGGTTTTTTTATTTGTAATTGTGTACTGTTCTGTTCTCAGTTCTTTCACCAGGCATAAGTGCCTAAATAAATATTTTGCTAATTTCACCTATACCCAGCTAATTCAGTGGTTTTTGAGGTGCCCATATCTGATCACCCTTGATCTGTGGAAGCTTTGGGGGCAACCTTGTTTCCATCGCATTCACAGATGGTCTCTCCCTTTTTTCAGGAACTGTTAATGTTTCACACGGGTTTCCGTGTTTGTTCACAGCCACAGTACAGTAGACAGTGCATATGTTATCAAGGGCAAGGCTATATGGTCTTAAATTAATATAATAGCTCTTATGGAAGCCTCATCATCCACAGCACCTCCATTGAACCATTATTATTGCAAGTCCTTTGAGAAATTTTTTTGTGTTACTACAGTCGTACACACCGAAAATGACCAGGAGTCAGAGCAATGGCAAATCCAACTAATTCAAAGGTAGCTTTCGCAAACTGGAAGTATAAGCACTACTTTTCCCTCGTTGAGGTGAAAAGCAAGAATGTTTATGTAACGTACAACTTATGCACAGGAAATAAGAGTCTCTTCATGTCGGTGGCAAGTAATTCAAATTTAATGAAGCACCTCACATCGTCTCATGCCACCACAAAACTAGTGGCCAAGAACACAGCTGATAAACAGATATCAAAGGAGGAGATGGAGCCACAACATCAAAGCAACTGAAACTTGATTTTTCACCACCGCAAACTCTTATAACGCAGTCATAATTAAACAAAATCATTTCCCAGATACAGTATATAGTTGAGGAGATGCTGCCGTTGTTGACAGTTGAGTTGGATTCTTTCCGGGCAATCATTGCGAAAATACCTGCGAGACAGGGGGTAGGCCCGCCATGCAAAAATACTTTTTCAAAGTACATAGATGCCGGGTATGCCAGAATGAATGACGACCTCAAATAGATACCGGGTATGCCAGAATGAATGACGACCTCAAAAAGACCTTTGAACATGTAGAATATATTTCCACAAAAGCCGATATTTGGACGGCACATAATAAAAGCTATCTTGGCATAACCGCGCATTGGATAAATCCAAACAGCATGAAGCGAGGGAAAGAAGCCCTGGCATGCAGAAGATTCAAGGGTCGCCATACTCTTGACATTATTGCAATTGAGCTTGACAACATTCACTCATCCTATGGCATATCCCATAAAATTACATCAACTGTCACAGATAATGGCTCAAATTTCATCAGGGCCTTTAAAAGATACTAGCAGCCAGTCGAGAAGGAGGACACTGAGGATGATGAGGAGGAGGTTACTTTTACAAACATTAATGATGTATTGCAAAACTGTGGTGATGATGATGGTGGTGAAATTGTGATCACTTTTTCCCGCCACATCGGAAATGTGCAGCTCACACTTTAAACCTTATTTCATGTTCTGATGTTGACAAGTGGTGACTGTCAAAACCACAAACAAAAGCAATATACAGAAGCGCTACCACAAAATGTACAGGCTTATGGAACATGGCTAGTCATTCAACGGTGGCTGCAGAGACTGTGGATGACATCATTGTAAAGAAGCTGATGGTCCCTTGCAGTACAAGATGGAATTCATTTTATGATGCCCTGGCTCGAATCGGTGAGATTCCTAGGGGTGAGCTGAACAACATCTCGTGCAAGTTTGGGATGACAGCCAACACAGAAAGAGAACCTCAGTTCATCAGGGAGTACTGTACTGTCATAAGGCCACTTACAGTAGCCTTAGACATTCTTCAGGGAGAAGAAAACTGTTTCCATGGTACACTCCTACCCACACTGGAGACATTGATTTTCAAGACCTTGGAACTGAAGAGTGGTCTGCAAATCCTAGTTAACATTCCAGAGGCAGTTGAGACGGTAAGAACTTTTATTTATTTAAATATCTTTAACCAGTCACCCAAGAATTCCATCTTATATCATTTATTTCCCCCCACACTCCAAAGACATGCTGGTAGTGGTAGGTTAATTGGTTCCTGTCTAAATTGGCCCTAGTATGTGTATGTATGAATGTTAAAAGAGGCTTCCTTCTGGGATGACAGCCATGTGGACCAATTTGATGCAGTGTGTGGAGTATGGTCTGAGCACTGACAGGCTGACCCCCCACCCCCTTCAACCTCTGCAGCAATGCTGGCAGCACTCATGTCATACATCTACTTCCCAAAGACAGCCTTTGGATACGCTTAAACTGATGGCACTATATAAGTACCTGAAATAAAATAAATAAAATAATATGTTCTTTGCATTCTTATAATTTCAGGCAATTAAAACAAGATTTGCAGAGGTGCTGGAAAGCGAGGATGCTGTCTTGGCTGCTGTGACCCTGCCCAAGTTCAAACTAGGTTGGCTTTGGACACAGGTCAGGAAGGACAAGGCCAAGGCAAGTCTGCTGGCAGAGTGCCGGAAACTTGTCCTAGACCAAGACCAGCATGCAGATACCAGTACCAGCACATCAACACGCTGCCTTAGCAGAGACTCAACCATAGAGGATGAGTTATTTTCCTTTGGGGAAGAGGATAACACCTCTTCTACCGCTGAAAGTCAAGTCGCAGATTATTTTAAATCAGGAGCACAAGAGATAGACTCTCTAAATGGATTTGCACTGATAAAGAAATTTTCACTCAGATATAATGCAGCCACTCCGTCCAGTGCCCCAGTAGAGAGACTCTTTAGTCTTGGGAAACTTGTCATCACTCCAAAGAGGAATAGGCTCTCTGACCAGAAGTTTGAGAAGCTTCTGTTTTTGAGATACAACCACTGGTTTAATACTTAGGATGGATAGCTTTGATGGATGGGGAGAATGGAAGGATGCTATTGGTGGATGAATGGATTGATGAATGAATGCATGCATGGATGGATGAGTGTTAGAAAGGAGTGTATCGAAAGATTGATGATGAATGAATGTTTAGGAGCTAAAGTTGGATTTATCTGGCAAATAATGATGGTGATTTGAATAGAGGCAGAGGGAACACCAGTGTTTTTTTTTTTTGCATTTATTCATTAAACAATAATAATAAAAATATACACTCTTTGTAGTGCAAATTAAAAATATGTAACATATATGTAAACAGGTAATAACATTTTTAATTACCCGTTTACATATATCAGTTTCATATTTTTTATTTGCACTACAAAGAGTGTATATTTTAATTATTATTGTTTATTTTTGGTACATTGTTTAGTATTAATATTAAATACTTGAATATTAAAATACTTGAAGAAGGCTACAGTATGTCTACCAGATGTGAAGTTGTGAGACGGTTTTATATTTTTATTTTGCACAACAAAGCGTGTATTCATTATTTTTTTTATTTACTTATTTTTGGAAGCATAATTTATTTCAAGACTTGTTTGTTGGCCAGTTGGGGTTTCAGGTCTGTGCAATAAATATTAAAATTTCTAAACTATTGTGTTTTATTGTTCCACTATAGTAATGATCATATTTAAAATAATATATTTGATAGGTGACTCATTGTCCCACAGCATCACTAAAATAGTGTAGATTACTGTACAATGTTTTATAATAATAATTGCTTCTATTTAGTGTCCATTTCATTAATTTAACATATTTAATATTGGGGGCATCCAAGTTATTTGACATATTTGATTATTTTTTTAAAGTAACGCAATAGTCACTTTCCCTGGTAATTAGTTACTTTTTTACTGATGTAACTGTTACTAACTCATTATTAAGTATAATTCCCAACACTGATCAAAAGTGCTTAACGCACAGAGCGTGGGGCTCAGGAGTGCAAAATGTACAGCACACAGGAGTCAGAAGTATGTAATGCACAGTGCATGGGGTTCAGGAGCGTGTAACGTACAGAGCGCAGGGGTCAAGAGTACATAATACACAGAATGCAGGACTTAGAAGTACAGAACTGATAGAGCACGTGTGCCAGAGGTGCATAACGCAGAGTGCAGAGGTCAGGAGTACATAACACACAGAGTGCAGAGGTCAGGAGTGTGCACCATGCAGAGTTTGGGGCTCAGAATTATGTAACAAAAAGAATACATGGCACAGAAGTGAACAACACACAGAAAGTGGGGAGGCAGCAGTGCGTAATACAGAATACAGGGGTTTGTAAATAAGACACAGAGCCCAGGGGTCAGAAGTATGTATCACATAAGCCAGTGTACAGTATACAATCAAAAATGACCCCCTCTTCCCAGTATACCAGTGTACAGAATACAATCAAAAATGACCCCCTCTTCCCAGTATAATCTGTACTCTGAACCCCATCCCTCCAATCTCTCTCAGTACATCTCAATCTCCCTCCATTCCCCTAGTAAAGAACTCTCTCTCCCACCTCACTGCTAAAGTCCCACCAATACAGCCCCCCAAATCCCCCCAGTACAGATCTCTCCCCCTCAAATGAACACAGTACAGATGTCTCTCTCCCCCTCAAATCAATGCAGTTGCAGCTTTGTTCTTTTAAAGCATGTTATACAGCACAGTGCTTGGCACCCTGTATCACCTGGAAAACCAGGCTGATCCTGACAGTTTCTACCATCCCTTCTGTACACTGACCACAGTGTAGCATGGCTGCTGAGTCCTGACACTGTGGTCATTTTATGTGCTTCCATCATCCACAGCTCTCTGTCCTTCTCTCTGCTCCTCTCCCTTCCCTCCCTGCCTGCCTGCTCCTGTGTCAGAGCCCACCCCCCTCCCCTCCTTCTGCTTCCGTCATCCGCAGCTCTCTGTCCTTCTCTCCGCTCCTCTCCCTTCCCTCTCTGCCTGCCTGCTCCTGTGTCAGAGCCCACCCCCCTCCCCCTCCTGCTGCATTTAAAACTTTTCTTCTCCTTTATAATCCTCTGTGTAGCCTGATTACTAATGCTTCTGTCTCTGTGTTTTCTAACAAAAATGCAGCCTTTACCATATTTCAGAGCCACTCCCGGCGATCACGTGACCGGCTGTCTCTCTCTCCCCTCTCCTACTCTCACCCTGACTGATGTCAGCACGGGAATCTTGGCCCTGCCTCCTGTATCTGTCAGACAGGGAGAGGAGAGAGGTGGCCGGTCACTTGATCACCGGGAGCCACTCTGAAATACGGCAAAGGCTGCATTTAAAAAAAAAAAAAAAACACAGAGACAGGAGCATTAGTAATCAGGCTACACAGAGAATTATGTAAAGTTGTAAAAGTGGCTTAACAACCACTTTAAAACAGGAAAACATAATTAACAAGATTAAAAACCATCCTATGAGATAAAATATAATGAATACAGGGCACAGAAGTGAACAACACACAGAAATCGGGAGGGGGCAGCAGTGTGTAATACAGAGTACAGAGGTTGTAAATAAGGCACAGAGCCCAGGGGTCAAAAGTATGTATCACATAAGCCAGTGTACAGAATACAATCAAAAATGACCCCCTCCTTCCAGTATAATCTGTACCATAGTACAGATCTCTCAACCCCATCCCTCCAATCCCTCTCAGTGCATCTCAATCTCCCTCCATTGCCCCAGTAAAGAACTCTCTCTCTTCCCACCTCAGTGCTAAAATCCTACCAATACAGCCCCCCAAATCCCCCCAGTACAGATCTCTCCCCCTCAAATCAACACAGTACAGATCTCTTTCTCCTCCTCAAATCAATGCAGTTGTCAAGGCTGGACTCGCAGCAGCTCTCTTCTCTGTGCTCAGAATGCTCAGCTGTCAGATAATCGTCAGCACTTATTGTTTCATCAGTGGCTCACCTAGTTATCATTATCTGCTTGTCAGTCCCACCTACAGCCAGCCCCTTCTGGCTATTTAGGCTGCCTTGTTCATTCCTTTACATGCCTTTGCCTGGTCAACATATCTGGCATTTGTAACGCTCCTGCGTTTTACGTATGATGTGGATTTTCAGCTGCAGAAATATTCCACTTCAGTAGTCATGTAGAGAAACGCTGAGACACCAATCCCAACTCTCAATGACTCATCATGTGTGGATGATCTCAATTCAGCAAGTAAATACACACACTCAATAAGATGTTTCCTAGAGTGACTTATGTATATAGTAACACAGTGATGATAGGCTGAAGAGACAGGTTGGGTAGAGATGGTAGATGACAGACACTTGAAAGGAAATGTTCTTGAAAGTAAGATAGTAGCAGATGGGATGCAGATAGGTTTAGCAATCATGTATGGTAGCAGATGACAGAGTGGCAGGTGGACATACAAGAGAGATCAACCCAGTGCAAGAACAGGTGGTAGTAGGCTCAAGAGCTAGCAATCTTAGATAATGCAGATGTAGTAATAGTCCTTAGTATGCAGAGCTAGATAGTGTAAGCTTTAGTATAAAGGTTATAGAGGTTTCCCCTGTGGGGTACTTATCACTAATAGCAATGTAGCAGAGGAGAGGTTCGGCAAGAGCGGATGATCCGGTAGCGGGATACAGGCATCAGCGCAGCGTGGTTCCGACAGCGATGTATGCTTGCAAGCATTAAAGCTTCAAGACAGGTTAGCATCAAGGCACAAAGCAGTTTGAACGAACACATGTGAGTGAGAGCCGGCGATCTAAATAGCCATCCAGTCCGGCACTCAGTGATGACAGCATCAGTCTTAAAGGTGTATGCGCACCTTACCAAAAGAGAATGGTGGGGCGCATACACTTATGAAAGAGTAATTAGGGTACCCAAAGGTACCAGAACATTACAGCATTTCTCTCATGTGTTCCTTTAAAAGACTTTGCCCAGCTAACATCCCTTCTGGTCCCTGGTCCTGTTCCTCTGCCTCCGACAACGCTGATTTCTGGTTTCCTGATCACTGGCTTTTCTGACTTCCCATCTTGGCTTCGACCCCTGGCTTATGTTTTGACTACATTTACTGTTCTGTACCATTTTTTATCATTACATTAAAGGTGTGATTTTTACTGCATTCTTTGTCTCAGTCTGATTCATGCTTCCTGACAGCAGTACAGACCTCTCTCTCTCTCTCTTCCCCCCTGTACAGATCTTCCTGCTTCTCCAATCCCCCCAGTACAGATCTCTCCCTCTTCCCAAAATCTGCTCAGTACAGCAGTATAAATCTCCCAGTACAGAACACCCCCCCCCCACTCCCAGTAGAGATCCCCCCTAAATTACCAAAGTACAAATCTCCCTCTCCTGCTCCCCAATCTCCCCAGTTCAAATCTCCCTGCCCCCCCCCCCCACCAATCCTCCCAAGTACATAACTCTCTCTCCTCCCCACAATCCACCCAGTAGAGAACTCCTACTCCTCAAATGTTCTCAAATATCCCCAGACTCCTTTACCAAAATGCAGGTCCCCCCCAGAACCCCCCCAAGTAAAGTGATCTACCCTACTGCCCTGCCTCTCCACCTTGTCCAATCAAAGAAAGCTTTGTATATTTGTCTATATATATATATATATATATATATATATATATATATATATATATATATATACACACACTTGTTTTTTTTTCTTTGCATCTTTAAATCACTTTTGTTCTGTGTATAAATAAGTGGATTGTGTTTGTCCACTTGCAATTTGCTTTGTGCACTGGTTCAAATCATTTTTTGGAGGGGGGATCATAGTGTGGGGTTGTTTTTCAGGCTTTGGGCTTGGCTCCTTAGTTCCAGTGAAGGCATCAGCATACCAAGACATTTTGGACAATTTCATGCTCCCAACTTTGTGGGAACAGTTTTGGGATGGCCCCTTCCTGTTCCAACATGACTACGCACCAGTGCACAAACAAGGTCCATAAAGACATGGATGAGCAAGTTTGGAGTGAAGAAACTTGACTGGCCTGCACAGAATCATGACCTCAACCTGATAGAACACTTTTGGGATAAATTAGAGTGGAGACTGCAAGCCAGGCCTTCTCTCCAACATCAGTGACCTCACAAATGCGCTTCTGGAAGAATGGTCAAACATTCCCATAGACACACTCCTAAACCTTGTGGACAGCCTTCCCAGAAGAGCTGAAGCTATTATAGCTGCAAAGGGTGGGCCAACTCAATATTGAGCCCTACGGATAAGACTGGGATGTCGTTAAAGTTCATGTGCGTGTAAAGGCAAGTCCCAATACTTTTGGTAATATAGTGTATGATACAATTTATACCTATTTCCTATCCAGCAATTCAACTGAAGAACAACACCATCAATGTCTGCCCAGCCGATGGACTTTATAATACACTAGTGGACATTGTCTTTTTCTTGCAGTATATGTAAACCTGATCATTAAAAATCACTTTAATGAACATATTAAAAAGCTATAATATGTTCATTAAATTATAAAATGTTTATATTTTTAAAGACCATCTCTGGGTATTTTTTTAATGATCCCCCACGAAGTGCGAAGAAAACAGCTCTAGCTGCAAAACTCACTTCCCTTGCAGTAGTTCTTTCTGCCACTAGATGCCCTCATTCCTCTGGCTGAAATGTCATCTGTGAGTGCTGGGCTTTATAGACCATTGCTCTGATGGGGTGTCACTTCAATACTCTGCACTCACATACATTGATACGGAGATTGGCGCTGACATTATCATATTTTTCTGCATCATTAAGGGCTGCATTGTCGCCCTGTCACACAGGTTTCTAATGAAGACTGTCATTTCAACACATTACACAGGCATGGCCCACTATTGTGACTATAAGAAAACCCACCCTGAGAAATACCATGCAGCCATAGCTGGAATGCATCTGGCCAAGAAGAGACTGCAAAGAGGTTGCAGGAGAACAGCAGCACTGAAATACAACATAGAATTTAAAAAAAGGCCAAACCTAAGTGTTATTCTTTAAATCGATGTTTCAGCTGTTAAAAAAAAGTTAAAAGTCAGCAGCTACAAATACTGTCCAGGGAGCCCACGATGTCATCACCCCAGCCGATTTTCAGATTGGCTGTCAGGTGCTGCCGCAGGCATTCATTCTACGGGAAACCGGCAATAGAGCCTTTCAGCTTTACAGCTGGTTCCCTACTGCGCATGCGTACTCTAATTGGCTCGGCGGCTGGGGAAGGAGGGGGAGGACGGAACTTCTGTGGCGTTGTCTCCCAAAAGTGTGGAAAGGTACCTGACAAAAACAGGTATTTGTTCCCCCCTCCCCCCTGAAAGGTGCCAAATGTGTCACCGGAGGGCGAAAGGAAGCAGATGAGCGGAAGTTCCACTTTTGGGTGGAACTCCGCTTTAAAAATAACAATTGTTTATGATACACAGTGCTTTAGCAAATTAAACGTCTACAATATGTTCAGATGTACACATCTACATACAAAAACAACTATGCCCCTGACAAAACACAAACCAGTTTTTCCTACTCTGGGTAGGTGGACGGAGGCATCTTCATTCCTTCACAAATGATTTAGAGGAAGAAAATAGAGATGTCCATCCTTTGCTTAGCCTTTAGGCAGTTTTTAATCCTTTTTATTAGAGTTTGTGCATACAGACTTCTTTTACTTCTGTCTTTTATCTCCAACCCAAAGTCAACTTTTTTCTTTCATTTGACTTTGCTTCTTTTAAATATAATGTGAAAAAAAGAGGAAGACAGCGCTCAATAATTTTCTGTGCGTGAATCTAATTCCAATCAATTATTCCTAATAAATAAATAAATAAATAAATCTATGTATAAACCACAAATCACGAAAAACAAGTAAATAAGCCAAACGGGTTTCCCCCAAAAGTGCTTAAACTTTAAAGTGATTGTGCATGTAATAAATTAAATAAATATATAGTCATAAATTAAATTATAATGCCACAGTTCTGTTCCTGTTGGGCGGTAAAGATAAAATGTGCAAGGACTCTTTCCATTCACTCTTCCTTCTATTCTCAGCACTTTGTTTCATTATTCTAGTTCTGTGCATTGAACTCAACTGAAAAACAGAAAGATGGAAAATGGAATGAAAACTGAAACTTCAAGAGCTGAACTCCAGGTATGAATTTTATTGCTTCGTATCATTGGCTCAACTTGGATTCATGTAAGTATACATATTCCACACCTGTGGGACCATTGCGGAAAATCACTGCAGCATTTGCTGCTACTGCAGTTCAGTCCTCTGGGTCCTGTGCTTTGCGGCTGCCCATATGCATAATGAATACAGGGGGGGGGGGGGGGTGTACCTTGCTCAGTGCAGCTACCATTCACAGAACGACTTGTATTTTTTTCAGTGAATACAAACATGCTATGATAAGAAAAGGTGGCGAGGTGGTGGAGTCACAATCTCTACCTTGCCTGGCCAGAAAACACCTTGTATTCATTTAAAAAACACAATGAGGAAGATTTACTAAAACTGGAGCATGTAAAATCCAGTGCAGCTTTGCATAATAGCCTATAGGCTTTTAATTTCAACTCGTTCAATTAAGCTTTGACAATAAGCCCCCGATGACTTCGGGGAGATTTGACATGCAAATTACCATGCCAAATCGCAGCCTATTGCTGGCAACAAATCGGTGCGATGCCAACTTTGCGCATAGTCCCTGCACTACTACTATTGGCGACTTTGGGGGCGATTTCAATGGACATCTGTGCATGAACATGCACAAATGTCTTTCAAATCGCCTTCGAACTCGCAATGAACTGCAGGTTTGAAATCAGCTGAACTGATTTCAAACCCGCCTCCAATGCTAAAAGCTGGATGCTGATTGGTCTCTATGCAGGGCTGCACCTGATTTTGCACTCTCCAGTTTTAGTAAATCCTCCTAATGTGTTCTATGAATGGCAGCTGCAACTGAGCAAGCGACCCCCTATTTTTACTATACATATGGGCAGCTGCACAGCACAGGCCCTGGAAGACTACAGCCACTGCTACAGTGATTCTCAGCTTCCATAACAGTCCCACGGATATGGATTATGTATACTTACGTTTGCCCAAGCTGTAACGATGCACTAAAGAATAAACATGGAGTTCAACTTTAATAATAATAAACATATTGACCATTCAAATTTCTGTGCACTCTCAATAAAAATCTATTGAATGGAAAAAAAAAATGTCTGTGCATTTTTTTCTGATTGTTGTTCAGAAATAAAGACACCCATATGCAATCCCTAATTTTTTTTATCAAGTCCTTCAAGTTTTCAATCCTTCTATTTCTGTGTTCCCTTTCTCTAATTTTATTTCCATTGATAAGCAATCCAGTTTGCAGTTCAGGCAATGGTTGATTCAAAGTTGCCAACATTTGAAAAAAATTTCCAGGGACACTTTGCAGCACAGCTATCAATTACTTACCACACCCACTTCCCCGAAGCACCGCCTACTCCACATAATTAATCTCCGCCTACATATCATCAGTTTATAGGGTCTACTCAATAAAGAGAGAATTACAGGAAATTGAAAAGGGAATTTTAAACTTGAGGCCAAAGTAGCAGAGTTGGAATAATTCTCCCATTCAGCTGCACTACTTCTGCCTAAAGTTTAAAATTCTCATCACAATTCCCTGCAATTCTAAAGTGGCAAATGTGCTCAGGTGTGACCATACAAAAAATCTAAATATAAATAAAGTGCAAAGTGTAAATAAGTACATTGCCGGGACAATGTAAATTACCCGGGACAGGCTCCTATTTGCCGGGATTGTCCCGGCAAAAATGGGACAGTTGGCAAGTATGGTTGATTACAGAACTGCATTTTTTTTACATTTATCTGAATATATACTGTATAAGCAGGTTGTCTAGTCTGCAGCTAACTATATAGTTCATGCTTTGTGATTGCCGCGATTCCTAAATGTGTGTGTATTATAGCAGCACAAACAGATTTGCATGTAGATATTCAGGTTACAAAAAATTCTAAATGCATGGTTAAAAGTGCTAGTATAGGAGGAGATAGTGCTGCAAGACCAGAGACTTAAACAAGCCTTTAAAAAAAATGCACTCCAGGGTAACCTGCTCTTGATATAGTTATCCTCCACGGGATCAACGTGTGAATCACGTGGGGCTCCCGGTTGATCCTGCCCACTGCCTGTCGGTAGTGGAAGCCCTGAGGAGCCTGTGAGATGACATCACGGGGGCAGGAATACAGAATGTGAGTATGGAGGAGGAAGCCAAGGAAGCTGCTTCTGTTTGATCTGCAACTGCCATGGAGCTGCACACGTGATCAGTTATGACACTAGCTGTTTGATGGTTTGACATTTTGAGTTGGCAATCCAGGAAGAGGAGCCACATCACTCCATAGGATCGCTAAAAGGGGGAATCCTTTGACCCAGGAGGCCACTAAAGTTTGAAAGGTCTCAATGTCATACGACATATGAGACCCACTGCATCTGGTAAGTGATCCAATTCTTTCATTTTTCAGCTGGGAGAAGGATTTGAATCGACACCATAGTTAATCAAGCCACAACATTTGCACTTTTTTATTGAGAAGAATCACTCACACTAAGAACATTTTTTGGAGCACCAAGTCACCATCTGTTTTTAAATTTTGGACTGTTTTATTGGATTATATACAATTAGGTATATTAAGAGTTGGAAACCTTTATTTATTATGTCACAGTCACCTATGCACTAAGAGATAATGTGAGCACCAATCACTTTAAATATTTTTTTGCCGTATATTGCGGATTTTATAATAATTTTATGCATCTGGTTTAATTAATTAATTTTAGGAATATTTATAACATCCTTTGTAATTGATCAGCAAGCGCTGTATTTGGCCCCTTTTAAAAAAAGAGGCCATTCTTTTTATACCACATCTTTTATTGTACAGCAGCTGCTTTTTGTATTGGATATTCTCCTATTTTTATATTTAATTATTAGAATTTTCTATTTATATATTTATTTATACATCCATCTGGTATTTTATCCTTGGCGCGTGGTATATACTCTGTATATTTTTCCACATGTGTACTCTTGTAAATGCAGATGCTTCTTTGCATTGATACTTACTCAAACATAAAAATGTCTTTACTTTTTTATTTTGTCATTTATAAGATTACAGGCGTATACAGCCATTCACTGTAATGACAGGCTGTGCATAGCACTTGAGGCTCCTCTGGTGCAGTAAAGTGCCAATAAATGTAGCTAGGCATACAAAAAACCTATAATATTCAGAGTGCATGAAACACCACTTAGGCAGGCCATACATGGTTCGAATCGCAGCAGGTTTAGCAGGAACCGGCCGAGATTCAAAACTGTGTATGGGCAGGCTGAATGTACCAAGTTGACCGATCGATTACCTTGAGTACAACCAGCCTACCGGGTTTTACCTGCAATTATCGCTAGTGGCTGCTATAGTTGATAGCAACAATAAGCGTGGAGAAGTCAATGGCCCGGCAGAAGGGATTCCCTCAACAACACTGTCTGTGTTGATGGGGGAATCGAGCAGAAAGAAATTCGCTCCGTGTGTGGCTGGTCCTAGAAATAGATAAATAAATTCAGTTTGCAGCAACACACCATGGGGCTCATTTATATAATTTATATCATAGTGTGGATACCGTAATCCGCTCTCCGTTATACTGTGTAGTACTACTGCATACTACGAACTGCATAGCTCAGGCACTGAAACTGGAAGAGAAGACCCGGCTCACAATTGACATTCCAATTCATCCTAAGCGTTCAGTAGGGTTCGGGTCAGTTTATTATTGCTACTTCATTATTGCTACTAGATGGCACTGACGATCGTGTGAAATGAGTGTAATAGGGAAATTACGGTGAAGATTCATGGAGCCTGTGTGAATGATTAAAATGTTCAGACAGCAAATTTTTTATACATAGACCCCTTAAGGCACAGATTTTAAACCTCACCAGCCTTTCAGTGGGGTGCAATCCTTGAATTTTCCCAAGGATGTAGCCATATATGTATATGTATGTCTAGGCTAAGGAACTAGAGACTCCTATGTTATATTAAAAGACCTAGGTTATTCTCTCTAAATGTACTTTATTGTTGTCAGCAGATAGGATTGTACATATTTCTAACAATGACATTTTCCTAAATAGTATTTTACAGGAAATTCTTCATACAAAGTCAGATCATTTTGGATGCAAACCACTTACAAGATCTGCCCATTATAAACATCACTGCCCAGGTCCCATCTGTCTTGTCAGTCAACATCTTCAGATTTCTCACTTCAAAACTGGCGATCTTGCTTCCTTGTTAACCCATATATTTTTCATGAATCTCAGTTGATTGTTGCATACTTTACATTACATAATGCACAGTCTAGTAAATGAAAAACAGAATATATCTAAACCTGAACAAAGTCTGTCTTATCTCCATGGAGACTCAGGCTGATCATTGGTTGTTAGATATCCTTCTAGGAAAAACACATACGGAGATAGCTTTCTTAGTATCTAGCCGGTTGTCTGATAACCAAGATCTAACACAATACCCCCTTCATAGTGACAATAGTGCACATTGATGATACTTCACTCCATCATTCTTCTATATAAAAGAGTGTAATAACAGTGCGCAAAACGCATAAGAAAATCCTCTGTCTTATAACTAGGACTCATGAGCGCTGAATAGACAGAAATTACCTAATAATCACAGGCAATGCTCAAAATCAGGAATATTACAACATATATCTATTGTGGCTATCAGAGCCATCTTTAACCCGGGGCAAAAGGGGCAGCTGCCCCTGGCCCAACCATTGTTGTGGGGCCCGAAGCAGCTAAGTCCACGCTGCCCGCCCGCAAATAGTTTTCCCGTATAGCTGGGAAGCCACTCGATAAGACTTATCTGCCTGCCCTCCCCAATAGTTTGCTGTGCATGTGCAAGCAGCTGGCTGTGCTGTGACAAGGGAGAGGGGAGCTGTATGTTGTCTGTGTAACTTCCAGCTTGTCCCCCCCCCCCCAGCAGTGGAGAGATTAACCAAAGGAGCGGGCTCTGTGTAATCCTAGTTTACTGCATGCTGTTATTCTCACCATTGGGAAGTACATACAGAGCAGACTGTGTGTGTCGACTCACAAAAGCAGGGAAGGGGGGATAAATAAAACAGAGAGAGGACCAGAACAGAACACTGTGAAGTGGCAGCTGGCTGCCTTTAATAATCCCAGCTCGCCACCTGCTCTGTCTCTTCTCCCTCCCTTTTAGCAACAGGAATGGATCAATAAGCCGGGAGGAGAGGAGCATCATGGGACATGTAGTCCACAGAGACAGGCAGCCCATTGAAAATATTTGGTGATGAACTACAGCCCCCACCAACCTTTGCAGCAGTAAGGAGGAGGAGGAGGAGAGAACCAAATTTTTCCAGGCACAGTTTGCTACTCGCTACCTGGGCAGAGTGTGCAAGAGGACCATGCTGGGGATGCCATCTGAGAGAGAGAAAGAGAGAGCTTGTGCCAGTGAAACCTCACTGACGTGTGTGGGACTACCAGAGGGTACAGAACATGACCTGAGTGTGGAGGTACAAAGCTGCTTTCAGGATAAGGACCTGCTGTGTTGTCTACCACGGGCAAGCCAGAGTGAGCGGATGTCTGATCAGAGGGATCTGTGCTGTTGTGTCACTGAGTCTGGTGAGAGAGCCTTGTGGCCGCTTCTTGTTACTACTGCTATAAACTGAGCCTACCTACCATGGGGTGGGGGCTTCATCATGCCCTTGGAGCACTATTCCCCCAACAGATACAAGGCACTATTCCTTCTACTGACACCAACAATGGGGCATAATTCCTGTCACTGATACCAACAATAGGGCACTATTCCTACCACTGACCCCAACAATGGGGTACTATTCTTCTAACTGATATCAATGATGGGGCACTATTTCTTCACCTAATAAAAACATTGGGGCAATATTCCTCCCAATAAAACAAATGATGGGGCATTGTTGACTCCCATTGATGCCAGGGCATTTTCTTCTCAAGCTGGCCACAGTACGGCCCTCTCAAAGTCTAAAGGAAAGTAAACTGGCCCTTTGTTCAGAAAGCTTGGAGACCCCTGCCTTACAACATAAGTTGACAGTGGACTTGCAACAAGAGTTTATGTTACGTGTCTGCTAATAGGATCTTCAGCAGTAAAGATATTGCTCAGTTGACTGGAAGATTTGTTCTATGCATACACTTTCATTTTTTTAACATCAGCTTTGCAATAACAATACAAACAATAATTATTTTTGACAATCCAATGTAAGCTCACTTAAAGCATCTGCTTTTATGACAACAGTGTTGCCTGTTTGCTGGCCATCTCTTTTTACAACTTCCTGCAATCCTTTTATGTTTTACAACTTCAATTGTGTGGTTTATATGGACTACATATCCCACAGTATCATGCTGCCTGCAAGCAAAGATTCCTGTATTAGTTCCGCCTCCTGAAACTTCTCCTCTCAGCACCTCTGTAGTTTAGAAGACAGGCTCTGTGAAATGGTGTAACACAGCAGTACCAATTAACAGTACATAGTAAATACATGTCACAGAATTCAAGGAAGTGAATGTGTTGGGATCTTCACAAAGTATGTTTAGTCATGTTAGTAATGTTACATGTTTAGTAATGTTAATAATGTTAGTTACATGTTTATTATTGTCAGATTAACTGCTTGCCAGCCACCCACAGTACATCTACTGGGGACGGGTAACACAGCCAGGCTAGGCAAAGTACCTTTCTCCCACGCACCCCCTGCTGACATGTATTATGATTGGACACAGCATGGGTTTGTCAGCAGATTTCAGCCAATGATTTTAGCTAAAACCTGCTGATCCGCTGTGGCCAATCACAGCACAGAGTTCTCTGTGTACAAACACAGAGAACTCGGCGCTCGCATTCTGAAGAAGTTCCGGTGTGGGCAAGATGAAAGGCGTCGGCGAGGGGACCAAAACCAGCAGATGACATGGCTCCCCAATTCATCACTGACTGTGGAAACTTCACACTGGACCTCATGCAACTTGGATTCTGTGCCTCTGCACTCTTCCTCCAGACTCTGGGACCTTGATTTCCAAATGAAATGCAAAATTTTCTATAGTCCATGATGATTTGGGGAGCCATGTCACCTGCTGGTGTTGGTCCACTGTGTTTTATCAAGTTCAAAGTCAGTGCAGCCCTCTACCAGGAAATTCTAGAGAACTTCATGCTTTCCTCTGCTGACCAGCTTTATGGAGATGCTGATTTGGCACATTCTCACACTGCCAAAAGTACCAATACCTGGTTTAACCACTTTTGGACCGGAAGGTTTTACCCCCTTAATGACGACGCTATTTTTTGCAATTCTTCACTGTGTGACTTTAATTGGTAATTGCACGATCATACAATGCTGTACCCAAACAAAATGTATGTCCATTTTTTTCCACAAATAGAGCTTTCTTTTGGTGGTATTTGATCACCTTTGCGTTTTTTTATTTTTTGCAATAAAAAGGAAAAAATACTCAACATTTTTAGAAAAAATTAAATTTTCTACTTTTTCTTATAATAAATATCCAATAAAGTAAATTTTTGTCATACATTTAGGCCAAAATGTATTAGGCTACATGTCTTTGATAAAAAAAAATCTTAATAAGCATATCATTATTGGTTTGCGCAAAACTTATAGCGTCTACAAACTATGGTGTATATACTGGAATTTACGCAGCTTTTACTTTCTGACTGCCTATCTCATTTCTTGAGAGTGCTAAAATGGAAGGGCAGTACAACCCCCCCCCCCCCCACCTAAATGACCCCTTTTTGAAAAGTAGACATCCCTTCCTGAGAGGCATGTTGAGCTCATTGAATATTTAACTTTTTTGTCACAGGTGTTTTTTTTTTTTTTACAAAAAGTTGTCAATGAAATTATATATTACTCATGCATGCCATGGGTATATGTGAAATTACACCCCAAAAGACATTGTGCTGCTTCTCCTGAGTACGGGGATACCACATGTGTAAGACTTTTTGGCAGTCTAGCCGAGTACAGGACCCCAAAAACCAATCACCATGGCTCTTAGCAAATACCTTGAGGTGTTTACTTTCCAAAAACTGGTCATTTGGTGGGATTTTGTGCTGTCTTGGCATTTCATGGCCTCTGAAACTGTGATAGGTAGAGAGGAATGAAATCAACAATTTACGCCCTTAGAAAGCCTGAAGGCGGTGATTGGATTTTGGGGAACTGTACGCAGCTAGACTGCCAAAAAGTCACACGCATATGATAACCTCATACTCAGTAGATGCAGCAGAATGTATTTTGGGGTGTCATTTCACATATAGCCATGGCATGTTTGAGGAATATATAATTTAAGTAACAATTTTGTGTAAAAAAAAAAATAATATATATTTCTCTCATTTTCCCTAAACTTGTGGCAAAATATAAAATATTCCATGAACTTAAACTGCCTCTCAGCAAATAACTTGGAGTGTCTACTTTCAAAAATAGGGTTATTTGGGGGGGGGGGGGGATTGTGCTATCTTGACATTTCAGGGCCTCCGAAACTGTGATAGGTAGTGAGGAAGTAAAGTAAGCATTTTACGCCCTTTGAAAACCTGAAGGCGGTAATTTGTTTTCGGGGTTCCGTACACAGCTAGGCTCCCAAAAAGTCTCACACATGTGGTATCCCTGTACTCAGGAGAAGTAGCAAAATGTATTTTGGGGTGTAATTCAACATATACCATGGCATTTGTGAGCAATTTATCATTGACAACTTTGTGTAAAAATTTTTCTTTTTCATTTTCCCGAAACTTGTGGCAAAATATAAAATATTCCATGGACTCAACATGCCTCTCAGCAAATAGCTTGGGGTGTTCACTTTCCAAAAAGGCGTCATTTAGGGGGTGTTTGAACTGTCCTGGCATTTTATGCCCAATATTAGAAGCTTATGCCACATATCACCCACTCTTCTAGCCACTTGAAGACCAAGCCTTTTCTGACACTTTTTGTTTACATGATAAAATAATTTTTTTTTTTATAGAAAATTACTTTGAACCCCCAAACATTATATATTTTCTTAAAGCAAAGGCCCTACAGAACAAAATGGTGGGTGTTGCAATTTTTTTTTTGTCACACTGTATTTGCGCAGATATTTTCCAAACTCAGTTTTTTGGCAATAATTTAAATTTAATGCACAAATACACTACATAATGCCCAATTGTTTTGTAAAATATAAAAGATGATCTTATACCTAGTACATAGATACCAAACATGACATGCTTTAAAATTGCGCACGCCCATGCAGCGGCAACAATCTACGTACATGTTTAAAAGCCTTTACAGGTTACTACTTTAGATTTACAGACGAGGTCTGCTGCAAAAATTACTGCCCTCAATCTGACGTTTCGGGTGATACCTCACATGCTTGCTCCAATTGCTGTTTACATATGACACCAGACAGATGCTTGTGTTTGCCTTTGCACGCAAACACGGGGGACAGGGGAGCTTGAATTTTTTTTCTATTATTTATTTTGCTTTTTTATTTTATTTTGACACCTTCCCTTTCATTTTTTTTTTCATCATTTTTATTTTTATCACAAGGATTTTAAATATCCCCTATAATAGCAATAAGTTGTGACAGGTACTCTTTTTTAAAAAAAATTGGGGTCTATTAGATCTCTCTTCTGCCCTTAAAGCATCTGACCACACCAAGATTGGTGTGATGAGATGCTTTCCCAATGGCACTGTTGATATCTGGCGAAACCAAACTTATGAAATGCTCGTAGCTTCCAGTATCTTAGGCCATAGAGATGATTGGAGCCATTCTGGTCTACATGAAAGCCGAACACTGGCTGTAAAAAAATGATACCAGAAAGTGTGTGGTATGCACACCGTTAGACTTCCCAGCATCCACCCACTTCTAATGATGGGTATACATAGCAGATTCCTCCATTCGCATCAATCAGTGGGGATGAAAAAATCTCTGCCAAGAAAAGTGTTAAAAAATACATGGCGAAGCATAGGGGAGATCCGCCCTCTGTGTTCACCCCATCCCCTATGCTTCGCCATATTTGCTCTTTTTTTTAACTGCAGTGGTGAAATCACCTCCTACAGCGCTGCAATCATTGATTTACGTATATGCTGAGAGTAAACGCTGTTGCTGTCAGAATAAACAAATCAGTGCTGCAGTTGATGGGAGTACCAGCAAAGCAAACAATGGTTAACAATAAAACACAGTAACAATAAAACATTATAGTATAATAGTATACAGTGCAGTAAAACTGTAGAATGGTGGTCTCTGCAAAGAAAACTATGGTTAACAATGAAAAACAGTAACAATAAAACATTACAGTATAACAGTGTATTGTAAAGTACAGTAAAAGTAGAAAAGTAGAGTAAGAACATAAAATGAACTCAATAAAAGGACAACTATTTTTGGCTTTTTTATTTTTTAATGTTTTTTAATTGTTTTACAAAAAAAATGTTGTAACTTTTTTTGTACGCTTTTTTGTAATTGTAAATAAAATGTTCCAGGCTAGGGTCTCCCAAAATGTCAAAATTTCAATTTGGAAAGAGTGATATTTTTAAATGCAATTTATTTAAATAGCAAGGGTCAAATTTGGATTTGCGGCATATAAATTGCTTTCGTCCACAATAGATCTGTAAAGATCTTCTGTGAAAAACAGCTCAAAAAAACCAAGGGGAGTAAAATTGGCTGTTTCCACCTGAGTTCTAGGTTGGCCAGTGAATGGGGGAAGTACAGGCGCTGCAGAAATGGTGGGCTCCCAATCAGGATTTGCAAGCGCATCAGGAAGGACACTATGGGTTCTACGGGCCTGTCTTCGAATTATTGGTGGCTGCGGGACACTACTTGTGCTAGCCAAAGCACCAGCTAGAACTGCACTTATGGGACTCGCCACATCACCAAGTGTTACTGCAGTGCTGGTTTGACTATGACAAGGATGTACCAGGCCGCTGGTGCTTGCCAGTTCCCCAGAGGGTTGAGTGGCACTAGTATCGACACTTTGCTGCATATGAGAACCCTGTGGTTGTTGCACCTCAGCAACAGAAGAATGGGGTCAGGTACATTTGACCTTAGCAGGGACCACTACTCCGTCGTCAGAGCTATCTGTGAGGGTGCCGCTGCTTTCTACAGGTTTAAATACTGAGCCTGATTCTGACAGTGAAGCTTCCCCATCACTCTCTTCTGTCATGCTCAGCATCGTGTAGGCCTCTTCACTAGTGTACCTTTGTTTGGACATTTTGGCCAATAAATTTATAGGTACCTAGTGTGACTCACAGGTAAAAAAGCACCTGGTTGGCAAGGACTGTTTGAACCACTACCAAAAAATGTAACTGCTAGTGCTAGCAGAGATCAGGCCTGACTCTGCTAAAGCTGCAGTTTAGTGTGCTGTGTATTGGAAGTGACAGTAATTTGCTGATTCTACACTTCTTGGGGTGTTGAATGCAGGTTCTGGCAGGTGTCAAGGCTGATTCTCCTAACGCTGCATTTTGGGAACACTATACTAAACTATTAGGGCAAAAGTATAGTTCTGATCAGATCAAAGATGTTGATCTGTTCAGACATTATACTAGTAATGGAGGTGTTTAGTGTGTGTGCTTGTCACTGGCAATCAAAGAGTTACAATGTATTACTAAGTATGCGGCAGGCAATCTGACGCTATCCTGTATTAAGGCTAACCAACGTTAACGCTAACTGATGTCACCTGTGACACTAATACAGTGATCAGAAAAAAGATCTGTACACTATAATGACACTGTGACAGGGCAATGAAGGGGTTAACTGGGGTGATCAGGGGGTAAAATCTATATATTTGGTGAGTACCCTAAACCAATCTGGGACTACCTTCAACTACCACTAACTGTCTCTCACACTAACTGAAGTCACAATTGACACTAATACAGTGATCAGTAAATTATCTGTATACTGTATATAGTGTACACTGTGACAGGGAGTGAAAGGGTTAACTGGGGGTGATCAGGGGGTTAAATGTGTGCCTATGTGTACTGGTGTCAGTGTAGTGCTTGTGTACTCACAGTAGATGTTCTCTCTTCTCACGCTGGAACCGAAAAGGGCTCCAGGAGGGAAGATTGCGTCATTTCCTGTGTTTACAGGCACAGGACGTTCTTCAATTGGTCAGAACTGATCACCAGGTCCAGGCCAAAAATCATTGGCCTGGAGCTGAGGACTGATCTGTTCTGAACTGAATCCGAACATTGCAGGGACGCACGACTGATGTACAGTTATGTCGGTTTGCGCAGCCGAGCCACCTTATAGCAGTAAAACTGCAGCAGGCGGTCTGCAACTGGTTAATAATTATGGTATCACTGTGCTTGATTGGCCAGCAAACTCACCTGACCTAAACCCCATAGAGAATCTGTGGGGTATTGTCAAGAGGAACATGAGAGACACCAGGCCCAACAATGCAGATTAGCTGAAGGCCCCTATCAAAGCAACCTGGGCTTACATAACATCTCAGCAGTGCCACAGGCTGATCGCCTCCATGCCACGCT
The DNA here is from genome assembly GCF_965119305.1 of Pelophylax lessonae. NCBI lineage: Eukaryota > Metazoa > Chordata > Amphibia > Anura > Ranidae > Pelophylax > Pelophylax lessonae. The sequence goes on from NC_138780.1 coordinate 73,987,703, forward strand.
GCATTGATGCAGTAATTCATGCAAAAGGAGCCTCAACCAACTACTAAGTGCATATTATACTGTGTATGGACATACTTTTCAGTAAGCCAACATTTTTGTATTAAAAATCCTTTTTTTTGGTCTTACGTAATATTCTAATTTTCTAAGATACTGAATTTTGGGTTTTCACAAGCTGTAAGCCATAATCATCAAAATTAAAAGAAGGAAATGCTTGAAATATATCACTGTGTGTAAAGCATCTACAGTCAGGTCCATAAATATTGGGACATCGACACAATTCTAACCTTTTTGGCTCTATAATGGATTTGAAATGAAACTAACAAGCTGCAGACTTTCAGCTTTAATTTGAGGGTATTTACATCCAAATCAGGTGAAAGGTGTATGAATTACAACAGTTTGTGTATGTGCCTCCCACTTTTTAAGAGACCAAAAGGAATGGGACAATTGGCTGCTCAGCTGTTCCATGGCCAGGTGTGTGTTATTCCCTCATTATCCCATTTACAAGGAGCAGATAAAAGGTCCAGAGTTGATTTCAAGTGTGCTATTTGCATTTGGAATCTGTTGCTGTCAACTCTCAATATGAGATCCATAGAGCTGTCACTATCAGTGAAGCAAGCCATCATTAGGCTGAAAAAAACAAAAACAAAACAAACCCATCAGAGAGATAGCAAAAACATTAGGTGTGGCCAAATCAACTGTTTGGAACATCCTTTAAAAAGAAAGAATGCATCGGTGAGCTCAGCGACACCAAAAGCCCGGAAGACCACGGAAAACAATTGTGGTGGATGACCGAAGAATTCTTTCCCTGGTGAAGAAAACACCCTTCACAACAGTTGGCCAGAACACGAACACTCTCCAGGAGGTAGGTGTATGTGTGTCAAAGTCAACAATCAAGAGAAGACTTCACCAGAGTGAATACAGAGGGTTCACCACAAGATGTAAACCATTGGTGAGCCTCAAAAACAGGAAGGCCAGATTATAGTTTGCCAAACAACATCTAAAAAAGCCTTCACAGTTCTGGAACAACATCCTATGGACAGATGAGACCAAGATCAACTTGTACCAGAGTGATGGGAAGAGAAGAGTATGGAGAAGGAAAGGAACTGCTCATGATCCAAAGCATACCACCTCATCAGTGAAGCATGGTGGTGGTAGTGTCATGGCGTGGGCATGTATGGCTGCCAATGGACCTGGTTCTCTTGTATTTATTGATGATGTGACTGCTGAAAAAAGCAGCAGGATGAATTCTGAAGTGTTTTGGGCAATATTATCTGCTCATATTCAGCCAAATGCTTCAGAACTCATTGGACGGCGCTTCACAGTGCAGATGGACAATGACCCGAAGCATACTGCGAAAGCAACCAAAGAGTTTTTTAAGGGAAAGAAGTGGAATGTTATGCAATGGCCAAGTCAATCACCTGACCTGAATCTGATTGAGCATGCATTTCACTTGCTGAAGACAAAACTGAAGGGAAAATGCCCCAAGAACAAGCAGGAACTGAAGACAGTTGCAGTAGAGGCCTGGCAGAGCATCACCAGGGATGAAACCCAGCGTCTGGTGATGTCTATGCGTTCCAGACTTCAGGCTGTAATTGACTGCAAAGGATTTGCAACCAAGTATTAAAAAGTGAAAGTTTGATTTATGATTGTTAATCTGTCCCATTACTTTTGGTCCCTTAAAAAGTGGGAGGCACATATACAAACTGTTGTAATTCCTACACCGTTCACCTGATTTGGATGTAAATGCCCTCAAATTAAAGCTGAAAGTCTGCAGTTAACACACATATTGTTTGTTTCATTACAAATCCATTGTGGTGGTGTATAGAGCCAAAAAGATTAGAATTGTTTTGATGTCCTAATATTTATGGACCTGACTGTATATAAAATATCTGAGCTTTACTTTTTTAATTGAATTATTGAAATGAATTAACTTTTTGATGATATTCTAACTTGATGCAATCCACCTGTGTCATCCATGAAAGGCACACGCTGCATGAACTCTGCACTGAGCCTGTATCCACTGTAGCCTACTCATCCATTCATGATTTCCTGGTCATTGATTCCATCTCACATACCAGCCTAGCATGAGGTTTCTTTCATTCAAAGCACTGTTGCATCTAACATAGACAGTTTCTCACTAGCTCTGCCAGTGGAGATTCCTATGGTTTTATCATTCCTTTCCACCGATGAATACTGTCATGACATTCATAGCTACTCATCATTAATACATTTATGGTGATCATGACATTTTTTTAGGATGTCTTCTCTCACTGGGTTGTTGGGCTCTTTGCTTGGCTGGGTTTGTTGCGTCCTGGGTTGCGGTGGATTAGCGGGTCATCTGCGAGTTATACCTGTGCTGTGGGACCTTTGGAATCTTTCCTAAAAGTCACTAAAGCACTCCCAGATGATCAGAGATCATCTGCCTGGAATCAGAGGGTGCTGTTATGTCTCCATGCTTGGTGCCTTGATGGGACATTTCTGATCATCTGGGAGTGCTTTAGTGATTATCTTGTTTTCATCTATTTTTGTAACAACCTATCCAACATTAAATGAACATCTTTGGGTTTCCGACTGGGTTCCCTATATTTGGGAGGATTGTCTGACACAACAGTTGAAGCTACCCTGGTCGAGTGTGCTCTCCCTACGCTCTATTGTCACCGCAGGTGCTGGCTCTCTTCTTTACATGAACTCTAGGATTCCTACCAGTGTTCAACTGATCACGATGTATGCATATGTTACACATGCTTTACAGCTCCTAAAGAAGCAGGAAAGCGAAACATGTCGAACGACAAGCATTGTGACTGAGACAGTTTGTCTATGTATAAGCATATATGTATTGGATGAAACCGCTTTTAAATGCTTTAGTGGGGAGTAAATAAAAGTACACTATATTATCAAAGTATTGGGACACCTGCCTTCACACGCACATGAACTTTAATGGCATCCCAGTCTTAGTCCATGGGGTTCGATATTGAGTTGGCCCACCCTATAACAGCTTCAACTCTTCTGGGAAGGCTGTCCACAAGGTTTAGGAGTGTCTATGGGAATGTTTGACCATTCTTCCAGAAGTGCATTTGTGAGGTCAGGCACTGTTGTGGACGAGAAGCAGTGGCGGCTGGTGTTCAAAATTTTTTGGGGGGGGGGGTGCAAACAGAAAAAATCGTTTTAGGCATTGCTTTGCGGCAAAAAACGCGGCAAATAATTGCATGACTTTGAGGTCACAAAAGTGTGAAAGGGGCCTTCAGTAATCAAAGTATAGTGTGCCCCCATCAATGCAGAGTTACTACAGCGTGCCCCCATTCAATGCAGAGTTACTACAGCGTGCCCCCATTCAATGCAGAGTTACCACAGCATGCCCCCATTCAATGCAGTGACCAGCATGCCCCCCATCAATGTAGTGACCAGCGTGCCGTGCCCCCATCAATGCAGTGACCAGCGTGCCGTGCCCCCATCAATGCAGTGACCAGCTTGCCGTGTCCCCTTCAATGCAGTGACCAGCTTGCTGTATCCCCATCAATGCAGTGACCAGCTTGCCGTGCCCCCATCAATGCAGTGACCAGCTTGCCGTGCCCCCTTCAATGCAGTGACCAGCTTGCCGTATCCCCATCAATGTAGTGACCAATGTGCCATGCCCCCATCAATGCAGAGACCAGCGTGCATGCCCCCATCAATGCAGAGACCAGCGTGCGTGTGTGCCCCCTTCAATGCAGTGTGCCCCCCCCCCCCCCCGAGACCAGTGCACTTTCCTGGAGCCCTGGAGCAGCCGGGGCTTCTCTTCAGTCCCGGCGGCGGCTTCTCTTCAGTCCCGGCGGCGGCTTCTCCTCATTGTGTCCCCCGGCGGCGCATCTCCTCCAGTCCTCCCGCCTCCTTCTCTGCCAATGGCATGAGGTTTGCCTTGCGGCCAATCAGGAAGTGCGTATCAGATGCGCTTCCTGATTGGCCAGGAGGAGGATCGGTGTGACAATAGCAAATTTTCATTCGCTATTGTAACACAATGGGTGGGCTCGGGGCGCACTGCTCTGCGCCCCGGCTCCACCCTTTGCATCACCCTATTAGAGCCTCTGGCTCTAATCAAGTGATTTAAAAAAAAATAAAAAAAAACATTAAGCAACATGCATCCAGCGCCCTGCATGCAGATTAGGGGGCCGGACGCATGGATGGGGGGCGGCGCCCCTGAGCCCTCAATACACCGGCCGCCACTGACGAGAAGGCCTGGCTGGCAGTCTACGCTCAAATTCATACCAAAGGTGTTCTATCGGGGTGAGGTCAGGACTCTGTGCAGGCCAGTCAAGGTCCTCCACCCCAAACTCCCTCATTCATGTTTTATGAACCTTGCTTTGTGCACTGGTCCAAATCATTTGGTGGAGGGGGGGTTATGGCGTGGGGTTGTTTTTCATGGGTTGGGATTGGCCCCTTAGTTCCAGTGAAGGAACTCTTAAGGCTTCAGCACACCAAGACATTTCATGCTCCCAACTTTGTGGGGACAGTTTGGGGATGTCCCCTCCCTGTTCCACCATGACTGCACACCGGTGATAAAGAAGGACACTGGGGCTGGGTGGGACGGGTTATACTACACAATACAGCTATTACTATTTGTTCCATGAGGATAAGTTGGAGATCTTTTTAATAAGGAAATAAGAATGGAAGCTTTCAGTGTTAACATTGAGGGTGCCGATTGCTGTCATATTAAGAACAATAGTGAATCTGCTGAAAATCTCCAGCTCTGAGCTCCCTATTCTCTACAGTCACATCCACAAATACAATCCTCCTGACATGGAAAACATGGAGGGGGATGGGGGAGATTTAATAAAAGAGAGAGGAAACAAGAAGTGTTGTGTGTGATGGAAAGAAAACTTTTACCACTGACAGACAGACTGACAGACAGCGGGCACCACAAACAATAGGGAGAGGGGGAGGCGGGGCCAGGACATCCATGCAGATGAGGGGTAGAAGGGGGCCCTGTGATTGGATGATGATGAGTGGAGGGGCGTGTCGTCGATAGAGGAGCGCTCCTCCTGCCAATCACCTCCGCTCTGTCCCCGGCACTCCGCCCCCTATCTCCTCCGTGGACTTCAGTGATCCCGGCTACCGGGACAGGCAGATTTGGCAGGTGAGAGGCGGCTCGCTGAGTGCCGGGACCAGGTGAGTGGCCCGGGCTGGAGGGGGAGGGGGTGATCGGTACTGATGTCCATTGGTAGAATGCTGGCTGTGTGCAGTGCAGGTATGATGTACATATAGAAGTCACTAGAAGCCGGTCACTGCTTATCTCCTTACACCCGGTGCCGGGATCATCTGCGGCTTGTATCATACAGTGTCCGGGTACAGCGATCGCCGGGAGTAACATGGAGTGTATGGAGGGGCTCAGCCTGTGTCCGGAGTATAGGAGAATATAGGAGAGCTCCGCTATGTCTGTACCCCGTCACCTTCCACCCAGCATGGGACCCACGGGTGGCACCGGGTGACCCCCGGTTCAGTGGGATGAACAGAGAACAGATGTCAGGAGATCTGTGTACACAGCTGTCACCCAACATCTGTGCTGGAGATCTGCACACCCAGTGTAGTCATGTGTCACCTACCTACCTACCCACCTACTTACCTATCCACCTACCTACCTATCCGCCTACCTACCTATCTGCCTATTTATCCACCTACCTACCTATCCTCCTACTTACCTATCCACCTACTTACCTATCCACCTACCTATCCACCTACTTACCTATCCACCTACCTATCCACCTATCCGCCTACCTACCTATCCACCTACCTACCTATCCACCTACCTACCTATCCACCTACCTACCTATCCACCTACCTACCTACCCACCTACCTACCTACCCACCTACCTACCTACCCACCTACCTATCCGCCTACTTACCTATCCACCTACTTACCTATCCACCTACTTACCTACCCACCTACCTACCTACCCACCTACCTATCCGCCTACTTACCTATCCACCTACTTACCTATCCACCTACTTACCTATCCACCTACCTATCCGCCTACTTACCTATCCACCTACTTACCTATCCACCTACCTACCTATCCACCTACCTACCTACCCACCTACCTATCCGCCTACTTACCTATCCACCTACTTACCTATCCACCTACCTATCCACCTATCCGCCTACCTACCTATCCGCCTACCTACCTATCCGCCTACCTACCTATCCACCTACTTACCTATCCACCTACTTACCTATCCACCTACTTACCTATCCACCTACTTACCTATCCACCTACCTACCTATCCACCTACCTATCCACCTACTTACCTATCCGCCTACCTACCTATCCACCTACTTACCTATCCACCTACTTACCTATCCACCTACCTATCCACCTACCTACCTATCCACCTACTTACCTATCCACCTACCTACCTATCCACCTACCTACCTACCCACCTACCTATCCGCCTACTTACCTATCCACCTACTTACCTATCCACCTACCTATCCACCTATCCGCCTACCTACCTATCCACCTACCTACCTATCCGCCTACCTACCTATCCACCTACCTACCTATCCACCTACTTACCTATCCACCTACTTACCTATCCACCTACCTACCTATCCACCTACCTATCCACCTACTTACCTATCCGCCTACCTACCTATCCACCTATCTACCTATCCACCTACTTACCTATCCACCTACCTACCTATCCACCTACCTACCTATCCACCTACTTACCTATCCACCTACCTACCTATCCACCTACTTACCTATCCACCTACCTACCTATCCACCTACCTACCTATCCACCTACTTACCTATCCACCTACTTACCTATCCACCTACTTACCTATCTACCTATCCGCCTATTTATCCACCAACTTACCTATCCACCTATTTATCCACTTACCTACCTATCCGCCTACCTACCTATCCACCTATCTACCTATCTGCCTATTTATCCACCTACCTACCTATCCGTCTACCTACCCACCTATCCACCAACATATCTTTCCACCTACCCACCTACCTATCTACCTACCCACCTACCTACCCGCCTACCTATCTATCCACCTACCCACCTACCTATTTATCCACCTACCTACCTATCTATCCACCTACCTACTCACCTATCGACCTACATACCTATCACCTACCTACCCATCCACCTACTTACCTATCCACCTACACCCCACAGGGAACTCCAACTAAAATTAAAGAGGAACTCCAGTCATACCCTAACTAAGCCTAAACCTGTTCCCACCCCCATTCTGAGCCTATTCTATACTTACCTATTCTCGGGAGCTCTGGTCACATGATCGGGTCCCATCGCTGGCTTTGGTGTAGAGGAGGGACAGCAACAATGGCTGCTTTGCCTGGCCAATGACATCGCCCATAGACTTACCTTGGGGCAGCTGTTGTCCGTTGTCCATCTTCTACTGGGACCCGAAGCATGTGACCAGACTGGAGCAACTTCAGAATAGGTAAGTATAAGCATCTTTCCATTTACAGGGTAAATAGAACAGTCTTTCAATGGGGGGAGAAGTAGATTTAGGCTTAGAGTGTGACTGGAGTTCCACTTTGACATACATTGGGGATCTGTGGGTAGAATGTTCCGTACATTGGTGGTTAGTGCAAAGATTAAGAATGATTCTTACATTGGTGGTCAGTATGAAGAATGTCCCTTACATTGGTGATCAGTGGGAAGAATGCCCCTTACATTGGTGGTCAGTGGGAAGAATGCCCCTTACATTGGTGATCAGTGGGAAGAATGTCCCTTACATTGGTGGTCAGTGGGAAGAATGCCCCTTACATTGGTGGTCAGTGGGAAGAATGCCCCTTACATTGGTGGTCAGTGGGAAGAATGTCCCTTACATTGGTGGTCAGTATGAAGAATGTCCCTTACATTGGTGATCAGTGGGAAGAATGCCCCTTACATTGGTGGTCAGTGGGAAGAATGCCCCTTACATTGGTGGTCAGTGGGAAGAATGCCCCTTACATTGGTGGTCAGTGGGAAGAATGTCCCTTACATTGGTGGTCAGTGGGAAGAATGTCCCTTACATTGGTGGTCAGTGGGAAGAATGTCCCTTACATTGGTGGTCAGTGGGAAGAATGTCCCTTACATTGGTGGTCAGTGGGAAGAATGTCCCTTACATTGGTGATCAGTGGGAAGAATGCCCCTTACATTGGTGGTCAGTATGAAGAATGTCCCTTACATTGGTGGTCAGTAGGGAGAATGTCCCTTACATTGGTGGTCAGTAGGGAGAATGATTCCTACATTGGTGGTCAGTGGGAAGAATGTCCCTTACATTGGTGGTCAGTGGGAAGAATGTCCCTTACATTGGTGGTCAGTAGGGAGAATGATTCTTACATTGGTGGTCAGTGGGAAGAAACTCTCCCTTATATTGGTGTTCAGGGGGTAAATGGCTCTATGCTGGTGGTCCATTGGAAGAAAAGTCCTTATATTGGCAGTCAGCTGGAAGAACGCCCCTCTATTGATGGTCAGTGAGGAGAAAGTCTCTGAAGAATCTTCCCTACATTGGAGCTCAGAGTCCCTCCTTTACAGACTGATAAGGAAACCATGGGTGTCATACTGGTGGCTCAGCCAAGTGGTGTTGGACTCAGAATTATGAAGGCACCATCAGATGGGAGGTCATCAACAACAGCCCAAGAAACCCCTAGCAACCTCTTGAAGAACCATGGGGGTTCCACAGAACCCTTGTTAAGAATAACTGTTGTATAATCTGAAAGAGGGACCTGAGCTCTCCAATTTATAGAACTGGTCTTTGTGTGATTACATTGTACTGTGATAAATAAGGGGGTACATTTTTCAAGAATATACCTAAACATGAACTTTAACAATAGTTAAATTCAGATTTTTTTTTTTTTTGCTTCATCTACAGTTGTAGGAACATACATTTATAGTGACTTTATATATGGCATTTATATACTGTATATACTGTAGTTCATCCGTGACTAAGTAGTTTGCATCCTAGACCACCTGTTTTTGTTACTTTTTCTCCGTTTCTCCTTTTTGGTTGAGGACTCACAGGTAAAATCTTGGGTCCCTTTTCACAAACATTTTTGTATTGGATTCGGTTTGGTTTGGATTCTTGCCATTTAGCATTGGTTCTGCATCCAGTTCCCCCCAGGGACACCATATACTTGAAGTTTCTATGTCCTCCATGTGTTTGTGTTGGGCTTTCTTCCTTAATTCATAAAGATTCATCTACTTTGTAGCCTAATTGGCCATTGGGGAAAAGTGACTGATGTGAATAGTTCAAAATTCTCTGTAAAGCTCTGTGAGAAAAGTGTCACCACTGTGTAAACGATATAATTGGTTAGTGTGTATAATATATACTTTATATGCAGCTTTCATATTTAAAGATCTATTTTTTCCATCTTGTGTAATAATGAATAGGCTGCTTGATAAGAGTTTGTCAGATTTCAGATAGAACAGGCTTTGAATAAAGATAAGCGATCAGCATTATTTTAAAGCGACCCTGTCATGTGAAAAAAATCTGCTGAAGGGTTCCTGCAAGTGAAGAGTTGGTAAAGTGAACTCACTGGCAGCCCTCGACTCCTACTTCCCTGGTATTCAGCCACTGTAGCCTCTACCAGTCTCTTCAGCATTCAACACTTCCAGGATTTCCCTGCTGCACGCCAGCGTTCCTTCCTCTGACCCCTACATCACTACAGGGCACAGCAGTGACTTATGGCACTTTGCCACTGCAAGTACCGGCTTGGCTCCACTCGGCCCTGCTTGGCTCGGTTTGGTTTTCCACTGCATGGTACGGTGTTGGAACGGTTCAGTACGGTTTGGTACGGTTTACTTTTCCACTAATAGTAAGTGGATGGGATAACAACGATTCTCTGACCAATCAGTGGCTAGTAGTGACAAACAGTCAAGGCTTCATGCAAAGGATTGTGGGATATGGTACCGGTATGACCCTTTTGGAACCACAACCGAGGTAGTACTGTTTAAGCGAGCCATACTGTTCGGTTCCATGTAGTGGAAAAGCGCCGCTGTACCGTACCGTACCGAACCGCTCCAACATGCGGTACCATGCAGTGGAAAAGCGCAAAAGCGAGCCGAACCGTTCGGTTCCATGCAGTGGAAAAGCGCCATTAGAGGTTGGTGGATGGAACTACAGTGTGAGACTTATACACTGCATGGCCCAAAAAAAAAGCCACACACTCTAATATTTAATTGGATCGCCTTTAGCTTTGATTATGGCACACGTTTGCTGTGGCATGGTTTCGAAGGGCTTCTGCAATGTCACAAGATTTACGTCCGTCCAGTGTTCCATTCATTTTTCACCAAATGATGGGAGAGTTGGACCACTGTGCAAAGCCTTCTCCAGCACATCCCAAAGATTCTCAATGGGGTTAGGTTCTGGACTCTGTGGTGGCCAATCCATGGGTGAAAATGATGTCTCATGCTCCCTAAACCACTCTTTCACAATTTGAGCCCGATGAATCCTGGAATTGTCATCTTGGAATATGCCCGTGCCCATCAGGGAAGAAAAAATCTATTGATGGAATAACCTGGACATTCAGTATATTCAGGTGACCTCGTTCTTTGGGGACATGCAGTAACTATCCAATAGGATAGTTACTGCATGTTTAGTTTATGGCGCTTTTCCACTGCATGGAACTGAACGGTTCGGCTCGCTTTTGTGCTTTTCCACTGCTGGTACCGCATGGTATAGTGTAGGAACGGTTCGGTACGGTACGGCGGTGCTTTTCCACTGCATGGAACCGAACGGTTCGGCTCGCTTTTGTGCTTTTCCACTGCTGGTACCGCATGGTATAGTGTAGGAACGGTTCGGTTCGGTACGGTACGGCGGCACTTTTCCACTGCATGGAACCGAACGGTACGGCTCTCAAAAACAGTACCTACTCGATTGTGGTTCCAAGAGGTACCATACCCGGTACCATATCCCACAATCCTTTGCATGCAGTCACTACTAGCCACTGATTGGTCGGAGAATCCCACCCACCCCGTTGTTATCCCACCCACTTAACTTTAGTACTACTTTAGTGGAAAAGCAAACCTATACCGTACCGTACCGAACTGTTCCAACACCGTACCATGCGGTACCAGCAGTGGAAATGCAAACTGGGCCAAGCAGGGCCGAGTAGAGCCGAGCAGGTACTTGCAGTGGAAAAGTGCCAATAGTTTCTTAGTTAATTCCAGGTGGCGACTTTTTTTTGGGCCGTGCAAGGGATATGCAAAATGTTGAATGCTGAAGAGACTAGCGCAGTTATTGTTATAGAAGTGTGTAGCTATGTACAGTATATACTGTATGGAACAATGGGCAAAGAAGAATGCAGGGGGGGTCTCCATGTTGGAGTTCCCAGCTCCTAATCTGTTTTTCATGATGTAAAACAAATGGAAAATCTAGAAGGAACCACTTTGTGATGGCGGCAGCTTGATGATGATGGAAGGGAGAAGTAACAGAGTTCTTACTGTCAGTCCCAGATGACTCAACCTACCAGCATCTACCAAACACTGAAGCAGCACTTTTTATAACGTAGATTATGATTTGCCGCATCATGACTCTTAATGGCCTACAGTCTCTTCTCCAGTTCTTATCTTGTCAGCAGCCCATTAACAGGTTATAACAGCATCTATTTCAGCCTGACACCAAGCTAGTTGATCCTTCATATTTATGGTATAATAGAGCAGAAATAAAATACTGGTCATAAGCCTACTTGATCCCGAGGCCAGCCACAGCCAAAAGTAGGTGCACAGAATACTGTACAAGTCAGCAGTTGGGCAGATAACCGCATTAGTCAGTAATGACAGAGCATCCGGCTAAATATAAAGACCCAGATTTAAGTAGAAGCAACAGAATGAATCAGCAAGACTTCTCTTGTGTGTCCTTTATACATAAACATGGACCTGTCTGCGGTGCTGAATATTGCCTTCAATAGAGGAGAGTTTTTACCTCTCTTCTCTATAAAATGAAATGGTCAAAATGTTTGCTCTATGGATTCCGTGGGTGATGTTGGGACGACAGTCATAGACGTTACATCCATAGACAGGGCTGGGTTCCTCAATTGTGTACATATCCACTAATCACTTTGTATTATTTGAGGTGTCTAATGCCCGGTACACACGTTCCGATAATCGTACGACTAAAGTTTCGTAGTTGTTGCATGATACTAAAATCGAAAGCAACTCTGCGTACAAACCATCCGACTTTCTTCGTACGATTCACTGACCAGGTGTATTTTTCATAGCTACGTATCGGAAGCGATGTATATACGTCTGACCCCTGCGTCGTGCAACGTCATTTGACTGTTTCCGATCATGCGTGGTATTTGTCGATCGACTTTTAGCGTACGTATACTGTACTGACGAAACGATTATCGTTCGAGAACATGTCGTACCACAGAAGTTTTCAGGTTTGTCCCTTCGGATTTTGTTGGACCAACTGTCGTGATCGGCTGTCGAAAGCTGTGTACTAACGATCAGATTATCGTGAGACTAGGTCGAAAGCGAGTTTTGTCGTACGATAATCGGAAAGTGTGCACGGGGCATTAGAAAAGTAGCCTTTCTGAAGACTGTAGCAGCTTTGTTTCAATGTACTATATCAGAGCTCCCCAACCTCTGGGCCACCAAGCAGTCCATGGCCTGTTAGCAACGAGGCAACATGGCAGGAGGTGAGTGGTGGGGGAACGAGCAAGGCTTGATCTCTACTTACAGCCTAGTCCAGTGATGGTGAACCTTGGCACCCCAGATGTTTTGGAACTACATTTCCCATGATGTGTATGCACTCTGTAGTGTAGTTGAGCATCATGGGGAATGTAGTTCTATAACATCTGGGGTGCCAAGGTTCTCCATCACTGGCTTAGTCCATTACTGCCTGAGCTCCGCCTCCTGTCAGATCAGTGGCAGCATTGTATTTTCATAGGAACGTGAACTCTACTGTAAACTGCGCATGCGCGGGATCTAGGTTGTGTACTCCTATGAGAACGTAATGCCTCATCATCTAATGTGGAGGTGGAGCTGAGGCAGTGATCTAGCCCTGGGGATCAGCTGCAGATACAGATCATTGGTTGTAGTTTTTTATGCCTCAGGTCAGGTTGGGGATTTTAAGGGCAGGAGTAAAGGGTATAGATGATAGTAGGTAAAAAATAATAATTTATTTAGCAAAATATATATGTACAAAACTTTGAAGAGTGAATGGGTAAAGGCCCATTGAGTGATGGTGATAGAGGAGGGTAAAGAGTGAGTTTACACGTGAAATATAGGTGACTTTTGGTTTGTTTTGGACATTCCTGCTCTGCTGTTCCTTGTATCAGTGACAGGGACTAGTTCAGAGGAGGTGTCCGATCGGTAATCCGACGCGTTTCGGCCGACTGTGGCCTTTGTCAAGGATCGCCGACACAGATCATTAGCAGAGAGGTTTGACTGCACAGAGACCCTATCAGTGAGAGTCAGTTGATGTACTTCAATTTTACAGCTGCATCTGGTGGCAGGCCCTAAGTGAGAATCTGACACGTATTTTAGTCTGCTTGCGATTGAATCATTCCGAAACCATACTGCTCACCACCCCACCCCACCCCCACTCCCACCGCCCGGTCCATAGAAAACGTCCACAAAACCTGTCTCTGTTGACTTAAAAGGTTGGGGACTTCTTTATTATATAACAGTAGATCTCAAATGCCCACCTTACCCCCACCATGACCCAAATCCAGCATTCCTGCATGCATATTATTCCCACTTTATCTGCTAAGTAGAATATAGTGCCAATGTCATAATTTAATATAAGCATCAGCTTGGTTTAGAACAGGGGTCTCCAAACTATGGCCTCTAGTTGTTCAGGGAACCACAATTCCCATCATGCCTAGTCATGTCTGTGAATATCAGAGTTTTACAATGCCTCATGGGACGTGTAGTTCTGCAAAAGCTGGAGGGCCGTAGTTTGTAGATCCCTGGTTTAGAGCATGCTGAAGTCTGCTAAAAGTTTGACTAAAGCACTTACATTACAACATGTATTCCATACACCCAGACTAGAAATGAAAATTACTTTAAATCGGTATTAAACCCAAAAAGCAAACCTTTATTTTTTTAGAGTCTATCAATTCTTAGATATGGTGGCTGCACTAGTTTTCCTTTTTTTTAGACTTTCTTTCTTCTATTATCATCTTGTTCACCGGAACATCATCTGGTGAACCAGACAGTAATTCTATTTTTTAAAAGAATAAGCTGTCCATCTGAATGTTTCAGTTACAGAGATGAAGCAAACCATTTAAGGGCTCTTTCACACGGGCGGTCCGATCAGATCCGCCTGTCAGTTTTTTAGGCGGATCTGATCGGATCCTCCATGCAGCTCTATGGGGCAGCGGATGTCAGCGGAGACATGTCCGCTGCCATCCGCTGCCATCCGTATCTGATCCTGTCCGTGAAATCCGGACGGATGGAAACCCTATTTTTCCATCCGTTCAGGAATCGGATCGGATCGGATGAGAGCGGACAAGCGGTCCGCTCTCATCCGATCCCCCATAGAGAGCAGCGGGAGCTGTGACACCTCCCTCTCCGCACTGCAAGCGGAGACGGAGCTGTCATCCGCCGGCTCACGGCAGCACGGATGCGTCTACGGAGGCGGACCGCGTGAAAGATCCCTGACACGGGTGCTTACAGTGATCAGCTGTTAAATATTTTTGGAAACCTTTATCCCAAAAGGAAAAAAAACTTCTGTAACTGCTTATAAAATATTATCTGAAATTTGGCTTGAATTTTGTTAGAGCATTTAAATATGCTACTCTTTCTAACACCCCCTCTCCCCAGGCTGACAATGCTGCTCTCCAAAGGTGCCCCCTGTGCTCCTTCAGCCAGAGTGGGGGCACTCTAATACAGGAGGTGATTACTGTCCAGATCACCAGGTGAAAGCAGAGAGAAAAGAAAAATGATGCAGCCACCAAATCTAATGATTGGTAAGCTACAATATATTACATTTTCGGTTTTGGGTTTAATACTGCTTAAGGCTGGTTCACACTTGAATTGAATGTGGCTCACAGCAGGGGTTAGGTGCTTCCCTTTTGTCCGTTTCAGGGATGAATCAGGCCCGACTTTTTGCCTAAAAATGAGCCAAAGACTTGATGGACCCCTATGCAATCCGCTCCACAGCTCCATTGAGAGCCGAGCACACTCTCCTGTCATGGATGCGGTGAAACTAGTGTGAACCCAGCCTTAAAGTGTGGCCTGGCTATGGGCATTCAAATATATTCACATATTCTGAACAAGCAGTAAATAAACTTTAAAGGGTAAAGAAGCTATCAAACAAAGTTTTGTTACCATTTTGCCACCATCCCCCAAGCTGAACTAGCCCAATTTACCACCTCCTCCCCAAAAACCAAAGTTCCCTTACTAAGACAAGCACTCACTGACATCTGTAGCTGCTGGCACTCTGGAGCAAGTCATCATCAAAGTTTACAGCAGAAGCCTCTCAGTTATACTTTGACTTTCCCTCCCCCTCTCTGCTCCCCCAGAGGCTTGGCAGCCTATCGGCCTTCTAATCTCTAATGTAAACACAGAGCAGAGCATGGGAAAACAAAAAAGTGCTGGGACCTGACTTGACTTTAACAACTTTTCTGTTTCTACCCTAAAATTACAATATGAATTGACCCACAGTGGCTTTAGGTGCAGAGGTTCTTGAGGGCTAATATTAACCCTTTGCTGCCAACGTCAGCCAGCCCTTTATGTGGACAGAGATGCTGGAGGCCAGTAAAAGGTACTCCCCTTCATTTGTTCACTGTGATTGGCCACACAGTGGGAGCCAACCTACCGGCTCCTAATCATTGTGGTGACAGCTTGATCACAGTTTTGGGGGAGCCAATGAAACCAGACCCAGAACACCATAGCAGTGCATATACACTATATTACCAAAAGTATTAGGATGCCTACCTTTTCACACACATGAACTTTTTGGCATCCCAGTCTATTAGTCTATAGGGTTTATTATTGAGTTGGCCCACTCTTTGCAGCTATAACAGCTTCAACTCTTCTGGGAAGGCTGTCCACAAGGTTTAGGAGTGTGTCTATGGGAATGTTTGATCATTCTTCTAGAAGCGCATTTGTGAGGTCAGGCACTGATGTGGACGAGAAGGCCTGGCTCACACTCTCCACTCTAATTCATTCCAAAGGTGTTCTATCGGGTTGAGGTCAGGACTTTGTGCAGGCCAGTCAAGTTCCTCCACCCCCAAAATCGCTCATCCGTGTCTCTATGGACCTTGCTTTGTGCACTGGTCCAAATCATTTGGTGGAGGGGGGATTATGGATTGTTTTATAGTGAAAAGGGAACTCAAGGTGTCAGCATACCAAGACATTTTGGACAAAACCATGCTCGCAACTTTGTGGAAACAGTTTGGGAATGGCCCCATCCTGTTCCAATATGACTGCACAGTAGTGCGCAAAGCAAGGTCCATGAAGTCATAGATAAGGGAGTCTCTCTAGTGACCACAAATTCTTTCTAACCTACCTCACTGGTTTACACGTCAGTGACCCTAGCTTTTCTGTAGATAGATCCCAGACAGTGCTCTGCAGAACATGGGGCCTGCAAGCATAGTGACCTGGCACACATCATGTGTGTGGCCCACGCCCCTGATGACGTAATTTGTAACAAAAGGCGTCAGTGGGGCCCAGTGGTGGCTGGTGCTCCATGGGCCGGGGGGGGGGGGGGGGTGGGGACAGCGGACGGACCGCACCATACCCCCCCACGCGACCACACCAGGCCGCACACTATACCCCCCCGGACCACAGCGAGATGGGAGACAGGACAGGGGAGGCAGGACAGGACCCCCCTCACTCACCCTGCCTGGATACAGCAGCAGACGGCAGCTTCGGCTTCTTCCCCCTGTCTTCTGCGTCTCCTCCCTCCTCCTCCATGCCCAATGGCATGGCTTCTCCTTTCGGCCAATCGGGAAACGGGTCTCAAAACCCTCTTCCTGATTGGCCAGGAGGAGGATCTGTGTGACAATAGCGAATTTTAATTCACTATTGTCACACAACTGGGTGGGCTCACTGCGCCCCGAGCCGACCCTTTTTTTTAGCCTGTGAGAGCCTCTGGCTCTAGTCGCATGGTTAAAAAAAAAAAAAAAACCCATTGAACTCCATGTGTCCGGCGCCCCGCATGTAGATTAGGGGTCGGATGCCCCATATACACCAGCCGCCACTGGTGGGACCTTCGAGAGTGACATCGTTATGCACAGCAAGGCAGCCCCAGAGGAGCTCTATACACATGGATTATATGCTCTGAGAACCCCTTTTGCCCTTAAGATCTTGTAAGTTTATACGTTTTATGTTCATTAAACTCTTTTTTTTATGGTTTTACACTATGGGATTGCTTCCTGCCTTTTATTCTGAGTGTCATTGTGGCAGTTGGTTTGGAGCAGTGGTGATCTATTGCCTGGGGGGCTAACCATATTAATCCTAAAAGCGTTATTGGACTATTTGCTGTGATAGTGATGGTCATGGACATTTGGTAAGCAGATGATTTCTTTTCTTGCCTTTATTCGCTGGTGTCTTGCATCTGGTCAGAACACTGGGTTAATTCCTTTGTGAGATTTCCAGAGGATCCACATCCCTGCTGGACTTTTCCTTATGCTGGTGACTTTAATGGGAAACATTGCACATTGGACATCTCTTTCTTGGATTTATGGAACTTTTTATTTTATTTTTTTTCAAGTCTATATATATATTTTGGACACTATTTAATAATCTTTATATATGTATTGTTTTTTTACTAATTGTTTTATGTTTGTAGTGAGGATGTATGTATATGGTCATTTTATACCTTCACATTGTTGTTAAGTATATAATATATCGCGGCACTGTTATATACAGACACAGCATGGACTATACAGCAGCTTGGATATCCCAATTTGACAGTCAGTGCTTTCTGCACTTTACCAGTATAGTGTGTGTCTGTCACACCTCATATCTGGGCTGTGGATTTCATCAGTGCCATATATATCTGGGTACATGGAGTGTTGCCTTCTGCATGTCCTGATGCCAATGGGCCACCCAGTCCCTAGCTGAATGGCCATGTCAACCAGGTGATGCTGTCACTGTGCCAACACTGGTACTCTAGGTTGGCACTCGTAGGTGTCAATGAACCCATTTCTATACTGGGGGCACACCCAGCTTTGAAAACCTAGACTAAATGAATACAATATGTTAGAGATCCATACATTTCTGCCCTTAGATGTTTTTGAATAGATCTGTTTAGGCCACTACTATAGACCTCACATTATGTAGCAGCACTAGGGAATCTAACCTTGGAGTGGCGTGGGTGTAACCGTGCTAAAATCTATGTACCATAAAGTGCAGACCAGTAGGAGTCTTTAAAGTGAACCTGTGCTTTGTTCATATACACCTCCAGTCGTCTACTTACAGCAGGGAAATCCTCAAACTACGACCCTCCAGCTGTTGCGGAACTACAAGTCCCATGAGGCATTGTAAAACTCTGTCATTCACAGACATGACAAGGCATGATGGGAATTGTAGTTCTTGAAAAACTGGAGGGCCATAGTTTGAAGACCCCTGACTTAGAGTAAAGAGAGGAAGCTTTGTATTGCCACTTGAAGCTTACATAGGTCTAAGGACCCTCTCTCCTTCATTCTACTCTGAAAGTCCAATGAGGCTGCAGGACCCCCTGAACCTCTCTCTGGACAGTGCTGATTGGCCCTGTGCTGATCACATGCACTCTCCCAAGAATAGAAAGACATTCTTTAGCAATATACACCAAACTGAGCATGTGCAGACTGCCTTCAAGGCTTTGTACTATCAGGAGATGGATTGGGGACAGTGGAAGAAGAGGAGGATCAGGGAAGACAGGATCAAACTAGCTTTTTACACAGTGCAGAGGATTAACTCCTTAGGTTCCTCAGTGAGTATAACAAGCATGCTTTACTGCATATACACACTGATTTTACTGTTGTGGGTTTCTTAATGCTTTAAGGTGCCTTGCCATTCTTGAATTTTTTATATTTAATATTAAGGGTTCATATTCACCTTTTGTGGTGCGTTAATTCAAGCGCGTCATGTTGCACATTACCATGCACGTCATTGAGGCAGGTTGTTCAAAATGAATGGGCTGCCAATTAATCCTATTGTGCTTAAGAGCCCATCCACACAGAGGAGACACGACTTGCCGGGGCGACATGCACGGACTTCATATCATTGAAGTCAATGCAAGTCGCCTCCAGGTCGCCCCAAAGTAGTACAGGACCCTTTTTCTAAGTCGGAGCGACTTGTGTCGCTCCTATTAGAACGGGTCCTGTGCTAATCAATGGCAGGCGACCCACCGCGACTTGTCAGGCGACCAAGTCGCCTGACAAGTCGCGCTAGTGTGAATGGGGACTAAAACTGCACACGCAGCACACTACAATGCAGGTGTGTTGGTCTAGCATTAAAAACAAATGGTAACATGGAACATGTTACGTGCGTTACCGTGTGAACCTGGCCTTAATGTTTTTTTTTTTTTTTAAACCCCATCAGTTTGTTTTGTATATAATACTTTTTTATCAATTTATAATAGTTACATCTACCAAACCTATTCTGCACTAGTCAGGACTGTGCTAACCTCAGTGGCTGTCTACAGCAGACAACTCTTTGTAAAGTGTTATATGAGGCCGGGAAGAAATTGGGGATAAATTGTGCAGACAAATAAAACCTCCTGATTCTTGTGCGCTCAGTGTTTGTAACTGCCTGCAGGGGGAGCTGTTCAGGCTTCTTCTGTCTGTACTGACAGCTGGGATTGTTGGTCTGTTTCATATGTTATTCTAAGTGATCAGCTGCTCCCACAAGCGTGTGCGCTCTGCTCTCAGCTTCCAAACATGACTCAGCGCATACCCGCTAACACTCGCATACGTGTGGACTCGCACAATGCCCTCCTTACACCTCATTCAACTACATTGTTTTTGCTTCCAAGAACAATACAGAGCTGAGCTGGGGGAATAAATAAGAAAACACAATGCAAGTCAATAGTGCAATGCAAAACAACAAGGTCATCTGTGGAAAGTTTGAGGGATTACTTAAAGGACAGCTTCACTGTTGTCAAAGTTGTCCTTTAAATCCCCCCCCCCCCCCTCCATTGTAGCCAGCATACTTAAATACCTTTAGGGCCCACCAGCATCCCCATTACAACACGGCCGCTGGTGTGTGCTGTGTCACTGGTGTACTCTGTCATTTTTTTATTAGGTTGATTTTTTTTTGGAAATATCACAGTGAGTTCCATTGCAGTGTAGTGCAGCGTGACACCCCGCACCACTAAAGCATGGAAATAAGGCAAATAGCCCTGTCTGCGCATTGGGACAATGTTGGCCAAGACTTCCCTACGCAGTTCAACCCACCTGGTCGGAATGGGGTTATAGCCCGACCATCGAATTCCTAATTCTGTAGCCCTGTAAAGCTCTTCACAGCCTTTGGCATTGCATGACATTTATTGCTATGGCTTATCCATGTTCTTCTAAATGGTGGGGTGCTGCCATGAGTACAGATTGGCTATAGGAATAGATAGGTAGATGGTGCTCATGCACACTACACATAGGACTAGCTCCGTCCAGCACTTCACAGCATTTGTGTACTCTGGCTCCATTTATAGCTTGTCAATACCCTGAGTGACTGGGTGCAACCATACAGTGCCTTGCGAAAGTATTCGGCCCCCTTGAACTTTGCGACCTTTTGCCACATTTCAGGCTTCAAACATAAAGATATAAAACTGTAATTTTTTGTGAAGAATCAACAACAAGTGGGACACAATCAGGAAGTGGAACGAAATTTATTGGATATTTCAAACTTTGTTAACAAATAAAAAACTGAAAAATTGGGCGTGCAAAATTATTCAGCCCCTTTACTTTCAGTGCAGCAAACTCTCCCCAGAAGTTCAGTGAGGATCTCTGAATGATCCAATGTTGACCTAAATGACTAATGATGATAAATAGAATCCACCTGTGTGTAATCAAGTCTCCGTATAAATGCACCTGCACTTGTGATAGTCTCAGAGGTCAGTTTAAAGCGCAGAGAGCATCATGAAGAACAAGGAACACACCAGGCAGGTCCGAGATACTGTTGTGGAGAAGTTTAAAGCCGGATTTGGATACAAAAAGATTTCCCAAGCTTTAAACATCCCAAGGAGCACTGTGCAAGCGATAATATTGAAATGGAAGGAGTGTCAGTGTAACGCTCCTGCGTTTTTATAGTAAGCTGGATTTGCAGCTGCAGAATCTCCACTCAGTAGTCATGTAGAGATGTGTTGAAATACCAGATCCAACTCTCCAGACTCATCACTGTGGGCCTGTCTGCTTCAGCATACAGATATACACACACTCAATAAGATGTTCCTGGAGTGATGGGATGTATATGACAGTATGGAGGTGATGTGCTGAAGGGACAGGTGTGAGCAGTGACAGCAATGATAAGCACTTGATAGTAATGTTCAGGAGAGTAGTAGATGGTAATAGGTAGAATGCAGATAGGTTAGTAATCGTGTATGGTAACAGGTGGTGAGGACAGCAGATGACATATACAGGATAGACTAACCCAGTGCAAGGATAGATGGTAGTAGACTCAAGAGCTAGCAATCTATGTAACAGTGCAGATGATAGAATTAGTATGCATAGATAGTAACAGTCCTTAATGTGCAGAGGTAGATAGTGTAAGTTAGTTATGGAGGAATCCCCTGTGGGGTACTTATCACTAGTAAGGTTAGTAAGTAGAGGGGTCCGGTAGTGAGGGAGTGATCCAGTAGCGTGATACGGGATCAGTAGCGAGGTTCCGGTCTGTTCCAGGTAAAGGAGAATAGCTGGAGGCTCCGGCAGCATAAGACAAGGCTTGTGAGCATGCGGTAACATTGAACGAACAATGTGAGAGAGAAAGCCGGCGATTGAAATAGCCGCTCAGAGCGGCGCTCAGCGATGATGTCATCCGGCTTAAAGGTATATGCGTTCCACCTAACTAAAAAGGTGGGACGCAATATGAAGAGGAAAATGGGCAATAAGGGTACCAAAGGTACTAGAATCTTACAGTCAGACCACTGCAAATCTACAAAGACCTGGCCGTCCCTCTAAACTTTCAGCTCATACAAGGAGAAGACTGATCAGAGATGCAGCCAAGAGGCCCATGATCACTCTGGATGAACTGCAGAGATCTACAGCTGAGGTAGGAGACTCTGTCCATAGGACAACAATCGGTCATATACTGCACAAATCTGGCCTTTATGGAAGAGTGGCAAGAAGAAAGCCATTTCTTAAAGATATCCATAAAAAGTGTCGTTTAAAGTTTGCCACAAGCCACCTGGGAGACACACCAAACATGTGGAAGAAGGTGCTCTGGTCAGATGAAACCAAAATCAAACTTTTTGGCAACAATGCAAAACGTTATGTTTGGCGTAAAAGCAACACAGCTCATCACCCTGAACACACCATCCCACTGTCAAACATGGTGGTGGCAGCATCATGGTTTGGGCCTGATTTTCTTCAGCAGGGACAGGGAAGATGGTTAAAATTGATGGGAAGATGGATGGAGCCAAATACAGGACCATTCTGGAAGAAAACCTGATGGAGTCTGCAAAAGACCTGAGACTGGGACGGAGATTTGTCTTCCAACAAGACAATGATCCAAAACATAAAGCAAAATCTACAATGGAATGGTTCACAAATAAACATATCCAGGTGTTAGAATGGCCAAGTCAAAGTCCAGACCTGAATCCAATCGAGAATCCATGGAAAGAACTGAAAACTGCCGTTCACAAACGCTCTCCATCCAACCTCACTGAGCTCGAGCTGTTTTGCAAGGAGGAATGGGCAAAAATTTCAGTCTCTCGATGTGCAAAACTGATAGAGACATACCCCAAGCGACTTTCAGCTGTAATCGCAGCAAAAGGTGGCGCTACAAAGTATTAACTTAAAGAGGCTGAATAATTTTGAACGCCCAATTTTTCAGTTTTTTATTTGTTCAAAAAGTTTGAAATATCCAATAAATTTCGTTCCACTTCATGATTGTGTCCCACTTGTTGATTCTTCACAAAAAATTACAGTTTTATATCTTTATGTTTGAAGCCTGAAATGTGGCAAAAGGTCGCAAAGTTCAAGGGGGCCGAATACTTTCGCAAGGCAGTAGGAATAAATGGAGCGAGTGGTGCTTGTGTGCAATAGGCACAGGACTGGCCCCGTTCAGCCCTTTGAGGCATTTGTGTGCTATGGCTCCATTTATGGGCTGTCAGTAATCCGAACGGCTGGGTGCAGCCATAGGAATAAATGGAGCGAGTGGTGTTCCTGAACGCTAGGCACAGGACTGGCCCCATCCAGCACTTCACAGCATTTGTGTGCTATAGCTCCATTGCACTCCGAATGGCTGGGTGCGTTCATAAGTACAGATCAGCCCCAGGAATAAATGGGGAGAGTGGTGCTCATGTGCACTGAGCATAGGACTGGCCAAGCACCATACAGTAGAGCGTTTATACACAGGCTGAAGGTATTTTAGAATTTGGACTACACGAGGGGGGTAGGGGTAGTCCTTTTATGTTTTTTTTTTTTTTTTTTTTCTGGACCTAGACAAACCTGGAGATAGATGTAAATGGACACAAGTCTGTTTTACATCCAGTGGCATTTAGAACTGCATGGAACTTCCTATCTGCGCCACCTGAAAAGGCAGCCCTGATCAGCAAGAATGTGCGAAAGGGGCCTAACATGTATTTTAAAAAAGAAGAATAGCGCGCAAATGCAAAAGAAATAACTACCAAATCTGAAGACAATCCATAAATAAAAATGGGGGTTTGGTCCCACCATATGGCCATATCGTGCTCAAGCCCACTACTGCGTCAAAGTACCCCATTATCAGTGGGTCCTACACTATCCATGAAAAAGAGATGAATCCAGCCTTTCTTACCCTTGGAGATAATACTCCTTGCTGGGAAGGATGTGCAAATGCACTACAGGGGACTCCTCCTATATCCACTTGATGGTGGACACTGATTGAGTACAGGTGTGTGTGGGGGGTGGGGAGGGTTGCTCAACCTCGATAGTCTGGTCAGACCGAATACATAATAAACAGGATAAAAATTTGGGGGAGCATACCCATGTATTTCTAAAGCTGCTGCAGCTATGAACCAAGAGACATGTATATTAAAAAAGAAGAATAGCGCGCAAATGCAAAAGAAATAACTACCAAATCTGAAGACAATCCATAAATAAAAATGGGGGTTTGGTCCCACCATATGGCCATATCGTGCTCAAGCCCACTACTGCGTCAAAGTACCCCATTATCAGTGGGTCCTACACTATCCATGAAAAAGAGATGAATCCAGCCTTTCTTACCCTTGGAGATAATACTCCTTGCTGGGAAGGATGTGCAAATGCACTACAGGGGACTCCTCCTATATCCACTTGATGGTGGACACTGATTGAGTACAGGTGTGTGTGGGGGGTGGGGAGGGTTGCTCAACCTCGATAGTCTGGTCAGACCGAATACATAATAAACAGGCAAAAAATTTGGGGGAGCATACCCATGTATTTCTAAAGCTGCTGCAGCTATGAACCAAGAGACATGTATATTAAAATAGAAGAATAGCGCGCAAATGCAAAAGAAATAACTACCAAATCTGAAGACAATCCATAAATAAAAATGGGGGTTTGGTCCCACCATATGGCCATATCGTGCTCAAGCCCACTACTGCGTCAAAGTACCCCATTATCAGCTTTAGAAATACATGGCACGTACACATACATTGCACATCCTTCCCAGCAAGGAGTATTATCTCCAAGGGTAAGAAAGGCTGGATTCATCTCTTTTTCATGGATAGTGTAGGACCCACTGATAATGGGGTACTTTGACGCAGTAGTGGGCTTGAGCACGATATGGCCATATGGTGGGACCAAACCCCCATTTTTATTTATGGATTGTCTTCAGATTTGGTAGTTATTTCTTTTGCATTTGCGCGCTATTCTTCTTTTTTAATATACATGTCTCTTGGTTCATAGCTGCAGCAGCTTTAGAAATACATGGATATGCTCCCCCAAATTTTTTGCCTGTTTATTATGTATTCGGTCTGACCAGACTATCGAGGTTGAGCAACCCTCCCCACCCCCCACACACACCTGTACTCAATCAGTGTCCACCATCAAGTGGATATAGGAGGAGTCCCCTGTAGTGCATTTGCACATCCTTCCCAGCAAGGAGTATTATCTCCAAGGGTAAGAAAGGCTGGATTCATCTCTTTTTCATGGATAGTGTAGGACCCACTGATAATGGGGTACTTTGACGCAGTAGTGGGCTTGAGCACGATATGGCCATATGGTGGGACCAAACCCCCATTTTTATTTATGGATTGTCTTCAGATTTGGTAGTTATTTCTTTTGCATTTGCGCGCTATTCTTCTTTTTTAATATACATGTCTCTTGGTTCATAGCTACAGCAGCTTTAGAAATACATGGGTATGCTCCCCCAAATTTTTTGCCTAACATGTATTACCATACATGTGAGAATTTCCACAACCACATAAGCGAGGTGGATGGAGGAATCCTTCCCGCTGTGCTATTGTATTCTGACAGCAAGAACTCCTCTGCTGTCAGAATACACTGATCGGCTCTGCAGCCAATTGGTGGCAGCCTCTTGCCAACTGATGGCAGACAACATTCCTGTTGATTGTTGAATGTTGGCTGGAACGGCCATAGATGGATTCAAAGTTGGCAGGTCCCTGTTGAACCTGGCAAATATTGATGCATCTGTGCCAGCTTAAGTAGTCCCCTAGGGCTTTGTCACACAAGCAATCCCTTCCCCACTGAGATCCCTTTATCAACAGGATTGCTAACCAAACAGAAGAAATGCTCACCTTTTGCCAATCAATTTCTGCAGCATTTCAGCCAGCCTGGGAATCACACCATAGGAGCAGATACGTTTAGTCTTTAGTAGTCCTCTTGCTGGTGAGTTACTGACATGGCTCATAAAGCTGAACCCCAGACTTATATTATAAAGAAAAAATAAAGATATATTTTTATTTTAAAATTTTTTTTTACATAAAACTACTATAAACACCAGAATTTGATTGAAAGTAGTACTTTGCGCCAACCAGATGTCCTGCTTTCACATATGCTCACAGGAGAGGAGAGCAGAGAGATGAGCTCATCAATTGTTTGCTGTTCCTTTACTATGCAGTCACAGTACATGGAGGTGACTTAGCTGTGTTGGTGTTCCAGTCTCTCCCCTAAAAAGTTTAAAGTCAGCAGCTACAAATACTTTAGCTTCTGACTTTTAATATAAGGATACTTATCTGTCTAAGGATTTAGCGCTGGCCTCACCTGAGCTGTTTCGTCAATCGGCTTCAGGTCCACGCATCGGACAGCCAGCTTCCAACGGTACAAGCCGGAAACGGCGAAAGGATTTCGGCTCCAGCAGGATGGATGTCCATGAGCGGATGATGTACACTTCTCCACACTGGAACCTTGTTTTATGGGCATGAATATATGCTTACTAATGTGAGTGCATAATTTTATTCATTAAACCTGTTGCATAAAGTCTACACTTAGAGGCGCCTCTGTTTGTCTTTGTTTTAGCCCTGTGGAACCCCTGGCTTTGGTTTCTGGATGGCTGCCCTACATGGTGGACTTTTTCTCCCCCTGTGCAATTAATGACTTTTAACTCTATGGACTTTTGGTTCGATATGTGATCAAGCGCCTGTTAACATTGTGTATTCCAACGGCACATGCCCACAGTCTTCTAGGACCTGTGATGTATCCCAGAAGGCTGTGGAGGAAGGAGGCCAAACTTCCGCTTGGATCACTGAGGCCAACCGGCCAGAAGTGAGGGAGCAGGCACCTGTCAAAATCAGGTACCCACTCCCCCCAGCCCCGTTTGAGTGGAACTTCCCCATTTGGGTGATGTTCCCGCTTTCCAAAGCTCCTTCCACCCCCTTCCCTGCTGATAGGATGACATCTTTGGGTGGGCGGCGGAGCCGCGAGAGGACACGGAGTGATCACAGCCTCTGCCCTGCCAACGGTAGGAGTTCTGTGCAGGGGAGGCAGAGATCAGAATAGGGAAGAGTTATGTTAGAGAGGAAAGGGGGGGCAGACTGCAGGGGGCATTGTAAGAAAGCTGTGTTTGCTAGGGGCACTGTAATATAAAGAGGGCACTACTCTGTAAAGGGGCATTGTAATCATTACAGTGGAGTTCCCTTTATATCACAGTATCCCCCTTTTACAAAGCAGTCCCCTTTACATCACAGCCCCCCTTTACATTACAGTACCCCCCTGTACAATGCAGTCCCCTTTACATCACAGCCCCCCTTTACATTGCAGTACCCCCCTGTACAATGCAGTCCCCTTTACATCACAGCCCCCCTTTACATTACAGTACCCCCCTGTACAATGCAGTCCCCTTTATATCACAGCCCCCCTTTACATTACAGTACCCCCTTTACATCACAGTCTCCCTTTACATTACAGTACCCCCTTTACAATGTAGTCTCCTTTACATCACAGCCTCCTTTTACATTACAGTACCCCCCTTTACATCACAGCCTCCCTTTATATTACAGTACCCCCCTTTAAAATGCAGTCCTCTTTACATCACAGCCCCTATTTACATTACAGTATCCCCCTTTACAATGCAGTCCTCATTACATCACAGCCCCCCTTTACAGTGCAGTCCCCTTTACATCACAGCCCCCTTTACATTACAGTACCCCCCTTTACAATGCAGTCCCCGTTAAAATTACATTGCGCCCTTTACAGTGTAGTCCCTGTTATATTAATGTAAATTAGACTGTACTGTAAAGCGGCACTGTGATGTAAAGGGGGGCTGTGATATGAAGGGGAACTGAAGACACTGATATAAAGGGGGGACTGTGTTGTAAAAGAGCTGAGGACAAACTCCTTGAATATGAATTGCCCAGCCCATGGTGAAATTTGGCTGCTGTGAAACTGGTCCCTGGTGCCAAAAAAGGTTGGGGACCGCTGCTCTATGGGTAAACTGAAGATTTAAAATAAAAAGTTTTACTTTTATTTACCAAATATGTATTTTATCCTGCTGTAAAAAATATCAATTGGGAGTCTGTAATCTGATGATTGTTTAGTATTGAATATGTTTTTCTCTTGGGTATATTTTTGTATGCAGTATATTTGTGTCCAGTGTTCCTGATAAGAAGGATCTTCTATACATCAGTATGTGTGTGCGAGCGTGCACACAAGAACATCTGCTCAGTTCACAAGGCTGCGTCATAAAACATGTGATAGCTGTTTTTACTGCGAATCGTAGTTGATAAATGAGGTGTAATGGAGCCACGGTTATCGTCCACCAATTATCACTTGCTGGATGTTGATATTATGTGCTCATTAGTACCCTATAAAATATTTCCCAGAAATGTCCTAGATTTCCTGCGTTAGCTCACAGCATGCTACTGGTTTGGAATGAAATGATAGGCTATGCAATTATTATGTAAAGTGGCAGTATTTGTACAAGGGGGAATAAAAGATAAATCAACCCAAAGCCATTCTTTCACTGGAGTCACCCACTGCCATGTTTTACTTCAGCAAGAAGATTCCTTGTCAGAGCCCCTGGCCACTGGCATTGCCAGGAAAGGAAGTCTCATGCATCATGTTGGGTTGTGTGTAATGTAAAGCAGGGATCCTCAAACTACGGCCCTCCAGCTGTTGTGGAACTACACATCCCACAAGGCATTGTAAAACTCTGACATTCACAGACACAACAAAGCATGATGGGAAGTGTAGTTCCTGAACAACTGGTGGGCCATAGTTTGAAGACCCCTGATGTATAGGAAGATGATCCACCACGCTGTACATTTTCATTTTTTCATACTTACCTTTTTCAGATGTCTTAAGGTCAGTCATGTGATATGTTGGGTCCTTTCAGCAGAGGGCTGTCCCCTAGACACAGAGATTAACGATTGATACATTAACATCAGTACCACTGTCTGCATCCGTACTCTGTGAATAAGGGCTTTGTGGCGACACCCCTCAGGGCCAATGACAGCATTCTCCATAGTCTTCCAGGTAGAGTGGGGAAGGACCTGGGATCATACGAAGAAGAAAATTTGGGGGATGAAAAGGTAACATAGATTGTAATTATACCTTACTGGGGGGCCTGGTCTAAGAAGCCCTAAATGGCTAAAGTGACTGTGCTGAAAATATGCTGCTAAAATGGAAATGAACTCATCTCCAATCTCAGCAACCCAAAATAATTTGTTGAACATGACCACTTTGCTTTAAAGGGAAGTATGTCCAAAGCTTTTTTGGCCATACCTCTATTCTGGGTCACATGAGTGCACTTAGTTCTGCTCTCCTTTGACCCAGATTTAGCTAACAGCGAGTTAAAGTTCACTGCCGATGTTAAAGAGCCAGTCAAGGTTCTGCAAGGATCCCGACAATAATGTTGGGATCCACCCAGATGCTTGACTGGCAGTTGATTCAGCTGCTGAGAGCATGAACCAGCCGCTCCCACCCACTCCACAGCCTGGTACTCCAGTGAACGTTGGCGGGGCAGAGCAAAGAGCTGGTGACTGACAATCTCCACTCTCTGCTCAGTGAAGACCGAGAATTGAGTGATCAGCAGTCATTTGATTGCTCAGTTCTTGGGTTTTCTAGCTGGCTAAGGACAGTTCCAGCATTGTGCTAATGAAGGTATTCTCATCAATGGCATAAACAGTAACTCACCCTAGCTCCACCGCACTGTGGGAAGATAAAGAGCTAAGTGTCGGTGCTCAGGCTGAACGTCCAAACCAAATGTTATATGAATAAAGCCGGCACACGAAAAGTCTTCTTCCAAGTAAAATGATTTATTCCAACATGAATAGCGGTGACAACATGACAAATTCTGATGCGTTTCGGCTTTACGCCTTCCTTATAGCATGTACATGTACAATAAAATCAAACTTGTATAATGTGAAAACTGCTCCTAAAACTAGGGGCAGTGCATACTTAATTGCAATTAAAATCAATACATAACACCAGGGGAGGGGTGGTGTGTTCAAGTCGGTCAAGGATCAAGGAAGGTGTCCCATAGGAAAACAAACATTAAATGCCAGTCCACACTTATGCGATGACAGACACCGCATGCGACTCGGAGCGCACCGCTCCTACAATCACACGCAAAGTCTGTGCGACACAAACAGCCACACTGATTGCATGGGCGAATCAGAGTCGCACCGAACATGCACATGCCCTAATTTAGGTTTTTTATATTCATCAATGCACTTTACACCTCCGGCTCTGTCTAAAATACTGCTCCATAACAGAGCAGGACTTCCAGGTATGGGAGAGCATGTGACCTCTTCTGTGTGGCAGTGGTCCAGCCTCAGCAGTCATTCGGCATGCCAAAACACTGTCTCTAGGCGGGGGCATCACTGTCATCCACCCAGGTAAGGTCTGGTAAGATAAGAGTGGGCTGTTACTGAGTACACCTTGCTGGGGTGTGACGGGGAGGGGATATGAACAGGCACTGTCACTTCATTCTAAAAAGGCTGGGGACAGGGGCTTTTCAACATTACTGGACATAAGTGGAAGCGTTGCTGTGTCCACCCTCCCATGGATCATCACAGCTGACCAAAGAATCCTAGGGAAAAGAGCTCCTATTGGTTTCTGGGAGTGTAGTGTTTTTTGACACTGAACAAGGCTGAACATGCTAAGGAGGAAGAGTAGCCACATCAGCTTTAAAGTGTTTGTTAACCCACCATTTCATATTCCTGATACACTATAATACCAAAAGTATTGGGATGCCTGCCTTTGCATGTACATGAACATTATTGGCATCATAGTCTTAGTCCGTAGGGTTCAATATTGAGTTGGCCCACCCTTTGCAGCTAAAACAGCTTCAAGAAGAAGAAAGGTCAAACATTCCCATAGACACACTCCTAAACCTTGTGTACAGCCTTCCTAGAAGAGTTGAAGTTCTTATAGCTGCAAAGGATGGGCCAACTCAATATTGAACCCAACGGACTAAGACAGGGATGCCATTAAAGTTCATGTGCGTTTAAAGGCAGGTGTCTCAATTCTTTTGACAATATACTGTATGTAACTGCTGTGCTATGTATTTCTATGAAAAAGTATCCTTTTCTCTTTGTATTGCTTGCTTTGTGTAAAATCTCTGGTGTTGCTGTCAGTCCCTCTGCTTTCCTATTAAAAACTGACCACACTAACCAGGAGAGCATACTGTGGTTAATTCTCTAGATGTATTTCTATGAAAAAGTATCCTTTTCTCTTTGTATTGCTTGCTTTGTGTGAAATCTCTGGTGTTCCTGTCAGTCCCTCTGCTTTCCTATTAAAAACTGACCACACTAACCAGGAGAGCATACTGTGGTTAATTCTCTAGCTGTGCTGGGAACACAGTGTGCTCTCCGCCAATGATCCGACTTGTCCTGACACGACTCTCCTGCATTGCCTTCCACTGAGAAGCTCAGTGTTCTGCTGTGTCTTCTCCCCCCAGCTCTTATGCAGCTGAGAACAGCGGGAATGTGATCACTTATAGAAAAAAAGAGGAAAAAGGGTATTTATAATGTTTTTTTTAAATCTTTACATAAATGTTTTGCCTTTCATTTATATTTTAAACTGAATGGGTTTTTTTACTTGTTTTACAAGGTGATTGTTTGCAATCCCTTTACGTACTACTCTGTGCCTCTCTTACTGATTTCTCTCCTTTCCGGAAAAGAACTTGGATGAGTTTTATCCATGGCTGTAGTGGGAATTTTGTGTCTTGCCTGGAATCGCATTTTATCAAATTGTCATTTTAGGGCTTATCTCAATAGAAGTGGCTGGAGTGTACCAGTACTGGCCACCCTCTTGTAGACACATGTTTATAACGTTATATTTTGTCAATTTGGAGAAGAAAATGTATTTTAATTTCCAGCATAGAAAACAGGGTGCTGACATGTTTCACACAGATGTGTCTAGTCATTGAATAATCCAGAGGAGCCGTTTGACAGTTTATCAGCGTGATGTATATTGAGCCAGGAATGCATTTAAACAGCACTGAATACCTGATATTGCTAGATGCTGGCTGTTCTGAATTTGATAGCAATAAGAAGTTGATCAATGTAACAGTCACAATAAATCAAATTGATTAAACTTTATCTTTCCTGATTAACCATTTATTATGTGGTGGAAATCATGGGGCTTGGTGCATAGAAATGTGCTTCTAATGAAACTGCAGAGCACAGAGAACCTCGCTGTGCTTAAAAGCACATTTGCGGATATTAATATGCGCCAAGCGTCATTGATTTCCTTGCACTGAAAATACGATATGCAGCTCTTTTGTATAAAGAAATCCCGGCGCGCTCGGCGGCAAAGAGTAAAACAGGCACAAGCTGTGTCACGCTCATTGCCAAAAGTCCTGCTCCAACACAGGGCTCTTGTTTATTTATAGTCAGGAAAGAGGGGTTTACAGTGGGAGGTGACGACTATACAACACAACTAATCACACACATATATACATTCAAATGTTCAATAGAAAGGGATGTGTATGTTCACGAACGAGCTGAGCCGCGTGCATGAGTTTCCCGCCGTTGGGTGCACGAGGAATCGTGCTCTAAGGCGAACAATGACCCGCGTGTAGTAAAATGCCCGCCAAACACTATACAATAGAACTAGTGTGTATTCTCATGAACGCAGCCCCGCTAATACATGTGCATGCACTCCTGTCTTAACCTGTTAGAGTGAATCCTATATAATATAGTTCATAAAAACCATATTTGATAATGATTATGCTACTGTTCCAGTAAATGAGACTATATCTGCAAAGGAAATAGCAGCAGTATTTTAATCATGTGGATCGAGCATAATAGAAAGCTACCAGCTAGGGATGCACCGAAATGAAATTCTTGGCCGAAGCCGAAGCCGAATAATAATGAAATGCTTGGCCGAAGGCTGAATACCGAACGCGGTGTTTCGCATTTTTTAACATAAAATATGCCCATTAGCGTGCCCCTTAACATAAAATATGCTCATCAGAGTGCCCCTTAACATAAAATATGCTCATCAGCATGTCCCTTAGCATAAAATAAGGGGCACGCTGATGGGCACATTTTATGTTAGGGGGCACTCTGATGGGCACATTTTATGTTAGGGGGCACGCTGATGGGCACATTTTATGTTAGGGGGCACTCTGATGGGCAAAACAAAACATTTAAATCAGCGTTGCTCTTAACATAAAACATGCCCATTAGCGTGCCCCTTAACATAAAATATGCCCATCAGAGTGCCCCTTAACATAAAATATGCTCATCAGAGTGCCCCTTAACATAAAATATGCTCATCAGCATGTCCCTTTGCATAAAATAAGGGGCACGCTGATGGCCACATTTTATGTCAAGGGAGCACTCTGTTGGGCACATTTTTTTTCTTTTTTTTTTTAAGGGGCACTTTATAGGGCACTCTAATGTAATGAGCATGGCAAGTGGCAACAACATATGGCAGTCTGCACACTAATGCTTGTGCAGCTACCGTATTCTCCCCCAAATGTGCTCAGCTCCACATACCTGAACTGCAGCCAGGTCGGAGCCAAAAGCCGCGAACAGGGGGGCGGGGCGTGCACATAGTGTCAGGCTCGCTGGACCTAGTGTGAAGGAGCCGCAGTCAGGAGCAGGGGGCGGGACGCGCGCGTGACGTCACACCCCCTACTCGCGGCCGGACAGGACACCGTCGGCGTGTGAGAAGGGAGCCGGGAGCCACAATGAGGAAGGGGAGCGGTCCGGGCAGAAGCTGACATTGTTCGGCACAAAATTATTCGGCCTTTTGACTTATTTGGCCGAACACCGAAAGTGCTATTTTCTCTATTTTCGGCCGAATAATGTTCGGCTGCTGAATATTCGGTGCATCCCTACTACCAGCCATTATTCCAGCTAAAGGGCAGATATCTATCAAAACGATAATAATTCTGCATTACAAACATATCTCCGCCACTGAATACTGGGGCCCCGGCTGACTGATATACATTTGCGTGGTGGACTTAGCATCGCACTGCCATAGATCCGGAGCAGCGGTCGCTCGTTCGCATAGCCGCTCAGAGCATTAATCCTAATAAAATTTTCACAACACGTAAAGTGCAGGGTTTTGGTGGTCCAGGGTTAGCAATGATTCCATTGACAATTTAGATTTACTCTCTCTTGCTCCTGACATTGGGAAACTCTATGGTGTTACTCTTAGGATGTGCGTGTGTGTGTGTCTATGCACAGTATGTATGTGTGTGTGTGTATTTATATAGTATATATCATTTTTTAGGGGACTTTGATTGTCAATGCTGAGATAACATTAAGGTCTACTTGGTTTACTTTTAAATTAGTTTTCTGTGCTCCTCTGAAGTCAGACCTTACAGAGCTCCTCACATGTTCTGTGCGATGTTATGCTTCCAGTAGCCTGTGGAGTACAGCTTCTTCTTTTTGTGCCTATTACTATCTCATTAGCGCTGTCTTCTGAGCAAGTTAACATCTGGATGGTGTCAGGCACAGCTCCAGCCAAAACCTCCATCAGTATGTGATGGGGAAATCTCAACAGCAGGGTCACAGATTGTAAATAAATACATTACAAAGGATATATCCATTCCCCACTCTGTTCAATACAAAAAAAAAAAAATTTTTGATGGAAGTTCAGTACTACCACATTGTTCACTGGGCTTTATGTTTGGGAGACTTTAAGCACGCCAACTTTGCGGTTCATTATTAATCAGTATATGATAATCCTGAATCAATCCGAAAAGTAATTTGTGAAAAATGATACACAGAGACATAAGAGCACTTCTTGGATAAAATATTATACCAATACAATATATAATGAGCCAATTAGTAACATCATAAGGTCACATATGAACTCTTCTATAATGGTTTGCTATATACAATAAGGTTTAACGACCTAGGCAGGAAGGAAATGTATACAGACCCAGGCAGCAAAGAAGTCCCTAAACAACCTTTTTGTTGGGGTTACAAATGGATCTATTTCTCTGTATGGACTTATTCTTCTGTTTATCTTCTGCTCCATTACATTGTGATCCATGGCATGAAATTATGTAACAATGGAAATATGTATGTACATATAATTCAAAACAAACCCAAAAGTAAGAAACCCCTAAAATTAGTATAAGATGTGAGCAAAACATAAATTACATGAAAACTGACAGATGACTGTCTTCATTTATGCTTTTAGGAGGTAAATTACAGTATCTGGTTTGTATATCTAAAAAGTTTACTCTGAAATGTCTACAGTATCTGAGAAGATCCTAATCTGTTTAGCAGGCTTAACTTGTTTAGTAATAGTGAATCTGGGTTTGATGCATTGTGATATACATGAGCATAGGTGGTCTAGATTTTGAGCAGTAGTGAATTCCAAAGTTGTAGGTTCCTCACGGCTGGTCAACTTTTGTCAAAGGCATATGCGGTGGTTGTCCTGTCAAAGGTGTAGCAACTATAGTAACTGGTCAATAAGGCCTCACACTACGTCACTTAAGGGGCGACTTGTGAAATCGCATGCAGCGCGACTTTGGCGCCACTTGCACGGACTTCATAAAATGAATGTCTATGCAAGTCGCTCCAGGTCGCCCCGAAGTAGTACAGGACCCTTTTTCTAAGTTGGAGCGACTTGTGTCGCTCCTATTAGAATGGCTCCTGTACCAGTCAATGGACCGCGACAGTGCGTGAGTTGTCAGGCTGACCAAGTCGCCTGACAAGTCGGACTAGTGTGAATGGACACTAACAGTGCATTAAATGCAGGAGATGTTCTCTCTTCTCCCATTCTCAGATCTGCCTGATACATACCTCCATTTTCCTTTTTCTGAATTTTCCAACCTTTTTTTTTTTTTTCCCTCTTATCTCTGTAGTTGCCCATTTTGTGCATCTTTCATTTCCAGCACAGGCTACTAAATGGCGTCAGCTTTTTGTAATACAGACTTGCATGATCAATCATCCAAACCTTGAAGAAGGGTAAGAACTTGAAAACCCATTGCATGTACATTTTACTAGTAAAATTATTACGTTTTCACAATTGTAAATTTGAGACCATTCATTCATTTATGGCTCTCCTCACTAATCACTAGAGTGGCTGCAATTTACAAAGAAATAAAAAAAGTTAGGTTTTGACTAGAGATCGACCGATTATTGGCAAAGCCGATATATCGAGGGCCGATATGGACTTTCGGAATCGGCTTTTTATTTACAGATATTTCAGGGAAAGTGCTTGTACCAGGGTGATGCCTGCAGCCAGAGGCATCACCCCGGCACCGGTGTCCATAGCCGACGGTCGGCTGTCTTGTAATGACAACCGATGCGGCTAAGAAGCCGCTCGGCTGTCATTCCAAGGAGCGGGAGGGGACATCCCCTCCCGCCGCCTTCCGCGGCTCGCCCAGGTCTCCCATCCCACCGGGAGACCCGGGAATCCTACCTTTTACCGCCACCGTCTGACCCGGGTCTCCATTTCTTTGAATTCGGCGCTGCCACGTTCCCCGGAAGTGATGTCATGACATGACATCACTTCCGGGTACTGGCGGCGCCGAATTAAAAAAAAACTTACAGCATTCAAAACAGCCAAACTGGGCGTTTTGAATGCTTAAGTGCAGAGGAGGGGTTTGGGGTCTTTTAGACCCCCAGATCCCTCCACCACAGTACCTGTAGACATTAAAAAAAATATCGGCCAATACCGATACCCGATGACCAAAATATCGGTATCGGCAGTAAAAAAAACGATATCGTCGATCACTAGTTTTGACCATATACTTCGACTTGTGTCTTTGCACATTGGGCTTGAATTTTTTTCTAGTTAGTGCCTGTTGTGTCTCTCTGGATTCTGTTTGTACTAATGACTCCTGTACTCTGTGATTCACAATTACAATATATTTATTAATGAATATTTATGTATTACCTTTTTAGTTTTAGTTATTGTTTACTGATCTGTGATAAAACGTCTTAATTTAGGCAGCTGCTGGCTATATTTTACAGAAGTTATTTTTGTGTTGCTAAATAAACTTGTGTAGGTGCGTATATCCAATTTGCTTAACTTTTTTCGGTATGTGAGAGACAGCAAGGCTTCTACAGTGGGTGGGTTTGGGACCTGTCCTTTACATATGGGTAAGCAAAGGGGGTCCCCAGATCTACAAGGTACTGACTGTGGAGGACTTGTGCGCTACAGCAGTGGAATAAAAAAAAAAAAATGAAGCCCCAAACTGGTAGACCGGTAGACTGTGCTTCCTGTATTCAAGGTCCAATGTTCAATATTGACTTCCACACAAGCAGCTTTGCAGTAGAGATTTGTAGCAGCTACAAATCTCTCCGTTTGTTTTTCCTGGTGATTTGTAGCTGGCTGCACAGTTGGTGTGACTGAATACAATGCCTAATTAGGTAATGTATGTGAATAAGGCCTCTTGACCGTGGGTGCTCGAGCCTATTTAATGTCGATTTTGGCATTTTGCCCCTTCCGCTGGACAGCCCAGGTGCCGAGTAGAGCCTCCCATAGACATAAATGACTTAGCACAGCTGTACTGCAGATATACAGTGGTGCTAATGTAAACATGAGTATGACACATCGGCCGCTGTATACCCACAATACAGTCATGTGCAGCCATTAATGTCTATAGGAGGCTGTACGCAGCACCTGGGCTCTCTGGGTGAGAGGGATTCCATAATTGTTCATTACACCATAGACCCCAAAGGTAACAAGTTAGCGTGTTTTGGGGCCTAAAACCTTGTCTCAAAATAACCTTGTGTAAAAATACCAAACAAATTGTTCGCTTTGGTCCTTATAAGACCTCCTGTGTTCTAGCTCCCTTGTCACCTCCAGGTGAGCATGCTCCTCCGGAATCTCTTACTCCAATCTGTCTGATTATCTCCTGCTCTGTCCATCTTTAAGTGTTACTAAACCCACAATGGTAAAATCAGTCTGTATACTGTATGCAGTAAAGCATGTGTAGCAGGTTTACCAGGCATTGGGCCTGATATGGGTCTGCCATTGTTACCGGTGACACCTTTAGCCCATTTAAGCTGAATACCCAAGTGTGATAGTTGAGACGATGACCATTCCGGCATCTTTGGTTTGTTTTGTTTATTTGAAAATGAGGATGGGAGAAGGGAATGAGTGGGATACTCCTCTGGCTCAACTAGGTACAACTGGGAAATGCCTGTTAGCGCTGTCTTGACGCCAGCTGGATGCCGACCAACGCTTACTGACGCTTGAAAAATGCTTTATTACTGAATTGTGCTAGAACTTGACTTGTAACCCTCTGGTTAACTCAAAAGAACCTGGACTGTAGTAAAACTTGACTCTTGATACTCTGTTAAGCTCAAAAGTCCTGTGAACAGCTCCCTCCAGCCCTTCACTGACTGAGGTAGCTCCTTGTAACTGCTTGTACTGCTGCAACTCTCAACACTGTACACTGCACGCTGTACGCATTAACTCTTCAGGGCCCAGCTGCTGGCGCCCCCTTTACACTTTCAGGGTCCTCTACTAGGCACCCCCTCTGAACTTCAGGGTCCTCTCACTAGGCACCCCCTCTGCACTTCAGGGTCCTCTCACTAGGCACCCCCTCTGACACTTCAGGGTCCTCTCACTAGGCACCCCCTCTGACGCTTCAGGGTCCTCTCACTAGGCACCCCCTCTGACGCTTCAGGGTCCTCTCACTAGGCACCCCCTTTGACACTTCAGGGTCCTCTCACTAGGCACCCTCTTTACCGCTAGCTAGCTCCAGCATCCCTTGGACCTTCACCAGAGCGGCCCCCTCTCAGCTAGGCAGACCCCCAGGGGAAGTTACAGTACTCACAAACTTCTAATGCTTTCCTGAAACTGGGCCCCCTCAACTCCGCTGGTCCTCGGCACACCGGATCCTCTCTGCAGCCCAGCTCTCTTTGTACCCTCAGGCAAGCCGCCCGAGACGCCCGATCCTTCTGACAGGAGGAGAGACAGTCGTACTCTCCCTCCTGGGACTCTACTTCCCGCCAAAGACGGTGCGTCATGTCTTCCCCCCAAAGTTATATCCACTCCCAGAATTCTGTGCGGCAGAATCTGCCTTCCTGGGGTAGATACAAGCCTGAATGTGCCACTGATTGGGTTTCCTCCACTGCCCAATGAGAACCCTCTCATGGAGCCAGTGGGGAGACTCCCCTCTCAATGGCAACACCTGGGAGACATGAGAGCCCAGCTGAAAATCAGGCCCTGCTGTTAGGCAGCCAAGGCCCACTATGCTGTACTTTTGCCTAGCACCTACCTTGTAGGGTGCTACACATGCTTGTTATACTCACTGTGAAACCTAAGGGTTTATTCCTGTGCATTGTGTAAAAAGGCTGTTTGATCCTATCTTATCTGAATCTCCCCTTCTTTCACTGCCACCAATCCATCTTCTGATAGAACAGAGGCTATGGAGACAAGCTACACATGCTCAGTTTGGTGTGTATTGCTAGAGAGTTTTATTTTTTCTTCTAAGGAGAGTGCATGTGATTAGCATAGGGCCAATCAGCACTGTCTAGACAGAGGGTCGAGGGTTCTGCAGCCTTATAAGACAGAGCAGAATGAAACCTCTACTACAAGCTTTAACCAGACACTGATAGAAGTCACAAGCCTGCTCTGACTGCTGATGATAAAAGGTATTTAGCAGTTTATATTTACTAAAATAATTAATGTTCTGTGTACTGTGGGAGACCAGATCTAGTAAATGCAGGGTCCAGGGGTTTAGTAACACTTTAGGCAATCCCTGAAAACCCATCTCTTTAGAGAAGCCTATCCTGATTCTAACTAACTGTCAGGAACCATGAATCAGACCGAGTGTCAGGTAACCATCTGTCAGGTAACCACCAAAAGTTTGGCTAATCGGCGCATTCGCGCGAATACGCATGCGCGGCCAACTCCGGGCAAACTCAACCAAGAATGTGCGCGCGCCAATGCGCACGCGTGCACGCAGGACCTAACGGCGCTTGGCTAATCAGCGCATTCCCGGCCAACTCCGGGCAAACTCAACCAAGAATGTGTGCGCGCCAATGCGCACGCGTGCACGCAGGACGTAACGGCGCTTGGCGCCAAACGGCCTATTTAAGCTCAGCAATTAGTCACTAGCTGCTGGATGATCTTCAGCTTCCCGTGTTCCTTGTGCTTTGTTTTTGCCTGCTTATCTTGGATTTCCTGTCGCCGACCCGGACTGCTTGACCTCGACTCCTCTTGATACCTCTGGCTTCCTGACCTTTTGGCTTGTCCCTGGACTCTCCTCTGCCTTCTCCAGTGTCTGACCCGGCTTGGCTCTTGACTCCGCATTACCAGTCTCCTGTGGGCTACCCAGCTTACCTCTATTCCTGCAGCACACCTGCCTGGCTTGCCAAGTGTTCCAGATCCTCCTAGGACTTACCACTCAGTGGCTGCAGCCGCCATTTGGCCATCCCAGCTGCTTCGGGCACAGCACTCCCTGTCTCAGCTCCAGGGGTGCTCTGCACCTAGCCACAAGGGGAGCCCTCTCTACACTCCGGCTTCAGATCAGGTACCTGACACCGAGACAGAAAATGCTGTAAAATCACATCGTTAATGTAATGGTAAATAATGGTACAGAACAGTAAACTTGGTCAAAATAAAAGCCAGGTGTCAAAAGCCAAAACAGGAAGTCAGACAAGCCAGTGATCATCAAACCAGAAATCAGCGTAATCGGAGGCAGAGGAACAGGACCAGGAACCAGAAGGGACGTCAGCTGGGCAAAGTCTTTTACAGGAACACAGCAGAGAAACTCCAGATATGTTGACCAGGCGAAGGCAGGAAAGGAATGAACAAGGCAGCTTAAATAGCCAGAAGAGGCTGGCTGTAGGTGGGACTGATGAG
Source organism: Pelophylax lessonae (assembly GCF_965119305.1). Classification (NCBI taxonomy): domain Eukaryota; kingdom Metazoa; phylum Chordata; class Amphibia; order Anura; family Ranidae; genus Pelophylax; species Pelophylax lessonae. The sequence continues at coordinate 74,028,454 of NC_138780.1, forward strand.
CAGCTAATGACAACCAGGTGAGCCACTGAGGAAACAATGACAATTAACTGACAACTGACAACTGAGCACAGGGAAGAGAGCTGCTGCGAGCCCTGCCTTGACAGTATCCCCTCCTGAAGGACCCCTTCCCCCAGAAGGGCACCAGGTTTAAGGGGAAAACATCTATGAAAAGCACAAAGGAGGACAGGAGCATGTACGTCCGAGGATGAGAACCAAGAGCGTTCCTCCGGACCGTACCTGTACTCCAATGAACAAAGTACTGTATGTGGCCACGGAACCCACAGGAATCATTGATGGATTGTATCTCATTCTCCTCATGGTTCTCAACCTTAACCTGGGCGAGGACGTGGTACTGAGGTGGTGAAGGGGTTGCACACCAAAGGTTTTATTAAGGAAACAGGAAATACATTTGAAATATACATGTTAGAGGGAAGGTCTAATGCGTAAGCCACTGGGTTGTTCATACGGAGAATAAGGAAAGGCCAAAGGTGCCAGTTTCAGTGAGGGAACACAGAGTCAGAGTTTTATGACAGAAGAGATGACAGCCAGACCCTGTCCACAACCTGGTAGGAAGGCGCAGGTAGGCGTCGGTGGTCAGCATGGAGTGTGTACCTATCACTGGCACGTTGCAAGGACTCTCAGACCTGCACCCTTAGTGGAACAGAGATCACGGAGATGCTTCTCTAATGCAGGAATTCTTTGAGGACAAATGTGTCGGGCAACATGGATGGCTGGAAACCATAATTCGCCATAAACAGAGGCAATCGGGAAGCGGCATTAACAGCACTATTGGGAGCAAACTCCATCCAAGGTAACAGGTCTGACCAGTTGTTATGGTGGTCAGAAATATAGCAACATAGGAACTGCTCCAAGGCTTTGTTGGCTTGTTCTGCGGCCCCATTGGACTGTTGGTGATACACCAAGGATAAGGAGAGCTGAATTCCCAACTGTGCACAAAAGGCCCGCTAAAACCTGGACACTAACTGGCTACTCCTGTCCGAGATAATAACTTTGGGTAGCCCATGTAACCGAAAGACCTCCTGAGCGAAAATGGATGCCAGTTCTTTGGATGTAACCAATTTCTTAAATGGAATACATTGAGACATCTTCGAGAACCGGTCAACCACTGTAAGAAAAGCTGTGATAGACCAGGAAATAGACCAGATGAACTGGTTCTTCTCAGGGTGACTAGCTGCTTTGGAAGAATGGTATGTCTGGAACAAAGCAGTGCAGAGATTCTCTGGGACAAAGCATCGGTCACAAGGTATTTCAGCAGGAGAATAGATCTGAGCAGCAAGAATTCTGTTACCCAAAGGTGAAGCGAGACTAGTGCGAATAGTGACTAGAATGCAATCTGGTGGTATCACAGGAGTAGGAACCGACTCCATCTTGGAAGAATGAGGCCATGTAATTGAAGCTTGGCAGAAAAAGAGCCCATCGTGGCCTTCTGGGAGATAAGTGTTTAGCCTCTGACAAGAATGTTATATTCTTATGGTCAGTCAAAATGATGACCGTCACAGCAGTAGCCACGAGGAAATGCCTCCATTCTTTAAGAGCTAAAATGATAGGTAGCAATTCTCTGTCCGTAATCTTGCAATTGCATTCTGCAGGAGACATTGTCTTAGAAAAGTAGCCACAAGGTAGGACATTGAGACAGAAGGGCACCTACTCCAGTCTCAGATGCATCAACCTCAAGAATGAAGGGTGACATACGATCAGCTGAAACAAAGGCAGCCTTGAGAGACTCAAAGGCTTTATTGGAATCCGGACACTAATTCTGTGGGTTGCCCTCCTTCCTGGTCATATCAGTCAGGGGTTTGACCAGAGAAGAGAAGTTACGAAAAAATTTCTGATAATAATTGGCAAAGCCAAGAAAACGTTTTAGTGGACGTAGACCTACGGGACGAGGCCACTGTAGCACTGCAGATAGTTTCTCTGGGTTCATCGAAAAACGGAGTAGAATCGACATAACCCAGAAATTTAACCTGTTCATGATGGAACTAGCATTTCTTCAACTTACAATACAGCGTATTATCTCTCAACCTCTGTAGCACAAGGGAGACATCTGTGCGGTGGCTCTCTAGGGATTTTGAATATATGAGAATATCGTTGAGATAAACCACCACATATTGCTGCAACATGTCTCGGAGGACATCGTTGATGAATTCCTGAAAGACTACAGGAGCGTTGCAGAGACCAAATGGCATTACGAGGTATTCGTAATGTCCAGGTCCTGGTATTAAATGCAGTTTTTCATTTGTCGACATCCCTGATCCTCTCAAGATTATATGACCCTCTCAAATTGAGCTTAGTGAAAACAGTGGCTCCCTTGAGGCAGTCAAATAATTCTGTAATCAATGGAATCGGATAAGCTTTCTTAATCGTGATGTGATTGAGACCCCTATAATCGTTACAAAGGTCTCAGTTCACCACTCTTTTTTTCCACAAAGAAGAAGCCAGCGCCGGCAGGAGACGAGGACTTGCAGATGAACCCTCGAGAAAGTCATTCTGCAACATAGTCCTACATGGCTTTATCCTCAGACGACAAAGGGTAGACCCGGCCATTAGGGGGCATGGCACCAGTTTGAAGGTCAATTGCGCAATCATCTGTCTGGTGTGGAGGCAAACTACCAGCTTGACCTGTGTCAAAGTCATTAATAAATTTGTGTTACTCCTTTAGCAAGGAGGAGAGTGAAGAGGTGCACAAGACGTTAACCACTTTCTGAAAACATGTCTTACTGCATTGTGGTGACCAGGAAAGAAACTCAGCATGATGCCAATCAAAAGATGGGTTGTGCCTCTGTAACCAAGGATAAGCAATGACCACCGGGTAATGAGGTGAAGAAATGACTTGAAATTGGATTATCTCATGGTGCAGAGCACCTACGGCCATGGTCACAGGGCAGTCTAATGAGTCACATGGGCAGGCTGTAAAGGTCCCCCATCAGTAGCCTCAACAGCAAGTGGAGTGGCATAAAGCTGCAGCTGACTCAAGTGCTTAACACAAAGGCACTGTATTTGAACAGGCCTGCAGCCCCAAAATCGATTCGAGACCTGTGTATCGATGGACGACTCAGACCAAGAAAGGGTAACCGGAACTAGAGGCTTGTCCTTCAGGATAACTGGAGATGCAAAAACACCACCTAAGGTCTGTCCCCTACAGGACCTCAGGTTAGGGCGTTTCCCGGACTGGTTGGACAAGACTTCAATACGTGACCTGCCTGGCCACAATAAAGGCACAATCAAAAGAAGGCATTAAAAGGTCCTGTCCTCCACAGTGAGAGGTGGGAAGCCCAACTGCATGGGTTCTGCTTTGCTGGCGGACTCAGTACCAGGAGGCATGGGAGGCAAGCATGGGAATGCAAAGCTCGGAGCCAAACGTACAGGAAGCTTCCGCAAGGGCTCCTTTAAAGGAAGCTCTCTCTGAGTCTGGAGTCAATGAGAATGGCAAACATGATTAACTTCTCCAGATCTGTAGGCATGTCTCGGGCTGCTATCTTATTTTTAATGTTATCTGAGAGACAATGGGATAAAGCAGCCACAAGGGCCTCATTGATCCAAGTAGCCTCTAATGCTAGGGTTCGGAATTCAATGGTGTAATCGGCAACAGTTCTCATACTCTGTTTGATGAACATGAGGCTCTTGGCAGTAGAAGTGGAACGTCAAATACCCTTTTAAAGGAATCCACAAACTCAGGGTAACTCAGGACAATGGGTTTTTGCATCTCCCATAGAGGGTTTGCCCAAGCCAAGGCTCTATCAGAAAGCAAAGAAATAATGAAGCCTACTTTGCTTCTGTCCGTGGGGAACGCCTGGGGCAGCATCTCAAAGTATATCCCAACCTGGTTGAGAAACCCTCTGCATTGAACTGGATCGCCCCCAAAATGCTGGGGAAGCGGGGCAGAAGTATACATACCTCTTACAGAGGTAATATTCAAGGCGGGTGCCTGCGCAGAGACTGGAGCAGCAGCAGGGAGGGCCTGCAATACTGGTTGTACCGGAACAGCCACAGTGGGGGGATCCAGGTGAGCAATACCAATCAGGAGCATCTGTAACGCTATGGCAAACTGATCCATGTGGTGGTCCTGCTCATCGGATCTGGAAAAAATATTACCACTAGGTGGAATGCCTGCATCATTTGAATTCATGGCCGTCGTCTACTGTCAGGAACCATGAATCAGCCTGAGACAGAAAATGCAGAAAAATCACACCTTTAATGTAATGGTAAAATATGGTACAGAACAGTAAAAGTAGTCAAAACATAAGCCAGGGGTCTGAAGCCAAAACGGGAAGTCAGACGAGCCAGAGATCAGGAAACCAAAACTCAGCATAGTCGGAGGCAGAGTAACAGGATCAGAAACCAGAAGGGACGTCAGCCAGGCAAAGTCTTTCACATGAACACAGCAGAGACACTCCAGATATGTTGACCAGATAAAGGCAGGAAAGGAATGAACAAGGCAGTTTAAATAGCCAGAAGGAGCTGGCTGTAGGAGGGACTGATGAGCAGATAATGATAACCAGGTGAGCCACTGAGGAAACAAATGCTGACAATTATCCAACAGCTGAGCAGCCTTAGCACAGAGAAGAGAGCTCCTGCGAATCCTGCCCTGACACTAACAAACTGTTTTTTTACTTTCTCCATCAGCTCATCCCCCACAATTATTACCTTATGTATTACTTGACCCTCCCTCTTAGATTATATGCTCTAATGAGCAGGGCTCTCTGTATTGAATTGAATTGTAACTGTACTGTCTGTTTTCATTTTGTAAAGCACTGCACAAACTATTGACACTACTGTATGTACATTTTGTATATTAATAATAGGAATAACAGTAATAATAATAATAAAACTGTACTCTCTTCATCAGGGCTTACAGTAAAGTGAAGGTAAAGGTCTTTGTTGGTATAAATTCTGAGGTAGTATCTATAAGTGCAAAGGCTTCATCGGCTATTGTTTTTAAAACCAAAAGTGAAACACACTGAACTGTTACCTTAAGTATCTATGATGGAAAAAACATTTTTGAAATCTAGAAACATTTCCTGGACTTTTTCTGAAATGCTTTAATAGGCCAAAGACTGTGCTCTGCATGACCAAAATTCAGGTAACACTGGATCTAGTGACCCCAATCCACATTTCAGTTAGTCTTCATGCACACAGGATGTTTTCTAAACTCTTCTAGAAGCCTTCCTCCTAGCAGCAGTGTTTTGGCAAACAAAAAAACGCTTGATGAGCGTTTGGACAATAATTCATTTCATGGAAAAACGTACAGTGCGCATGAGGTCTATTACTTAGATAGGCAGCTACAAATCGCTGGCGTGCCATGGTGAAGGTTGGTGAACATGGAAAAGACGTGCATATATGGAAGAGAAAGGAAAATTCCCCTATTGGTGGGACTTTAAGGGCACTCAAATATTACATATAAACAAAATAAGTTTTGAAATAACATTTATTGAAAAAATATTACAAGAAGTTAAAAAATGGCAAGCTTGGCGTAATACATCACATCAGCAGGCGAATAGTGACCACATAACCCCAGGGTAAAGACCCAACGCATTTCGGAGTGACAGTGATTACTCCTTCTTCAGGGGTGACCTTGGATAGTGGTATATTCCGCTGTGTTGATTTCAAAGAGTAAGCCTGCCCGCATATTGTTAAAAACAAGTAGTCAGAATGCTCAGATCGAACACCAAGAAATGCTGTTTAGAAGTATCAGGGGAGGTTCTTTAGTTAGACACAGTCTCAAAGGAAAGATCTCAATAGTGTATGCTGTCCAGCCTATATATAAGCTGGGTAGGGACAGCTGAAACCCAAGGACTGGCAATCCTTGTATGTAAAAGGGATTGTATACCAGCGCTATGGAGTTTTCATGTGTACTGAATCAGGCTTAAATGGTGGTGTAAGCTGCCTCCAACCTACCTCTGAGGTAGTAAAATAGAAAAAGTTGCAAAAATGTTGGAACTGGCGCTACCACTTTAAATCGTGCATGTGCAAATAGAAAAGAGCATATAGTGCTAAAAGTGCACGCTATAAGATATAATATAAAATAATATAATATAAAGTGCTACGTGCTGTTTATGGGCTGTGCTTAGTGTACCATACTGTAAACATCATATGTTATACATATAAAGTGCCGAGTGCTGATAATGCCAAAAACCGCGTGTAGTGATTAAGGAACCAAATAAACAAGCAAAGTATGGCGTCGGTAGATGACCCACCAAAACACCGCTGCTTACCACACTCTTTCGGCCGATGCCTCAACACTTCTCGGTCACTAAAATAAAGGATAAGCCTCCATTGCGTAGCATATGTTATGTCAAACGAATTAACGTAGCATCCACTCACAGTTAGGGAGTTCACTGTCAGCTTGAGAGGTGTTCGCCGGACCGCTTACGCGTTCCACCGGCTCAAACCACCGTTCCCGGAAGTGACGTATTGACGTACACAAACCACGCCCTACGCGTTTCGTCATACGACGTCATCTGGAGCGTGCCATCCATCTCTACTCCCGGTCTTTTTATAGGCTGGGATGGCGCCATCTTGGTGTACCTAATTTGAGACCGAACACGGCGGCCATCTTGGTGCACCTATCCCGTAGCCTAGATAATATTTATTCATCATGTGAACTCCCTTCATGCTGTGTTTGCCGTACGTATAAAACAATAATCTTTATTAAAACAACAAGTACGACTAAACATAAATGGCTATTGGTAATTAAAATTAAGAATGGAATTAAAAGTTTAAAATAGATTGTGCTAAAGGTGATGTGTCTGGTTTAATCGGTAGTGAGCCGATGACCAGTAGTGCCGTGATATAAATAAAAGAATACTCATTAAAATAATTTTATTATAGTGACAATGAGATCTAGTGATGTGTGTTGGTTATACTTAGTATAATATAAGTTCGTGGGCCCACGTGTCTACGCAAATAGTGCAAGACTATAAAGAAAGTGCCCATACATGTACCAATCTAATCGGTGAGATAGAAATCGTGCTGAAAAATTTTTTTTTTTTTTTTTCCTGTTGTTTTTTAGAAACAATATTAGTTTTATGAAAAAACTGTTTCTCAGTAAGTCCATCCGCTGTAATAGAAGTCCATATCTTTGTAAACTTTCATAAAAATGAAAATAAAAATAAAATTATAATGAAAAAATATATGATAAAAATCCATTATGAATCCAGGCTTTTCCAGAGGACCCAACAACGTTATGCGGGGGAACCATATAAATTAGAACATTCCAAGGTAGGTGAAAAATAGGTGAAAAAATATATATATGTATAAACCCATAATACCTAAAAATTGTATAAAGGAGAATAAAAATATAAAAACTGTATCTTTTAAAAGACAAGGAGCTGTGATTCAAGTATTTTCATAAAGAAGAGGACTGAATTCCTTAAAAAATTCCTTAAAAAACCTTAGGACCCCAAAACCCTCATATTAAATGAGGGCCTATAGGGAGGTTATATCAAAAAACAAGGATTAAAAAGGATTAAAAGAGGATCAAAAAGGGGCAAGGCCACAAGGCTTAAAAGATTAAAAATCAGTAATAAAACAGTTCAAATCTATATCGATATTCAAGCCTTTAGGTTGGAGGGTCTGCATCTGATATATCCACTTTGTTTCGTTCCTCGACACATCTATTTTCTTGTTGCTTCCTCTCCAGTTGTTTTTTATTTTATCAATGGCGTCCTTGATTTGATACAAGGATTATCAAATCCTTGTATGTGTCTAGCCTCATCAAAATGGTGGAATCCCCGACTCCCTGTGTTCCCGGCAAGTGAGCAATATCTTTACATTTTCAGCCGCCAATTTTCAGTGGCCATTATTGGGACCTTTTTTTTTTTTTTTCTATCGGCAAAACCCTTTTTTCGGCCAATATATTGGTTCATCCCTACTCGCTACTATAGCTGTTGATTCTGTAGCTAACCTTAGAAAAAGTCAACAACTCATTTGTTGACCTACAAATTGTTGGGAGTTTCTGCGACACAGACCTTTTTTTTTTTTACTCCAATTTTATCCTAGCAAGAAAACAAGGAGAGCGATACTGTAACTGCTACAAATCACCAGTGTGACATGGTTCTTAGTAAGAACTGAGTAGAGGAACCCTACAGGTTTGGAATGCTACTGGAATGGTACTAAAACTTCATTCAGTAGTCAACACTAAACTGTGGAGGTAAGACCTGAGGTATGGCTGTTAACATACCAAGTTTGTTATAACAGCTCATGTCATATTGATTGGAAATAGCCTTGGTCTGTGTATAAATTGTTTGGTTCACTTTGTTAATGGTTTATGTGTGTATGGTTATAGGCCTTCACTGTATCAGTAAGCAGCATTTTTGTACATTAAGAATTAAGTCTCTAGTATCGTAATTTCAAAGCCAGCTCATCTTGGTTGGAGCCTGCGATCCCTCTGTAGCTGTTGGATTCGCTTTGACCATTTTAAAAGATAGACAACACACCATTTGCTATGTTGAGACCTCCATAATCAGCAGCGTTGCCCTTTGTTACCCGTGACTAAGAACACTTCCCCCTCAAACCCTACTACTTACCTATACTCTGTACTTGCCTTGGTTCCTATATTGCCCTTCTCACATGTGTCCTTACCATCCGATATGATTTCCTGACTGTTTGGTATGGGTTGTTACACTTTCCTAATTACTATGGGTTGTTCACTTGGCCCCTATATTCCCTGTCACGGTTGAATCCATAGTTGTTCATTTTTTAGGTAAATCCAGATAATATAGGGCTGAATGAATCCTAGAAGTTGGTGGCCAATGCTCATAAAAAATTACAGCTGGCACATAAATTTTAAAGTTTTCTCTAGTTGTCATCAATGGAACTGGCCCCTGAAAAAAATCTGAAAAAACCCTACGGGCTCTTGGATTGAACAAACTAGCTCATGAATTCCAGATTAAATTGTCCATGTCTGTCCTATAGGGGGTTATTTACTAAAACTGGAGATTGCAAAATCTGGTGCAACTCTGTATAGAAACCAATCAGCTTCCAGGTTTTGTTGCCCAAGCTGAAGTTAGAAGCTGAATGGCTACCATGCACAGCTGCACTAGAGTGCACCAGTTTCAGTAAATCTACTCCATAGTGACCGCTGTCTTTAGGTAATTGTGGCTAATGATTTGTATGTTATACAGTAGTTAACAGTTTGACCTATTCTTTCTACGGGCGGAACACATTCCTTGTATGGATAGCTTAAAGAGGGCATAGCTTTTGTGTATGATGGGTAGAGTTTGTGATCCTTTTTAGCTTCACAGGGAGTCTTTTTCTCCCAAGAGTCGGAAAGCATATTACTAGAGTAGCAATTTTACATTTGTACATTGTCTAAATGCATGTAAATAATTGCGTTTAGGCAGCCCATTTATTTTGCATGAGCTACCAATAAAACCCAGAATGTCCAAAATCTGACATGACCATACACTACCACACATTGACATGTGTCCCTTCACACGACAAGGCAGGTGAATTGGAATGCCACTCAAAGTAAATGGCACCACATCACACCAATGCATGTAACACATGTTAGTGTAACGCAGAAGGGATTTTGCCCTTAGTGTTTTGACATAGAGAATTAGAGTGCTTGCCTTACATAGGGCTCCCCTATGTCCAGTCCTAAACTCTAAATTCCTGCCCCTCAAAATGAAAATCCAGGGAAGGCTTATCTGAATTTTGACAGAATCATTGCATTGCTGGCTGTAAAAATTAAAGAGAACATGGTAGGACAGTTGGCCTTGCTAAGGCTCCTTTCCAGCACTGGAGGCTACTATCGTGTGACTTCTATAGGCAGTGCTATTGTAGGGCAGAGCACACCTGTGTACTGTGATATGTCTTCTCCAAGTGAGAACAGCCAATGGCAGCTACCAGTGCTGTGGATTAGCCACAGCTATGCCAAGTGATAGCCATCCTGACAAATTCCCTTTAGCATCTAAGTACAGAGGACCTGCCATGGGGTTCAAATAATCAGCAGTTGGAGTTTATTTATTCTGAATAAAACTGCTATCTTTTATAAGCAGAAAAATGAATCTGATGACCCTGTGATACATATGATGTTCTATGTTAGATTTTTTTTGCACAGTTTATAAACCGGAATTAGCCTAAGCCCTGAAAATAGTTTTCCAGAATCAGCATATTCGGCGTTATAAAATACAAGAGGGAAGTAGTGGTGGCAGCATATTCTGCATACATCTGTGGTGAACGTCTGTACCCACCAGACTCCACCACACTTAGTGACTCATTGGTGAAGAGTTGCTTAACTAGCCACACATTTATAGATTACACGGTCTACTCAGCAGGGGCGAGTCTGACTATTGTTATGTCTGAGGCACGGACTAATATGGCGTCCTTCTCTTGTCCTGCACAAGGCAGTTTGTAGTATGTCAACCATCCCGGTACTAGGAAGAGAACCCCATTCTTCACTAGCGCAATTTCAGCTGTTTGGCATGTGGTAAAGAACGCTCTTTTGTTGTATTGATTGCAAAAAATGTTTTTGTTTATATAAAAAAACTTTGTCTTTGAATAGATTTATATAAATACTTTTATCTGTCATCCAGGTAAAATGGTGGGAAAACTACTGTAGATAAAGTCATCTTGCCCAGGGATGTGATCATTTACTGATTCTTGCAAGCAGGATCTTACAGGCAGGAAGATCCTGAGTAACGCCTGTTCAACGTAAATGTCAACATCTTTCTTCCAGCAGGGATGCCCAGCTGCAGCATACAACCTCCCCTAGATGTGAATGGCTGTGCAATGCTGTACTTATGTATACGCCAGTGCTATCATAAACACAATAGAATGTTTTCTATTTTTTTTTTTTGCATATGTATGTGCAATACTCCTGTTTATGATAGCACCGACTTATACCGGGATTCAAACTATGGCCCTCCAGTTGCTCAGGAACTACAATTCCCATCATGCCTAGTCATGTCTGTGAATGTCAAAGTTTTACAATGCCTCATGGGATGTGTAGTTCCACAACAGCTGGAGGGCTGTCGTTTTAGGATCCCTGGTCTATCGGATCAAATGACAGTCAAATGAAAATGGACAGGCAGTCCATTTCCATCCAACTGCCCATAGAGAAGAGCGGGCTGGGCATAGCGAAGTGGACACGAACCTGTCAGCGAGGACCAGCTGACAGATTCCCCGCGGAGCAGGAGGATCCGCTGGACGGAGTCCGCCCCATCTGAAAGGGGCCTAAAGCTTAAGGCCCCTTTCACACATACGGTCAGTTCAGTTCATCAGTTCAGTCACGTCAAAATGTATCCGTTTTTCATCCATTTTTCATCCGTTTTTCGTCAGTTGTTATCCGTTTTTCATCCGTTTTTCGTCAGTTGTTATCCGTTTTTCATCCGTTGTCATCCGTTATTCATCCGTTGTCATCCGTTTTCATCCGTTTTTCGTCAGATCCGTTTTTGTGACGGATGAAAAATAGGGCATTCATCTGTTCAAAAAAACGGACATTGACGGAAGTGGATGAAAACGGATGTTAACTGCTGATCATCCGTTGTCATCCGTTTTTACATAGAGATACATTGATGTCCGTTTTTCATCCGTCAACGGATGGATGAAAAACTGACAAACGGACAGCATGTGTGAAAGGGGCCTAAAGCTTAAAGCTGGCCATAGGTTGTTCATTATGAACAATCTGTAAATTAGAATTTTCTTGGATATAGACCTTGCTGGTCTCTTGTCCATACACATGGGAACGTTTTGCAGGGATTTACTGATTCGTAATTACATTGTAGCCATACCTGGTATAAAAATGACTACAATTAAAATTTTTGAAGTCTGCCCTCAAGTCTATAAGGACTGCTATAAGGACTGCTGGCCTTATATCGTACAAATAGTTGCCTGCAGTTTTTTTGTCGTGTGTTTGAGGTTATGTATAATGAGATGAAAACTGAAACCATCTTTCCAGAAACTCATCAGTGACACAAATGAAGTGTGGTACAGACTAGGCCAGATAGCAATCTGCAGCTTTACTTCCTCCCTTGTCACTGATGTAAATATAGAGGGGCAGTCATGTGAGGAGACAGCAATACCGAGTGTGTCACTCAGGCCTGCTGCAAGACGTGTCACTGGGTCGAACATTGCTCTTATCTGTAGGTATGTACCTATTGCTATAAAAATGACATGTCACTTGTTCTAGGTAACTTACATTCAATGAATGCGTTTTAGAGCAATTCGTGTTTACTAGAAAATGTGGGAGAGGGTGATGTTGATTGCATGAGCTTTTTGTTATTATTTTGCATTTTTTTTTTTGGATTACTGATTGTAGAGGGGGTATTCCAGGAAAATACTTCATTAACAACTAGTGATACAGTACTACATGTACAACAATGGACATGTCTAAAATGAAAAAGTAGTGTTGATGTAAAAGGCAAAAAAGCAACATTATAAAAAAAAATGACACAATTAGGTAAGCAGGGAGACAGATGGAAATAGATAGGAGAGTATGATGCAAGAGGCAAAGGGGACAGATGGGGACTAATCAAGATAAAATACAAACCATAGGGCAGAGAAACAGGTGTGTGTGTGTGTGTTTGACCTGGTTGTTGTCGCTTTGTAAAAATGGAGCAATAGGAATTGTCTCTAAGGCTCGGTTCACATTGGTGCGATGGAAGACATCGCATGTGATTCGCACCGCACTGATTGTATGGCTGAGATCGCATCGCTTTTGGACCAAACTCGTGCAGGACCCTTTTTTTGGTCTGCACCAGAATCGGATTGCATGTTCACACCTATGCAATCTTCCTGTCCGAATTTACAGTTTGCACTGCGATATACAAACTGATCTGTGGGTGTCATTAACTTTGTATTGACACTCCCAGTAGTTCACATATGACATTGTGAACTGCCTGCGAGTCGGGTGCAATGCCGGAACCCGCAGTGGATTTGCAGGGTTTCCCTCATCCCACCAATGTGAACCAAGCCTTATTCAGCTTAAATGGGCACCATGATCTATCCAGCATTATATACTGTACACTTAATGCTCATCCATGTCTTTATAAACTTTGCTTTGTGCACTGGTCCAAATCATTTGGTGTAGGGGGGATTATGGTTGTTTTTCACAGGGTTATTTAGGGCATCAGCAAGAAAATATATTTTGGACAGTTTCATGCTCCCAACTTTGTGGGAACAGTTTGGGGATTGTCCCTTCCTGTTCCAAATTGACTGTGTACCGGTGCACAAAGCAAGGTCCATAAAGACATGGATGAGCGAGTTTGGGGTGGAGGAAATTGACTGGCCTGCACAGAGTCCTGACCTTAAGCCAATAGAACACCTTTGGGATGAATTTGAGTGGAGACTGCGAACCAGGCTTTCTATCCAACATCAGTGCCTGACCTCACAAATGCGCTTCTGGAAGAATGGTCAAACAGACTCACTCCTAAACCTGGTGGACAGCCTTAACTGAAGATTAGAAGCTGTTATAGCTGCAAAGGGTGGGCCAACTCAATATCGAACCCTACAGATTAAGACTGAGATGCCATTAAAGTTCATGTGCATGTAAAGGCAGGCGTTCCAATACTTTTGACAATATAGTGTATGTACCCCCATCCCTCCTACTCCACCATATCACTTCAACGGGACTTTAAAGGGACACCATTAAAAACTATTATATATTTTGCAGCTTGGACCAACGTAGCTATGTATATACCAAACCTCGCTGACCTCCTGGAAGCTGGAAATCACCACTAATCCAGAGATCTCTACTTGCAGCGACTGCCTTGCTGCATTCTGAACACAGGAGGTTGGCAGCTCAGCACCAGGGCCATTCAAAGTATACTTTGCATTTATATATTGCATATGCATACAGTATCTCACAAAAGTGAGTACACCCTTCACATTTTTTAAAATAATTTATTATATCTTTTCATGTGACAACACTGTTGAAATTACACTTTGCTACAATGTAAAGTAGTCAGCGTACAGTTTGTATAACAGTGTAAATTTGCTGTCCTCCTTAAAACAAAAATCAGCACACAGTCATTAATGTCTAAACATTAATGTGTTGGAGCTGGAGAGAGTCCAGAGAAGGGCAACTAAACTAATTAGGGGATTGGAGGACCTTGACTATGAAGAGCGTCTACAATCGCTCGATTTATTTTCCCTGGAGAAGAGACGTCTGAGGGGGGACATGATAGCAATTTATAAATATCTTAATGGGGATCCCAGCTTAGAAAAAAAGCTGTTCATTCGAAGGGATTGCATGAGGACTCGAGGGCATACAATGCGATTAGAGGAGAAGCGTTTTAACCACAGGCAACGTGGGGGGTTCTTTACTGTTAGGGCTACAAGATTGTGGAATTCTCTACCACAAGAGGTGGTTTCTGCGGGTAGTATGGTGGCTTTCAAAAGACTCTTAGACTTACATCTCAAGGATCAGAACATTCAGGGGTAGAGAGGTGTGAGATGAGTACAGCCACACACACCTACACAGGTTGAACTGGATGGACTATTGTCTTTATTCAACCTCACCTACTATGTAACTATGTAACTATGTAACTAAACGGCGGGCAACAAAAGTGATTACACCCCTAAGTGACAATGTTCAAATTGGGCCCAATTAGCCATTTTCCCTCCCAGTGTCATGTGACTCGTTAGTGTTAAAAGGTCTCAGGCGTGAATGGGGAGCAGGTGTGTTAAATTTGGGGTTATTGCTCTCTCTCATGCTGGTCACTGGAAGTTCAACATGGCACCTCATGGTAAAGAACTCTCTGAGGATCTGAAAAAAAGAATTGTTGCTCTACATAAAGATGGCCTAGGCTATAAGAAGATTGCCAAGACCCTAAAACTGAGCTGCAGCACAGTGGCCAAGACCATACAGCAGTTTAACAGGACAGGTTCCACTCAGAACAGGCCTCGCCATGGTTGACCAAAGAAGTTGAGTGGAAGTGCTAATCGCCATATCCAGAGGTTTTCTTTGGAAAATACATGTATGAGTGCTGCCAGCATTGCTGCAGAGGTTGAAGGGGTGGAGGGGGGGTTAGCCAGTCAGTGCTCAAACAATACACCGCACACGGCATAAAATCGGTCTGCATGGCTGTTGTTCCAGAAGGAAGCCTCTTTTAAAGATAATGCACAAGAAAGCCCACAAACAGTTTGCTGAAGACAAGTAGACTAAGGACATGGATTACTGGAACCATGTCCTGTGGTCTGATGAGACCAAGATAAAATTTATTTGGTTCAGATGATGTCAAGCGTGTGTGGCGGCAACCAGGAGTGGAGTACAAAGACAAGTGTGTCTTGTCTACAGTCAAGCATGGTGATGGGAGTGTCATGGTCTTTGGCATGAGTTCTGCTAGCACTGGGGAGCTACAGTTCATTGAGGGAACCATGAATGCCAACATGTACTGTGACATACTGAAGCAGAGCATGATCCCCTCCCTTCAGAGACTGGGCGGCAGGGCAGTATTCCAACATAACGACCCCAAACACACCTCCAAGACGACCACTACCTTGCTAAAGAAGCTTAGGGTAAAGGTAACGGACTGGCTAAGCATGTCTCCAGACCTAAACCCGATTGAGCATCTGTGAGGCATCCTCAAGCGGAAGTTGGAGAAGCGTAAGGTCTCTAACATCAACCAGATCCGTGATGTTGTCATGGAGGAGTGGAAGAGGACTCCATTGTCAAACTGTGAAGCTCTGGTGAACTTCATGCTCAAGAGGGTTAAGGCAGTGCTGGAAAATAATGGTGGCCACACAAAATATTGACACTTTGGGCCCAATTTGGACATTTTCACTTAGGGGTGTACTCACTTTTGTTGCCAGCGGTTTAGACATCAATGGCTGTGTGTTGAGTTATTTTGAAGAGACAGCAAATTTTCACTGTTATACAAGCTGTGCACTCACTACTTTACATTGTAACAAAGTAGCAAAGTGTAATTTCTTCAGTGTTGTCATATGAAAAGGTATAATAAAATATTTACAAAAATGTGAGGGGTGTACTCACTTTTGTGAGATACTGTAGATTGCATGTAAGTTATACCTGACAGAAAGGTGGTCATGTACTTTATTGTTAATAATTGGAAGTTGTAGTAGAGGCCGATAGAAAAGAAGTAATGCAGATAAGTTTGCATTAGCTTGACAGTGCAATTTCAAGTCAAAGTCCACAGAACAATTTGAATAAAGCAAAAAAAAAAGAACTCCTGACCATTTACCATATAACCACATAGAACATAGCCGATCCAGTGTCCCAGTTCAGTCCCAACCATGGACTAGCTCAAAATGAAGATGTTCACCTGTTTTCACTAGGTTCAAAAAAGGATGAATTGTAGAGGGATTGGCTTGTTTCTTAAGTGCATATTTAATATAAATAGAAAACTACACAAAGGTAATGTAGGAAAAACAAAGAAAAAATTTATAAAACAAAGAACAGAGGAGAATATTGCAATTAAGAATGAAAAGAGGGGAGGAAGGTGTGAGAGGCTGAGAGGGCTGAAAGAATTGAGAAGGTCTCCGATGCCCAGTTTAGGGGGCGCAAAATTCTGTTTTATTAAATATGCACTAATACAGACATCAGATGACCACGTACCCGACCCAATTTCAAATTATTTGAATGAAATTGGGTAACACAATGAGTACTTGTGCATATATACAATCACTGTACTACCATTTCTGTTGTCCTCCACACAGTATGACAGTATTGTATATTTTAAAAAATCTGTACATGACTAATTCTATGTTATACCAGTTGAAGTCATTTGTTTTAAAAGTGTAGTCTATCCTTTTCTACCCTTCTGTTCAGTCATTGAGCTTATGACATACCTACCAACATCACTGTCCCCACTCCTTTACTATGCATCTGAGGCTGTGACTGAAACCGTCAGAAATCATGTCATGTGTCATGGCCTTCATTCATTTTAGTGAAAAGACAGACTTAGTAGATGGTAACCACTGAAGTGAATGGCAGCCTCTTTGTGCATACTGCAGTGCAGCTAGGTGGATTTCTAAAGATATTAGCCACAGTGTAGTGTAGTGTCTAGAAGACCTCACAGTGAAGATGACAGCAACAATGTGGTAGGTAGGTATTTACAGTCAAAGTGCTGAGGAGACATGGGGGTTCGAAAAGTATAAGTGCCTTAACTGCAATAATCAACAAAGGCTTGATGGACTTATGAAGTTCCTTTTCTACTGCTTGGCTTGATGGAGTCATGAAGATCCAGGCATAGAATTCTTAAGCCTAGTACACACGCAACGATTATCAGCTGACCGGTCGTCCGTCTTTTGTCCAGAGTGGTGTTTTGTTGGTTGGAATGTGCCTAGACTGCACACGAATTTTCTCGCCCAACAAAATTCTACTTCAGAAGTGATGTCATGTGTTGGTTTGCTTTCTTTGTGTTCTTTCTTCTCTGAGCATGCCCGGTCTTGCTCATAAAATTTTTCCCTGTCGAAATCTGTACTGACTGCAAGAAAATCGGCGGACAAAAATGTTGTAGCCTGCACACCAGATTTTTTTGGGCCGAAAAGTCGGAGTCGGTTGTCGGAAGCATCATACTAACAAGCCGAAAATCGACAGATCGGTCGTCGGACGAAAATTCCCTGCCGATTTTCGACAAGTGTTTACGAGGCTTAAGAGTGCTCATCAACAAGCAAGCCTGTTCGTCTACCAGCCATATAATTTGAAATCTGTAAAAATAGAAACAAAAAGAAGGTCCAACTGTGGAGCGAGTGTGTAAGCTTGTCTTTTGAAGTAGGGAGTTGGATCTTCTTTGTTGTGATTTGTTGACAACGCTGTTATATCAGTATTTTTGTAGTTTATTATTCCCATAAAGTGTTGTTTCTTAATGCACTAGGCTTTTGCGCCCTCCTGTCTATTTTTAAAGTTTTCTGTTAGATTCCCAAGTTTGAAGTGGGCAGCATTGACAGAGTGTATGCCTTTGAAGGCACACCTGGAAACTAGTACTAAGATTACAGTCCTTATTTTCTGATGTCTGAGGCTCTGGAGCTGTGGGGTGTATGAACATACTTTATAAGGAATTTGAAATGTCGATTTTGGAGATGTTCTTCTCCAACTGAGTAAAAAGACCAATAATTTTATCCCTGGAAAATCCCAAATATGCTTTCGTTGGTCCAAATATTCACATCACAGTTATTTTTATTGGGTGGCCTACTATCAGAGTTCGAAAAAAAGAGGGGGTGCCCTTTGGGTGGGACTTTATATGAGGTATCTACACTAAGTAACCACAGCTAAAAAATGGCAATGAATGACAAAAAATGATTTATTGATGCAATCGTACATGAATGTAACAACAATAATAAAATATACAGCATACTGGGCATGTGACATAGTAGAGGCAATAGTACAAATAAATAACATATGTTGAACTCATATACTGTAGAAACTCGACGCGTTTCGTGAGTCTTAATAAGCTCAATTATCAGGAGTATATATGAGATAAAATGTATCTAAAAGTAAAAACAGTAGACAGCATGTTAATATACATGATTGTATCAGTAAGTGTGATATTGCAACATCTGTATGTGCAAACCATAATAGGAAAATCACACTCACATGTGGCCCAAAGAAAGATGGTGAATTGATGCTCCCATAAGGCGGCGGCTGCCGTAGTCTAACCGGGAGCTGACAGGACTTGTAAAAATGGTGAACACAATGGGGAGCCAGGCGAGGAGACAGAAGTGTTAGAATAGAATTTCTGTTTGGTAATGAAGCATGGGCTGGAAATAAATCAATATATATCTCTCAATAAAGTATAAAAGTAAAAAATAAAATAATTGTATCACAAAGTGATATCCAGAAAATGAGAATATATGTCTATGTATAAAAGATCTGAGTATATAAATGATATACAGCACATGCATATGATGTATGCAATAGAGTAGATAGAATCTTGGTGGATCTATTAGAGTATATTGAAATGGCAATGCAGCAATTGGACAAATAAAATACTGTGTCACTTGAGTGGTGAACGATGTGGAAAAATATAAGTGTGTGGGAATGTGAAAGAAAGGGAGGGAGTTTTGGAACATAAAAAATATGTGTAGAAACCGAAGAAAAAAAGCCAAATAGTGAAAGGTAGTGATTAAGACTGGGTGGGAATAGTAAGTCCACTCAAGGTGGATGTAAAAGTGGAAAGGAGGATAAGCCTCATCTGGTTAAATGAAAAAACAGAGAAGATCCCTAAGAGGTGGGACACCATAGTGGAAACCAAGGAGGGAAGGAAGTGGAGACATTGGGGAAAGAAATAGGATAAAGGTCCTCACCTGAATACCCACAGCGTAAGCACATGAGTGCAGTCCTGAAGCACCATGTAGTGGTAATGGGGACAGAGGTGTAACAAGTGCACCCACTCATCCAGTGGTAATAAGTCGGCCAAGGCTGACAACCACAGCCACAGATCAAAACACCCGCCAAACGTGCGAGCACCCAACGGCGTTCACACGTGGGGGGAGCATGGTGCCGATATACAGGTGGCCCCGCCCCAGGGGGGAGGGGGCAACCAGGGAGAAAAAACTCCCTGTTCGTATATCGTATATAATACTATAAGAATTCAGTATTATTTTCAATAAAGTATTTTGCATGTAGTGTAAACTTAAATGAAAGCTGTACAATAAAATGTTTTATTTGGTCTGTGTTGAATGACATTTTAATATGTAGTTTCTTTTTCTCCTTCAGGATGGAGCAGGATATTTTTCTGAGCTCAGATGAATTGGATGATGATGTATTTTATCCTGATGACTTTGGCTTTCCTGTTCAGTCTCTGACCCCTTCAGCTATGTTCACCCATAGCCCATCATACACTTGTATGTTGGGGCGTTTCCAGCTGTTCCCCCTCTCTCATTGCTGTGGCCCCGGGTGCAGGATCACGGACTGCGAGGATAAGGCCACCCAGACCTTAGAGCCATCATCCGTTAATCGTGATGTCATGTTACCTTGTGGTGTTGCAGAATCCCCTCAGAGACTTTTTTATGGTAAGCGACTCACACCATTAATGCTGTATCATTTCATCCTATAGAGCAGCTGAACTTGTCTTCTCGCTTTTTACTAAACAAAATCATTCTTGTTTGCCTTTTCCCTTGAAGTGTACATCTAGGCAAAACTTTTTATTTTTTAAGTTTTGAATAGAGCGGAAAATCGTTTGACCCTACACACACATATATAAATATATATATATATATATTCTACAAATCAGCCATAAGATTGTGACTATCGTAACCCTTCGAGGCATGAACTACACTAGACCTCTGAAGGTATGCTGGAGTATCTAGCACCAATTGGGCAGTAGCAGATTCTTTAAATCCTGTAAGTTGTGAGGTGGGGGAACCATAGATCAAACCTGTTTTTCCAGCTCATCCCACAGATGCTCAAGTGTATTGATATCTGGAGAATTTGGAGGCCAAGTTAAATTCAAACTGTTTTCTCAAACCATTCTTGAATTTATCAGATCAGGCCACCTTCTACCTGATCTGATCCTTCTTGATCCAGTTCCGATGCTCACGTTGTAGGCACCTTGGCTATGGACACAGATGGCTATGCAGCCCCATATACAACAAACCACAATGTTCTGACACCTTTCTATTGGAATCAGCATTATTTTTTCAAGCAATTTGGTCTACAGTAGCTCTTCTATTGGACCAGACTACACAGGCCAACCTTCCTTCCCCACATGCATCAATGAACCATGGCCACCCAGGACCCTGTCATCAGTTAGCCCGGTTTTCTTCCTTTGACCACTTTTGGTATGTCCTGACAACTGCAGATCAGGAACATTTTGCAAGTGCTGCAGTTTTGGAGTTGTCCTGACTCAGTTGTCTAGCCATTACAATTTGGCCCTTGTCAAAGTAACTTACGCTTTCCCATTTTTTTCTGGTTTCAACAAATCAACTTTAGGGACAACATGTTCACTTTCTACCTACAGTGGTGATCGAAAGTTTGGGCACCCCAGGTAAAAATTTGTATTAATGTGCATAAAGAAGCCAAGGAAAGATGGAAAAATATCCAAAAGGCATCAAATTACAGATTAGACATTCTTATAATATGTCAACAAAAGTTAGATTTTATTTCCATCATTGACACTTTCAAAATTACAGAAAACAAAAAAATGGCGTCTGCAAAAGTTTGGGCACCCTGCAGAATTTATAGCATGCACTGCCCCCTTTGCAAGGCTGAGACCTGTCAGTGTCATGGCTTGTTCTCAATCATCGTCTGGGAAGACCAGGTGATGTCAATCTCAAAGGTTTTAAATGCCCAGACTCATCTGACCTTGCCCCAACAATCAGCACCATGGGATCTTCTAAGCAGTTGTCTAGAAAACTGAAACTGAAAATAGTTGACGCTCACAAAGCTGGAGAAGGCTATAAGAAGATAGCAAAGCTTTTTCAGATGTCAATATCCTCTGTTCGGAATGTAATTAAGAAATGGCAGTCATCAGGAACAGTGGAAGTTAAAGCAAGATCTGGAAGACCAAGAAAAATATCAGACAGAACAGCTCGCAGGATTGTGAGAAAAACAATTCAAAACCCGCGTTTGACTGCACGATCCCTCCAGAAAGATCTGGCAGACACTGGAGTTGTGGTACACTATTCCACTATAAAGAGATACTTGTACAAATATGGTCTTCATGGAAGAGTCATCAGAAGAAAACCTCTTCTACGTCCTCACCACAAAAATCAGCGTTTGAACTTTGCAAATGAACATATAGACAAGCCTGATACATTTTGGAAACAAGTTCTGTGGACCGATGAGGTTAAAATTGAACTTTTTGGCCGGAATGAGCAACGGTACGTTTTTGGTGAAGAAGGGGCACAGAATTTTAATGAAAAGAACCTCTATCCAACTGTTAAGCATGGGGGTGGATCAATCATGCTTTGGGGTTGTATTGCAGCCAGTGGCACAGGGAAAATCTCACGAGTAGAAGGAAAAATGGATTCAATAAAATTTCAGCAAATTTTGGATGGTAACTTGATGCCATCTGTGAAAAAGCTGAAGTTAAAGAGAGGATGGCTTCTACAAATGGATAATGATCCTAAACACACCTCGAAATCCACGGGGGATTACATCAAGAGGCATAAACTGAATGTTTTGCCATGGCCTTCACAATCTCCTGACCTCAACATAATTGAAAATCTATGGATAGACCTTAAAAGAGCAGTGCGTGACAGACAGCCCAGAAATCTCAAAGAACTGGAAGACTTTTGTAAGGAAGAATGGGCAAAGATACCTCAAACAAGAATTGAAAGACTCTTGGCTGGCTACAAAAAGCGTTTACAAGCTGTGATACTTGCCAAAGGGGGCAGTACAAGATATAAATCTGCAGGGTGCCCAAACTTTTGCAGACGCCATTTTTTTGTTTTGTGTTATTTTGAAAGTGTAAATGATGGAAATAAAATCTAACTTTTGTTGACATATAAGAATGTCTAATCTGTAATTTGATGCCTTTTGGAGATTTTTCCATCTTTCCTTGGCTTCTTTATGCACATTAATACAAATTTTTACCTGGGGTGCCCAAACTTTCGATCACCACTGTAATATATTCCACACACTTTCAGTTGCCATTGCAACAAGATAACCAATGTTATTCACCTGTCAGGGATACAACAGATAGATAGATAGATAGATAGATAGATAGATAGATAGATAGATAGATAGATAGATAGATAGACAGTTTTTTTAATTTGCTACAAAATATGCTAAAGCACATGTACTTTATGTTATATGTAAATTATGGCACTTGCAAGCAA
The DNA here is from genome assembly GCF_965119305.1 of Pelophylax lessonae. Taxonomy (NCBI): domain Eukaryota; kingdom Metazoa; phylum Chordata; class Amphibia; order Anura; family Ranidae; genus Pelophylax; species Pelophylax lessonae. The sequence goes on from NC_138780.1 coordinate 74,051,158, forward strand.
ATTTGTACTGGTTTGCTGTGACATGCCACAGATCCCAAATACCTGTGCATGCATTCTTCTGTAAAGCACTGCCTCCTGAGATATGATGGGGCAATCCCAGGAGGCAGCTGGGTGCTCCAATCTGATTTTCACTTGGGTAAAAAATCAGAAAGTGCTGTGGTATAGCACAAAAAAGGTAATGCATGTTGCAAAAAACATTTAAAAAGATTCTAGTTCTGTAAGAGGAATGAAACCAGGGGAGATCCTTGTAATGGTTGAAGATCATCTTGAACACTGAAGAGGTAACTTGCAGTTGTAATAAAGTTGTAACCCAAGAGTTTACCATGTCTTTTTTTCTTCAGATATTATGATCTGATTGCAGTAATGTTATGAACATCAATAGAAGTCCATATATATGAGCAGAAAAAGAAAACTTTAACTTGAAATGGCCACCTTTGTCTGTGCATACCATTTAATATACCTTTTAAAATAGTGCCTAAAGAACCACTCAAAGAATATATAAGTAGAACATCAATAATCTGCACCCAGTCTTATCTGACTCTAAGCATACGTTGCAAGTCAAATCGCATATACCAGGGGTAGTGAATTAAAATTTAATAATGTGTAAATGTTTCGCGAACCTCAATCAGGTTCAAAATAGATTTCTTGCTGCTGGATCTAATTAAATAGGTAATTAGAGAGCATGCACGAGGATATCACATACTGACACACATTGTTCAGGTAAATGATACTTCCTGTTTATTTCTAATGTACAGCGTAATAAATAGTCAGTAGGCGGTGTCATATGTTAGTACGTCATAAGCATACTATTAGCATAATACTGATTATTTGCAGCTTTCTGATTAGTCATGTCCATTGTAAGGTAGTCCCCTTCGAGTTTATGAATGTTATCTTCTCTTGAAGGCACTGTGCCAAGGCTCCATCTTTCTTCTAACATTCCATTGTAGGTGGTGGGGGGTATCTAGTAATGCCCATTTTGAGTAAGGAAGACAGAAAAAGATATGTACATGTACAGAAAAACAGACATAGAAAAATAGACATTTTGCTTAATTCACAAGTGTTCATCACATTCCTTCACAAGCCCCCCTAAAATGGCTATATTTCTTCTGTCCCTCATACTATAGTGCCTACTCACCTGGCCCATACTCCTCCGAAACTTTTTAGGGCTGTACATAGAGAAGAGCAGTAACTAGTTCACTACCCCCCTCGATACAGCCTGGAGAGGGCAGTCAGGTGCTATCTATCCCTATAACCCTATAGAACTGTGAAATTATGAACAGGGAGTGACTGTAGAGGGGTGAAGGGTTTGTCCTCTTCCATCATAAGGCGGTCTTCTTCTTGGTGGAGAAATGTAGGTGTGCTATTGTCTACAGCTTTGCTCATTAGCTTCTTTACAAATGTTAGAATACTGCATACAATCAGGGCTAAAAGAACTACGATTATTAGTACTGTTACTCCTATCTGGGTGAGCACCTTCTGCCACCCACTCATCCAGCTAAAATATTGATCCCAAGGGTCTGTAATACCTGAGTTCTTCTTCAACTCAAACAACAGATCTTCCAATTTCTTGATAACTAGAGCAGTGGTTCTTAACCTTGTTGGAGGTACTGAACCCCACCAGTTTCATATGCGCATTCACCGAACCCTTCTTAATTGGCAAAATAAAATATGATTTTTTCAAATTCAACACATAGGTATATATTATTTTAGGTATATATTTATACAAAGGTGCACAAAATGAACAAAACCATTAAGAACAAAGAACAAAACCATTAAAACATGATTTTCACACAAAAACAAAAACATAATAATGAATATTTACTGCAAATTAGTGTGACTTCTGCTGTTGTCTTTCAGAGACCAGTTCAGAAATGCGCGGCTTTATCTTGGCAAGTGCCACTCATGTCATTTTCGCAACAAAGTCTGTTCCTTATCTTTGTTTTTATGTCCAGCATCCCCCCTTACAGCAGGCCAGGGTGAGGTGAGGTCCCGTCCTCCATATAGATTACCCCCTTTACAGTAGGCCAGGGTGAGAAGGATCTATATGGGGGACCCCGGACCTCACCTCACACTGGCCTGCTGTAAGGGGGGATCTATATGGGGGACCCAAGAGTGACCTAACCTCACCCTGGCCTCCTGTAAGGGGGGATCTATATGGGGGACCTCTCCTCACCCTGGCCTGCTGTAAGGGGGGATCTATATGGGGGACCTCTCCTCACCCTGGCCTGCTGTAAGGGGGGATCTATATGGGGGACCTCGGACCTCACCCTGGCCTGCTGTAAGGGGGAGATCTATATGGGGGACCTCGTTCCCCATATAGATCCCCCCTTACAGCAGGCCAGGGTGAGGTCCCCCATATAGATACCAGGTCCCCCATATAGATCCCCCCTTACAGCAGGCCAGGGTGAGGTGAGGTGAGGTCCCGTCCCCCATATAGATCACCCCTTACAGCAGGCCAGGGTGAGGAGAGGTCCCCCATATAGATCCCCCTTACAGCAGGCCAGGGTGAGGTCCCCCATATAGATCCCAGGTCCCCCATATAGATCCCCCTTTACAGCAGACCAGGGTAAGGTGAGGTCCGGACCATGGCCTGCTGTAGGGGGGGGAACTATATGGGGGACCCCAGAGTGACCTAACCTCACCCTGGCCTGCTGTAAGGGGGGATCTATATGGGGGACCCCAGAGTGACATAACCTCACCCTGGCCTGCTGTAGGGGGGGTCTATATGGGGGACCTCACCTCACCCTGGCCTACTGTAGGAGGGGGATCTATATGGGGGATCATGTCCCCCATATAGATCCCCCCTTACAGCAGGTTAGGGTGAGGTGAGGTCCCGTCCCCCATTTAGATCTCCCCCCTTACAGCAGGCCAGATTCCCCATAAAATAGATCCCCTTTACATAGTCTTCTCAGTGTTCTCACACAGACAGTCAGTCACTAGACTAGTACAGCCAGTACTACTCCAGTCCTACCTTTTTTTCACCTGTGTCTCAACTCCCGATCACAGGCTAGGTTTTCCTCCTGCAGGCTGCAGCACCACTGTCACCACTGGCTCTCTGGCCTCTCACCTGCCGGCTTCTTCTGCTGCTGCGGCTGGCTGGCCTGGTGGTTCTCTCCCGCGCTGCGCTGGGCGGCCGCTGCACGGGTTAGTCCCTCCCCCAGACAGTCCCTCTCCGCACCGCACGCCTGGCCTGTCACCCCCCCCCCCCACCACTCCACAGTGAGCGACGCCGGCTCCGGCTGGATCGGATTAGGCCGGGAGTCGAGCTGCACAGCCAGCAGTGAGAGTGAGCCAGGGGCAGAGAGAGCTGTGAGTGCGAACAGACTCAGCGGGCGGCTGCGGCCAGCCTATCATGACAGAGTGAGTGACATGACACTGCGGAGTGGATGTGCCCCCCCCCAGATGTTGCGCCCGGCCCCCCCTGCACCCCCCACGCTACGCCACTGGATGTTATGTATTTCCATGATGACGGCGCGGAACGGGAGCGGAAGAACATGCCCGAAACTGGAGAAATAGTCCCTGACAGCGAAGTGGTACTAGTGGAGGGTGTGCCGAACCCTCGAGACTGACCCACCGAACCCCTGGGGTTCGATCAAACCCAGGTTAAGAACCACTGAACTAGAGTAACCTTACCATTTGGACCAGTATTGTCAGGAATGTATGTGCAACAGGTTCCTATTTTTTCTATCATTTTACAGACACCTCCTTTCTCAGCTAACACCATGTCTAAGGCTATCCGATTCTGGAGTGTCATATAGGAAGTGGGGGCTAACTGGTCAGCAATTCCCTGGAGGGCATCCCTGGTGTAATTCACAAATCTCTGTTGGTTATAATATATGTAGTTAGTCCAATCTACATTCTTGTTGACAGTTATTATGGGGAGCAAAGACTCAAAACCAGCTTTTACCTGATCCCTGGCTTTGAACTTATCTGGGACCCCCCTCGGGACCCTTGTGGCATCTATGTACACGAGGATCAAAGCTTCCAGTGGGAGCTGCACGCTTCCTCCTGTGGTTGGGTGCTGGGTCAGTGTATTTATCAGGGGTATTATACTACAAAAATCAAAAATAAACGTAACCACTTGTGTGCTGGATGAATTGTACCAAAATGTAGTGACACCATTTGTCTTAGTGATGGCCGCCTTTCGAATACGTGTTTTGGTGATAATCACCTGCTGAGCCTTTATCAAACTAATAAGAAATAAGGATATACAGCACAATCATTGTGCTGCCAGCAGAATCTTGTCTTCAGGAGATTGGGCTTTCTTGCAGTGAAAGGCGTGTATCCAGGTGCTTCGTATCGGGGATCAAGTGAGTTTTTCCTTGTGAATTTTCTCACTAACACCCAATCTTCTGGCTGAAGACTGTTGGTTCCCGAGTCTGTTTCTGGATCTGGAATGGAAGAAAATACTCGAGAATGGATATTAGTTAAGGCTTTAGACAAATATGTAACATAACAGATTGTAACTGCAACTGCTGTGGGGAGTAACAGCCAAGTCTGGGAGCTGAACCAAACAAAATTTCATAGGGAGACAGGGCATGTTTCCCCCGGGGGGTGTGTGTCTGACACTGAACAGGGCAATAGGCAAACTGTCTGGTCAACTCATGTTAGTCTCTTTGGCCATCTTAAACATCCTATTCTTTAGAGTCCCATTCATCCTTTCTACCTTCCCACTACTTTGAGGGTGGTATGGGGTGTGTAAAACCAACTGAACTCCCAGTGCTGCCCAAATCTCTTTTGTTAGGGTGGCTGTGAAAGCTGGGCCCTGATCACTCTCTATCACCTCTGGGACCCCAGTGGTTTTAGCTGTCATGTTTGTGACTGCGTAGGCTCCTGGCCAGCCCGAGAACATGTCCACCACCACTAGGGCGTATTCATATCTGCCGCTTTTTGGCATCTGTATGTGATCAATGTGTATCCTCTGGGACGGATATAAGGGTTTTTCTAAATGTTTCTGCGGTGTCTTTTCTGTCCTCCCCGTCTTTCGTATTCTGCTCCTTTGTCGATCCATTCCAGTTTTCTTCTGTGTGAGCCGCCTTTGCATAGAGGCTAGGTATAGTCTGTCAGATGGCACATGCACTGCCAAAGACATCTGCACTGAGGATTCATTCTGCTCTTCAGCCGCTTCGGCCGTTTTTCGTTGTTTTGGCCGCTTTATCCGCCAAGTGGTTTCCCCTGGCCTCTTGAGAATTCAGCTTGCCATGTGCTTTAACCTTCAAGACAGTCACTTGTTCTAGTAGGAGTAGTGCATCCATTAAATCTTTGATGGCAGGACCATGTTTCACCAGTGTTCCGGCCGCTGTCTGGAACCCTCTAGCTCTCCGGATGATACCAAAATCATGGGCTACTCCAAGGGCGTATCTTGAGTCTGTGTAAATGTTGTCTCTTTTGCCTTCTGCTATCTTGCACGCTGCAGTGAGGGCTTGAAGCTCTGCTTCCTGGGCAGATACAGTTGGTGGTAATGCTCCTGCTTGTAGGATTTCAAATTCAGAGGTCACAGCATAACCTGTGTGGTACTTGCCTCCTTCATCTGCATATCTAGAGCCATCCACAAAAAGTGTGTTGTCAGGGTTTTCCAGAGGAATTTCACTCACTGTAGGGAGATATGAGGTTTCCAAGGGCATCATTTCAATGCAGTCGTGTGCAGTATCATAGGGGTCATAGGGATCTCCTTCTTCACCTTCTCCTTCTCCCCCCTCAAAAAATGGCAGAAGGGTGGCCGGGTTGAGAGTGAGACACCTTTGGAGGGTCACGTTGTCAGGAAGTAGGAGGGAGATTTGCACCCGTAGATGTCTGGCCGTGGACAGGTGTCGGATTTGCACCTGATTTAAGATGGCAGCAATGTCATGCGATGCCAGAAGAAGCAGGGGGTGTGTTAAGACAAGGTCTGAGGTTTTGTCCAGCAGTGCTTGGGCAGCAAAGACAGCTCTTAGACAGGAAGGACCACCCCTAGCCACGGGGTCTAAGCGGCAAGAGTAGTACTCGATGGGTCTAGTCCGTCCACCATGTTCCTGAGCCAGGATCCCTGTGGCGTGGCCATTCTTCTCCGACACAAACAGTTTGAAGAGTTTCTCATAATCTGGAAGTCCCAAAACAGGATCTGTGGATATTGCTTGCTTCAGCAGAATAACATTTTCCAAGGCCTCGTGTGACATGGTAAATGGCACAGACTTGAGAGCATCATAGAGTGGTTGCATGAGGATTGATGCATAAGGGATCCACGCCCTGCAGTAAGATATGAGTCCAAGAAAGGCATGCAGTTGTTAAGCTGCTTTTGGTTGAAGAATATTCTGGATTGCAGCTACTCGGTCTGATGTGATATGTCTTGTGCCTTTAGAAATGCAGTGGCCTAAAAAGGTGACAGTCTTGGAACACCAACGTATTTTCTATTTGGAGGCCTTACAGCCTTGTTCTGCAAGGTAGCATAGTAGACTTTCTGAATTTTCTACAGCAGCGGGGTAGTCATCTGCACAGAGGAGAAGAGTCACTGAAGGGTGTTCCTGTTGCCAGGTATCAAGGACGGAGGTTATGGCTTTAGCAAATTGGCTTGGAAATCTTGGACCATTCTGTATTTCCTGGTTCACCTTTTGGGATCAGTTTCTTCACTGGGAACAAAGGTGTGTTGCATTCAGAAGTACAGGGTATCAAAGCTCCAATAGTCACAATGGTCTCAACCTGTTTTGAGATAGCTTCGGATTGAGCTGGCTTCAAGGGGTCCAGTCTCTCTGGAGGCGTGTTTTTCTAGGTAGGAGTGCCCCAGGTTTTAGTTGCACCATGACTGGTGGTACTTTTAAGTGATCAATGTCTTCCGGTTCTGTGGACCATAGGCATGCAGGGATCCTGCCAAGTACTTCCTGTGGTACTGAACTTGGAGTTGTCGCTTCACGGAGTGTCTTCATGAGAGGCAGAGAACACAAGGCAGATGAGTCTTCTAAGGATAGGGGAGTATGTAGCTTCACTCCTCCTGCAGGCATAAAAATAATTGAGGCCTGTAGTCTGGACAGCACATCAGCTCCTAGCAGATTCAAGGGGCATGTAGAAGACACCACAAATCTGGCAAGCAAATCAGGAAATGTCCCCACTCGGAGTGGCTCAGTAAGGGGACTAGGTAAATTTCTTGTAGCTGCACTGTCCTGTTGTAGAGGGGCATTGGCTGTGTTTCTGGGTCAGGCAGACTTGTCATTAAGGTCGCTGTTTGTGATGGGGTTAAATCTTTGGGTGCCCTTGTCACCTGCGGTTGGTCGTCCCATTCGGATGTGTCTTCATCACTAGTATATTGGACCTGTAATCCAGGGAGGATGGGAGTGTTAGAACAGGGGGAATTGGATATAGGCCTTTGATAGGCCTTCCTGGTGTACCAAGATGGCTTTCTGCAGGAACTGTACTGGGGGGGGGGGCAGGAAGTGAAGACATGACTGCACCAAGATGGCCATCCGCAGGAACTGTCCCTGTGGGTTGCGTTTGAGTAGGAGTGGTGTGAGGATAATGGGCGGTAGGCGGAGAGTAAGGACCCTCCCCGTTATCTCTCCAGACACCATGATAGGGCGGAGGCTTATTGGCTTTACGATCGACTTTATGATACTCATACATTATGCAATTTCCAACCTTGATCGTCATCTTTCTTAGCTTCTACGTTCCATCATTCCTTATGCAATTTCTTAGCTCTTCTCACACAACATTCCTTTCTGTTCTGTTATCAGTGTACGCTGCTACTCCTATGGTTGCTCTGGCTGCAACCTGTCACCACGGGTTTGTTTGAACTCACAAACTTTTGCCTTCTCCGGTTTGCTAATATGCTGACCCATATTCCTTTTCCCCCCATCTGGGCCACCCAGCTCAAATGAGAGGTCCCTCACTCTTTTCTGTTCTTCTGCCGCTGTCTCAGCTGACGGCCGGAGGGGGCAGTACTGGCAACTAATCGCTTAACTTGATTTGAAACTTTTGGCTGTTTGCCAATTTTCAAAACTCAGACCAGGGGTGACCAGAGCTGACCAGAGGTTCCCCTCCTGCAATAGAGGATGCCCCCCAAATATCTCTTAAATACTATAATCAGATAAAAAGTTAATCTGATTTGAAACTTTTGGCTCAGTGCCAACAGGGTTCAATGGTCACACTAATTGCGGTAACCCTTTCTGTCCAAAAATAAATTCTATAACTATTACAGGAACAAAGATATTCACAGTTGAACCCCCCTTGGCAAGTAGCCAATTTTCAAAATTTTGCACCAGAGCTCCCTTTTACATAGGGACCCATTTGCAAAATGTAATTTCTCATTATCACTATTTCTATAAAAAATTGCCTCAAAACATCCTGCCGACTACGTTGAACTGTTTTTCCTGATAAAAACTGTTTTTATTCACTATTATCACTCTTCCCAGAGGTTCCTATGCTTTATACACAAATGTATAAATGGCAAAACTCCAAAAATTCCATAAAAAAAAAGTAAAAAAAAATAAATGCATATGTGTGGGAATGCTAGGACCCATAGTCCTACAAGCTCCGTGCAAGGAGTGACCCCCCCTCCCGCTTTCTCACCAGAAAAAAAAAGGTATGCCAGCTGCTAGCGGGGGAATTTATTTGATAACAGCTCAACAGTGCAAGTCTCAGACTGTCAGGGACACACAGAAGGGAAGGAGGGGGTTGAACTGAAAAAACTCAAACTGTAAGCCCTTCCTCTCTCTGTCTCTCTCTCTGTGTTGCCCGTAGCAACCTCAAACCTGACTGGATTTATCTGTGTAACAATGTACGTTTCATTTCACAACACACAGAACAAAACATAACTCCTGTCGTCTCTCTCTTGTCATGTGACCTCAACAGCTGAGCTAATCCCTCAGGGGATCCTTCAATCAGTCAACCCCCCGAGTAACCCATCCCGAAGGACGTATGTTGTAAGGTCCATCTTTTCAAGGGCAGACAGCTCACTTGAAACTCAGGCACTCTTACAACTATTATATCAGCCTATTGAGACACACTTCAAGCAAAACGACAGACACTGAAGACATTAATCCTGCCTCCCCTAGTGTCGGGTATCCACCTGCAGCCGAGCTTAACCCTCAGGGAGTCCTTCAAATCAGTCAACCCCCTGAGTAACCCGTCCCGAAGGACGTACGTTGCAAATATCCGTCTTATTCAAGGGCAAAACAGCTCACTTGAATCCAAGGGCAAAACAGCTCACTTGGGGACACACAAATGCAACCTTCCAGCCTGCAGAGACACACTCACTCAGGATGGCAGACACTGAACAAACAATATACAGCCAGCAGAAATCTTACGGCAGGTTAATAAAAACAGCCCCAGGTGAGGAATAAAAGATTACCCACCTCTGAAACATCTTTCGAAAAGCACTAAAGAGCTGCGATTAAGATAAGACGGAAACAAGTCATACAGTGGTAAGGTAAAAGTACCTACCGTACTCTCAGGGGTGCGCAAGTCCCTCTTGGTCTGTCTCATCTAGTCGCCAAACCTACTACGCGGCTTTTCGTCAGACGAACACCTGAGGGCCCCACGTTGGGCGCCAATTGTAAATGTTTCGCGAACCTCAATCAGGTTCAAAATAGATTTCTTGCTGCTGGATCTAATTAAATAGGTAATTAGAGTGCATGCACGAGGATATCACATACTGACACACATTGTTCAGGTAAATGATACTTCCTGTTTATTTCTAATGTACAGCGTAATAAATAGTCAGTAGGCGGTGTCATATGTTAGTACGTCATAAGCATAATATTAGCATAATACTGATTATTTGCAGCTTTCTGATTAGTCATGTCCATTATATAGTCCCCTTCGAGTTTATGAATGTTATCTTCTCTTGAAGGCACTGAGCTAAGGCTACATCTTTCTTCTAACATTCCATTGTGGGTGGTGGGGGGTATCTAGTAACGGACATTTTGAGTAAGGAAGACAGAAAAAAGATATGTACATGTACAGAAAAACAGACATAGAAAAATAGACATTTTGCTTTATTCACATGTCCGGTCACTAAAAAATTTTCCTGGCCGGGGTCCAAATCACAAGTCTGTGCCTTGAAAGATTGTACGCATCTTCTTTCCTTTTTTGGTGCAAGCTGTGCTCTATGGCGCTTTTTTTTACTGTTTCCTCCAAACACTCGGGTAATACTCTGTAAATGTCCCTAATAGTGTTCGCCCCTTACATCAGGTGCCCCTACCAGAGTAATGCATTACATTGAGTGCCCCCATCAAACTACCCCCCTCATTAAATCAGTTGCCACCATCAAGGTACCCCTCATATCAGGTGTTCCCATCAGAGTGTCCCCTTATATCAGGTATTCCGGTCAAAGTGCCCACTTACATCAGGTTTCCGGTGTCTCCCATCGGTGCACCCCTTACATTAGGTGCCGTCATCAGAGTGCCCCTTTACATCAGGTCTGCCCATCAGAGTGCCCGGTCTGGATTCAATCGGACAATGCCATGGCTGTGGCATACATCAATCATCAAGGGGGCACCAAGAGTGTCTTGGCGGCCCGGGAAGTGGCCGAGATCCTGGAATAGGCAGAAAATTTAGTTCCAGCTCTTTCCGCCGTGCATATCCCAGGAGTGGAGAACTGGCAGGCGGATTCATCAGGTGTAGGATCAGGGGGAGTGATCCCTGCACCCTGCAGTTTCACCTCCTGTGTGTCCGGTGGGGGACACCCGATGTCGACCTGTTTGCTTCTCGACTCAACAGAAAGGTTCAGAGGTTTGTGGCCAGGTCAAGGGATCCTCTGGCCGACAGCAAACAGATGCACTGGTGGGGGTCAGTATCGGCTAATCTATGCATTCCCCCTGCTGAAATCCCTGCCGAAGCTGCTGCGCAGAATAGGGGTGGAAGGGATTCCGGTCATTCTAGTGGCCCCAGACTGGCCTCACTGGTGTTGGTATGCAGACCTGGTAAGGTTGGTCGCCGATCCTCCTTGGAGGTTTCACCTCAGGGAAGATCTTCCATCCTGCTTTACAGTCGCTGGCTTTAATGGCGTGGCTGTTGAAAGCCAGGTATTGAAGGATAGAGGTCTTTCTGACTCTGTGATTCCTACACTGTTGAAGGCCAGGAAGGCTTCTTTCAGGAAGATCTATCATTGGACATGGAAATCGTACATTTCATGGTGTGAATCGTTGAAAGCGCACCCTTGCTTGTTTTCGGTGGCCAGGGTTTTGACTTTTCTTCAAACAGCGTTTTGGCACTATCAATGGCCAAGTAATGGCTTTGGCTGTGTTTTTCCAATGTCCTTTAGCTACGCATGCCCTGATTCACACCTTTATTCAGGGGGTGCGTCATATGGAACCTCCTAGGCAATCCCGTTACCTCCATGGGATCTGAATTTGGTATTGTCGGTTCTTCAAAAACCTCCTTTTGAGAACATTAGGGAGATTCCTCTCCTTTCATTATCTCAGAAGGTTGCCTTTTTGGTGGCTATCACTTCTGCTCGCAGAGTGTCTGAACTGGTGGCATTGTCTTGCTGTTCACCTTATCTGGTGATCCACAGAGATAAAGTGGTACTTCGACCTAATCAGTTGTTTCTTCCTAAGGTGCTTTCTCATTTCCATTTGAATGAAGACATCATGCTGCCTTCCCTCTGTTCTAAGCCCAAGCATCCCAAGGAAATTGCTTTGCATTCGTTGGATATGGGTCGGGCAATTCGAGTTTACCTGGCGGCTACTGAATATTTCAGGAAATCAGACTCTTTTTGTCCTTACCGAAGGACCTCAAAGGATTGGCTGCGACCGCTGAGACCATATCCAGATGGATCAGACAAACTGTGGTACAGGCTTATTCAATGAAGGATCAAGATCCTCCTTTCCCTGTGAAGGCGCATTCTTGGGCTTTTCGCCATCAGGGGTCAGTGATGCAAGTTTGCAAGGCGGCAATTTGGTCGTCAGTGCACACGTTTACAAAATTCTACAAGGTAGATGTTTTGGCATCTTCGGATGCCTCTTTTGGCCACAAGGTTTTGCAGGCTGCAGTGTAAAAGAGAACTTTTTTTCTCTTTTGAGGGTGTATGTTTTTTCTAGGTGAGCTCCAATTGTTCCTGGTTGAGCTCCTTGTTACCTGGTTGGTTACGTTTAGCCTTCGGTGAATTATGTTACATAGTTTCATAGTTACATAGTAGTTGAGGTTGAATAAAGACAATAGTCACTCCAGTTCAACCTGTGTAGGTGTGTGTGGACATACTGTATTTATTTCCCATACCCCTGAATGTTTTGATCTTGGAGATGTATGTCCAAGAGTCTTTTAAAAGTAGCCTTTAATCGCATTGAATGGCTTTGTGTCCTCTTTCACACCTTGTGACTGAATATTTTTTTTTTACTATGCTGAGATCACTGTTGAGGTATTTGTAAATCGCTATCATGTCCCCTCTCAGGCGTCTCTTCTCTAGGGAGAATAAATTAAGCGCTTGTAAATCCTTTAATTAGCTTAGTTGCCTTTCTTTGAACTCTTTCCAGTCCCAGGACATCCTTTCTGAGGATTGGTGACCAGAACTGGACAGAATACTCCCAGGTGTGGCCGGACCAGAGTTTTATAAAGTGGTAGGATTATAGACTTATCTTGACATTGCATGCTATTTCTTAGTCTATCTTCTACTAAGACTCCCAGATCTTTCTCCATTCTTTATTACCCCAGAGGTTCTCCCCAACGCGTTTGTTTTTAGTTCCCAAGTGCACTTCTCCACATTAAACCTCATTTGCCTGCATCATAATGTGAAGTTATTGCCCTGCTTAATTTTGTGTCATCTGCAAAAACTGAGATTGAGCTAGTGATCCCGTCCTCAATGCTATTTATGAATAAATTGAACAAAATTGGTCCCAGGACTGAGCCTTGAGGCACCCCACTTATCACTCCAGACCAGTCTGAGCATGCGTTATTTATTTCCACCCTTTGGACACGCCCCTTTAACCAGTTTTCTATCCAAGAGCAAACCTTGTGGTCTAAGCCTGCAGACCTTATTTTGTAAATAAATCGTTTGTGGGGGACTTCTGCCTTAGCAAAATCCAGATACACCACATCCACAGGTCTCTCCCTATCTAGCTCACAGCTCACCTCCTCGTAGAATGTTAACAGATTGGTCTGACAAGAATGTCCTTTTCAAAACCTGTGCTGATTACTGCTGATGATACTGTTGACTTTATAAAATTCTTGGATATAGTCCCTTATCATCCCTTCCAGTAATTTACATACTATTGACGTCAAGCTAACCGGCCTATAATTGCCCGGGATATGCCTCTGCCCTTTTTTGAATATTGGTATCACGTTAGCTTTCCTCCAGTCACCTGGTACAGTTCCTGTCAAAATACTATCTGCAAAGATCAGGAACAGTGGTCTAGATTTAACCTTACGGAGTTCTTTGAGTAATCTCGGATGCATGCCATCCGGTCCTGGTGATTTATTTGTGTTAATGTTATCAAGCCTTTTCATGATTTCACCCTGTGTTAGCCATAGTGGCATGTCCTGTGAAGTACTGCTAACCATACAGTCATGGTCAGTATATCCCTCCTTTTTCTGTGTAAAGACTGAGGAGAAGAAAGCATTTAGCACAGTTGCCTTCTCTGTGTCCTCTGTAACCATCCTCCCATCATCGTTAATTATGTGTGCAACATGCTCTGTCCTTGTTTTTTTGCTATTAATATATTCAAAGAATTTCTTAGGGTTCCTGCTATGTCTCGAAGTCAGTTTTAGCCTTCTTGATTTCGTATTTACATTTCTTACTCGATTCCTTGTATTGGTGGAAAGCCGATAAAGTCCCCTCCGATTTATATCTCTTAAAGGCCATTTTTTCCCCCTAATAAGTTTTTTTACATTACGGTTTAGCCACCCTGGTTTGGCCTTGGCTCTTCTAAATTTATTTCCCATAGGAATGCACTGTGAGATGCTTTTGTTTAATATGTTCCTAAAACATTCCCATTTTTCCTCCATGGTCAGTGTTCCTAGGGTTTGGTCCCAATTTATTTTCTCTATCATTGAGCACAGTTTGGGAAAGTTTGCCCTTCTGAAGTTTAGGGTTCTTATATTCCCCTCTTGCCTTGCTATCTTGTGATTTATGTTAAATGTGATCATCCTGTGATTGCTAGAACCCAAGTTGTCCCGGACTCCTTCTTTGCGTTCTTCTTTGCGTTTTTTTTTTCTCACCCCTCATGAAAATACTGCTTTGGGACGTCCCAATGGCTAAGAAGATATGAAGCTGCATCTGTCAATGAATGATAGAGCACACTGGATTTTTGACTTACCGTAAAATCCTTTTCTCTGAAGTTCATTGACAGACGCAGCGTCCGCCCCTCTAATTATGAGTGGAATGGGGTTGTTGTCTTCTAAACACTGCTTGCAACGAAACTGAGGGCTGTAGCAGAGTGTGTAGGTTTATGCCTGCAGGGACAGCCCCATAGGCGTGGTGAAAGCTTTTCCTGCCTAGTGTCCTATTCCTGATGGGAGGAGCATAACCCAATGGCTAAGAAGATATGAAACCGCGTCTGTCAATGAACTTGAGAGAAAAGGATTTTACGGTAAGTCAAAAATCCTGTTTTTTTCATAACATTTTATTTGTTTATTTTTCACACACAGCATTTTTTGAAGATTCTATTATCTTGCTACAAGTTTTTAGAAAATGCAGAAAGAGAATTACCACTTTTTTTACACATAGTTGTCAGTTTAATAAGCTATTTTTTCACACACAGCTTGGGCATACTGCTACTCCTTCCAATCGTGACGAAACCAAACACGCAAGATTTTTCCAGTGTTTGGACTGATTATCACCGGACATTGTACTTTGTTTATTCTAAAGCTGACCATACATGGCTGTTTTTTTTTTTTCAGCCAGGGAGCTGAACTTTTTTCATTCAACTGAATCGATTCCCCCATTCACACAGTCGAGGTGGAAGCGAGAATTCACCCCCTGTGTCGTAATCTGACAGCGAATAGTCAGCTGGACTCCTCCACTCTAAGAATACATTAATGAGCACTGTGACCTATTGGCTACAGCACTGATCGAAATAAAGTTTGAGCGCTCCAGTTTTAGTAAATCTCCCACACCGAGTTTGGGTTGACTGAGTCTATCTATTCTGATAAAATAGCAACTATCAGGGACCTGTGAATCATTGGGGGTCACAAGAAAAATTAATGTGCTACTTGAAGGATCCTGATGCATTAATTATTGATTTAACTATCCATGCTGAATCCTTAAAATGAATCTATGAGTACAGAAATATGGGAACTACAATTGCTTACTTTTTAAAAATGTAGACTTTAGGGCTAACATACGTAATCGGGATTCGCTACTTATTGAGTCCCTGACATAGAACATATGAGTGTAGGTTCATACTTCACAGGCTATGTGCTTTTTCCAGGTCAGTCACTCTGCTAGAGCCAGGATAAGAATGTTGGCCAGTATGGTGAGAGGTACACTATAAATGTAACCGTATGAGAACTGTATCCTATAACGGAGTATGCAGAATAGGGTTGTAAAGATGTGAAAGCATACTTTGTGTAATGTTGAAAAGAGGGGTCGAGGCTATCAACATTACAATTTACTTTATTTATAAAAAGTCAGCGACCTTCCTAGACCCAGTAGAAGGCTGTGCTGTCAACATAATCCACTCGTTGCAGTCCATCACAATTCACATCTGAGTTCCCATCAAACTTAATGCACAAATTACTTAGAAATACAGATACATGTCTCTAAAATTATCTTTGGCACGGCACAGCTGATACAACCTGAAGATGGAAAATAATGTGGTTCTAATTATGGACAGTGGCTGAATGCCACAATCTTACATACTCTTAGAACACAGACTGCTGTTCATGCAATTAAAGGATTCTGTGGGATTCTCCAGTATAATATAGCTAAGACCTAACAACAAATGCTGAAATCGGTGTATGTGTATATAAATATATACAGTATTTCACAAAAGTGAGTACACCCCTCACATTTTTGTAAATATTGTATTATATCTTTTTATGTGACAGCACTGAAGAAATGGCACTTTACTACAATGTAAAGTAGTGAGTGTACAGCTTGTATAACAGTGTAAATTTGCTGTCCCTTTAAAATAACTCAACACACAGCCATTAATGTCTAAACCGCTGGCAACAAAAGTGAGTACACCCCTAAGTGAAAATATCCAACTTGGGCCCAATTAGCTATTAGCCGCAGCTTTTCCTTGACTTTGCTCCTTCCTGTGCCGCAGTGGCTCTAAAGTTCTGTGGTGGTGGCTCCTCTAGATCCTGCATTGGCTGGACTTAGAGAGCAAGAATTCAGCTGGCCCAAGTGAGCGGGCACTGAAAACTAGGTGAATCAAGAGGATGGTGAGGCTGGCTGCTGAGCTCCTGCTTCTCATGGGACTTCTTATTAGAAGAGGAGAGGAGATTTAATATTGTGTGCTCACATGCTCAGTGTGTGCTGTATGATTGTTAAAATTGTAAAAAAAATAAAAAATAAAATTGTGAAAAATAATATAATAAAAAAATAACAAAGATAAAAAACTTCTGACACAGTCCACTGCCCTACTGACACTGTCCTCTTTGGGATTGGGGGAATCGGAACTGAGTCTTTGCCCCGGGAGAAAGAATGTCTAGCTTCGCCACTGATCTATGGACCCTTCATAGGTCCCCTCAAGGAACATTGTGATTTCATTTATAATTAATAATTACATTTTTGGTTTCCATTACCTATTAGAGATCATCAGGGTGATGTTTTTTTTGCGCTGGACATATTGTGTGTTTTTTTATGTTACCAATAGCCCAGTCTTCTTGGACTAATTCAGCTGCAGGCATCTGTCCTGGATACCTGTTAGACCTAAATTTGGAGCGCTGTTTTTTCCCTATTGGGATTGTTTGGTGTTGTGGTACCTGTCCCTGCACGTCTGTCAAACTTAGATGTGCATGTGAGTCTGTACAGCCATTGGGTCTCCATTCACTAACACAGACTGCCTGCTAGCACCTCTACAATGCTCTGAAAACATAAACAAATGGTTCTTGTATGCTTTATAGACCTCGGTGGCCATGTGAATGAGCCCTCGCAGAAACTATGCAATCGTTTTTCTCTCTTTTTTTGATATGACGATATGCTGAAAGCTTTGCCAAAACAGGACAGCTCTTGCACAGCGCATTATGGCAGGCTGACCGCTCTTTGTGCTCCTTCATCGCTGTCAGTTCAGAGCTGTCCCTCTTCTTTAGCCATTAGGTTGCCACTGGTGATATCATTTCTGTGCATGCATGCTGAAGTCGCATCATCATAGCAACAGGTTCCATTCTCCGCATCTTTCAGATGTCAGGAATGAGCCAGGAGTGTATACCACAATGTCTATGCATACCAGACAGTGTACACTAGAGAAATAATTGGTAGAGGAAAGGGTTTTTTTTTTTTTTTTTGGGCAGAAAACGCATGCAAAGTTTTACCAAAAAGCTGTACCTTCTAGTAATGTTTTAATTTAGAGTATAGTTTTGCTTTATTATGATGGAGCTTTTTTGATAAGTTAGGTCTAAATACCCCTGAAGTTACACACGCAATTAATATTTTTTTGTTTTCTTCATGGAATTACAGGAGAAACAATAGGAGTGCTTCTGATAATTACCCTAGCCGTACTCCTACCAGGAATTCTGAAAAACATGCTAGTTTAAAGTAGTGATAGCAAACAATGGGCTCCATTCACAAAAGGAACTTGCATGCGATATTTAGGTGTCCAGACACATTTTGCCTAAATATCGAATGCGATCCTGTAACTGGCAATTCATGAACCGTTCTGCCTCATTTAACGCAAAACGTTGATAACGTTTGGTAAATACCACATACACAGGCATTAAACTAAATTCGCAGAGGAAATAGTTAAATGTATGCAGAAATTAACCACTTTACCACAGAGGATTTTGCTGTCTTACGTCCAGGCCACTTTTTGCGATTCGGCGCTGTGCGACTTTAACTGACAATTGCGCAGTCGTGCGACGCTGTACCCAAACGAAATTTACGTCCTTTTTTTTCCACAAACAGAGCTTTCTTTTGGTGGTATTTGATCACCTGTGCGATTTTTACTTTTTGCGCTATAAACAAAAAAATTGCGTTTATTTTGAAAAAATAACAATATTTTTAACATTTTTTATATGAAATTCCCCCCCAAAAAAATTTAAAAATCTAAATTTTTTTAAATTTTTGGCCAATTTGTTTTCTGCTACCTATGTTTGGTAAAAAAAATCACAATAAGCATATTTTGATTGATTTGCGTAAAAGTTATTGCGTTTACTAACTAAGGGAAAGATTTCTGTCATTTTTGGTGTTTTTCTTTAACGCGTAATGGCGGCGATCTGCGATTTTTTTTTTGCGGGACTGCGACATTGCGGCGGACAGATCGGACCCTTGACTGACATTTTTGACACTTTTGGGGGTACCAGTGACATTTCTACAGTAATCAGTGCTATAAATATGCACTGTTACTGTAAAAATGACACTGGCAGGGAAGGGGTTAATTTTATTGGAGAGGGAGGGGTTAATGTATGCCTGGTGCTTACTAACGTGTGTGGGGGTTGGTGACTGAATGACTCAAGGACAGATTGCATGTTCAGCTATGCTGAACACTGCAATCTGTCACTCCTTGTCACTTAGGAGATCCGCCCGCTCTGTTTACACAAGCGGGCGGATCTCCAAATTAGATTCCCCGACGATCGGGGAAGAGCAGCGGCGATCGCCGCCGCTCCTCCCCTGGCCCGACTCCCGCTGTGACTGAAAACAGCGGGAGTGCGCCTCCTACAGGGGGAGGAGTCCGGCGACGTAGGTCTACGTCGCTGGACGGAATCGTGCCACTTTGCCGCAGTACAGTCCCAGTGACTGGTCGGCAAGTGATTAAGTAGAGATCAGGGCATGCAGTATTTATGGAATTTGCACAGGTTGGTAAGGAGCGGGCGGCTGTTTGCGTCCCTAACAACTAGTAAATAACAACGACCAACGAGTCCTCGGCTGTCAGTGGAGTTCCCTGTATACAGCTGAAAGTTAACCAAAAATAAATCCCGGCAATTAAAAAATGTAAAAGAAAAGTGTGGGGTCCCTCCTAAATCCATAACACCCCCTGGGGTCTTGTATGGATTTTAAAGGGAACCCCCACGCCAAAATGTAAAAAATAAATAAATAGTGTGGGGTCCTTCCAAAATCCATACCAGACCCTTATCCGAGCATGCAGCCCAGCAGGTCAGAGAGCCCAGCCACATGCCCTCAACATGCCCCCAAAACACCTTGTCCCCATATTGATGGGGACAACGGCTTCTTCCCCACATCCTTGGCTGGTGATTGTGGGGGTCTACTGGGGGAGGGGCTTATCGGAATCTTTAACAAAGGGGCCCCCTGATCCTGGCTCCTCCCTATGTTAATGAGTATGGAGTAAATAGTAGCCCTACTTATTCACCCAAAAAAATGTGAAGTGTAAAAAAAGACAGTTTTTGACAAGTCCTTTAGTTAAAAAGTAAAATCATCAATCATGACGCCCGCCGCCACCCCCGACCCAAAAACAAAGGTCTAGCTTATGCCGAAGGCTCTTGCCGTCTGCCAGCTCTGCCGTCTGCCAGTTCCTAAATAACTATGACGTCGATGACGTCAACTGCATTTTTCTTTTTTCAGGTTGGTGGTGGCTGCAGGCATTGTGATTGACGATAGATCTACACCGGAGGACATTTATATTTATTTTATTTTTTTAAAGGACTTGTCAATAACTATCTACTGTAATGTCTCTTTTTACACTACACATTTGTTTTTGGATGAATGAGTAGGGGTTCTATTTACCCCATACTCATTTACAGTGGGTACGGAAAGTATTCAGACCCCCTTAAATTTTTCACTCTTTGTTATATTGCAGCCATTTGCTAAAATCATTTAAGTTCATTCTTCTTCCTCATGAATGTACACATAGCACCCCATACTGACAGAAAAACACAGAATTGTTGACATTGTTGCAGATTTATTAAAAAAGAAAAACTGAAATATCACATGGTCCTAAGTATTCAGACCCTTTGCTGTGACACTCATATATTTAACTCAGGTGCTTTCCATTTCTTCTGATCATCCTTGAGATGGTTCTACACCTTCATTTGAGTCCAGCTGTGTTTGATTATACTGATTGGACTTGATTGGGAAAGCCACACACCTGTCTATATAAGACCTTCCAGATCACAATACATGTCAGAGCAAATGAGAATCATGAGGTCAAAGGAACTGCCTGAAGAGCTCAGAGACAGAATTGTGGCAAGGCACAGATCTGGCCAAGGTTACAAAAAGATTTCTGCTGCACTTAAGGTTCCTAAGAGCACAGTGGCCTCCATAATCCTCAAATGGAAGACGTTTGGGACGACCAGAACCCTTCCTAGAGCTGGCCGTCCGGCCAAACTGAGCTATCGGGGGAGGAGAGCCTTGGTGAGAGAGGTAAAGAAGAACCCAAAGATCACTGTGGCTGAGCTCCAGAGATGCAGTCAGGAGATGGGAGAAAGTTGTAGAAAGTCAACCATCACTGCAGCCCTCCACCAGTTGGGGCTTTATGGCAGAGTGGCCCAACGGAAGCCTCTCCTCAGTGTAAGACACATGAAAGCCCGCATGGAGTTTGCTAAAAAACACCTGAAGGACTCCAAGATGGTGAGAAATAAGATTCTCTGGTCTGATGAGACCAAAATAGAACTTTTTGGCCTTAATTCTAAGCGGTATGTGTGGAGAAAACCAGGCACTGCTCATCACCTGTCCAATACAGTCCCAACAGTGAAGCATGGTGGTGGCAGCATCATGCTGTGGGGGTGTTTTTCAGCTGCAGGGACAGGACGACTGGTTGCAATCGAGGGAAAGATAAATGCGGACAAGTACAGGGATATCCTGGACAAAAACCTTCTCCAGAGTGCTCTGGACCTCAGACTGGGCCGAAAGTGTACCTTCCAACAAGACAATGACCCTAAGCACACAGCTAAAATAACGAAGGAGTGGCTTCACAACAACTCCGTGACTGTTCTTGAATGGCCCAGCCAGAGCCCTGACTTAAACCCAATTGAGCATCTCTGGAGAGACCTAAAAATGGCTGTCCACCAACGTTTACCATCCAACCTGACAGAACTGGAGAGGATCTGCAAGGAGGAATGGCAGAGGATCCCCAAATCCAGGTGTGAAAGACTTGTTGCATCTTTCCCAAAAAGACTCCTGGCTGTATTAGATCAAAAGGGGGCTTCTACTAAATACTGAACAAAGGGTCTGAATACTTAGGACCATGTGATATTTCAGTTTTTCTTTTTTATTAAATCTGCAACAATGTCAACAATTCTGTGTTTTCTGTCAGTATGGGGTGCTATGTGTACATTCATGAGGAAGAAGAATGAACCTAAATGGTTTTAGCAAATGGCTGCAATATAACAAAGAGTGAAAAATTTAAGGGGGTCTGAATACTTTCCGTACCCACTGTACATAGGGGGGGGGGGGAAGGACCTGGGAGCTCCCTTGTCAAACCCTCGCCAAACTTGTGGGGAAGAGGCCCTTTTTGCTATCAACCTGGGGACAAGGTGCTTTAGGGGCATGTTGAGGACATGTGGTCTGGTATGGTTCGGGGGAGGGGGGGCTCGCTTACCCCCCTCCCTTTCCTGACCTGCCAGGCTGCATGCTTGGATAAGGGCCTGGTATGAATTTGAGGGGGTAGACCCAAAACATCATTTTTTTCACATTTTGTTTTGCCGGCAATTGTTTGTTTTTTTTACTTTCAGCTGTCAGCGGGGAACCTCACTGACCGCTGATGACTCATCAGTTGCCAAGGACGCAGCAGCCGTCCCCTCCTTAACAAACATCACAGCTACTGGTTGTTAAGGATGCCGGCGGCCACCCGCTCATTAACAACGTGGTATTTACTAATGGTAATGAATATGCCGGCTACCGCCAGGCATTACGGGTGTTGTAAAATCAGGTCAGCTAATGAGGAGAGAATGGGGGTGGGGCCAAGCCACCGCTCCGTGTCTGGACGCAGGGAGCTGTGACTCCGCTCGGGTGCCCGTATAGCAAGCCGCTTGCTGTGGGGGCACTCACTTGGAGGGAGGGGCCAGGAGAGCAGATGAAGGACCCGAGAAAAGAGGAGGATCAGGACTACTCTGTGCAAAACCAACTGCACAGAGCAAGTAAATATACCATGTTTGTTATTTTTATTTTTTTTTAAAAAAAGGAGACTTTACAATCACTTTAAGTTACCGCATGTTTTAACTACTAAAATACCACATGACTTCATAAAATAACTAATGCGGTATTTTAGTAGCATTCTTTAGTGAATGCCAAAAAATCTTTTGAAAATGCTGTGGGCTATCTTACAGCATACTCCAATACAGTAAGACACCGCTTTGTGAATGGAGCCCATTATCCTTGGTAAAGACTCCAGTAGGTGAAGGTGCTAAATAGAAACCAGAATGGTAGTCATAACACAAAGTTAGTGTCTTACTCTATCCAAAATGAAAAAAGTTTTGTCTTCAGTTCTACTTCAAGAGTACAGTGATCAGGAGCATATTATATACAGTTTGGTGTACAGTGACGTGGTCAGGAGTATCAAATATATTACAAAGTGTATATAGGGCAGGGCTCAGGAGTGGGTAACGTACAAAGTGGTGGGCTCAGGACTGCATATGGCTGAGGGTGCTGACCTCTGGAGTGCGTAATATGCAGGGTGCAGGGCTTAGCAGTACATATTTTTACAGGGAGACGGGCTCAGGAATGCACTGGCACTGCAAGACACATAACACACAAGACACAGTGCTTAGGAGTGTGTCTTGTGCAGGGCTCAGGGAACAGGAGCATGTGTTGTGCAGGAAGCAGGGCTCAGTAGTACATATCGCACAGGAAGCCGGGCTCAGGAATGCATAACACACAAGGCACAGGGATGAGGAGTGTGTATCATGCAGGGCACAGGAGTCCAGATTTCTTGCCCCAACCATGTAGTGTATTGTTACTCACCCTCCTCCATTTCAGTATAGAGCTCTTCCCCCACCCTCAAATTTCTCCCCCTCCCCCACAGTGTGGCAGAGAGTGGGGCTGATGCAGCTTGAACTTGCAGCTTGAACTGATTTGAGACTGGTGCAGCTATGTAAATCCCTCCACCTCCTGCTCATATCGATAGCACAGGGCAGGCAGGAGTGGGTGAGAGCCACCAGGAGAGGTGCACTGTAAACACAGAAACTGGCAGAGAAACAAGTAGAGCAGAAAACATCCTCTACCAGCTTCTCTGTTAACATTGAAAGCAGTGAGCAGTGAACACAGGGCCATGTTCTGGCTGAAATGGAGTACTGCTGGGTTCTGATTGAAAAAAGCCCTGATCCTACCCCCATCCTGTTTCAGCAGTTATTCGTTTATATCCACATATGACTGTGAAGTCTAATAGAAATCAGAGTTAAAAGCAGTGCCAGTTATATAACAGACTTGGTCAAACTTTCCCTTTTCTGTAATACAGATCAGTATCCCCCCTCCCTCCTCTGCAGTACAGCTCAGCTCTCCCATCTCCCCCCAAGCACCTGTTCTTTGTATACAATAAAGATTGGAAGGCTGTCAAGTCACTGCCCGGAGGGTTGAGAAAAATGAGCTAAGCTTCTGAGCCCACGACTTGAACAACTGAAGAGATTTTGCTGTAAACCTTGACGGTAAATTGCTCCACAATTCCTTCAGCTACAGAGGTTAGTGAGGGCCTGTATTAAAGTCAATTTGCTGATTCATAAGGATATGTAAGGACTTGAATGATTATGCCTTCACCACAGGTTAATTTTGAAGAAAATAGCCTCTATCTTCACCACCTTACATTAAGAATCACTTAAGTCACTTACCACCCCAACCATCCCACTTTCCATTACAGCTGTCTGTTGCTGAAACCAGGCTTTACATTCTCTTTGCAGCTTACTGGTGTTGTGTGTGTATATATATATATATATATATATATTAGTATCTCACAAAAATGAGTACACCCCTCAGATTTTTGTAAATATTTTATTATATCTTTTTATGTGACAACACTGAAGAAATTACACTTTGCTACAATGTAAAGTATTAAGTGTACAGCTTGTATAACAGTGTAAATTTGCTGCCCCCTCAAAATAGCTCAACACACAGCCAATAATGTCTAAACCGCTGGCAACAAAAGTGAGTACACCCCAAAGTGGAAATGTCTAAATTGGGCCCAATTAGCCATTTTCCCTGCCCGGTGTCATGTGACTCCTTAGTTTTACAGTGTTATTTGATGTTATCGCTCTCATTCTCTCATACTGGTCACTGGAAGTTCAACATGGGACTTTATGGCAAAGAACTCTCTGAGGATCTGAAACAAAGAATTGTTGCTCATGGTCGACCAAAGAAGTTGAGTGCACGTGCCCAGCGTCTTATCCAGAGATTGTCTTTGGGAAATAGACATATGAGTACTGCCAGCATTGCTGCAGAGGTTGAAGTGGTGGGGGGTCAGCCTGTCAATGCTCTCACCATACGTTGCATACTGCATCGAAGTGGTCTGCATGGCTGTCGTCCCAGAAGGAAGCCTCTTCTAAAGATGATGCACAAGAAAGCCTGCAAACAGTTTTCTGAAGACAAGCAGACTAAGGACACAGATTACTGGAACCATCTCCTGTGGCCTGATGAAACCAAGATAAACTTATTTGATTGGTGTCAAGCGTGTGTGGTGGCAACCAGGTGAGGAGTACAAAGACAAGTGTGTCTTGTCTACAGTCAAGCATGGTGGTGGGAGTGTCATGGTCGGGCTGCATGAGTTCTGCCATCACTGGGGAGATACAATTCATGGAGGGAACCATGAATGCCAACATGTACTGTGACATATTGAAGCAGAGCATGATCCCTTCCCTTCGGAGACTGGGTCGCAGGGCAGTATTCCAACATAATGACCCCAAACACACTTCCACTGCCTCGCTAAAGAAGCTGAGGGTCACGGTGATGGACTGGCCAAGCATGTCTCCAGACCTAAACCCTATTCAGCATCTGTGGGGCATCCTCAAACGGAAGGTGGAGGAGCGCAAGGTTGCTAACTTCCACCAGCTTCGTGATGTCATTGTGAAGGAGTGGAAAAGGACTTCAGTGGCAACCTGGGAAGCTCTGGTGAACTCCATGCCCAAGAGGGTTAAGACAGTGCTGGCAAATAATGGTGGCCACAGAAAGTATTGACACTTTTGGCCCAATTCTGAAATTTTTACTTAGGGGTATACTCACTCTTGTTGCCAGCGGTTTAGACATTAATGGCTGTGTGTTGAGTTATTTTGACGGGACATCAAATTTACATTGTTAT
This sequence comes from Pelophylax lessonae, assembly GCF_965119305.1. Lineage (NCBI taxonomy): Eukaryota > Metazoa > Chordata > Amphibia > Anura > Ranidae > Pelophylax > Pelophylax lessonae. The sequence continues at coordinate 74,076,399 of NC_138780.1, forward strand.
ACAAGCTGTACACTCACTACTTTACATTGTAACAAAGTGTAATTTCTCCAGTGTTGTCACATGATAAGATATAATAAAATATTTATAAAAAATGTGAGGGGTGTACTCATTTTTGTGAGATACTGTATGTATAATATATATATATATATATATATATATATATATATATATATATATATACACACACACATACTAAGAAATCTTATGATTGATAGACACCAAATATTCACCATGCCAAGTTAACATTTTCCATCATGTGTTTTTCCAGGTTGACAGCTTTTGCATCTTATCTACTAATTGCACTATCAAAGAGAAGAGATTATTTTAGCTACTTGACTGGTTGTCCTTAAAACAAAAGTGGCCATTTTGAAAAATGCTTTATATCATGTTAGCCAGTGGTTAGTCATTGGAACTTAATAAAAACCAAGGAATCACCCACGCCAAAATAAATAATAATATAGTCAAAAGCTGCTGACACTATAATCCTGGTCAATGAACATCAAAATATTAACACACAAATGCGGTGCTTAAGACCTCTTAAAAAGTCAAATATGCAAATGAAAAGCAATGTTCTAGAAAAGAGTCCATTAATTTTTCAAAAATGCATGCACGCCCCCAATGACGTCTGCTTATGACGAAACGTGTTGGGAAGAGCTAGGTCACGTGACGTCGCCATGTTGGTTAGTCGGCCATACTGTTGAATGGAAACATCAATTTGAGGACTTACATGCGTTTTTATGCTTCTGTTTGTGAGTGTTTTGAAACTTCGTTTCATTGAAGATCCTTGGTGCCATAGCAGTGGAGAGTTGGAGTGAGTTATGCCTAAGCTTTATTGACTACTCTTGCGCAAGTAGTTCATCTTTTGGGGTATGGGTCAGTGTGAACTCTTTCCTCCGGTGGCGGATTCTTCTCAACAATTCTCCTGCATGCATTTTTGCACATATATGGACTCTTTTCTGAAACATTGCTTTTCATTTGCACATTGGACTTTTTAAGAGGTCTTAAGCACTGCATTTGTGTGTAAATATATTGGTACTTAATAGACAGTGAGAGAAACAGACAAATGTGTCATAGGTGTGATGTCTAAAAAAACACGATAGATAGCGGATTACCTTTAGGAGCAATAATGATGATTTCTATGTGTGTTACAGGAAATGCCGGTTACCTTTTACATCAGCCGATAGACTTAGATATGCAAATAAGAGAGGAGACACAACACCGGAGACTGGAGCAGAGTGCTGAAAGGCGAATTGCTCGGAAGTTACAGTGTATTGGAGATCAGTTCCATAGACTTCACTTACAAAGGGTACATTTTTTTTTTTTTTTTTTATGATTGTTTTACTAGCCATATGCATCTCACTTCGAAATTTTTACATTTTCTTTGATTTTTAATGTTCTACTTTTTTAAAGTTGAGCTCAATTCACTGTTTAACTGTTTCCCAAAAGAAAGCTTGGATTATAAATGTTAAGCTAATATCCTAAATCCTTAATCAAATTAGCCAAAATTGTTTTCTACAGTGTTTTCATTTGCATTCTATCTACTTGTGCATGCACAGTGTATGCTAAAGTCAAGGCATGCTTATGGTGATAACTGTGCCAGTGTGCTTATGTCAATTCCCCACTATTCTTTGAAGCGCTCAGGGGGCAGGTGTCAAAGCTGGGTTACATGTACCATGAAAAGTGCAGATCTGCATATGGCGCTTTTCCACTGCATGGAACTGAACGGTTCGGCTCGCTTTTGTGTTTTTCCACTGCTGGTACCGCATGGTATGGTGTAGGAACGGTTCAGTACGGTGGCGCTTTTCCACTGCATGGAACCGAATGGTACGGCTCTCAAAAACAGTACCACCTCGATTGCGGTTCCAAGAGGTACCATACCCGGTACCATATCCCATAATCCTTTGCATGCAGTCACTACTAGCCACTGATTGGTCAGAGAATCCCACCCACCCCGTTTTTATCCCACCCACTTAACTTTAGTACTACTTTAGTGGAAAAGCAAACCATACCGTACCGAACAATTCTAACACCGTACCATGCGGTACCAGCAGTGGAAAAGCAAACCGGGCCAAGCAGGGCCGAGTAGAGCAGAGCCGGTACTTGCAGTGGAAAAGTGCCAATAGAGGGCTACGATGGCGCCATCATTGGCAGATAGGGGACCAGGAGGATTTTGCTTACCTTTAAGAGGGTCTTACCCAAATTGGCCAACAAACTAAGAAGCAAATAGAATGTTCAAAACATTAGGTAAGGAAAACTGTATTGGTTGGAATGGTAGGTGTTCGTTCTGCTTGAGAAAGGTTGGATGGGTTATTTTGGTCATGTGAATCTTGAGGGATTATTTACATCTAAAGATTGAGGTGTCTGTGGACACAAGAGAATTCATGCAATCATGAAGACATGCAACTGATGTTTGAGTGTTTTAATCCCAACTGCAGCCAGATCCTTTTTGTTACGGTTTTAGGTAGAAAGTGTGGATCCTCTGCTAGGTTTTTAATGATGTTTGTGTATTTGTCAAGAAGTTTTCTCCTCACTTCCAATTCTGTTTGACAACCATCACCTGGGCAGGAAGTGATGGCAAATATCCCCAACAAGGACTAACAGGGGATTACTAGTGAATAAATATAATTTTTGGAGATTCAGTAAAGAGAGGCAGTGAATGAAGACAGGTAGAAAGTATATACTGTATGAGTGTAGCAGTAGAGTTGACACCAGGTTTTAGAAATTTAGGCAGTAGTGAAGTCCCTCTTTTAGCATGTACCTACAGGTAAGCCAATATTAAGGCTTACCTGTAGGTACAGTTAATATCTCCTAAACGTACACAGTTTAGGAGATATTCATATGTACAGTGGGTACGGAAAGTATTCAGACCCCCTTAAATTTTTCACTCTTTGTTATATTGCAGCCATTTGCTAAAATAATTTAAGTTCATTCTTCTTCCTCATGAATGTACACATAGCACCCCATACTGACAGAAAAACACAGAATTGTTGACATTGTTGCATATTTATTAAAAACGAAAAACTGAAATATCACATGGTCCTAAGTATTCAGACCCTTTGCTGTGACACTCATATATTTAACTCCGGTGCTTTCCATTTCTTCTGATCATCCTTGAGATGGTTCTACACCTTCATTTGAGTCCAGCTGTGTTTGATTATACTGATTGGACTTGATTAGGAAAGCCACACACCTGTCTATATAAGACCTTCCAGATCACAATACATGTCAGAGCAAATGAGAATCATGAGGTCAAAGGAACTGCCTGAAGAGCTCAGAGACAGAATTGTGGCAAGGCACCGATCTGGCCAAGGTTACAAAAAGATTTCTGCTGCACTTAAGGTTCCTAAGAGCACAGTGGCCTCCATAATCCTCAAATGGAAGACGTTTGGGATGACCAGAACCCTTCCTAGAGCTGGCCGTCCGGCCAAACTGAGCTATGAGGGGAGAAGAGCCTTGGTGAGAGAGGTAAAGAAGAACCCAAAGATCACTGTGGCTGAGCTCCAGAGATGCAGTCAGGAGATGGGAGAAAGTTGTAGAAAGTCAACCATCACTGCAGCCCTCCACCAGTCGGGGCTTTATGGCAGAGTGGCCCGACGGAAGCCTCTCCTCAGTGTAAGACACATGAAAGCCCGCATGGAGTTTGCTAAAAAAACACCTGAAGGACTCCAAGATGGTGAGAAATAAGATTCTCTGGTCTGATGAGACCAAAATAGAACTTTTTGGCCTTAATTCTAAGCGGTATGTGTGGAGAAAACCAGGCACTGCTCATCACCTGTCCAATACAGTGAAGCATGGTGGTGGCAGCTTCATGCTGTGGGGGTGTTTTTCAGCTTCAGGGACAGGACGACTGGTTGCAATCGAGGGAAAGATGAATGCGGCCAAGTACAGGGATATCCTGGACAAAAACCTTCTCCAGAGTGCTCTGGACCTCAGACTGGGCCGAAAGTGTACCTTCCAACAAGACAATGACCCTAAGCACACAGCTAAAATAACGAAGGAGTGGCTTCACAACAACTCCATGACTGTTCTTGAATGGCCCAGCCAGAGCCCTGACTTAAACCCAATTGAGCATCTCTGGAGAGACCTAAAAATGGCTGTCCACCAACGTTTACCATCCAACCTGACAGAACTGGAGAGGATCTGCAAGGAGGAATGGCAGAGGATCCCCAAATCCAGGTGTGAAAGACTTGTTGCATCTTTCCCAAAAAGACTCCTGGCTGTATTAGATCAAAAGGGGGCTTCTACTAAATACTGAGCAAAGGGTCTGAATACTTAGGACCATGTGATATTTCAGTTTTTCTTTTTTAATAAATCTGCAACAATGTCAACAATTCTGTGTTTTTCTGTCAGTATGGGGTGCTATGTGTACATTCATGAGGAAGAAGAATGAACTTAAATGATTTTAGCAAATGGCTGCAATATAACAAAGAGTGAAAAATTTAAGGGGGTCTGAATACTTTCCGTACCCACTATATATCAGCCAGTGACGTCACCGGCACATGCGCACTGTGCTCTGAATGGAAGGCACACTCAAGTGTGCCATGTATTGAGAGTGCTGTGCTGAGATCATGACTCCAGTGCACATGAGCGGGAGTGATGTCATTGCAGCTCGGCCATTCAAATGGCTGGAGCCTGTAAACCTGTAAGGAAGACTAGGGGTGAAGATGGAATCCCTGTCAGCGGTGAAAGCGCACTGCCAGATGGATCCATTTTAGGGGTAAGTGTGTCATAATGTGCTAGTATGCGATGCGATATGCGATTCCTTCTACTGATACCAATGATGGGGCATTATCCTCCCACTGACACCAATGATGGGGCACTATTCTTCCCACTGACACCAATGATGTGGCACTAAGAATTCCCCCAATACTAAAGATACAACATTGTTTACTCCCACTGATGCCAGGACATGTCCTACTCGCACTGGCCATGGTCCAGCCCCCCTAAAGTCTGAGGGACAATAAACTGGCCCTTTGTTTAGAAAGTTTGGAGACCCCTGAGCTACAGTAATCAATGTAAGAAATTATTTGAGCTTTTGTATTGATTTTGATGGTGCCTTATTTAAAAGACTAGAGTGGGTGAAATTCAGAACTATCCTCGCTTAGACTTTTCTCAGATGGCCCCCTTTTGAAGGGTATGGGGCAATGTGTTCACCTTGACCTATTGCTCCTTATTTTTATGATGTTTCTGTGTACTCTGGGGAGCCAGGATTTCAGTGCAAACTCTACAATCCTCTTGTGTATACCCTAGGTACACTATATTGTCAAAAGTATTGGGACACCTGTCTTTACACGCACATGAACTTTAATGGCATCCCTGTCTTTGTCCATGGGGTAATATTGAGTTGGCCCACCCTTTGCAGCTATACCAGCTTCAACTCTTCTGGGAAGGCTGTCCATAAGGTTTAGGAGTGTGTCTATGGGAATGTTTGATCATTCTCTCAGAAGCACATTTGTGAGGTCAAGCACTGATGTTGGACTAAAAGGCCTGGCTCGCAGTCTCTGCTCTAATTCACCCCCAAGGTGTTCTATCGGGTTGAGGTCAGGACTGTGCAGGCCAATCAAGTTAATCCACACCAAACTTGCTCATCCATGTCTTTATGGACCTTGCTTTGTGCAGTGGTGCACAGTCGTGTTGGAACAGGAAGGGGCCATGCCCAAAAGGTTCCCACAAAATTGGGAGCATGAAATTATCCAAAATGTCTTGGAACTAAGGGCCAAGCCCAACCCCTGAAAAACAACTCCACACCACAATCCCCCCTCCACCAAATGATTTTGACCAGTGCACAAAGCAAGGTCCATAAAGACATGGATGAGCGAGTTTGGGGTGGAGGAACTAGACTGTCCTGACCTCAGCCCAATAGAACACCTTTGAGATGAATTAGAGAGGAGACTATGAGCCAGGCCTTCCCGTCCAACATCAGTGCCTGACCTCACAAATATGCTTCTGGAAGAATGGTCAAACATTCCCATAGACACACTCCTAAACCTTGTGGACAGCCTTCCCAGAAGAGTTGAAGCTGTTATAGCTGCTATAAAAGTTCATGTGCGTGGAAAGGCAGGCGCCCCAATACTTTTGACAATATAGTGTATAGGGCACTTAAGAGGGACAGAGTTTAGTGTGTGTGAATATCCCTAGGTTCTGGCAGTGGAACAGTGACAGGAGGATGACAGCTGTGTCTCTGCGCTGTGTGCGGAGATACAGCTGTCAGTTCCCCATGCATCTCTATGGGGGAATCGGATGGGAACGGACCATCGGTCCGTTCCCATCCGATCCGATCTGCTGGACTGATGGAAAATAGGGTTTCCATCCAACCAGATTTGATGGATCGGATCGGATGTCAGCACACATGTCTCCACTGACATCTGATGCCCCATAGGGATGCATGGGGGGACCGTTCAGATCCCCCAAAAAAACGTACAGGTGGATCTGAACGGTCCACCTGTGTGAAAGAGCCCTTAATGTAAGAACAGATTGCCTGAAGATGTGCATCAAAAAAAATTGCAAAACGCCAACAAATATGAAATATGTTAACAGTGTAAACTATTTCTGGCAACAAGTGTAATGCTGACCCCCCACTAAATATGTCATATACAGTGTTGGGATTCAGAAGTTTTCCTCCCCCGGCATACTATACAGTGAATGACATGCTTTTATATAGTAGTTAAATTGCAAGTATGAAGTTATAGCTTCACACTCCTTTTTCTGTGCGCTGCAGAATGGTACTTTTCTTTAGTCTGCTCAAAAAGCCGGCAGCTGCAGAACAGGTTTTACAGAAATCTGACTCTTTTCTGTCATTACGCAATGTTTTATCCCTGTCACTTTTTGTTAGGAAAGAAAAGGGCCGGGGAGGGGGAGAGGGAGGGGGTTATAAGGAATGGAGTACGGCCAATGTTTTAACAATAAAAAAAACACATAGGGAAGGTAAAATAAAATGCACTCCTCCTTGTTCTGTATATTCTGGCTGTGGTTAAAGCTTGCTCTCTCTGAGTAAATGTAACTGGAGGGCATGTTGATGTAGCTAGCTGTTTGGCTCTATTACCAACTGACAAGAAAAGCCATGACCTTGCTTTATAACTGAACATTAAACTCCTATCTTTACTTTACTGATATAACCTGTGATTGAGTGGAGGTTCCAGAAATTAATGTTCACAGATACCTGCATGTTACTTTTATGTTGGCCATACACGTAGCAGTTTTCAGGCAATTTTAGTCTACCCTAAAACTAAAATCCCTGCATCAATAGACATCCATGATCTAACCAGTGGCGGCTGGTGCTCCATGGGCCGGGGGGCGGCAGACGGGCCACACCATAGCGTCCCCCCCGGATCACACCAGCTCGCGCACCATAAGGGCCCCCCGTCGCCGGCTCACTCACCCTGGACTGACGTGGAGGGCAGGCAGCATCAAATATTTATTCGCTGTTTTCACACAACTGGGTGGGCTCAGGGCGGAGTGCTCTGCGCCCCGAGCCCACCCTTTGTTAAAGCCTATTAGAGCCTCCTGTTCTAATCACGTGCTTAAAAAAAAACCCATTGGAATCCATGCGTCCGGCACCCTGCATGTAGATTAGGGGGCTGGACGCATGGATGGGGGGCAGCGCCCCTGCGCCCCCATCGGACGGGCCGCCACTCGATCTAACACTAACCTAACTTACCCCTATAAAGAAGAAATCAGTATAAATATCTTTTTTGAAGCCGATCCGATCCTGTCTCCAGCGGCGAAAGCTCTGCAGAGGACACGGCCGACAACGGCTGTAAAATGAATGGGGAGGGACGTCGCCTATAGAGTTACTATGGGGCTTCCGTTGTCAGATGTGTCCTCTGCACCTGCCTCCACAGTGAAGCCACGGCTGACAGCTCAGCATGGGATTAAGTCGGATCAGCTTCAAAAAAGGAATGTACTGTATACTGATTTCTTCTTTACAGGGCTAGACACAGACTCAGTTTAGTTGGCTCTGAAGAAGAGGCAGGACCTCAAAACGCGTCAGCCAGTTCCTGTGGACTTTTTATCCATGATGTGATACTGTGGGCAATACAGCCACTCCAATGTGATACGCCTGTGTCAAGCATTTGTTTGTGAGTACCTTTCTTAAATAAAATAAAATATCTTTTCATCAAGGATAATGCACTAGGCCGGTGTGCCCTCTGTCCATTTCTCATTTCTAGATAGGTTAGTGTTAGATCATTAATGTCTGTAGATGCAGGGATTTTAGTGTTAGGGTGGACTTCTACTTTAAGAACACTTGGTTGGTGTTAGTTCACACCAAGTACAGTCCAGTGCGTTTTTATTCTGCATCAAAAATGCACTGACAGTGTTTAACATGGATTCCAATGCCCCTTGTTCACATCAGTGAAGTGAGTCAACAAAAGTAGAACATGTTTCAACTTTTTTTTGCTATGGAACACATTTGAAACATGGCAAAGGTTATCAAAAACACACTGGAACACACATGCTCTTAAATGAGGTAAAGAAAAAAAGGGGAGAAAAAAATGCACTGTAATATGCATGCACAAATGCATCCAGAAAGCAGAAATTGTGGTGTGATCCAGCCTTTACCATCGGTTTTGATCGTTTCAAAGTTACTTATCGTGTTTCCCTGAAAATAAGACCTATCTCGGTTTTCTAGGATGGCTGCAATATAAGCCCTACCCTGAAAATAAGCCCTAGTTAAAGTCCTTGTAAAATCATGTAATCCACGCTGTAAAAGGATTATATAATGTCCAGTGTGTGTCTTTATGTAACATTATTGAACAAAATACCTTATTTACAGTGCCACCAGGTGCTCATGTGACCCGCCGGAGCTCTCCTCCTCCTCCCGGCTGATGTCAGTGGCCCTTCCCTCTGCAGTGCTCTGAGCAGGATTTATGTCAGCGGGGATCTCATATCGCATCTCCCTCAGCAGTGCTCATTGCTCCAGCGGGTCATGTGAGCGCCCAGTGGCGCTGTAAATAAGGTATTTTTTACAATGTTACATAAAGACACACACTGGACATTATATAATGCATTTACAGAGCAGATTAACTAGGGTTTATTTTGGGTATTAGATGCTGACTCCTGAGCTGACAAAAAGGGAGAGGTGGGAGAGAAGACAGGGGACAAACTGAGACTGGGCAGAAGGAACCGCGCATTCAGCCAAGGCTCGGCAGTTCCTAAATGTTTTGCAGGACAATTTCATGGGTCAGATGGTGAATGCACCGACAAGAAACAATGCGGTACTTGACCTACTGATTACCAACAATACAGACCTGCTCACGGATATAGAAATACGGGACAACTTAGGGAACAGTGACCATAGGTCAATTGGTTTCAGTATTAATTACAGTAATAGGAAACACAAGGGTAATATAAGGACACTGAATTTCAAAAGAGCCAATTTCCCTAAACTGCGCTCGCTGCTAGAAAATATCAATTGGGATAGAACCCTGGGAACAAAGAACACGGAGGAAAAATGGGAGTGCTTCAAGAGCATACTTAACAAGGGGGTGGACCAGTGCATTCCACAGGGAAATAAATTTAAAAGAGCAAAACTAAACCCTGGGTGGCTAAACTCCAACATAAAAATGTATATTAGAGCTAAAGAAAAGGCCTTCAAAAAATTCAAGACTGAGGGGTCATTGGCAGCATTTAAGCATTACAAAGAGTGTAATAAGAAATGTAAAGATGAAATCAGGGCGGCTAAAATAGAACACGAGAGACATATAGCGGAGGAGAGTAAAAAGAACCCCAAGAAATTCTTTAAGTATATAAACAGTAAGAAAGCGAGGCCAGAACACATTGGCCCCATAAAAGATGATAAAGGAAAAATGGCCACTGAGGACAGAGAAAAGGCGGAAGTGTTAAATAATTTCTTTTCTTCAGTCTTCACAAAGGAATCGGGGGGCTACACGAACCCCGCTTGTAAGGCCGAACTAAATAATACACCTCAGGAAGTGCCGCCATGGCTAACAGAGGATAGACTTAGAGCTAAACTAGAGAAACTTAACATAAATAAATCCCCGGGACCTGATGGCTTGCACCCAAGGGTTCTAAATGAGCTCAGTCAGGTGATTGCCAGACCATTATTCTTGATCTTTAAGGATAGTTTACAGACGGGTATGGTGCCAGCTGATTGGAAAAAAGCCAACGTGGTACCAATATTTAAAAAGGGGCCGAGATATATCCCGGGTAACTATAGGCCGGTCAGCCTAACATCTGTAGTCTGCAAAATTTTGGAGGGGATGATAAGGGACCACATACAAGACTTTAGTAATGAAAACGGTATTATAAGTAGTAATCAGCATGGATTCATGAAAAATCGTTCATGCCAAACCAATCTATTAACCTTCTACGATGAAGTGAGCTGCCACTTAGATAAAGGTAAGCCTGTGGATGTGGTGTATCTGGACTTTGCAAAGGCCTTTGACACCGTTCCCCACAAACGCTTACTGTACAAACTAAGGAAGGTAGGTATGGACCATAAGGTGAGTACCTGGATAGAGAACTGGCTCCAGGGGAGAGTACAGAGGGTGGTGATTAATGGGGAGTACTCGGATTGGGCGGGTGTGGAAAGTGGGGTCCCCCAGGGTTCTGTCCTGGGACCAATCCTGTTTAATTTATTCATAAATGATCTAGAGGAGGGGATATCTAGTACAATCTCAGTATTTGCAGATGATACTAAATTAGGCATGCCAATATCTTCTATGCAGGATGTGGAAATCTTGCAAGCAGACCTGAACAAAATAACGGGGTGGGCAACTACATGGCAGATGAGATTTAATGTAGAAAAATGTAAAGTAATGCACTCGGGGGCCAGAAACCAGAAAGCAAGCTACTCACTAGGGGGGGAACCTCTGGGTGAGTCTAGGATGGAAAGGGACCTGGGGGTACTGGTAGACAACAGGCTTGGAAGTGGCATGCAATGCCAAGCCGCTGCAAGCAAAGCCAACAGAATACTGGGTTGTATAAAAAAGGGGATTCACTCCAGAAATAAAGAGATTATTCTTCCACTCTACAAGACTCTGGTCCGGCCACATCTGGAGTATGCTGTCCAGTTCTGGGCACCGGTCCTCAGGAAGGATGTGCTGGAACTGGAGAAAGTCCAGAGAAGGGCAACAAAAATAATTAGGGGAATGGAGGACATCGGCTATGAGGAAAGACTACAAGCACTGAACTTGTTCTCTCTGGAGAAGAGACGATTGAGGGGGGATATGATATCAATGTACAAATACTGTACTGGCGACCCTAGCATAAGGAACAAACTATTTAGAGTAAGGGAATACAATAAGACACGTGGCCACTCACTAAAACTAGAGGAAAGGCGGTTTAACCTTAAAGTGCGTAAGGGGTTCTTCACTGTAAGAGCGGTAAGGATGTGGAATTCTCTTCCGCAAGCAGTCGTATCAGCGGGGAGCATTGATAGTTTCAAAAAACTATTGGATGGACACCTTAAAGACCACAACATACAGGGGTATACAATGTACGGTTAAAAGCAAACACACACACATAGGTTGAACTGGATGGACTTGTGTCTTTTTTCAGCCTCACTAACTATGTAACTATGTAACTATGTAAATAAGAAATCAACTGAAAATAAGCCCCAGTGCATTTTTTGTAGCCAAAATTAATATAAGACCTGGTCTTATTTTCGGGGAAACACGGTAGTTACAAAGTTAGTCTGGATGAAAATAGTCCATCCAGTTAAACCAATAGAATGGAAAAAAATACAATCCTATATACACATCCAGTACTCATAGTTGATCCAGAGGAAGGAAAAAAACCCCAGTAAAGCATAATCCAATTTGCTCCAGCAGGGAAAATGTTCCTTCCTGATCCCCCAAGATTATCAGATTATCTCTGGATCAACTTTACCTATAAATTTTAGTATCCAGTTATATTTTGTGTATCTAGGAAATAATCTATTCAGCTGGCCAGAACCAACTCTTGAGGGAGTCTATTCCACATTTTCACAACTCTTACTGTGAAGAAGCCTTTCTGTATTTGGAGATGAAATCTATTTTCTTCTAAAGAATGCCCCCTGTCCTCTGTGTTGATCTTAAAGTGAATATCTCAACACCAATTTCACTATATGGACCACTTATGTATTAATACATGTTGATCATATCCTCCCTAATCTCCTCTTCTTTTTTTAAATAGAAAATAAGTTTATTTGTGCTGCAAAAATACAATACAAAAACTCATTAACACGTGAGTTACACACTTGTAAAACACTTAAAGTGAAATAAGTGAAACGAGATATACCTTCACCATACGAAAGAAGAGGTACAATGATACAATGTTATAAATATCTCACTCAGCAGCACCCCGCCCTGGTGATATATCAATTACATCCTGTCACTATGAGCATTAATCAAACAGTCATATCCATACCCCGGCCCCACCGCCTCCCCCCCATCCCCCAAAGACTTCAGAAAAATTAAAATCACAAAAAATGTATACATTAAATGTACGAGTATTCTCTAACCACCGACTCCAAATCTTATCAAATTTCTTGGGATACCCCCTGTGTTTATAAATCAATCGTTTATAACGAAGAGCAGAATTTATTTCCGCGATCCAGTCCTGAAGAGTAGGGACTGATTCACGCATCCACTGTCTGGCTATAAGTTTGCGAGTGCTAAAAATAGATTCCTGAAGAAAAATGGTAAAAAATGTATCAATGTCACAGTCAGGGAACAAACCTAACACACAGGGCAAAACATCCAACTGTAAGGGGGAGCCCATATGATCGTGCAGAAACATAATAACCTGTGTCCAGTAAGCCTGAATATCCGGGCAAGACCAAATGAGATGTATAAACGTACCCGGTTGCAGGGGGCAACGAGGGCAGGAGGAGTTATATGACCGCCTATATTTCAATATTCTAAGCGGAGTAAGATAAGCTCTATGCAAGATGTACAGATGAGTCACACGCGTTGAAAGTTTGGGCGAAGCCAACCTAGGGCACACCAAGATATCGTCCCAATCCATCTCATCCAGGAGACCCTTATCCACAGCCCAGCGAGCCTGTATCCGGGTCACCTGGCGATCACCTAATCTCCTCTTCTAAAGAAAACATAAATTCAGTTCAGATAAACTTTTTCATAGCTGAGATCCTCCATGCCTCTTATCAATTTGGTTGCACGTCCCTGCACTTTCTCAAATTCCCCAGTATCCTTTTTGTCAACTGATGCCCAAAACTGAACTGCATATTCCAGATGAGGTCTTACTAATAATATGTAAGGGGGCAAAATGATGTCTCTCTCTCTCTGTTGTCCATACCTCTTTATTCAAGAAAGGATTTTACTTTCTTTTGAAACTGCAGCCTGGCATTGCATGCTATTATTAAGCTTATGATCTACCAGAACATCCAGATCCTTCTCCACCAATGATTCCCCCAGCTGTTCTCCTAGTATGTATGATGCATGCATGTTTTTAGCCCCCAAGTACATCACTTGGAAAAAGAAACTGTTGAGCCTAGGTTGTGTTGAGTTGTTCAGTCATTTCTATAATGGATAGCTTGTTGAAAATGGTTACGGTTACTTAACATTTGCCCTGAATTGGGCCAGCAATAATGCAAATTGGATTTAAACATTCCTATAGGTGTGCATAAAAGCACAGCTTTACTTTAGAGTAGTCTCTCTCATCCAGAGTTGTGTGGAACCTTGGGATTCCTCCAGAGGTTGCAAGGGGTTCCCTGACAAATGAGACATTTCTGCTTGTCAAATATGTAATTGCTTACAGCAATCAGCAATGATCTTTTTAGCTATCTTTAAAGAGGTTCTTCAGTTTAAAAAAAAATATGGATACTGTAGCTGCTGACTTTTATTAAAAAGACACGAATCTGTCAGGGGATCCAGCACTGTCCTCACCTGGGCCAGTTCTTTGCCCTGTGTCACCATGTTTACTATGGGAAGTCGGATATAACTCCTTGTGGCTTCACAACTGGTTCTCCACTGTGCATTAATTAATCCGCTCCACTTTCTGAATTTTCCCGCAGCCTCCTGGGACCTGTGATGTGTCCCAGGATGTTGTGGGCTGGAGAATGAACATCTGCTGGCGTCACCATTGTTCCATTTTGTTTATGTTTTGCATGGACATTAATGGGCCAAATTTATGTATTTATTTTGTTCTACTCCAAACCTACTCCTTATGAGAGAGAATAAGAGGCAGCTTTTTAGATTAAAGCCTTAATTCAGAAGCTAGGGTGCCAAAACAAAAACAAATACTTACCTTATTCCATACTTCTGCAGGGTCCCTCTAGCAGTACAACCAGTCTCCCGCAGTCACCTCTCTAAGCCGAATACACCCATGGTTGCATGCTCATCTGTACCACAAACAATGCAGGGTTAGAATAGCCTTGAATTGTACATGATGATACCGAGGAGCCACCCACAGACCATAGTCGGCAGAGCAGGGGATAAGGTAAGTAATGATGCCTGTTCCTGTATCCCCTAAATATAATGTTCCATTTAACCCTTGCAGTGGGAAAGGCTTTTTCTAATTCCTGGAGTTGGGCTTTAACCGATTGCCGACCGTCACGCGACTATTTACGTCAGCAGTCAGCCCCTCACAGGCAGAGCGACGTAGGGCTACGTCGCTAGCCTGTGAGGCTCTAGGGAGCGAGCGCGTGCCGCTGGAGGTGCGCTCCCGCGCGGTCACAGACCCCCCGCGCGGTCACAGACCCCCCGCGCGTGTGCCCGGCGGACCCGATGTCTGCCGCAATGTCGCAGTCCCGCAAAAAAAATTGCAGATCGCCGCCATTACGCGTTAAAAAAAAAACAACAAAAATGACAAAGATCTTTCCCTTTGTTAGTAAACGCAATAACTTTTGCGCAAACCAATCAAAATATGCTTTTTGCGATTTTTTTTTTTTTTACCAAACATATGGTATAAAAAAAAAATTGGCCCAAAATGTTAAAAAATTTTGATTTTTACACTTTTTTGGGGGGGGAAATTTCATATAAAAAAATGTGAAAATATTGTTATTTTTGCAAAATTGATGCGCTTTTTTTGTTTATAGAGCATGATCAAAAAATCGCACAGGTAATCAAATACCACCAAAAGAAAGCTCTGTTTGTGGGAAAAAAAGGACGTCAAATTCATTTAAGTACAGCGTCGCACGACCGCGCAGTTGTCCGTTAAAGTCACGCAGTGCCGAATCACAAAATAGGCCCTGGTCAGGAAGGGGGTAAAATCTTCCGGGGCTTAAGTGGTTAAAGAGGACAATTTTATATTTCAGTTTTGGGTGGACAAATCACTCTCTAATTTCCCATATCCATTGGAGACTCCAATAGTAAGATCCCCCATGCTGAGTTGCTGATCCTGCTGTCTCCTTTATCATGGATTCCCATTTACTATTCCTGCAGCAATTTCCATGATGTACAATTCAAAAAACTCCTGCAGGGTGATGAAGAAAGGTGCTATAAATCCCTCAGCAGGCATGCAAACCTTACAACACAATCTAAGGACTTTACCACTGGTTGTGTACCCAGGAAAGAAAAAAATTGGCATAATAAAGCTACATCTAGACAAAACTGAGTGAATTTCCTCTTTCAATAAGTTTCTTCCCGTTTTAACCTTTAAAAGGAACCTCGTGTGTGCTGAAAAATAAACTGATTTCTTTAAATTGTGCCTTTTGGGCAGAATAAGCAAAGCAGCTTGATATATTGTATGTCACGGAGTAATATGGGGGAAGGGTAGAGCACCAATGAATGTGTACCAGTTGGCTCTGTCCTTCTCATGTGATGTATACAGAACTTTGCAGAACAGTTGCTGCTTTCATACAAGTTTTTTGTTTTAATCTGGTCCAAGTTATAAGGCAACTCCAGAAAGAAAGTTAAAGTGGTTTTAAAAATATTTTTTTCTCCGAAAATAAAAAACATGTCATATTTAATAGCACGGGCATGGGCTACTGGTGTCACCTAGGCAAACCCACCCTGAGAAATGATGTGTAATTGTCACTGGAATGTGTATAGGTAGACAGAATGTGGCTTAACCTCCCTGGCGGTATGATTATGTCAGGAATTACATACCAAAAGCGGTACAATTCTTTTCATGGAAATTTGGCGTTATGTATTATAGGCCTACAATTCTTAGTAATTACTGACTTAAACCTGACCAAAACAAGAGTCTAGTAGACATCCCAGATGTGATAAATTTGAAACACAAACGCGTGAATTTATGTCCCATTCAACATTCAAGGGACAACGAAAAAATCCACTGGTTTAGTCACCTGATAACACCATTGTCACTGATTCCACGGAATCATCTTTCTTTTCCTCACACTTGGGCTTCTGTCCCAAGCACTACTGTCACCCAATGCTTGTTGTATATACTATTGGTATTTACAGATTAAATACTATTGTATTTTAATATTTATCTACATTATTTCGAGTGATAAATGCTCATTGCTTTATATACCTCCTACTTGCCCATAAAGTCCCACTTGATCTGGTCTGAGGCACCAGCAACCCCTTATACAAACACGTGAATTATAATCGAATCAATAATATTATTTTATTATTTAATATATAATATATATAATAAAATTATATTATTGATTAGTATAATTCATGCATTATATATTATATATAGATATATGTGTGTGTGCATATATATATATATATATATATATATATATATATATATATATATATATATGCATATATATAATATATATATATATATATATATATGCATATATATATATATATATATACCGGTGTGTGTATGTATATATATATATATATATATATATATATATATATATGCGTATATATATATATATATATATATATATATATATATATATATATGCATGCATATACATATATATATATATATATATATATATATGCATATATATATATATATATGCATATATATATATATATATATATATATATATATATGCATATATATATATATATATATATATATATATATGCATATATATATATATATATATATATATATATATATATATATATATATATATATAAAATGTGTTTTGTGTTTTGTGTAACGTTTTTTTTTTTTTTTTTTAATTTCCCTCCCTAGTTCCGCTCCCATGCAGCATTGCTGCTGCAGGGAACGGAACTAGGAAGTGATCAGAGCGACGGAGACCGACGGAGGAGCGGCGGGACTCTCGGCTGGCGGTCACAGCAATGAGAGATCATCGCTGGATCGCCAGGATAAGGTAAGAGAACACCGCTGCGCTCTCTGCAATCCACCCCGAGCGTGACTCGGGGTTACCGCTCCTGATATGAAAAACCAACCCCGAGTCACGCTCGGGATTACCGCTAAGGAGGTTAAGGAAGATGAAGAATATCAGCAGCACCGAGATACTAGAAATCTTCAAAAATGGTGAAAATCGAGGAAATTCTATGATGATTGTT
Organism: Pelophylax lessonae; assembly: GCF_965119305.1. Lineage (NCBI taxonomy): Eukaryota > Metazoa > Chordata > Amphibia > Anura > Ranidae > Pelophylax > Pelophylax lessonae. The sequence goes on from NC_138780.1 coordinate 74,093,777, forward strand.
TATGATACACAGTCAAAGGTAATGATGTCCAATTAGGTGTATAGGGGTGCATATCAGAAATGGGTCTGGTCCTGCTTTGACAATGTGGCTGTCTATAGTAACCTATTAAAGCCCATCTTCAGGCACAGATACCTTCACAGATTTAGATTTCAAAAACATTCTTGTTTCTCTAGTGGACCTTTCTATCATGCAAGCACACTTCTGTCTTCTACAAATCAGATAGTTTAAATGCCAGAGGAAGTATAGTAGGATCTGTACTCCCTTGCTGCTTTGGATGTAAGTGCAGAAGGTTTTTCCGACCTCCCCTCCATTAGCATTCAAGAACCACACAGCCCCAGGCTCAGTTTTGGAGGAGAGGGGCAGAAACATGACCATAGAGCTGGGCTCTATGAGACCTACACCCCGAATAATCAGGAAGTACAGCGCATATTGTATTTTTATTCTGAAGGATCTGATCTAATGCTGTTGCATTTCACAGATGCCCTTTGCATCCCCCCTATTGGTTAGTAGATTTAGTGCCTTGAAATCTGGTCATCCTGGCCAGCAGTGTATTTATCCTGCTTGTAGTCTGAAAAATCCCAAGGTCTTCTCAGCTAAAAAGTGATAAGACATTTGAGGTTTTGTGATTTCTATACTTACTCCCTTGTTTTACAAGGCATTGATGATATGTATTGAGATTGGTTGGAGCTTTGAAGTGCTGGCATTGCCACTGAAGGACATGCATTTTGTTTGGTTAGAGATATGAAGTGCTGGCATTTAGCTCAAGCTGAGTTTTGAAGTGCCCGGTGTAGCGTGAGAATTACCTACCCCGTGAGAATTACCTACCCCTCGTCACTTCCGGCCAGGAACAGCTGAGCAGCGCAGCAGTGCGCATGCTCAAAGGGCCGGATACCTAAAGGGACGACAGAGGAGCAGACTAGTGCGCATGCGCACTAGTATGGAAATAGCACGGTGTACCGTGGAAAAAACCTACCCACGCGGCGGTTAAATAAAACAGCGGGGTTGCAATACGAATCATCTCCGCTCCTGTGGCTGTCACTTCCCTGCTCTCGGCAAGTAAATATAAAAGCGGCTGGCATCTCCGTGATTTATCTTTTCATACAGCCGCCGCCGCTTTTATATTTACTTGCCGAGAGCAGGGAAGTGAGAGGCACAGGAGCGGAGATGATTCGTATTGCAGCACAGTTGTTTTAATGTAACAGCTGCATTCCATAAAGTGCCGTGAACCGGAAGTGACGAGGGGTAGGTTTTTCTCACGGGTAGGTAATTCTCACGGAACACCCGGTCATAAGTGCACACATTTGAGCTTTGAAGTTCAAGCATCAGTACCAATCATGTCAGGTGTTTGCATGATTTAGTCTACTTTCACACCTACAGTTGTACTTAGGGATGCACCGATCCGACTTTTTTGGTCCCAATCCCGATCTTTTGCTTTGTGAAATCGCTGATCCCGAGTCCGATCCGGAAGTACTGTTTTGTGAGCTTATAACAAAATAATACTTCCGGATCGGTATCGGCAGATACCTTATAACATTGTGCATTCAAAATCTAAAATGTCATGGGTTTAGTCTTTAAGCGGTTAAACTCTCCTCCTCCGGCAGACGGAACGAAAAGATACATTGTAATCATTGTGTTTACTTAACTGGGAGAGTTGAAAGGAGGCTCTTTTTTTTTCTTTGACAGCTGTTCTCTGCTCCCTCACAAGCTATAAAGAGCAAAACCGGATCGCCCGTGGATCTGTTAATTTTACCGATCCCCCGATCCAGCTATAGGGGCGCATCCCTAGTTGTACTTCTAATTTATTCATTAGAGGTATTTGTTAAGTGCTGATAAGGTACATATATCATACATTCATAACAGTCCCTGCCCTTAAAATGTGTCAAGTCTAAGGTTCCTTCATGTACTAGGGGCAATTTTGACAGAAGCCAATTTACCTACCAGCATGTGTGATAATCAAATTATAACAGCGTTAGCACAAAAAATTGTGACCAATAAATATGTGTTAAAATATACAAATATATGCAATATAACAATGAAAACTTATTAAACTTTTTTAAAAAGTCCTTCTTAATAAATTTTGGTGATTCTTTAAAGTGCTCAAGTGCAGATCCTTAATCTTGGTGCAAAAAATAATAATTGAGGTGCTCGGGTGCAAAGCCGTCCAAACAAATATGGTGCACTCGTGAGTGGTCCTCCAGGTCCCCTACTCACCACAATGTAGGTATATCAGCGCATATAAATAATGATGCGGCTTGTGATATACAGGCTCCAGTGTTTGTTCCAAGTGCCTTAGATGGGATCGCTCCGATATAGCGGTAATCGTATAGCCAGATATGTAATAAAAAGAGGGGCCAAAAGAGGGGCAAATACGTTCTGGTATTTTTATTTCCCCAAAAGTTACATGCTATACTTACAGGAACGAAGGTTTAAAAACGCATGGAAAACAGATCGGAACGCCGCATTGGTGTGCGTTCCACGGAATCCAGGAAGCTGGACCGTAAGTGACGATGCGTGGTTCGTGCGCCGGAAGTTACGTCAACGCGTTTCACCCTTTGTGTGGGCGTTTTCAAAAGACTTTTTTCAAAAAAAAAAAGTCTTTTGAAAACGCCCACACAAAGGGTGAAACGCGTTGACGTAACTTCCGGTGCACGAACCACGCATTGTCACTTCCGATCCAGCTTCCTGGATTCCGTGGAACGCACGCCAATGCGGCTTTCCGATCTGTTTTCCATGTGTTTTTAAACCTTCGTTGCTGTAAGTATAGCATGTAACTTTTGGGGAAATAAAAATACCAGAACGTATTTGCCCCTCTTTTGGCCCCTCTTTTTATTACATATCTGGCTATACGATTACCGCTATATCGGAGCGATCCCATCGAAGGCACTTGGAACAAACACTGGAGCCTGTATATCACAAGCCGCATCATTATTTATATGCGCTGATATACCTACATTGTGGTGAGTAGGGGACCTGGAGGGCCACTCACGAGTGCACCATATTTGTTTGGACGGCTTTGCACCCGAGCACCTCAATTATTATTTTTTGCACCAAGATTAAGGATCTGCACTTGAGCACTTTAAAGAATCACCATAGTTTATTAAGAAGGACTTTTTAAAAAATTTTAATAAGTTTTCATTGTTATATTGCATATATTTGTATATTTTAACACATATTTATTGGTCACAATTTTTTGTGCTAGCGCTGTTATAATTTGATTATCACACACGTTTTTCCAATATTGTTTTGGATGCACAGCAGCTGCATATTATATTGCATATATATTGATCACTTCAGGTGTTAAGCGCTGTTATAATTTTGTTTTTTACCTACCAGCATGTCTTTGGAGGGTGGGAGGAAACCGGAGTACCTGGGGGAAACCCACGCAGGCACAGGGAGAGCATGCAAACTCCATGCACGTAGTGTCATGGTTGGGATTTGAACCCATGACCCATTTACTGCAAGGCAGAAGTGCTAACCACTTAGCCACTGTGCCACCCATTGATGGCATGTGCCAACTTATAAGATTCACTCTGAAATGGTAACATCACCAGGGCCTCCAGGGGTACTCCTCCCTATAAAACAATGAGATCTCACAGGATTTCAGGAAATTCCACAAGATCTCCTGGTAATTAACTTTTTTTTTTATTATATTTTTTATTACTTTAGATCAGGTAACCGGTCACATGTTCAATGGGGCAGATAAAGATCTATGCATCAATTTAATCCAGGGATCCTCAAATTACGGCTCTCCAGCTGTTGCGGAACTCGTCCCATGAGGCCTTGTAAAACTGACATTAACAGGCATGACTAGGCATGATGGGAATTGTAGTTCCTGAACAGCTGGAGGGCCATAGTTTGAAGACTCTTAATTTAATCAATCTTAAATTCATTCACAGATGTTTTTCCCCATAACAAACCACCCAATAATCAAACTGCACATGCACGAGATCTGGCTGAGGACATCATCAGTGGGATAGCACAGGAAACCAGGAAGAAGAAGTCAGCAACCAATGATGGGGTTTGCTAAAAAATGGTAGCCCAGGACAGTTGTGACAGAGCAGTAGTAGGGTGAGGTAGGATTTAAAAAAATGGGCACATATAGTCGGACTTCTTTCTCAGTTTAGTTCTGAATAGCATTGTCAGTCTAGTACAGGGGAGATGGGGTCCACTTTTAATTTATAGAGTTTTTGTGCATAGGAGCACTAACAATTATATAATAATTTTAAAGTAAAACCACATATAATTGTTTACAGGCTACTAAAAGATAATATTTAGCAGTTTCTAGCTGAGGTGGTAAAAGAGGTGGGAAGGGTTAGAATGTTTATGAAGAGCCATGATTTTAAACGAAGCGTTCACAGGTTTTATATCTAAGCCTTTACAACAAAAACGTAAAGGTGAACTAAAAGCAGACATTCACCCCTTTCTTACCAATAGCTCCTCTATCTATCTCTGGGGCTGCCAAGCTGTCAACACCCCCGCAGCTGCTCTAGCACAACACCAGAGGTAAGTAGAGCGGGTATCAGGGAGGTGGGGAGGGTGTCCTTTCTTAGTTCATAGTTACATAGTAGGTAAGGTTGAATAAAGACAATAGTCCATCCAGTTCATCCTGTGTAGGTGTGTGTGGCTGTAATCATCTAACATAGCCCTGAATGTTCTGATCCTTGAGATGTACGTCTAAGAGTCTTTTGAAAGCCACCATACTTCCCACAGAAACCACCTCTTGTGGTAGACAATTCCACAACCTTGTAGCCCTAACAGTAAAGAAACCTCCTCGTTGCCTGAGGTTAAAACGCTTCTCCTCTAATCGCATTGTATGTCCTCGAGTCTTCATGCAATTCCTTCGAATGAACAGCTTTTTTTCTAAGCTGAGATCCCCATTAAGATATTTATAAATTGCTATCATGTCCCCCCTCAGACGTCTCTTCTCCAGGGAGAATAAATCGAGCGATTGCCGCCGCTCTTCATAGTTAAGGTCCTCTAACCCCCTAACCAGTTTAGTTGCCCTTCTCTGGACTCTCTCCAGCTCCAACACATCCCTCCTGAGGACTGGCGACCAGAACTGGACAGAATACACCAGTTCGCCTTTACTTTTTTTCTGTAAAGGTTATCTAATCCATTAGGGCTGCTGCTGTTCCCTTGGCAGCTTTACTCCACAGCACTGATCCCTAGTCATGTAACCTGTTCTTGATTTAGACTTATTTTTTTGTAAGAAAGAATTACACTTTTGTACCAGTTGACATTGCCAGATGTCACAGGGAGAGATCGCTGGGGGTCCCCATTAAAATTTTATTATGGGGCCCTATGAATTCTAGTTAGGCTCCTGTTGCAGTCTGAGTTCAGGCTCAGAGTCCAGTGGCTGTAGCAGTAGAGAGGTTCACAGGTAGTCAGCAGGAAATATATCAGCAGATCCCAGCAGATGGCGCAAGTTCATCCGTGGCATGGGGTCTAAGAACTAGCCGGTATTCACCAGAGTTTCTAGTGTTAGAAATAGATTTTGCTACGTGCTAATATCAGGTCATGGTCCTGAGGATCACACCACCAGGAGGTGAGAAAGTTGGGTTTAGGTAGAAAATGTAGTAGGTAGGGATCAAGCAAAAGCACAGTCTGTAAACAAACTGGTACCAAGTAGTAGCTGGTTGGGTTCAGACAGAAGCGTAGCCAATAAAAAATCCAAGGGTCCATAAAGATTGGTTGTAAAGACAAGGGCAGCAGCAGGTATGCAAGGAGCAAGCTAGAGGGATCACAATATTCTGGCAAAAAAGAAATGTAGAAACATGTCTTAAAGTGTTTGTCACCCCAAAACTTCACATCCTGACATGTTCCTGCTGCACCGTGTACTTGTATATGAGAAAGTATTCTGTTATCTTTGTATTGCTTCCTTTGTGTGATATCCCTGCTGTTCCTGACAGTCCCTGTGCTTTCCTGATAAAAACTGACCACATTAAGCATTCAAATACCCCGTAGTCAGTTCTCTAGCTATGCTGGGAACTCAATGTCTTCTCCTCCAATGATCGGACTTGTCCTTACACGCCCCTGCTGCACAGCCATTCCCTGGGAAGCTCAGTGTGCTGCTGCTTCCCCTCCTCCTCCCAGCTTGTATGCAGCTGAGAACAGAAGGAATGTGATCATTTATAAAGAAGGGAAAAAGGGTATTTATAATGTTTTTTTATATATCTATACAAAAATGTTTTGCCTTTCATTTATATTTTAAACGGAGTGGATTGTTTTACAAAGTGATCACTTACAATCACTTTAAATCAGGAAGATCATGGGAGAAGCAAAGGGTTCAAAGTTCACTAGAGACAAGACACAGAGCAAGGTTGTCCATGGATTCAGGCAGAGAGCTGTCCAGCATCTCTGGTGGCACAACAAGAAGAGCCACAGTTGTGGTTTTAGACGTGGATCCTGACAGCCCCTGTGTCCTACCTATCTCAGCCTACTGGTCTTAAAACAATCATAGGCAAAGCCGGTATTAGATATTAGAAGAATTTTCTCTAAATCTAGTTGATAATCCTTAACCACTTTACCACCGGAGGATTTTGCTGTCTTACGTCTGGGTCACTTTTAGCGATTCGGCACTGTGCGAATTTAACTGACAATTGCGCGGTCATGCAATGCCGTACCCAAACGAAATTTACGTCCTTTTTTTCCCACAAACAGAGCTTTCTTTTGGTGGTATTTGATCACCTGTGCGATTTTTTACTTTTTGCGCTATAAACAAAAAAAGAGCGACAATTTTGAAAAAGTAACAATATTTTTCACATTTTTTTATATGAAATTCCACCCAAAAAAAATGTAAAAATCAGAATTTTTTATCATTTTAGGCCAATTTGTTTTCTGCTACATATTTTTGGTTAAAAAAATCACAATAAGCGTATTTTGATTGGTTTGCGCAAAAGTTATTGCGTTTACTAACTAAGGGAAAGATTTCTGTCGTTTTTGGTGGGTTTTTTTTAACGAGTAATGGCGGCGATCTGCGATTTTTTTGCGGGACTGCGACATTGCGGCGGACAGATCGGACCCTTGACTGACATTTTTGACACTTTTGGGGTTACCAGTGACATTACTACAGCAATCAGTGCTATAAATATGCACTGTTACTGTAAAAATGACACTGGCAGGGAAGGGGTTAATTTTATTGGAGAGGGAGGGGTTAATGTATGCCTGGTGCTTACTGATGTGTGGGGGGAGGTGACTGTGTGACACAGGGACAGATCGCAGGTTCAGCTACGCTGAACCCTGTAATCTGTCCCTGCCTGTCACTTAGGAGATCCGCCCGCTTTGTTTACACAAGCGGGCGGATCTCCACACTTGATTCCCTGATGATCAGGGAAGAGCAGCGGCGATCGCCACCGCTCCTCCCCTGGCCCGACTCCCGCTGTAACTGAATACAGCGGGAGTGAGCCTCCAGCGGCGCTCGCGCGCCACTGAGAAGGGGCAGTGTCTGGCGACGTAGGTCTACGTCGCCAGACGATAACGAGCCACTTTGCCGCAGTAGAGCTCTAGTGAGCAGCGGCAAAGTGGTTAAACTGGGTAATGACAGTCATGTTTGTGGATTGTGGCAGACAACCCCAGCTGATCCTTATTATTATGAAGAAGCATTTCTCGGAGTTAGATCTTTGACCTGTCCCCGTTGTCTCCCCTGAGATTAGGCAGATGACAGGCTTGTCTGGCTTCTATCCTGCTACCCTTACCAATAAACAAACCTAGCTGGCAAAAACAAGCATTCATGTTAATGGAATGATTGTACAGCCTACATGCCTGAACACTATCTAATGCCTACGGCAAACTTGGTCAGATTTGCTCTGAGCAGTTGGTAAAGGGTTTTGCCTGAGCAGTTATCACAAGCATAACCGTTTTTCAGCTTTTCCTTTATAAAAAGCTGTAAGGGTTGAACAGGGTGAGAGAAAATAAGCATGGTTGTGGAAAGTGAGGGGAGGGAGGGGGAGGCATCGCGTGAGTGAAACAAGGGACAGCATGGCCGTGTGTGTGTTTTGTGGTTGAAGTCTCCTCCCTGTTTATATCGCTTTCTATATTTAGCTTCTGAGTCATAAGATATTTTACTACCCACAATGCACTACCAGCACCTGACTACTGCTTTTTTATTTTTTATCTTCCCAGCAAGCTGAGTTTAAAGATTACCCTGAGGACATTGAATTGGTTTCATAGTAATTTTATGAGCTAAATCTTTCTAACGCTATGAGAAGTAAATAGTACCTCTATGAATAACAATTCTAAACTCTGAAACAAATCCCTTAAAGACCAAGCATGGTATTTACTAAAGTGTCTATGACTGCAACTGTTACTTTATATGTTTTAAGGCCTATTACATGTGTATGGTGACCATACACTATACCAAGGTCTACAAATTATGGCCTATGGGCCACACCAGGCCCACTACAAGATTTTTTCTAACCTGCAGCTTGGGTCAGTGTAGTACAGTAAACCCCCCTCCATTGCGGGGGTTACGTTCCGGACCCAGCCGCGAAAAGTGAAATTCCGCGAAATAGAAAAACCCTATTAAAATGCATTGTAGGCATGTTTTTTTTACTGTCACTGTACGTGTAAAAGCATTTTAAGGTCTTTAAACACACTTTTAAAACAATAGAAACTCATTTGAACACATAAACGATACTGAGAGACATAGCAAGAGCTATGGAAAACACAAAAATATTTAATTCTGAATGATTTATATAGTAAAATAACATAACAAAAAAAAACGCAATATACCGGGACCGCAAAAACTGAACCGCGATGGAGCGGGGGTTTACTGTATTCTTACCAAATTGAAGAGTGAGTGCCGGTTCACACTAATACCACTTGTCAGGCGACTTGGTCAGCCTGGCAAGTCGTGCACCATCGCGGTCATTGGGTAGTACAGGACCGGTTCTAATAGGAGCGACACAAGCGCTCCCACTTAGAAAAAGGTTCCTGTACTACTTCGGGGCGACCTGGAGGCGACTTGCATTGACATTCATTTTATGAAGTCCGTGCAAGTCGCGCCGAAGTCGGAGCGACCTAGTGTGAACCGGCACTAAGGCAAGCAAAGACTGCCAATGAGTTCCACTCCAGCCCCCTTTTCAATCCTAACAACCAATAACATGATTGCCCCAGCAATTACAGGAGGACTTTCTTTGTTCAGACCTACTCCAGCTCCTGCCCTGCTGCTACACATCTACAGCTATACCTACAGATTACAGTGGTTAGGGAGACTCTGAAGTGGACCCAATATATGGGAGGACTCTGATGTGGACTTTTGTGGACTCCTATTGTTGTGAAGTAAGATTCAGCCCTAGCCCATTCTTCAGGAAAGTGGCAGAAATCCATCAGAGGGATGGACAGGATGTTATAGATTTTGGGGGGCATGAGTTGACTTGGCATCCCACCTCAACATAGGTCTTCAAATGTGGTTAGAGGCATACTGTGATCCTGCACTCATTGGATGGCATTTCTTTTTAACAAGACCAAACATAAATACCATTTGGCACTCCCTGCATAATTTGGTGTACCCTACAGCCAACAAATATTAAAGTACCCCATACCATTGTACTCACCTTCTTCTAAATCAGGAGTCTATCTAAACAAACAACCAGCTTACTGTCCTTTAAACTTTAGGGGGGGCAGTCTAGGCCCAATGGGAGTAAACAATGCCCTATCTTTGGTGACAGTGGGAGAATTAGTGCCCCATCATTGATGTCAGTGGAAGAAATAGTCCCCTGTGGTTGGATTCAGTTGTAGGAATAGTGCCCCATCGTTGGTGTCAATGGGAGGAATTTTGCCCTTTCGTTGTTTTCAGTGTGAGAAAAAGTGGCCCATTGTTGGTATCATTGGAAGGAATTATGCCCCATCAATGGTGTCGATGGAAGGAATTGTACATCATCCTTGGTATTAGTGGAAGGAATTGTGCCCCATCGTTTGTATTAGTGGAAGGAATTGTTTTTTTTTTTTAACACATTTTCTTTCCTTAACCCGCTGAAACCTCCCTTTGCTTATTTAGGAAATCTTGCCTGTTATACATCTAACTATATGTACAATTTATGTATGATCAACAGCATAAGACATTGACTCTGTTCTTTGGAGTTTCCAATACCAAAGGGTTCACTCTGTTGATGCAGATATGTTATTTTCACACATTTGCATCTTCTTTACTCTGTTCAAAAGTTGAACTGCATTTCAACCGTATCTTAATAGTGAATGCATAAAGGACCTCATGCATAAAACTTGAGGGAATGTAGTGCAGAGGTGTTGTTCTGATGGGATAGCTGATAGTCTATGGTTTCCTATTCTAGAGAGTGACAGCTTGAATCTGGTTGCTTTGAGTGATACCACATTTTCCTTTATGAAGGGTTCCTTAATGTGTATGTCCAGCCAAAGCCTTTGTTTAGTTTTGGATAGAATGAGTAGGGGTATGAAAGAGGAGGAGGGGTAAGGACTCCTATTGGTTTATAACTGCTTGCCAGCGCTTTGTTAAAGAGGCTTTCCCTTACTTTCTGGCCCAGTAACAATGGTTTTTCCAGACAGGAAGTGAGGAAAAACCTACAGCAGGGACACAAATAGCCATAAAAATCTGACAGGGGTCCTAGCCTTCTCCTACCCTACCTAAAGTGGAAGTAAAGCCTGGAAAAAACCCTTTTACTCACCTGATCATAAATATTTTTTTAAATCTGTACACTGACTGACTGGTGCCCAGTACAGTGTACAGTCCCTGCATATTACAGAGATAATACAACGCCAGCGTGCATGTGCAGAAGTTACATCATAAGTGCCTGCCCAATAAGCAAAGCAAGAAGCCAGTGGAGCCAGAAGAAGAGGAAGTTAACATGGCATCGGGGGCGACAGAGCGGATATGGGGGAGCTTAGACCTGACATTGCTGCAGTAGAACAGACCCCACCCAAACATTTTTATTTATGTCTGTGTTGCTGTCATGTGAAATTTTTGTCACCAGGTAGGTCAATAGCGGGAAAGCTCATTAATGGATAACTGTAAAAAGCATCTCTAATCCTTACCTTCTCTATTCAAAAAAATAGTTTTGGTCAGGATCCACCACGGAGCCTTAACCGGCACTTGGCTCAGCCTCTCATTAATCTGCTGAGAGCCGTAGCAAACCGTTTCTGCCCCCTCCACAGCCCAGCGGGTACAGGGGTTGACAGCAGTAACTGACAGTCACCAGCTCTCTGCTCAGACCTGCGGGGAAAGCTCAGATGCAGCTTCTTTCTTAGGTAAGTATTAATAAAAACAAAAGTCTGTATATGCAGTAAAACAGGCTTGTTATACTCACTGTGGAACCTAAGAGGTTAATCTTCCGCATTGTGTAAAAATGCTGTTTGGTCCTGTCTTCTCTGATCCTCCACTTCTCTTTTACTGTCCTCAATCCATTTGCTGATAGCACAGAGCCCTAGGGGGCACTCTGCACATGCTCAGTTTGGTATGTTTAGCTAGAGTTTTTTTTTTTCCTGGGGCATGTGATCAGCACAGGGCCAATCAGCACTGTCCAGACCGAGGATCAGGGGTCATGCAGCCTCATAGGACAGTCAGAGGAAAATGAAAACTCCTCCCACAAGCTTTAACCAGTGCTCGGCCTGACACTGATAGAAGTCACAAGACTGCTATAAACTGCTGATGAGAAACGGTATTTAGCAGTTTGTATTTACTAAAATAATTGCATTTCCATGTTCTGTGTAATTTGGGAGACCAGATATAGTGAATGCGGGGTCCTGGGTTTAGTAACACTTTAAATCATTGAACAAGGACAAGTACAGAAATACCAGTTGTCCCAACATTGGATATACACATGCTTGTTCCAGGTCAATGCCTTAACAGAAGGATCAAAATGGCAGTTCTGGAGCTTTAGGGCTGCCCCACAATATTTGTGTCATGATAGGTTTCTTGAAAGAAACCGTGGGGTGGATTTACTAAAGGCAAATAGACTGCTGCTCTCTGCATGTGCAGTTGCTCCAGAACTTCGTGAATGAGGTAAAGATTCACTTTGCAAAGAATACCCAATCACGTACAAGGAAAATATAAAGAAACATTTTTGCTTGCACATGATTGGATGATAAAAGTCAGCAGAACTTCCCCTCATTTACTAAGCTGTGGAGTAACCACTCTTGTAGAGTGCAACTGCACATTGCAGAGTGCACAGTCTATTTGCCTTTAGTAAATCAACCCCATAGTCTGTGCACTTTGCAAGTGCACTTTGTACAGAATAGCCATTCAGGTGCATGAAAAATAAAAGAAAATAGCAATTTTTCTTGGACATGATTGGATGATAGAAATCAGTAGAGCTTACATACATTTACTAAGCTCTGGGGAAAATGAGTGCAACTGCACTTGCAAAGTGTACAGTCTATTTACCTTTATTAACTAAATCCACTCCATTATGACCAAATAAATTCTGTTTTTCATGTAGAAAGATGTATGACCAGATATTATGAATGGATTTATCACAAATCAATGCTTGAGGCAACTCTTTCACAATCAGTAGGGTGGGCCTTCCTTTCATTTATAATAGAGGTACTGTTTGCCTTCCGGGAAAATTCACCTATAAAAAAGTCAGGTGGTAAACTTCACTTAAAATGTTCTTTCTTGTTTACCACATTTTACTTCCTCTTATTTTCCAGCTCGACTTGGTAAAGTTGTTACATAATCCAAAGCCCAGTCAAGTAACTTTTTTATTTTGCTTCCTTATCTTGAGCATATGTATAGTCTTACTAAAGAAAAATCAGAAGGCACGAGCGAGCGCCTGTACACAAGCCAGGAAGTTTCTTACTCTTTCCTCTATTGTGCATGTGACATGAGGATGCCGGCACTTGTAGATAAAGCATTTTAGTTATATTCTATACATTTTGCAAAACCTATTGTCGAGGGAAGAAGATTTTAGCAGATTTTTTTGGCTTCCTTGTGCTAGAATTGTCCCCTTTTAATGCAGAACTTAGGTATTCAGAGCCTGCAGAGTGCTTAGAAATATGCAAGCAATTCTACACATAGAACGGCACTAGCATAATCGTATGCCATAGCAATTATTTAAAGCTGAAGTTTAATCTGCCTTTACTGTATTTTGTCGTCCCTGGTTCCTCCTCTCCCACTCATCAACATGCTAACAAAATGTTAAATAAAACCTGTGCTTCCCTATGCAGTACAGGCAGATTGTGGCAGGTGGGAGCGGCCAGCAGGGTGCTTTACATAGCTTCCTGAATACGGGAACTGTGGTAAGGTCCAAATATGAGGATAAGCCGCCTTGACTGAAAGAACTGAATAGGGGTAAAAGAAAGGGGCAGGCCAGGGACAATAAAGCCCTGTACACACGATAAGAAATTCGGAAGGGAAATTTGGTCCGACGACCGATCTGCCGATTTTCGGATTGTTAGTATGGTGCTTTCGACAGCCGACTCCGACTTTTCGGCTGACAAAATCCTGATGTGCAGGCATTAAAATTTTTGTCCTCCGTCAACACACGTCCGATTTTCGTCTCATTAGTACAGATTTCGACGGGGAAAAATCTTATGAGCAAGACTGGGCATGCTCAGAGATGAAAGAACACATAGAAAGCAATCCAACACATGACATCACTTCTGAAGTAGAATTCTGTCGTACGGGAAAATTCATGTGCAGTCTAGGCACATTCCAACCAACGGACACCACTCTGGACAAAAGACGGACGACCGGTCGGCGGAAATTTGTTGTGTGTGTACGAGGCTTAAGACCCCTGGGCTAGACGATGCTGGACACAGTGTGCAGAGAAATCGGTAAGCAATTTCAGCACAGAAGAGGACTTTGTACATCAGTTAGAAGTAAGTAAGCCCAGAGTTCAGCTTTGAGGTGAACCTGTTTTGTGCCCATGCCTGCTCCTTTGCTTTTGAGACTCCTCTTTATATGAAACCAACCAGCCCGGAAGTATTTATACCGCAGCCCTGTGTTCCCAATGCCCATGAAATACATGACTTTTGTCCAGGCTGAAATTGAACTTTTAAAGCTTTTCCCAACACTAATCCTCACCCCTGTCATTCAGCTATAAAATGCGGGCATTTCCCTGGGTAGTAGAGACTAGGCCTTACACGGTGCAAATTTCTTTCCTGCAACCATGGACAGTGTTGACAGGGGAGTCAGCAATTGTCCTCTCCCGGTGGGGGCGGGCGGGGGAAGCTGTCCCCGCGGGGAGAAGACAGTGATTATTGCTAGCGGCTAAAGCAGCTGCTAGTGATAATGGCAAGAGAATCTGGCAGGCTGTTTGTACACAAGTTGATCGATTGATCAACTTGGTACATTCAGCCTGCCCATTATCGTCTTGAATCTCCGAACCGGCTGAGATTCGAAGCATGTATGGCCGGCCTTAGGCATATTACAGTTAAAAGACAATGGGCAGGACTAAAGCTGGCCATACACATACTGATTGTAACAGATACTTCCATCCATGCTACCCAGCATGGACAGGTGATACTTCCATCCATGCTACCCAGCATGGATATGTGATACTTCCATCCATGCTACCCAGCATGGACAGGTGATACTTCCATCCATGCTACCCAGCATGGATAGGTGATACTTCCATCCATGCTACCCAGCATGGACAGGTGATACTTCCATCCATGCTACCCAGCATGAACAGGTGATACTTCCATCCATGCTACCCAGCATGGATAGGTGATACTTCCATCCATGCTACCCAGCATGAACAGGTGATACTTCCATCCATGCTACCCAGCATGGACAGGTGATACTTCCTTCCATGCTACCCAGCATGGACAGGTGATACTTCCATCCATGCTACCCAGCATGGACAGGTGATACTTCCATCCATGCTACCCAGCATGGATAGGTGATACTTCCATCCATGCTACCCAGCATGTATAGGTGATACTTCCATCCATGCTACCCAGCATGTATAGGTGATACTTCCATCCATGCTACCCAGCATGTATAGGTGATACTTCCATCCATGCTACCCAGCATGGACAGGTGATACTTCCATCCATGCTACCCAGCATGGATAGGTGATACTTCCATCCATGCTATCCAGCATGGACAGGTGATACTTCCGTCCATGCTACCCAGCGTGGATAGGTGATACTTCCATCCATGCTACCCAGCATGGATAGGTGATACTTCCATCCATGCTACCCAGCATGGATAGTTGACTCTCCCGCTGAAAGCTGGTCCTGCCAACTTCAGAATACTCACAGTATCTGCATCTGATTGGATGCAGGCGCTGTTTGTCCATACATTTTCCAAACAAGGGTTGTTGGGCAGGAGGCAGCTGACAGGGTAAGAGTCTGAAATTCAATCAGTCTATGGCCAGGTTTAGAAATGTCTTAGGACAGGTCAGCTTCATTTTAATTGCACCTAAAGTTTGCTATAGGCAGAACCACCTCCAGCACTATGAGCATGTTGATGTTGATTTTAATATGATGTCTCTGTTAGGACTCTAATAACATTGTGGAAGATAAATGAAAGTATTAATATCATGTGGGGAGCAGAGTGGGGAAAGTACAGGATAGTGTTTGGTACAGCTTGTTGCTGTAAGATAATAATTAATAGGTAGTGTCTAACTGGGGTTGCATAATAAAAGTTCTAGAAGTTTGTGTGTCTGGCCTTTAGTCTTGCTTAATCAGGTTGCCAGGAAACTGGATGAACTTCCTGTCTAGAACAACTGTGACACAGCAGGTTTGCTTTGAACTTTGATACTATTGTTTCCTAATATGTATCTAAAAAACAATATACAATACTCTACCTCCAAAATTAGGACAACTAGTTTGTTGATTTTGGCGCTAATTGGTAACTGTCAGTGTCTGGATTTTAGCCCTGTTACCCCATGTGCTCTGACTCCTAAAGTGATTGTAGTCTTGTTTTTTTTTTGTTTTCTCTTTTACAAACATGTTATACCTACCAGTTCTGTGCAGTTGGTTTTGCACAGGGCAGACCGGATCCTCCTCTTCTCAGGTCCCTTTTGTACTCCAGGCCCCTCCCTCCTGTTCAGTGCTGTGGGGGCACCCGAGCCAAGTCACAGCTCATTCAG
The DNA here is from genome assembly GCF_965119305.1 of Pelophylax lessonae. Taxonomy (NCBI): domain Eukaryota; kingdom Metazoa; phylum Chordata; class Amphibia; order Anura; family Ranidae; genus Pelophylax; species Pelophylax lessonae. The sequence continues at coordinate 74,109,790 of NC_138780.1, forward strand.
ACACTGAGCCCTACCCCCTCTCTTTCCTGATTGGCTGACTGACTTTTATTGACAGCAGCAGGAGCCAATCATGCCACGCTGCTGTCCCTGCCAATAAAGAGGGGAGTCCCGGGCAGCTGAGAAACTCCTGCAACATTGCTGGATAAAGATGGGCTCGGGTAAGTATTAGGGGGAAGTGCTGGCTGCTGCACACAGATTTTTTTTTTTCCTTAAGAGATAAAAAACCTTCTGCCTTTACAATCCCTTTAAAGAGGAAGTAAAGTCACTCAAAAAAAAGAGAAAAAAAAAAGCCCTGTAAAGAGAAAGGCATAATGAGCTAGTATGCATCGCATACTAGCTCATTATGAAGTACTTACCTTACAACGAAGCCCCCGCCGTGCCGCCCCCTCAGCGACAGGACGGCCGACATGTCCGGCCGCCCTGCTTCTGGGTTCGCGTCCTCCGGCCATCTGATTGGCCGGAGGCGCGATTACATCACTCCCGCGCGTGCGCGCGGGAGCCGCCGTTCATGGCATAGGACTCTGAAGGAAGGGCACGGGTGGCCGTTCCTTCAGAGCGCATGCGCCGATGACGTCATCGGCAGTATGCACTCTCAATATCTCCTAAACGGTGCATGTTTAGGAGATATTTATAGCACCTATAGGTAAGCCTTAATATAGGCTTACCTATAGGTAAAAGTTTGTGAAGTGGGTTTACAACCTCTTTAAAGCCTAACTCCAGGTTTACTTTCACTTACATCAGCTACATACAGTATACACCGCTGTGTTCCAACAGCAGTATGGGGATTTCCCTTCTGCTACTGAAACAAAATTGAGTCCGGCTGATCACTCCTCGGCCATTCACAGGAAGCCTTGTATTTTATCGATGAATACAGAGTTTCCTCTGATCGTGATGTAATCCGCCCATCTCTCCACCTCAGCCAATCAAATCCCTGCCTCGTACCACTGCCAGAGCACAGTGCTGTATACTGTATGTAGCTGATGCTATATACAGTTTATACAGCTCTGACAGCAGCTGCATCAGTTAGTAAAGGAAACAGTTTGTTTGGGCCAGCTTGGCCCAAACTAGCTATTATTTAAAGTGAAATTAAACATGGAGCTAGGCTTTAAATGTAAAGGTAACCTGTCATGAGAGAAACACAGAGGCTGCCATTGCTAACCTTCCTTCCTGATAATTCCAGTTGCCTGGTTGCCATGATGGCACTCAATATAATTGACTGAGTTATTGAACTTGAATAAGTATCCAGATAAAGATTTTAGACTTTAATCAAGTTTCTTGACTCAGAAAATAATGAATCTAGTGGGTCAGTATAGCAGCCAGGCAACCAGCACTACCAGAAGGAGATCTACTTTGGGTTCTGGGCTCTTGTTATCTTGTTCCCATTAGACAAGTCTGGGAATGCAAATTCTCAATGATCTCCAAAGCATCTCAGACTGATGTTGTTGAAACAAACCCTCCCTTTAAAATTTAGGACCTGACCCTGACCTAAACTAGCACACTCTTCCCCTACTCAGATGTATACTTAGCTTGATCCGAGGGCCGTGGTCTCATGCTACCTTATAGACTTCTATGAGTTTATGTCCTGAGACTGAAGAACACATCTTTATAAATTCTTAATTAAAAAAAAGTTACATCTGAGCTTGGTGGAGTGTAAATAGTAGCAGTCTTCATACAATTGTATATGCCGGAGAGTACAGCTATTGCTATTGCTTTACTACTATAGTGCCATGGGCATGTGATCTGCGGCTCTTACACGGAAGTGATCCTTGGTTCACAGAATACATGACTCTCTGGGAATGGACAAAGGGAGAGGAGGGGTAGATAAATGAGAACATGGCTTTTGGCTCCGGAAGTACAGCAGCAGCATATACAAATGCATCAAATAAAGCGATATTAAACCTTCAGTTTTTTGGCACTTTCAGCAGCTGATTTAATCACTTACTGAGTATGAAGTTTCTTTCCCTATTATACCTTGTCTGTAATCCTGGACTCTGAACTCTCCTTTCGGCCCCACATCCAATTACATTCCAAAGCTTGCCGCCTCAACCTCCGCAACATCTCCATAATACGCCCCTTCCTAACCAATGACACCACAAAGCTTCTAATCCACTCCCTGGTTATCTCTCACCTCGACTACTGCAACTCCTTCCTTATTGGATTACGTTTACATAGGCTATCACCCCTTCAGTCCATCATCAATGCTTCTCACCCACATTACAAACTGCTCAGTGTCTGCTACCCTCTTGCTGCTACCCCTCTCTGGAAATGCCACCATTGACTGCCACTCACCCAACAAAATAAATTTGAAATACTATTAATAACTTACAAAGCCATCCATAACTTGGCTCCCAGCTACATCACTAACCTAATCTCAAAATACCAACCAAATTGTTTGCTTCGTTCCTCCCAGGAACTCCTGCTGTCTAGTTTCCTTGGACTGGACCCCTCTCTCTCTCCGCAGGTTCTCGGCACACCGCATCCCCCTCAGCTCAACTCAGCACTCTCTGGATTCTCAGGCAGCACCCAAGACATCCTCTTCCTCAAACAGGAGGAGAGACAGCCGTTCTCTCTCTCTCCTGGGACTCTGCTCCCGTCAAAGACACCCAGTCACGCACTTCGCCCAAACTTATACCCACTCCCAGAATCTGCCTTCTGGGGTAGTTACAAGCCTGAATGTGTCCCCTGATTGGGTTTCCTCCACCGCCCTATGAGAAGCTTCTCATAGGGACCAGTGGGGAGACTCCCCTCTCAGCAGGCACACCTGAAAGCCATGAAACCCTGGCAAAAAGAAATCATGGCCCTGCTGTTAGGCAGACAATGCCCACTATACATTTGCCTAGCACCTACCTGTAGGGTGCTACACCTGTTTTAAACTTTTTTTTTAATTTTCTCAGTTACTTCCTGGTTTCCAGGGCTAGGCAAATTATGTCATACATCCCAGGAGTCTTCAGGATGGGAGGAGATGGGTTTCTTAGCTAAGTATGCCCTCCTGTGTGCATGCCTGAGCTAAGGACAGATGGGTTCCAGGAAGTAAATGCTGCATGAATCATCTGCCCTTTGTCAAGATGGCCACAGACAGATGTGCTAGGGGGTATTTTTTAAAGTGATTTCTCAGTAAAATAATAGGTGATGGAATTCTGTTCTGGCACGTTGCAGCTGAAACCTGGGGTATATGCATAGCTACACTGGTCCATATTGAACCAAAGTAAATAAGTAAATATTTATACCATAAATCCTTCTTTAAACAATCTGAAGGATCTGCCACAGCTGAAATGGATAGTTCCTGATGAATGCTAGCAATGGGACCCAAAGAAAAATAACATCAATTAAACATTATTCTTTTAGAATGATGTAACATATCATTTGGTAACGGGCTCTTACTGTTTTTAGTCTTGAAAATGTACATTTTAGAACATCGAGCAATCCCACAAAGATCATAATTTATGTTTCTGAGTACAAAGAAAAATGTAAAAGGAGTTGTATTATCAGGGCGATAGCAATGGCGAGGGAGGATAGTTGTGTTATGTACTGTATAAAAAGCCATGTTTTGCTGTCTCAGCAGTGTGGTTTAATTTGAAGATTAACCTCGCAACCCGCTCAGTGTGAAATCACTTACAGATGGATCATTGCTCGCTCTCAAACCCCTCACCCTGGGATTTTAAAGAAGGTTTGGAACTATGCAATGAGGGATAAAGACCAGTGCTGAAAATGATTTTGTTGTATATGCAGCTGCGGCTCTGACAAGTTCAGTGATTTATCTAATTAAGTGTTTCAGTGTAGACAGCAGAGTTTTACACAGAAAAGGTTCATCACAGAGCGTAAATGTACATAGGTTCATGGATCCGGTTCAATCCTTATAAGACAAGTTTATGGAACAAGGCAGAAAAAGCTTATGAAAACTTTGAAGAATAGTCATATACTTTATAAATTTAAAAGGGGCGTAAAAAAAAAAAAAATCACAACTTATTTACGTTTTTTATTATTGTGCAAACCACTGTTTTCCCACATCTGCTTCTCATTGTTGGTTGCATTATTTGGATTGGGCTTCTGAATTTGTTTTAAAATATATTCTATATGGGGCCTTCCTCGCTCTTATAACATTGCAAAACACTGTTGATTTGGATTCTGAATGCCCATCATATGTAAATATCAAAACTCTGCCAGTTTTGGGATATTTTAGGGATATGTATCTGGGATATACAGCCTTGTGAAAAAGCAAGCACACCCCTCATAAATTGTTAATTTTTTTCCAACATTTTTTAACAGGCAAACATTAGATTTTGATTTAAATAGTGCCCACAGATAAAGTTCATATACTTGAACAAATGGCACATAAAATTTATGAAGTGTATATATTCTCATAATCTAAACTAAGAAAATGCAGACTTTTAACATGGCAAAAGTAACAATCACTTCAAATCCATGAAATTGGAATCCAATGTTCCAGATTAGATGCCAATGATTAGAACCTGGAGTATGCCAGTCAAATCTTTGTTATTTAAACACTAAATGTTTAGGGTCTGGTGTTCTCTTTGCTATTGGCATGTGTTGTGTTATCAAGTCAGGATCAAAAATGCACCCTTAGGCCCTTAGATGGAAAGTTGCGGATGGGTATGATTCTGGCAAGGGATTTAATAAGATTGCCAAATTATTTGAAATTAACCATTCCACTGTAGAGACAATAATCTACAAGTGGCACCGATTTCTAACAACTGCTATCTTGTCCAGGACTGGTCAGCCCAGCAAGTTTTTGATACTAAAATAATTCTTCAAGAACCCCAACATTTCATTCAGGTAACTCTTGCAATGGTTGGGGTCAAAGCACATGCATCTTCAATCAAAAAGCGATTGCACCAGTTAAACCTGCATGGGAGGTGTGTTAATAAAAAGTCCTTGAAAAAAAACATTACAGACAGCAAGATGACAGTTTGCCATTGAACATATAGTCAAAGATGAGGCCTTCTGGAACAGCGTGCTGAAAATAAATAAATCAAAAACAGTTGTTTTAGCCATGGTAACAGTGGACGTGTTTGCCGCAAACCGAAAACATTATTTCAGGAGAAAGACCTTATTGCAGCTGTGAAGCATGGTGGAGGAAATATGGTTGGGATTGCTTTGCTGCTTCAGGACCTCAGCAGCTTCCAGTCATCAGGTCAACTATATATGCACTGTGTATATAAATAGGCCTAGGCACTTTCACGGCTGAAACCTCATAGCTGTATATCTGCAATGTGAAACTTAAAGCAATAATGAACCCAAAAGCAAATACGGTAAAACCTTGGATTGCGAGTAACTTGGTCTTTGAGTGTTTTATAAGACAAGCAAACATTTTTAATTAATTTTAACTTGATAAATGTTCAAAGTCTTGCAATATGAATAGTGTCATGTCACAACTGAGTATAAATGAGAAGAGAAATCCCATTTTTAGTTGTGCGGGGACTTGCCATAGAAAACAGCGGCAGCCATGTCTGTGGAGCCTTCTGAGTGGCGTTTTCAGGAGTAGGAGATTTCCTCATCCCCTGGTGCTGACTCCTGGATCCTTTCATTTCCTGATAGCCACTCGTGCAGTGCAGATTCTCCTGGTGGCTGGGGTGCCTGGTTTCTGCAGGGTGGTGAGTCTGATGGGGTCCTCTCCCTCTCTGCTGATGATCGATTGGTGCTTTGTGAATGGCAACCAGGTGGTGGGGGTTGTCCCTTAGAAGTGATTTTACACCTTTTTGTGGGGTCCCCCTGGTGACTCATGGAGTCTTTGGAGCACATCTCCCCACCTGATTCCCTCACTTAGGCTGTGGGGCCCTTTGGGTCCCCACCATCCATCGATGCGCTGACAGCGGTCCTGGAGTCTTTTGTGTCCTGGGTGGAGGTGGCTTTTAGGGGATAGGCTGGCAAAAATCGTCCCCCGCCTTCCCCTGCCTTATCTGTCTCATCAGATCCTAAATCTGATTCGGCCACTGCGGACGTGGGTCACCCTGCTGGGTCCGCGACCACGCGCCATGAATCCTCAAATAGTGAGGAGAATTCCCCAGCTTCTGCAACCGCGCATGAAAAGGTGCTGGTGGACGCACTGATTGTATCTGTTGGTGAGACCTTAAAGATGGAGGACACAGCTGCAGCTGCGACGGAGGCCCAGGTTCCCATTGGCACTCACAAGCCATCCAGAGCGGCAAAGGTGTTCCCTTTCCCCTCCTATTATGACAGAATTGTTACTAAAGAGTGGGGACGACCAAAGCATCCCTTTGGGGTCCCTAAGCGATTTACTAGGCGATACCCCTATGAGGAGTCCCTTCTTTAGAAGTGGACTGTTCCACCGGTGGTGGACCCTCCAGTTTCTAGATCAAACAAGGCAACCATGATTTCAGTTGAAGAGTCCGCAGCCTTTAAGGACCTGGCTGACAGGAAGGCGGAGGCTGTGGCCCGCAATATGTACACCCTGGCTGGTTTGGATCTGAAGCTGATATTCACCATTGCCCTTGTGTCGCAGACTCTGACCGAATGGGCTAAGCTTTTGCGCCATAACCTGGGGGGAGCAGCTCCCCCCTGCCTTTACTGAGCTGGCGGACCAGCTGGTCCAGGGGCTGCAGTTTATCTGTGATGCCTCTTTGGATGCGGCTCCCCTAGTGGCTCGGCTCTCTGTTTTGCAGTGGTCCTTCGGCGTGTCTTTTGGCTCAAATGCTGGTCTGCAGCCCAGACTTCTAAAAAGGCCTTGACTGATCTTCCCTTTCAAGGAGATTGCCTGTTTAGTGCTACCCTGGATGACATCATTAAAGGTCTCAAAGGGGGAAAGAGTACCTTTCTTCCGCAGGCTACTAAGGGCAAGGACCGTCGTCGTAGACGTGGGCCCTCCTTCTTGGCTCATAAGAAGTTTTTGGTCCCTCAGAATCGACTGACTGACAAGGGATCGAAGTTCTTCGGGGCCTCCTCTGAAGGATCCAAGTGAACTTGGTCTGCGCACATGTCCTCTTCAGCATGAAGGTGTGCCCTCACCTGTATCTGGGGTTCCGTATGACCCGTGGACTTCCCTGGTACAAGACAAGTGGGTCCACAAGGTCATACGGTCCAGCTACAAGATTGAATTTTGTTCTTACCCTCTGGAAAGGTTCTTCCTTCCAACGTGTGACTTTCTCTGGTTCGCTTACACGCTCTTTTTTGGGGGTTTTACTCAAACCTGTTTACAGTCCCCAGGAAGGAAGGCAAGGTGCGTCCAATTCTGGACCTCAAGGCGCTGAACTGCTTTGTATGGGTGCAGAAGTTCAGAATGGAGTCCATTCGCACTGTGGTGGCTTCCCTGCATCAGGGGAATTTTCTTGCCTCCATCAACATCAAGGATGCTTGCCTTCACATTCCAGTCAGTGTCAGTCACCAGCGCTTCTTCCGCTTTGACGTGGAAAGAGAAAATGGGATTTTTGACTTATGGTCAAATCCATTTCTCTGATGTTCATTGACAGACACAGCACCCAGCCCTCTGTGGAGTTGTTATTCTTCTGACACTGCTTGTAACAGTACCTATAGCAGGGAGAGGGAGTATAACCTCTGGGACTGCCCATAGGCGTAGCCAGACTTTTTTTTTCTGCCTAGTGTCCTGCTCCTGTAGGGGGCAGTATAACCCAATGGTTACGAAGATTAGGAGCTGTGTCCGTCAATGAACATAATAGAGGGGTAAGTGAAAAATCCAATTTTTTTCAATAAAAAGCCAACGTGCTTTCAGGGATCACCCCTCTCTTTCCTTCTTCAGAGCTTGAATGCTAGCATTAAAGTATAACTAAAGGCAAAACTTTATATTTAGTTTCTGACAGAGAAGAGTGGAGTGGATCAGAACATGTATTAGGGTTTTTTTTTTTTTTTTTTTGGCGGTCTGTGCCCCTGTTAGGCTCTATTTGTCCTGTTTACCATTATCATTGAAAATGAATGTAAAATAAAATCCAAAATTTGGGGTTGGCCCACGAAAAATAATAGAGGGGAAATCTTCGAATGGTGACCAGGGGAATTCCCTTAACGTGCAGGGATTTCCTCTCACTTCCTGTTGGCTATTGGACAGAAAGAGAAGGAAAATATCCCTAATGGGACACAGATAGCAAAAAAAAATGACAGAGGTTATAAGCCTGGGAAAAAAGTTCTACTTTCATTCCAAAGTGATACTGGACAATAATTACAAATCAAATGGATATAAAGTAAGTAATTTGGATAGCCAAAGTGACAGGTTGTGAGGGTAAAATGTTACTAAACCTACAACAATAAAATCAGTCTGTATACGCAGTAAAGCATGCTTGTTAGCATGGTTGCACTGTGGAACCTAAGAAGTTAATTCTTTGCATTGTCTATGAAGGCTATTTGATCCTGTCTCTCTGATTCTCCTCTTCTTTCACTGTCTCCAAAAAACTACCCGATATTTACAGAGCCAGGGGACAGGCTGTGCATGCTCAGTTTGGTGTGAATTGCTAGAGAGTTTTTTTTTTTTTTCTTGGGAGTGCATGTGATCAGCACAGGGCCAATCAGCACTGAGGATCAGGGAAGGACAGAGGATCAGGGAAGAGTGAAAACTCCTCCTACAAGCTTTACTAGGAACTGATACAAGTCACAAGGCTGCTATATACTGCTGATGAGAAAAGGTATTTATCTGTTTATATTTACTAAAATAATTGCATTTCCATGCTCTGTGTACTGTAGGAGACCAGATATAGTGAATACAGGTTCTGGGTTTAGTAACCCTTTAACATAGAGTTGCCTCTAAATCTTAAATTGGCCTACTCTGGGGGTCAGGGCTCCACCAATGCAAATACTGTAAATAATATAGTTCTGACTATGTTGACCTTATTGCATTTTCCAGTCTAACAAATTACACAAATTATACTATGCTGATATCAAGCCGGATCCAGGTACTTACAATAGTTGTGTAAAAATAAATAATATTTTTTTGAATGAATACATACCATTTGTTGGATGTTCAGCTTTTAAGTATGTGTTTGGGAGTTTAGGCCACTACTAACTACTGTTTCCCCAGACCAGAGTGCAGCTGTGTACAGCATATCTTATATTAAAATAATAAATTACCATCAGTCTCCACATTACAAGTGCTATAATTCTGCTGACTATGTAAAACTGTCTCTGTAATGCATTGACTATGTACACTAAAATCTCCCATGTGGTCATTAGAAATATATTTTTAAAGACTGCTAATCCTACCCACTGATGATATGTCCCCATGTCTATTGTTTCTTTCTGGCATGAGCTCATCACAGTTTGTCTCTGTTTCTGATGCAGTGAGGACACAAAGAGTAATTTCTTATCTGTCCCTCTCTATTTTTTAAAGGACAAGTGCACTTTTCTAACACCCTTCAAGCACCCCCCTGGCATTAGCACAAAAAGTCCTCTGTAAGATCCTGTATCGCCCTTTTAGGTCTATGGACACCCTAAAAGACAGAGCAAAACTACAAATATTCTTCAGTCTATGATGTCACAAAGCATCTAGAAAAGCCTCTAGTAGCCAGGGACCATATGATCTTTTTGGGTTGGCGTTACATGGTGCAAGGATTGTGGAGGGAGGACCTGAGGCACCCCTGAGCATACCGAGTGAAGGAATTATGTAGCGCGTTTAGCCTGCCATAGTGCACAATAGGAGTGGTGTAAAGGGGAGGTTAAACTGAACCGAAGTATGACTGCTGCATACACTACCCACCAAGGTATGCCTGTAACTAAAATACAACTTTTGGACTGCACTGACCCTTCGATAATATGTTAATATTTAAGAAGCACAGTTCATGGGTAGCATCTTCACATATCCTGGGGATTTGCCATGGACCCATGGTAGCTTCGAACCTATACAAACCAAGGTGTTCACCTTTCCAAGGTATATATGGAAAAGGAGGGTTAATGTTAGCACACAAGGTATTACATCAACATAAAAAAACTAAAAATAGTCCAATGAGTCCATTAAATTGAGTCCATAAAACAGGTGGGTGACACCTGTCAATGTACAAAGTCTGATCATTGACATGCACTTAAGGCAAGGAAAGCTCTTCTGTAGAGTGAAGCCAGCTCTGTAAATGAGATGCAAAAGAAAGAAAAGCGCCTCTATGTACAGTATTAGTTAAAAGATCAGGCAGGCAGACAAGTGAACATTCACATAATAGCTGATAAAAAGGGGGCTCATCTGGGGGCTATAAGCCCGGTGACAAACGTCCTGCAAAAAGTGCCTTCGGTCCAAGGATGTGTCAGCCGCGATACCACGGGGGATGGGAGAGTGCCGGCAGATGAGCGCACATTTTGGACTAGCTCAAAGGACTAGAACATATAGGCTTGAACATATAGAAAGATGTTTTTGATACTCACTTATGTACACTAGCAGATATAAATTTCTGTAGTGCATATATACATTATCTGACCACCAACAGTATTTGCTATATCCGGTTCTTGTGCTATATTTCTATTATTAATATATATTTTTTTAATGTATCTCCATCTTTAGTTTAATGTTTTTTTTTCCAGTGTCCATATAGGTTGTGAAATTTCATGTTGTTTTGAGTTAATTATAATATTGGTATTGTCCCTTTAAATGTTAAACGTAACGTGTTCCTGCTAAGTATTTATATCTGCCTCTTACTCATCCCCGTATCACTTGACAAAGGAGCGCATGCTCAGTACGAGCCTCGCGCATGCTCTGAAATGAACTGTGGTTCTCCTCCCTTCCTGGTGACTTCACAGCGAGCGGTGCTGCGCTTCAAGCTGGCACTTTCTCATCCCCCGTGGTATCGTGGCTGACACATCCTTGGACCGAAGGCGCTTTTTGCAGGACGTTTGTCACCGGGCTTATAGCCCCCAGATGAGCCCCCCTAGTAAATACTGCACTTGGAGGCGCTTTTCTTTCTTTTGCATTCTAAGGTATATATGGCACTCCACTGTCATTATGGAGTAAATGACCCTTTGTTTTACGGCCAACAATGTCATGGGGAAGTCTCTTTGTAACATAAACTACAGTTCGTCAGGAAGGTGCATTGTGGGAAAGACATCAATATTTTCAAAACTGACCACAGACCAAATTGACTGTACAATTCCCTATAATCTTACCAATAACTATGTAGTTCAGGTTAATTAAGGCTGTCTTTTACCCCCACTGAACCTTGGTTTTTTTTTAAATGTTTTATCATTACCTTATTTTACTGCAGATTCAGCAAAACCGAAACCAAGTATGGTTCCAGATCCTTATCTTCTTCCGCAACTTGGTGTTACCTCGGGACAGGAACAGGGGTATCCTCATGAGGTGAGACTCATCAGCCTATTGCGATCAGTTCCGATGTTGAACCACTGGAGGACTCTGCACCATATTTTACAGTGGTAGATGCAAGGACTATCTCAATCAGGACTTTCTGTAAGCAGATGGGAAGTGTGGTCAAACACTGCTGAGAAACTGGCTTGTTTACATCATGTTTATGTCTGCAGATGTAACCTGTGTAGTACTGCAATAAGATGAGTAACGGAACAACAAGGACACTTGTATGCTTCTCTAGATGTGCCTTATCAGCTTGACACAACCAAAAACAACACAATAAATCAAGGGAATTTCCACTTTTGCAATGGTACATGTCCAATGAGCAGAGAAGAGTACAAGCACTTACTTACCAACCATGGAAAATACCTGAAAGCTCATGTACATGTGCAATAGTAGAATAGTTATTTACTTTTAAAGTAATGGCACTTTTCCACTGCAAGTACCGGCTCGGCCCTGCTTAGCCCTGCTTGGCCCGGTTTGCTTTTCCACTGCTGGTACCGCATGGTACGGTGTTGGAACGGTTCGGTACTGTACGGTATGGTTTGCTTTTCCACTAAAATAGTACTATAGTTAAGTGGGTGGGATAACAACGGGGTGGGTGGGATTCTCTGACAAATCAGTGGCTAGTAGTGACTGCATGCAAAGGATTGTGGGATATGGTCCTGGGTATGGTACCTCTTGGAACCACAATCGAGGTGGTACTGTTTTTTGAGAGCTGTACCGTTCGGTTCCATGCAGTGGAAAAGCGCCGCCGTACCGTACCGAACCGTTCCTACACCATACCATGTGGTACCAGCAGTGGAAAAGCACAAAAGCGAGCCGAACCGTTCGGTTCCATGCAGTGGAAAAGCGCCATAAAACATTCCCACGTGAACATTTTACAATTAGTATTCCAAAACGGCAAATGATAAACAAATTAGCCAGTTTTATATTTATTCTAAAAAAAAAATAATTGTATTTTTTTTTTAAATTGTTAGGTTGTCGCTTCTCTTAATCCCACGAATACATATAACCAGACTGAATGTGGGAAGGAATGAATTGAGAGCAGCATTGTACAGATGACAGCACAGGGCTATCATCCTAAAGCAGTGATGGCGAACCTTGGCACCCCAGATGTTTCTTAACTACATTTCCCATGATGCTCATGCACTTTGCAGTGTAGTTGAGTATCATGGGAAATGTAGTTCCAAAACATTTGGGGTGCCAAGGTTTGCCATCACTGTCCTAAAAGTACCCAAACATGTTACACATTTTTTTTGTAAGATTTCCCATTCTTTATGATTTTTTTCTTGCAGTCCAGTAGTTCTATTATTGCAACATGTATGTGGTTGTGTTTCTGATCAGGTGCAAGTGGAATTTTGGCAGAAATGTGATTTACTTTATCCATTGAAGTTGTAAACGTTGTGGTGTGCTTGTTTAATCAATTATGATTGATCACGCATTTATATACTGTATGTAAAAATTATTTTCCTTGGATGATGTGTGGAGTAATTGATAGCAGCTGATTTTCACCCTATTGCTTTCCTAAAAATAACAAATGGCATTTCAAATTAATTTGAAATAAGACTGGAGCAGTGCTCCAATGGGCGCTGGGCTAGGTAATACAAGGGGTTGCAGAGAGTAGGTTAGGAGTTTCATCCATTTGGCTGTGCTCTGTAACTGAAACCTATGTGTACATTTTATAGAGTGTATAGGAAAATGAAATGACTGAATCTAAAAAGTATATTTGTGTATGTAAACCAATGTTACTTGTTCTGGCATACTTTTCTATTAGCAGTGTCAGTGGGAGATACTGATGTTTGGATATAAAACCTCTTTCAATAGTAAAATAAGGACATTTCAAAGAAGAACTTCAGAAAACAAAACCCTGCAGACGTAGAGGAGTCGGTGTTTTTATACCCTAAAAATTAGCTTCTCTTATTTGCACCCATTCGGTCTGCATTGAAAGTGTTTCTGTTTGATAAGTGCAAAAAAAAAAAAAAAACACCTGTTGATTTTGCTAGAAATCTTGTGAACTGATAACTTTTTGTGCTTTCTTCCTGGGCACAAGGAGGGGTTATGGAGGTGAGGAGGGGGAAAAATTTTAGGAGATATCTGTGTTCTTTGTAATGCATCAGAAATTAATTAGGCAGGGCTGCCATCATAGGCTTTGAAATTCAGACATAAAAATACACACACAGGCATGTGGCCATATGGGATTGTATGAATTTTTTTGGACTGAACTAGATGGATTTGTGTCTTTTTTCAACCTGACTTACTAACTATGTAACTATGTCAAAAGAAGAAGGTAGGAAGGAATACAGTATATATATATTTTTGATCCATTAACATCTGTACTTAAAACATGTATAAAAGAGAAAAAAATGGGCCAATTTGCTTATTGTGCAAAGATGTCCAAAACGATATATATATATATATATATATATATATATATATATATATATATATATATATATGTGTGTGTATGTGTATGTGTATATATATATATATATATATATATATACATATATATATATTGTTTTTCCTTGAAATAGTCTTTAAGTAGTTACACTTGATACATCCAAAATGATTTAAGCGGCTACAAATTTTGGCTGCTCATGAAAACTGTGATTAACCTTGTGTAGGAAAGTCAGAAATGCTCTATGGCCATGGTTCCCAACCTCAGTCTTTAAGTATATGTTTTCAGGATTTCCTTTACCTTGCACAGAGGTGCTTTAAATCAACGTCAATGACTTGGTATTTATAACAGCTATTTTATCTTGGGGAAATTCCCAAAACACTACTCTATGGGGATGACAGTTAGGCTCCTTTCACACGGTCCACCTCCGTTGGCGGACTCCGTGCTGCTCAGCGGGGGATCAATTTGCTGATCCCCGCTGAGCAGGAAGGTGACAGCTCCCTCTCCGCTCTGTGTGCAGAGAGGGAGGTGTCAGAGCCCCGCTGCTCTCTATAGGGGAATCGGATGAGAGCGGACCACCTGTCTGCTCTCATCCGATCCCATCTGATCCGATCCCCTAGACGGATGGAAAATAGGGTTTCCATCTGTCCGGATTTCATGGACAAAATCAGATGCGGATGGCAGCGGGTGTCAGTGGACATGTCTCCACTGACATCCGCTGCCCCATAGGGATGCATGGAGGATCCGATCAGATCCGCCTAAAAAACTGACAGGCGGATCTGATCGGATCGCTCGTGTGAAAGAGGCCTTAAAGTACAACTAAAAGCAACACTTTTTTTAGGTTTGGATAGAGTGGAGAGAGATTAGAACACCTGTCAGATATTTATCATTGTCTGTTCCCCTGTTAACCCCTTCACGCTGACATAACACATATATGTGGGCTCACGAAAGTGGGCTTTTTTCTGTGGGCCCGAATATATGCGTATCTCCCTTTGTGCTGGGAGCACGCTGCACAGTGTACTCCCAGCACAGAGACCGGGCTCTCACCAAGAGCCTTGGGCTTCGTACTAACGATCGGGACCCGGGACTCCCGATTACAGGTCACCTGATTGCTGTGGTAGCTCTGATTGTCTACCACAGCGATCAGTCACTGTGAAGCCCGCCCCTGTGCCTCTCTCTCTGTGAATGGAGGAGAGATGCATTGTATATCTCTCTCTCCTTGCAGAGAAAAAAAAGTGTGTGTAAAAAAAGAAATGGTAGTAACAAGAAATATACAGCTATATTTAAAAAGCATTATTTGTTTTTTCTATTTTGTGCCAGTTTTCCTTCAGGAGATAAATCAGGAGATATCCATAACCATTTACCACCAAATTTGTGAGGGATGTTTGTTGGGCGCCTCTGCTTGAAAAAACAGTCTTTCAATTTTGTCTTGGTGGGGGGGAAGGAAAACCAGACAGGTGGGTGGACTTCTGGTGGTGTGCAAGTGTACCACACTAACTGAGGAAAGCTCTTGCAATGGTAGAAGCAATTCCAACTGGTAGACACGGAAGAAGAAAAGGCACCTCTGAGTGTTGCAGATAACACTTTATTACACAAACATTGAGCAGACTTACACTGGGGATGACATGCGTCCTCACGACTCGGGGTCTCTTCCTGATCTCGCAGCTCGTCCCGTCTTCCGACTGTCCAGCAGCAGGGAGATGACGCCAATGGGGGAGCCCAATCAGGAGTGGTGAATCAATGCGAGGCCAAGCGTGGTGACGTAAAGCGGCGGTAATGCGTTTCGGAGCATGCGCAGTTGTGCTTCTTTGTCTTGGTCTCCTTCTGGTGACCCTAGTGACAACCAGGAATTCTGTTATTTTGGAGGAATCTTCCTCTAATTTCCTGTTTTCACTATGGGACGGAAAGTGAGGGGAAATCTCCCCAGTAGGATACAGATTGCAAAAATAAATCTGACAGGGGTTAAAATCTTTCCTTACTTTATCCAAAATGGAAAAAAAAAGTTTTGCCTTTAATTCTATCTAAACTAATTTAGTTGAGAGGCTACAGAGTAGAGTTAAGGCCTAAAATTTTAGAGCAGCTTAATTCTTAAAGGACTTTATTGCTGTAAGTACAATTCACTTCTGAGAATGAACTTCACCACTTCTACTTTTTTTGGAGTTCCCATTTACTTGACCTATTGTCACAAAACAATTTTTATGACTGTGTGCTTGTAGACACCTAGTGGATGTGTCAGAATGCACTGGTACTGGCGTTTGTCAAGTAGAGATCTACTGGCACCTTTTTGTGCCTTCTATAGCATAGTTATGTTGGTTTATATGGTATTTTCCAACAATTTTACTTTAAGTGTGCCCAGCCCACTTTCCACCACAACTTAGAAGGTAGTAAGTAAAATTCTTACCTACATCATCAAGCACTGAGGTTGATTTTCTAAGAGCAAATAGACTGCACGAGAACTTAATGAATGTGGTGGTTTTACTTTGTAAAGAATACCCAATTGCATGCTAGGAAAAAAAAATGAATGGATGATGGAAGTCAGCAGATCTTCACCTCATCACTAAGCTCTGGGGCAAATTCCTTTTGCAAAGTGGACCATATATTTGCCTTTAGTAACTCAACCGTCTCATTCAAAGATAAAAAAGCAAGTGTTTCATACAAAACTGGGCCACTTAATCGATATACTCAGAATAAAAACTTGTTTTCAGTGTTAAAAAAATTACATTTTTTTTTCTATTTTGAAAGTGAAGCAAATAGCCCAATTACTGGATATACAGTAGGCTGATGCTGTAAATGAATGCAATTACAAAACTATACATGCAATATACTTTCCAAAATGTGTGACATTTTCCTACAGCAATTGGCATCCCCACCCCTTCCACAATGCCGTAATGAAGGTATCGCTGCTGGATTATTCAAATATTAGTTTACTGTACATCATAGAGAATCCAACAATAGTATATGACACTGTCATTAACTTTGTAAAGGCTTTAGGAATTTCAGTGGAGATATCACATTACTTGACACCTTGAGAGATACTGTATAACTCAGCATATGACTCAAATTGTTATCTAGAATGCAAAGTTTAACGAGACTGTAAAGTGTTTTTTTTTTATATTTTATCATTCCGAAGTCTAAAAAAAGTTGACTTTCTAAAAAGTAAATTGGACTTTTCAAATGAATTTGATTTGAAATGTTGATCCTTATTTGATAGTCAAGTGCAACCCTTATGCCTGATACACACTATCAGTTTTTTTTCGTTCAACCCAGCGGGCTAAAAAAACTGAAGAGCTCAGGAGGAGCTCGCTGTACTAACTATCCAACCGATGTTAGTACAACAATCTCCCCTCTAAGCTATTGTGTTGTGACAGGGGGACTGCCCCCTCCCCCCGGGTTCCCCAAACACACCAGCCATTGGCTGCCAGTGCTGATCGGATGCTGATCTGATGCTGGTTTTTCCAGCATGCTCATTTGACAGAAGTCGGCTGTTCGGCAGCTTCTGTCGGACAGGCAGGTGTACACATGGGCCTAATGTAGGCCGGTTTCTGTTGAATTCATGTTTAACTGACTCTTTTTCTAAGGAACTTCATTAGGAACATTGAAATATTCACAGTAGTCCCTGCCGTAAAAGAGGCTTAAAGGCTGAAAGCCCTACTACAGCCCTACACATACACTGTAAGGCTGATGTGTGTGGAAGTGAATTCATCTTCCAGCATATTAGTGGGAAGAATCTGGATCACCAGAAAAGCAGTACACGGAGTAGATATACAAATTCCTTACAGATATTGTCCTTGGTGGGATTTTAACCTGATGCAAACCGAGAGCGCAAATTATTGTAAGTAATACACATGGGTAATTTTGAAGGCCTGGTGAATGAATCCATTATTGATTCATATCTTATTAAAATTAGGGATAGACCAATATGTTTATTTCAGGGCCGATACCGATATTTTGGTACCTATCGGTATCGGCCGATATTTTGGCTGGTACAGAGCCTGTGGGTGGCTGACTCGCTGGTACAGTGCCTGTGGCTGGCTGGCACCGGGCTGCTGTGGGTGGGTGTATGGCTGTGATACACTCCCGCGAGACTAGTCCCGACTCCAGACGAGGCTGTCCAAGGCAAGGGAGGAGGCATAAGAAGGCAGAATGACGTTACAAAAATATCGGCAGTTCTGGATATATCGGGGAAAGTGCATATTGGCCACCCATATATTGGCCTTGCCAATAATCAGTCTATCCCTAAATAAAATGATCTATTATCAAATCAAAAAGATAATGTACGCGGGGAGTCGACCATTAGTTTTAGCCATGGGTAGATTTGTCACAATCTACGGTAGCCGATGTAATTTACACATCTTTCTTGCATGTTAGTGAAAATATATTTCATAATAAAGCAGACTTTGCATTAAAAAGGTCCCTTTAATAAAGTAGCTCCCCACCCTATAATGAATATTGGCATTAGATTTGGACTATTTAGCATTTCCAGGGCTCCCGCCGGTAGGATGGTGAACTCACCCTCACCTTGGTCTAGCAGGAGAAAAGTACATTTACTGACTTTTTTCTCTGCGTTTTTTTAACTTCAATGTCACAATTTTAATGAGGGGGAGGGGGCTCATATATTAGGTGAACATTTTAGTGCAAGGTCTGCTTTAAGCCCTGTGCATACCAAACACGGATACATCTGATAGAAGGAATTAAAACCCCCGGCCTGCTACATCTGCTTAACTAATTTATATCACCATCTGTTACATGATCATTTCATATGTTAACATGGCCACCTGTTACTTGTCACTGAGATTCAGCTGTTCTTTACATCATGAACTACAGGTAACGAAACATGCATGGATAAAACGGGTGATTCTGTCTGTCGTATGGCTGGCTGCAGCAATTTTTCTCATTTATTAAATGGTAATAAGGGTCATCTTGGACAAAAAATAAAAGTGCTCCTTAGCGTGAAACGTGATGTGACCCCTGCTGCTATTTAATAAGCAAGAAACATATTGGATCGGAGTGCAGTGATTCATTTTTTTTTTTGGACTGATTTGCAGGAGTGCAATGAATCTTGGGCGGTATACATTTTGTATGAATCCTCTGTATATTATTTTTGTTAATTATCAGTTTATATGTCCCCAATATGTCAGTGTTAAGCAAGGACTTGTTCTCCTCCAAAAATGTAAAAATAATACACCATTTTATTTTTTCTGGGATAGAGGTTGAGACCATCAAAAATGCTATTCTGGTACTCTGTGTGGCAGGGCACCTAATCTGTTGCTAGAACTCTCATTGCCAGATTTGACTAGCAGAGGATCTGGAAAGCTCCTTATCAGGAAGAAGGGTGCAACTGACGTGGTCTCTCTGTTCACCCCTAATTCATGTCTATGGGACACTTCTCACTATGAGCATATGCGAGTGTGCAACCAGGATAGTGTTGGCTAAATAAATGATGTATTATATTGAGACAATATCCATTTCCATTCTGTGTATGCAGGGGCCATTATCAGAGAGGCTACATTTTTGTTCCCCAGACTCTGATGTAAATATACACAAGTTTAAGTGGAACTTCAGGAAGGATATTTTTTGCATACTTGGCTTGATCTAACTGTTCATATCTGATATTCAGAGCTTTGCTGGGGATGCTGAAAATCACTGTACTGGCGGTCCCCGAGTTACAAACATCCGACTTACAAACGACTCCTACTTACAAACAGAGGGAGACAACAGGAAGTGAGGAAAAATCCACCCCTAGGAAGGGAAATTCACTCCTGAAAGAGTTCTCATGGGAAAAAGGTGTCTCCACTGAAGCTTTATCACTAATCCTTCTTTCCACAACAACCCAACATTTTCAAAATCACAGGGACAGAAATTGAGGTGAAATCTTCTAAATAGGGGTACAGTCAGCAAAACAAATGGTAACCTGGGTGTTAACCCACCCTTCCCTATGCTATCCAAAAAAAACTTAAACATTATTCTTTTGGCTGGAACTACATCTAAAACATGTACCTGTTTCAACTTACAAACAAATTTGACTTAAGAACAAACCTACAGTACCTATCTTATTTGTAACCCGTGGACCACCTGTAATAGGCCATACTGCTTACATTGATACCTGAGCTCTTCAGGGAGTTTTCCCTTTGTGCACTGAATACATGGGGTTGTTGACTTGACACCACTGCAATTTAGAGAACACCTTCTATTGTTTTTAAACTAAGGCATTCTCTAATTGAACAATGGGGAGATCGAGATATCACCTGTCCCTCTTCTCTACCTTGTTCAATCAGAGAATGCTCTTTAATCACTAAAAAAAAAAATGAAGCAAAGGAACAAGTGACCCCCTGTGTTCCCTGTGCAGAGGGGAAGCTGCTGGAACAACACCTGGAAGATCACAGCTATCATTGTATGCAGTGCGGACTACTACCAGTGACTCTTCAGCTATCAGATATGGATAGTTACATGGAACCAAGCTGGTCCAATGTAAGTATGAAAGAAAAGATCATTCCTATTATTCAGCTTTAAGAAAAATTATAGATGGAAAAAAGCATTGTCACACAGCGAAAGGAGTCCAGAAATAAAACACCGAAGGAATTATCATACCTCTTGATTTTGATTTGATATTGGAAGGATTTTCCAATGTGTTGTGCCAGTAAATTTCTCAACATACATTAGCATAATTATATTAAAATAATATCATTGGACATAACAAACACATTATATCTTTATATCGATAATACTTGGTACTTTTCATAGCACTGTTCTGTCGCTCGTTCTAATATCTTCCAATAGCATGAATGTGATATCAGCACCACTATTGATTCCTGCAGACGTTTAATGCTGAGCCAATAAACATTCTTGCTTTCACACTAGTCTATGGATGGCTGTAGAATGTCCCCACATGGTGCGGCCTCTCATCAAATCTCTATTTCTTTGTCCGTCAGCACTTCCTCTATAGCAGAATGTATAGATCTGTATGTAGTAATGAGTAGTTATTCCTAAGTGTCAGTCTGACTGTGAAATGTGTAATAGGTGTATATTTCCATGTACTTTGTAATGTATATATGACAAATTGTAGATGTGTGTAGTAAAATGAATGCTTTTTAGGCCTCATGGGCTTGGACACATTTTTTATGCATCCCCAGTCCCCCCCCCCCCCCCCCAAACATAGATGTTGTGCTGTACATGGCACAGTGTTACCTTTGGGGGCCTCAAATAAATAAAGTGGAAAGGAGTGAATGTACTGCTTAGAATGACGTAAATTGTATGAATTGTGAGTTGGTTTTTGTTATCTCTAGCTTTTATTACATGCATTATTACCAAAGAACTATACTTTTGTAAATAAATCTTGTAAAATAACATTTATTAGAGTTAGATCTAAGAATGATGCTTCCTTTTAAATGGATATTACCATGAATTTTATTTTCCTGATCTTATTTGATAGGGCTAATATTTTCTAAACATGCAGTTTTTTTTCATATTCACTTTATATTTTTAGTTGTTTTTCTGGGAAGTCTTATATTTGCTACTTCTTCTTCCCTTGTTGTATAATTGAATGTCCTTGCTGCACATTCTGTTATCAGAGATTGGGTTGGACTCCATTTACTAAGCTGCAATGTAATGTGTTATTAGGCAGTTGTTTTTTTCAGACATGCAGCAAGTTATTTTCAGTTTTCATTGGCTGTGATTGTTTAAAATAACAGACATTATGACAGTAATTGGCACAGTTTAGTGAATTAATCTACAGCAGGTAAGACATCGAGGTTTGATGGAACAAAGTTAAGTAGGGACTGTTTAGGATAGCTTCTAAGGAGAACATTGTGTCTAGGCATCTATAGGTATAACTACCTAAAAGGTTAAAGAGGAGTTCCACCCCCCCCATGAAAAAATGAAAGGTCAGCAGCTACAAATGCTGTAGCTGCTGACTTTTAATATTAGGACCTACCTGTCCAGGGTTCCCGTGATGTCGGCACCCGTAGAAGATTTTCGGATCGGCTCTCGGTTGCTGCCGTCGCCATTCAAGGTAAGGGAAACTGGCAGTGAAGCCTTTCGGCTTCACAGCCGGTCCCCTACTGCACATGCGCACTGCGCTTTCTAATTGGCCCAACGGTGGAGGAAGCACTCAGAATGGAAGAGGGAGGGGCAGTTCTAGGAGCCAATCAGATGAGCTGACAAGAATTCTGTCAGAAGAAGAGCAGAGTTAACAAAGTCCTAAGCCTCCAATCACAGGATGGAGGCATGGAGGTGACCAGGCCTTTCTCCTGAAGTGCAATAGAGAAAAGTCAGGTCACCAACTCTGTGTCTATCACAGGACTACATGAACAAAAATACTAATCCCATTGCACATAAAACCGCTTCCATGTATGTATTTCAAGGGTGCATTTAGCTGTATGTCTGGAATTCGACTTTTGGATATAGAAGAGTTTCTAAATAGCAAATATGTATTTCCTATTTTGATGGTAGTGTACCTTTAAATTCTGACTTCAGTGTTTCCAGCTGTACCTAATGATGATAATACGTATTTGTAGAGATCAGCATTATGTATTTTAGATTATTTTGAGTAAGATAGTATTACTTTATTAATCCAGCAATAAGTCAGTAACCAGTGTTATGGCACAGGAAGGGTAAAATGGAATTCAGATACATCATCTGTGTAATAAAAATATGATGAAGACATAATTATTAGAAGTCTTGTAGTAATAAGTTCTTTATTTATGTAAAGCATATAAAACTCTATGCACCCTTTATATTTCTTGTTCACCTATTGCTAGAAAAGTGTGCCTTGATAGTGACCCATCTGTCCCTTACTGTGACCAGTCCATGCTAGGTGCTCGGTGACGTCTTAGTGGCATCACCATCATTTTACTGTAAAGCACCTACTGTATGTTTTGCTTCAGCTCTATGTTTTTTTGGTTGTTCTGGTTTTTATTACTTTTAGGGACCAGTTCACACCACCTTTGGTGCATCTGAGCATGTGCGCTTTCTGCACGTTTCGTCACAACGTGTTTTTGGCAGTCCATTAATTTCAGTGTGGGACAGCGCAAAAAGTATGGAATATGCAAATTTTAAAAACATGCTGCATCAGATTGCACAGTACTGCGGGTCCATGCGTTTTCATGCCCGTGAACGCACCTGCATTTGCGAGATGTGCGGGAGCACTATTAAGGATTAATAGCAAAGGGGAGCAAACCACAAGCGCCAATCTATGTGTAGCAGTAAACCATTTAAATACAGTATAAAAAGTTCTTACTCACAAGAGTAGTATAAAAGCAAGCATTTGGTTATAAATGGTGGTCCTGGGCATCAGCATCATAGGGGCCCCTCTCAAGTCAATCACAGCTGTTCCTAGGAGTAGGCGTCACCTGAGTGCTAACTGAAGGCTTCCGTTAGCCGTAGTTCGCTGAAGCTCGACCATCCGAGGGCCGTGATGTCACTTCCTAGTTGCTGGGCTGTAGACGTACGGCGACTCGTTGCAGAGCATGCGCTCCTTCGTCATTAATGGCACCCATGCGTGTCAGCAGCCGACAGTGCATTCCTGTACTGCAATGTGTGAACTGGCCCTTAGTGTTAGCATGATTCACAAGTCTATGAAAGTAGTGCAACACCAAGAGCACCACGTGAAATCGTACTGAAAGGGAACACTTTGAGAACTGGTGTAGTGGAACTAAACCCTGCTATTCTTTACAGCCAAGAAAGCTGCCATCTTGGCCTCTATTTGATCTGCTGTTGCGCATGTGATCGGGTACGACTTCAGTCATTTGATGACTTGACATTTCGGTTGAGAGCACAAGTACTTGTTACAGTTATCGTTCATGACATGCCTTGAATGTAACTGTTCTTGTTTCTGTTCTTTCGACCATGGAGTCATATGTGGGAGTTACCTAGTGTAGTGACATTCACCCAAAAAAGCATTTAGATTAGGGATGCCCCAAAATTTCGGCCACCGAAATTATCGGCCGAAAATGAGCCTATCCAATTTCGGCCGATAATGGGTTAACATTGCCGAAATTAATATGGCCGCCATGAGGAAGGAGGAGGGCGCAGGGCAGGTTTTAAAAGTCCCGCCTCTGGCCGGCCGCCCGCCTCTCAATGACGTCCCTACTACGATCTGTGCATTAATGAAGTGACATACCAGGCGGGAGGGCGGGGCGAGCGGCCGCTAATAGATAGAACTATGTGATCCTTCCCGGTCAGCTCAGCGGGACTGTGTGTGAATGAGAACTGAACTGACCTGACACCGGGGGGGGGGGGCACCGCCCCCCCCCCCCCCCCCCCCGCCCGGTGTCAGGTCAGTCCTCATTCACACACAGTCCTGCTGAGCTGACAGGGAAGGATCACATAGTTATATCTATTAGTGGTCGCTCGCCCCGCCCCCCGCCCGGAGTGTCAGTTAATTCATGTACATCGTGCCGCTGACAGGGAATTGAAGAGAAGTGAAAGGTTCACATAGTGACAGCTATTAGCTGCCGCTCGCCCGCCCTCCCGCCCGATTTGTCACTTCATTCATGTACAGATCGTAGGAGTAGTGACATCACCGGGAGGCGGGCGGCCGGCCAGAGGCGGGACTTTTGAATAATGGACAACGTGACCGGAGGAAGCTGAGTGAGTAGGACGCTGATGGGGGGGGGGGTGATAGCTGAGGCAGCTTACCATTGGTATTAGTATTAATTATGCAGCATGAGGGGGTTAATGTATTGTCACTGCTGGTCACTGCTGCATTAGTGACCGACCAGTGGCAGTTAATTAACCCCTTTGTGCTGCATTAGTGCAACCAGTATCAGTGCAACCAGTGTTAATTAACACTGATACTGGTTGCAGTAATGCAGCACAAAGGGGTTAATTAACTGCCACTGGTCGGTCACTAATGCAGCAGTGACCAGCAGTGGCAATACATTAACCCCCTCATGCTGCATAATTAATACTAATACCATTGGTAATTAAATTAACCACTTGCCAACCCGTCACAGTACATATACTGTGACAGGGTGGCAGCGACAGGTGTACGTCGCTGCCTGTTTTTGGTATATGCCCCTGTTCCACCTATTTTAAAATTATTTGGGGGAAAAAGTCATTTTCGGTTTCGGTTTTCGGCCAAGGGCATCCTGCATTTCCGGTTTCGGCCTAAAAGTTTCATTTCGGTGCATCCCTAATTTAATTATTTAAATCCCTCCTCCCAAGAGTCAGCCCTTTGCTTGTTTCAGGGCTGGGTGGTCTTAGGAGTGCAGAGTGCTGTGGAAGCATCCTTCTGGCCCCTTCCACCAGCCTTGATCTGCCTCCATTGCTTAAAGATGTACAGAGACCCAGTGATGATGCTGCTGAGTCTAGTAAGGTATGTAATGAAAATGGAAAGATTGTATTTAAAAAAAATCAATAGCATAATGATAGGGGAAGGGGGGGAGCAGGGAAGACAGATTAAACTTCAGCTTTTCATAAAATTAAATTTGGTTTATATATCTGTTTTGTGTTTATTATAGTCTTTAAACTGAAGCAAATATTCATTGCAGGGGGAAATGTTTTTCAATTGTGATGTCATTTTACAGCCAGGTTCTACTGCTGCCCTAAAATAATTGCAAGATAAACTGTCATTGGTGGTATATGCTCAGGGCATAGATTTACATGACTGGACAATAGGGGTATACATTGCTATGCATCTGTCAAATAATAATTGCAAGTGTCTGAACTCCAGGATCAGCAAATATTGTCTAATTTCAAGAGTCATGTGTATTCTTACTTGAATCCTGGTGTGGTTTGTGTATTTCTTCCATGTTTGTACAGTAATCTATTGTGAAACATTGCCTCTGTTCAGGAACTTCCTGTAATAAAGACCAATCTCTGCTGCTCTCTCCTTGTGCAGGGTGACTGGTCTTGTCTTTACCCTCTCTTGTAGTTTTCTGCAGACAGCCTGCAGTGGGTGGAGCCTGCTAGGTCCCTCCCACTGCTCTGCTCTCTATGTACAGCACAGTGGTGATGCCACTGCTACTTTTACATTGTCATATCTGGTTTTACAAAATCATTGGTGCACACAAAGTAAAATTATAACCTTTGTAGATAATAAGGAATATATTTAAATGAAAGTTTTTTTGTGCTCTGAGTTGAGCTTTAACTGTAAACACCAATAATGCCCAAACATTCTTACCGTAAAACAAAATCTCTTCAATGGAAGAAAGCTTATAACAAGTGTTTTGATATATATTGTATACATTGTAAGACTTCATAAGCAGACCTTTGAATATGATAGTAGTCAAATTAAAGAAAGACTGTTATTTTTTAAAACTGTCAAGGAATTATTTACAAAAATGGCCACTTATAATATCATACCACTAAGTTGTCAGACCTCTGCTGATACCCATGCTTAACATCAGAGGTCCCCCCAGATTAGTTTCATCTTGTGTGCTCTATTCCAATAAACAGATTTGGTGTTTTAGATGCCTGTATTTGGCTTTGAGCTTTCGAATAATGCAACAATGTTCAGACAGTTGGCTATTCAAGCCTGAGCAACACCTCCAAATAGATAGCACAAGCAACACCAAAACTAAATCTTAGGGCCACAAAGACTCACAAGCCACTGGTTGGGGGATAATGAATCTATATTGTGGACATTATTAACATTTATACTTGTTAATGGGTCAGCTCTGAAAAGCACATGTTTATCTTCTCTTGTGAGTGGAGACCCAGTGAAAATGTAGCAAATGCATTAGCCACTTCACCTCGTACCCTGATCCTGCAGAATAATTTGTCTTGCATGAAATATTGATTTAATTCTCAGAATATAGAATGTAAGTTATAGAAATATTGTCCTGAAAATTCAGAACTGAGAAGAGGTGATTGGTTAATTATCATGTGCTAATTCAGGGCTCCCATTGCTTGTGTACATTTCCTGTATTCTGTATTTATATTGTATATTATGTATCATTCACACTGTCCTATTTTTGATACTTGCTCCTGTTTTTAATAAAATATTATTAATGCTTCTTTTATTGTTTCCTTATTTTTTAAGTAGTTGCATTTAAGGAAAATAATAGATTTGGCTTTTTTTCCAACAGGTAATAAAAGATTTGGGTACAACTATAGTTACAAAATTAGTCGGGTTGAAAAAGAACACACACATTTATCCAGTTCAACCAATAGAAAAAATAAAAAATCTCCATATAAATACACAGTTGATCCAGGGGAAGGCAAAAAAAAAAACTCAAAGCATGATCCAGTTTGTCCCATTATGGGGGGGTGGGGCAGAGACTCCTCCTGATCCCCCAAGAGTATATTGGATATTAGCTGGATCAATTACCCCTGATGTTTTGTACATATAAATGTTAGTAGCCAGTTATATTGTTTGCATTTAGGAAATATTTCTTGAAGGAGGCTGTTTCACTTTTTCACACCTCTTACTGTGAAGAAGTCTTTCTATATTTGAGGGGTTACATTTATTTAATAACTCTAGCAATGGGGTCAACTTGCTAAAGTAATAGAGGCTAATAAAGTAATAGCAAAGTTCACTTAGCAAACTAAAGGTTTACTTAGTGAATAAGGTGAAATGGTGTTCACCTCAGTCTTATAATAGGATATATATCATTTTTATATTTTTTGTGTACATATCTATGTGTTTAAGGTACCTAGAAAGTCCTGTTTTATCCTTTGGAGACTTGCTAGCTGGTGAACTACTGTTTTTTTCTTTTTGTGCCTTATAATAAAAACCCAGCTCCACCTTATTTACTAAACTAACCTCTATTTTGCAAATTAAGCATGCTTTTCCAAAATTAACATCCACTTTACTGAATGAAAAACCTCTATTCCTTTAGTAAATCACCCCAATATGCTGTTGATAACTTATTGTGAGTGGTTACTAATGCAGAAATATGAGAAAAATTCCAATAGGTACACTTATTCCAGTGACAGCTGTCTTAGGGAGATTCCATGACTTTACAGGGATTTTCTCTCTACGCAGTCAGTGTAGTGGCCCAAGGATTTGAAATCCCCGCTCTTCTTCCACTTCTTTCTGCAGGGCTTCTGGGACAGATCAGAGCAATTCTCTGCACCGGATCTGACCAATCAGAATCCCTCTCATCCGCTCAAGAAGTCCTGCAGAAAAAAGGGGGAGAAGATCGGGGATTTCAACTCTTCAAACAGCTACACCAGCTGTGTGGCCACTGACAGCTAATCACTCATGGAGGTAAGTACAGTGGGGAAGGTGTAGGGCAGGATTTCTCAACCAGGGTTCCGTGGAACCCTAGGGTTTCTCCAGAGGTTGCTAGGGGTTCCATGAGCAGTGAGTAATTTCAGCCTCTCTGATAAGTTCCAACTGACACAATTGATCTTTAGCTATCTGGAAGGAGGTAATTCTTCACAATGACCACCAGTGTAAGTAGCATTCTTCCCACTGACCATTACACTAATGTATCATGAGTTGTAGATATAATGATTTTTATCATGGGTTCCCTGAAACCTGAAAGTTATTTTTTAAAGGTTCCTCAGTGTTGGAAAGGTTGAGAAAGGCTGGTGTAGGGTGTTCACCTTTTTATTTTTTATTTTATTTTTTTGAAAAAGTGAACTTACACTCTAAACATGCCTGGGACAAACATAGATTTATACTCAGACAAAAATGTTTAATAATTCAAAACAAAAGGGGCAGTAATTAATATCCACAAAAATATATAAGCCTCAAATTAGACAGCAAAGTCCAATGGTCATCAAGTAAACAAAGGTGTAAGGATGCTGTATTGGCAGCTTAAAACAAAATAATCATTATTTATAATAATGTTTTAATGCCCTAATGATAAAATGTCTGTGACCATATTACTATTTGAGCTGCTGCTGTAAAATCCAATGGCCTTATTTTAACATGGGTATGCAAACAACAGATCATTGGTGCAGCTTGACCTTACAATGTAAATGATAAATGGGTACGGCTGGTGGGTGTGAACAGAAAAGCTTTCAGAGTTCTCCAATGTCCAATAGAGGACTTCCAGTCCTTGGGCTGTATTAGGAATGCTGGCCTTTCCCAGATTGGTAGCCATTTATGGCGATTACTTTATGTTAGGGAAAGTGATGATTATCTTAAGGCCAATCACACCAAGTAGCGGCTTCAATGCCCCACTATCCCTTTAGGACAGTCTTATCTATAATTCAAATGGTCGCTTCACTGGAACCAAAGGAGGTATACCTTACATCCAGTCTTATTCATGGATCACTTGTAACACAATGTCTTGTCTGCACGACAACCAAAGAGAAACACAAACCTGCATTATTTATGATATATTGAAAAAAACACAATAGGTGGATACATAAGTGAAACTGGGAAAAACACAATCAGGACCATTTAATCTTCCTTCATATGTCTATTCCTCTGCATGCATTTTCGTTGCAGAATCCTCTGCATGGGCCTTCAGCTCTCTACAAATGGCGTATAATTCCAAGTTCCCTCTACCTGCCATGATCTGTGTTAAAGAAATAGAGCATCTTAAATATTATTTGTTTAAGTTCTTTAACATTAACAAATCTAAATGTGACATGTCAACTACACAAAAAAAAAAAATGTATGGAAATTCAGTGTTATTTATTTAAAGGGTTTTAGTTCACCATTTAGTTTTGCACTTTTTCCAAAAAAAATTCCAATGCTTTCCATCACCCTCCGCACATTGTAAATGACTGTTCAGATTTAATAGCTGAGCATTTCCATATGCTTACCTTTTATCTGTGTGAAATCTGCACTTCTCCCAGTTGATGGGTTGGTGCGAGAGCTGTCGAGTAAAGTCAACTGTCTGCAGGTGGTTAAAAGGTTTAGATATCTGGGAATAATTATAACAGCTGATCCCGGGTTATCTATACAGGAAAATTTAGAACCATTAATAAAAAATTTTAGAAAAAAAATGCGAGACATGGAGTCATCTACCCCTATCGGTAATGGGTCGTTGCAATTTGATTACAATTATATGGCTTCCCCAATTATTGTATATCTTGCATAATTCTCCAATGTGGATTCCTGGAATGTGGTTCAAGAGACTGGAGGGGCTTTTTAGGAAACTGATCTGGAGGAAAAGGCAAGCTAGAATTTATCTACAAACTTTAAAATTAGCAAAAGGGTAAGGGGGGTTTGGTTGTGCCTCATCCCTGGAGTTACTTCTTGGCAGCTCAATTAAAACAAATGGGAAGCTGGAAAGCGGGTAACGACACTACCTGTTATAGCTCATGGGCACTGCTGTCCTATGTTCCCCACAAATCAATTATAGAGGCACTAGAGGCAAACTCATGGGGTGGGGTGAGACAGAGTTTGACAGTAAAGTTACTGGAGAAGGTATGAAACAAAACAAGATCATTATTTGGTTATTTAGGACTTACAGATTACACACCCATCTGGGATAATGATCATTTTATTGAACTTAAGAAAATAGGAACCTTCAATACTTGGAAACAGAAAGGAATGACTAAAATATCGCAGTTATACAAAGTAGGGATATTGAAGACTTTTCAGGAATTGAAAGAAGAATATGGGCTATCGAATAGAGACTTTTATATGTATCTGCAATTGCGACATGCTCTGGCAACACAATTTAAGGAAGGTGGATTGGTTTGGAGTAGAATCCCCTTGTTGAAAAAATTGATAGTTACATCTTTAAAAGGGTTAATTTCATAATTATATGAAAATATACAAGCAAAAGTGTTGGATAAAGACTCCCAACTGGCTAGCTGAATAAAGTTGCCAGAGGATCTGGGGAAATTGACAGATGCCCAATGGGAGGGTATAGTAACCTCAGTAGACAAGTTATCCTTCTCAACGTCTCAGAAACTCACACAGCTCTATATACTCCATAGAGCATTTTATACCCCCAAAAAGCTGTTTTCATTTGGGGGAAGACCAGATGTGCTCTGCCCCAGATGTAAAGTGGCAGTTGGGGACCTGATCCACATACTATGAAGGTACCCCAAGCTACATAGATACTTGAAGGAGGTGTTGGATAAAATAAATTCAGTATTCCAAATAAATTTACAATTGGACCCGGTCTTGTGTATATTGGGGTACTGTATATGGAGCAGAAAGGAGGATATGAGATCAAGCGAACAGCAGTTTTAAAATGCCTGTACAAAGTCAGAAAGCAATAACAGGGAATAAAATCGGAACCCCATATATATTAGACTGGTTAAGAAAAGTCAATAATATAATAATTAGAGAAAAAGTGGCTTGTATAAGAAAAGGAAATCTAAGAAGGTTTGAAAAAACATGGAAAGCATGGATAAAAACTCCTGGCCTGACTCCTGGGGTAGTAGATATGTAGAAATGTTTAGTTGAATAGTAAAATTTTAAGAGAGTTTTGGGGAGGGTGAGAGGGG
The DNA here is from genome assembly GCF_965119305.1 of Pelophylax lessonae. NCBI lineage: Eukaryota > Metazoa > Chordata > Amphibia > Anura > Ranidae > Pelophylax > Pelophylax lessonae. The sequence goes on from NC_138780.1 coordinate 74,140,758, forward strand.
GGGGGGGGAAGGATGTTCCGAAATTATTGTATGTTTGCTTTTTCTATTGATATATAACTTTTATTTTAAGGAAAATAATAAAGATATAAAAGTGAAAAGAAAGAAAGTGCTGCAGCTAGAGTGGGGTTTTTGGATACTCTATATAGCCTTGAGAGTTTTATATGAGATATAATGTGCCAACATCCCTAGTATACAATACAAAATTCTTGGTTCCTCAAGCCAAACATAAGTGGGACTTTTTAGGCAATTTTATGCAATTTTTTTCATAAATGCGATTTGTGCGATTTATGCGATTTTTTTTTTATATAATAAAATTTATTTAGGTTATCTTAAAGAGATTTGTACATAAAGTAGTGCTACAATTTGGCTAGAGGCCCAAAGGTGAAGTGATAAAGTAAGAAGTGACATGTCCCCTAATCTATCCATCTTTAGACGATCCCTGAAAACCCTTCTCTTTAAAGAAGCCTATCCGGCTACTGGCTACTAACTAATAAACTGTTTCACTTTCTCCATCAGCTCATCCCCCACAGCTATTACCTTTTGTATCAATTGACCCTCCCTTTTAGATTGTAAGCTCTAACAAGCAGGGCCCTCTGATTCCTCTTGTTCCAAATTGTATTGTAACTGTAATGTCTGCCTTCATTTTGTTAAGCGCTGTGCAAACAGTAATTAGGGGTTGAGCAGGAATCAAATGTTTGACAGTAGGATCCTCGGTTAAGATGGACCAATGTTTGTTTAGAATTTTCCTTATTTGCGGGTGTTTACTTGTATACCTCATGATAATTCTACTTTCTTCTTTATTTTCTGCTGATCCTGTACCAGTTGTTTTCTTGAAGAGGATTTATTGATGATCCCTTGTTTTGGCCCTATTGAATGCTTTTCTGAGGGAGGTTTTGGTGTAACCTCTTTGCATCAGGCGTTCAGTTAGTGCATTAGATTCTGTTTTGAAATCATCAGGGTTGGTGCAGTTGCGTTTTATTCTCAGAAACTGACTATATGGGATCGATTTTTTCAGGACTGTCGGATGGAAGCTCTCCGCATGAAGAATGGTGTTCCCTGCGGTTTCTTTCCTAAATAAGGTAGTATTTAGGTTTCCGTTCATATCCTTGTATACACATGTATCAAGGAAACTTACTTTGTCCTTGCTGTATTGCATGGTGAAGAACATGTTGTATTTGTTATTATTAATTTTACTTAAGCACTCTTTGATGAGGTGTTTCGGGCCATTCCATATGATGTATATGTCATCAATGTATCTTTGCTAGAGTGCTATATGGCTGGAGTATATTGCGTTGGCTTCATCAGCCAGAAAGTCCTGTTCCCACATTCCTAAGTAGATGCTAGCGTATGAGGGGGCGCAACTTGTGCCCATGGCTACTCCACATGTCTGGAGGAAGTATTAGCCGGAAAACGAAAAACAGTTACGGTAAAGCATAAATTCCATCATTTGAAGAATGAACTAATTAAATTTCCTGTCGTGTCTGCTTTGTTGGCCTAAAGCTTGTGTGACCGCCATGAGTCCTTTCTCCTGCGGGATGTTGTTATAGAGGGACTCTACATCCACCGTAATTAAGAAGGTATCTTTTGAGATCATTATTCCATCAAGTGTCTGGAGGAAGTGTATAGTGTCCTTTATGTATGATGAAAGTTTTGTGACATGCGGCCTGAGATGAGCATCTATGACTTGACTTACGGCTTCCGATATATTTCCATTTACGGAAATGATGGGTCTTCCTGGGGGTTCTCGTGCATTTTTATGTACCTTTGGTAATGCGTAGAATGTTGGAGTTTGTGGCTGCTTTGTTCTTATGTATTCCCAGAGAGTTTGTGATATTGCTCCTTCGTTCAGGGCTTTGTCCACTTTGATGTAAAAGTCCTCATTATAGGACTTAATCATAATCGATGAGATTTTCTTGTAACATTTCCCAATTTCAAGGATTTTCAGGCACATTTTTTTGTACATTTGATTGTACATGAGGACAATACTACCCCCTTTGTCGGCAGGTTTTATTGTGATGTTATCATTGCTTTGTAGGTTCTTAAGTGCCTGTCTTTGTTCTTTAGTGAGGTTGTCCGTGGTTGGGTTTTCTCGTAGGCCTTCTATGTTTTTCGTGGTCTGTCTGACAAACAGGGCTATAAAAACTATGGAAATTTCTGCACTAAAAAAATGTGTAAAATATAAAACAAACCAAGTGATACAGTGTAGAAAGCAGCTGGCACAAGATCCACAGACAATGATCTACAAACAATATAATCCAAAAAGTGCAGCGCTAAAATATCAATGACATGAGATAATGACTTAAAGTTCATTCAAGAAACATAAAAAGGTAGGGGTGACTAAAGAACCCAAAGAAAAGTCCAGTTTTGAAACAAATCCAGGAGTGTAGATATAATAGCAATCCTTCCTCCTTGTGACACCCAGGGAATGTGTAAAAGAGGGGACACCTCAGTGCACTAGTGTGAGAAGCAGCTTACCAAACAGCCATGGCTACTCAAATGAATGAAACAGCCTCGCCAGATGCAGCATAAATCTCAGGGACTCCAAGAAATCATAGGTAGCGCCAAGAGATGGTAGCTTCCTCAAGGTAACTCCATAGAAGTCAGATGGGAGTATGGAAAAAAATTGTACAGAAGACCATAGCGTAATCCCGTAAGGTGATAATAGTAAATTTATTGAACTACTCACATATAAGATGTAAAAACAGGCACCTAGAAAATGGTGGCTGGGGAACCAATAGCGGCGTCCCGCATGTATCCAGTCAGCATAAAACAATAGTAGCCGGCTCCTAGAAGGGGCGTGTGGACTCCAGACGCAAAGACATAGAGATATATTATCCAACATCAGGGGAAGAAGACAGTGAGAAAGAAAGGGGTGACCCCCACCTTCAAAAAAAAATCACAAAAATTTCCATCTCTAAAATCAAATCCAGCTATAGCCCTGTTTGTCAGACAGACCATGAAAGACATAGAAGGCCTACGAGAAAACCCAACCATGGACAACCTCACTAAAGAACAAAGACAGGCACTCAAGAACCTACAAAGCAATGATAACATCACAATAAAACCTGCCGACAAGGGGGGTAATATTGTCCTCATGGACAATCAAATGTACAAAAATATGTGCCTGAAAATCCTTAAAAATGGGAAATGTTACAAGAAAATCTCACTAAATATGATTAAGTACTATAATGAGGACTTTTAAATCAAAGTGGACAAAGCCCTGAATGAAGGAGCAATATCCCAAACTCTCTGGGAATACATAAGAACAAAGCACCCACGAACTCCAACGTTCTATGCATTACCGAAGGTACATAAAAACGCACGAGAACCCCCAGGTAGACCCATCATTTCCGGAAATGGAAATATATTGGAAGCCGTAATTCAAGTCATAGATGCTCATCTCAGGCCGCATGTCACAAAACTTTCATCATACATAATACACTTCCTCCAGACACTTGATGGAATAATGATCTCAAAAGATACCTTCTTAATTACGGTGGATGTAGAGTCCCTCTATAACAACATCCCGCACGAGAAAGGACTCATGGCGTTCACACAAGCTTTAGGCCAACAAATCAGACATGACAGGAAATTTAATGACTTCATTCTTCAAATGTTGGAATTTATCCTTTACCATAACTATTTTTCGTTTTCCGGCTCATACTTCCTCCAGACATGTGGAGTAGCCATGGGCACAAGTTGCGCCCCCTCATACGCTAACATCTACTTAGGAATGTGGGAACAGAACTTTCTGGCTGATGAAGCCAATGCAATATACTCCAGCCATATAGCACTCTAGCAAAGATACATTGATGACATATTCATCATATGGAATGGCCCTGAACACCTCGTCAAAGAGTGCTTAAATAAAATGAATAATAACAAATACAACATGTTCTTCACCATGCAATACAGCAAGAACAAAGTAAGTTTCCTTGATACATGTGTATACAAGGATATGAACGGAAATCTAAATACTACCTTATTTAGGAAAGAAACCGCAGGGAACACCATTCTTCATGCAGAGAGCTTCGATCCGACAGTCCTGAAAAAATCAATCCCGTATAGTCGGTTTCTGAGACGAAAATGCAACTGCACCAACCCTGATGATTTCAAAAGAAAATCTAATGCACTAACTGAACGCCTGATGCAAAGAGGTTACACAAAAACCTCCCTCAGGAAAGCATTCAATAGGGCAAAAACAAGGGATCATCAAGAAATCCTCTTCATGAAAACAACTGGTACATGATCAGCAGAAAATAAAGAAGAAAGTAGAATTATCATGAGGTATACAAGCCAACACCCACAAATAAGGAAAATTCTAAACAAACATTGGTTCATCTTAACCGAGGATCCTACTGTCAAACATTTGATTCCTGCTCAACCACTAATTACTTTTAGGAAAGCAGGATCATTGAATCACTGGTGCACAGTGAATACAAGGAGGGACCAAGAACAGACCCTTGTAAAGATAAGGGTACTTTTCCTGTGGCAGCTGCACCCAATGCAAGGTGATCCCTAGATGCACTTCAAAAATACTCCCTAATGAGGAACACTTTGAACCGATGCATTTTGTCAATTGCAGAACGCAAGGGATAATATATCTAATGGAATGTGAGTGTGGAGCCTTTTATGTAGGCAAGACCAAACAGGAATTCCACAAAAGAATCAGCAAACACATGCTAAACATGCAAGTCGGAAACTTCTACCTCCCCCTAAGAAGACACGTGGTTTAGGAACACAACTACAAGATGCCCATGGTCAAATTCATGGCCCTAGACAGACTCCACATACCCTTGAGGGGGGGGGGGGATTGGAACAAAATGTTGTTACAATGAGAAATGCGCTGGATCAGGCGCCTAAAAGCAACATCTCCACCAGGCCTAAATGAAGCAGAAAGTTATTGCCCATTCCTAGAAGGATTCGCATCGGGCAAAACGGATTAAAATGCCACATAACCGGAAAACCAAATAATTAGAGATCATGGACATGCATGCAGGTGAACAACATATATCGCACCTGTAGGGATACACAACTGCAAATAGAAGATTATTTTTCCAGTCCCAAGAAATATTGTAAACACTCCTCTACTTCTATTCTATTTTATTTATTTATTTTTCTACTTTTCATGTCATTATGTTATCTGGAAACAACCTCCTCGATAATACTCTCTCCATCCGTCACATCACTCACCCCAGCTTTGGGGAAAGTTTAATACATGCAATTAAGATGTAAATAGGCCAATTAATTAGGCATATTACAAATGCTCCCTAAAATAATCCTCCCTGCATGTATTTACACCATGTCTACATCCAACAAATAGTGAGAGGGATACTTTCAATATTCCCTCTGGAACTTTGTCCCCTTCCCCCATGGGGGTTCTTTGCTTGGGCCCCCGGTCTGACCATTGTATATAAGCTGCCCAAGTTCCACCCAGTGGCCCCCCATCTCTGCAACACCCTGAAAAATTAGTGTTTACTCCTCCTTGGAATACCACAATTTAAGCCACTACTGCTGAGTATAAATATATAACGAAAGATTAAATTTAACCGTGATACATATACTCTTTATTAGAACGAATGATTTCAGTATGTATAATCATATGCATAATTAATTCACTTGTCTATGTTGGACCTTATGATATTATGTAAATGCAGATGCAAGGTCTGAGTGCATGGAATCTCCCTCTCCAGAATATCCCATCCATCTTCCCCATACAGTACCCGGCACGGAAAACCCCGCTGTGTATACATATATACGTGGGGCAGCACTAGCCAGCAGACTGTACAACATCAGTGTCTCAAGCCCGCCCAGGGCCTCGGCTCCTCCTTTCCGTGTCGGCGGTGATCTTAATACGCCCGGACAGATGGTCTCCAGCCTGACTGGCGCATGCGCAGCGGGATCCGGTGAGGGCCTTCCGCCCTGACACGTAGGACCACGCTGCGCAGTACTGCGCATGCGTTGCCTACATATAAGATGCCGCGGATCCCAAGGAGAGTGCCATTCCCTTCTTACCAGAGAAGAGGAAGCACCTCCAGGAGAGACGGCAGACCAGGATACTTAAAGGGAACCCTTCTCCCTCTGCCCCATACGCATTGTGTGTAGCAAAAAGTAATGTTTTGATTTAACCAAACAGGCTAAAGGAGGGTTCTGTTCCCTGCTTTATAAACCTGATTCAAAGACTTCTATGGGAAAAACAATTACTTTATTACACTAGATACCGGCATACGACAGGATACATCAAATATTTGATGGGAGAACTTTTTTCTGACCCTAGATGCTCCCTAAATGTTAGTAAAACTTCCTTTATCGCATCCCATGCTCCTCATGTTCTTGGGAAATTTGAGTGGGCATATAAAAACAGCCAATTTATCTCCAACCTTAGATTGCTGAGGGAAACGCAGGAAGATATATAGACTGATGGGATAATCCTTAAGACACCCGCCGTAGACCAAAGTAAGTCAATATGACACATTTAAAGACCTCTTACCCCAGATATGGAGTGATGTTTTGCTCCCCTAATATGTCATTATGTCTTGCAGCATTATACAATTCTGCCGCACTCTCACCTCTATTTGCTCTCGTTGCTGCTCAGGAAGAGGAGGGAAAAAGGAGAGGTACCCTGCATTATTGATCTTAAAACACATCTGCATAAAAAAATAAAATGTAAGCCTTCGCATAAAACTTTCCACCGCATTTATGGAACATGGATATATATACCCCAATAACCATACATTATTGTATTGATAGATATGGTGAAAGTCTTGATAAAGGCACACAGCCAAAACGCATAGGATTAGATGCCTTCTGTACATCCTAAGTCTAAACCAAGCACAGATGACAGAAAATGACATCCTAAAGTCACCATTTTCACACATGTTACTTCTTACTTTATCACTTCACCTTTGGGCCTCTAGCCCAATTGTAGCACTACTTTATGTACAAATCTCTTTAAGATAACTTGAATAAATGTTATTATATAAAAAAATCGCATGAATCGCATTTATGAAAAAAATTGCATAAAATTGCCTAAAAAGTCACACTTATGTTTGGCTTGAGGAACCAAAAATTTTGTATTGTAGAAAGTGCTGCAGCTGCTCCCCAGACCCCACCTTTTTCTTACCTGAGCCTGTTCTGATCCAGCGATGTGCACAAGAGCAGTGGCTCCAGCTGCTGTCTCTCTCCTCATTAGACAGATTGATAGCAGCAGGAGCCATAGGCTGTCAAAAATGTGTGGGGTCAGACTGATGTTGGACAAGAAGGCCTGGCTCTCAGTCTACGCTCTAATTCATCCCAAAGGTGTTCTATCGGGTTGAGGTTAGGACTGTGCGTGTGCTGGCCAGTCAAGTTCCTCCACCCCAAACTCGCTTGTCCATGTCTTTATGTACCTTGCTTTGTGCACTGGTGTGCAGTTATGCTTGAACAGGAAGGGCCAACCTTCCTACAAAGTTAGGAGCATGAAATTGTCCAAAATGTCTAGGTATGCTGACACCTTAAGAGTTCCCTTCACTGATGACAAGTGGCAGTTCCTATAGACGTACATTCTGACGAAACGCGTAGGGAAGAGTTTAGAGCATCATTGCATCACTTCCAGCAACTTCCGGTTATGGGCGTGGAACACACGGAACCCTGAAATCCTGAATACGGAATACAGAATGTTGAACATCGCTGTTTGATTAGTAAGTGGATGTGTTATTTAAATAAAGTATATTTTACTGGTACACTATGGGCTATTGGTATTGTTGTTCCATGATAACAAAACAAACCTGATGAGCACGGATCCGGAGGGAGAGACCCTGACACCATCACATTGTTACAAGGCCTGAGACCCCCTAGAGGGGATTGCTTTTTGGTGAGTGTGGGACCATCGGGGGAGCACTACTTGAGCACTGGTTGGCACTGAAAACGTCTTGAAGAACACTTGTCACTTTATATAGTCAACATAGTAGAATTAGTAATATTACTGGTATTACTGGACACATGGATATTAGTTTGAAACACTGTGAAGAGCACTTTATCACTTTTTATTTATTTTATTTATTTATTTTTTATTTTTTATTTATTTATTTATTTTATTTTTCACATTTATTATTTTTATATATCCTTGATGAAATTTGAGAGCACTTGTCACTTATATTTGATGGAAATTTATTAAACTATTTTTGTGCATACTCTCTATTATCTTTGCACTTATCTATTTATCAATATTGTACAGATCTGTGGATTTAGAGAACTCTTCATCGAAGTATGGTTTTAAACACTGCCAATGTATACAATTAATTCAAGCACATAATCTACTCTATAGAGATCCAACACAAATAGAAGTGTACACCCATAGCATTTTAGAACACTCGGATATTCTTTATTAGGAAACATTTTAGGTTCCACAAAGACTTCTTAGACCATATCTTTGTTAGACTAGTATATTATGTACTAATTGCAGCACAGTTGTGAGACTATGAACCATCAGTGTAGAGCAGCCCCAAAATTCACTAACTTCTGATTTTACCAAATCAGTGCACAAGGCAAGGTCCATAAAGACATGGATGAGCGAGTTGGGGTGGAGGAACTTGACTGACATGCACAGAGTTCTGACCCTAACCCAATAGAACACTTTTGGGATGACTTAGAGCGGAGACTGCAAGCCAGGCCTTCTCTCCAACATCAGTGCCTGACCTCACAATTGCGTTTTAAAAATCAAACATTCCCATAGACACATTCCTAAACCTTGCAGGCAGCCTTCCCAGAAGAGTTAAAGATGTTATAGTTGCAAAGGGTGGGCCAACTCAATATTGAACCCTATGGACTAAGACTGGGATGCCATTAAAGTTCATGTGGATGTAAAGACAGGCATTCCAATAGTTTTGGTAATATAGTGTTTTTTTACTTTTTGTCTGTAAATATTTTTTACAACCATAAGATGGGACTTCTTTATGGCTCTTAATCAAGCAATTGCCATTGTGAATATCCTGCCAGCCTTTTACAGCTTCTTTAGGGGGGGCGCTGGTCGGATATCTTATAGGTTATTTATGAGGCATATAATTTACGTTTTTCTTGCAAAGGAATGTGAGGCGCCTTTGCAATCATCGAATTTCCTTATGATACTGTCTATGTGGACAAGTATTAAAGTGCTGTCAGTGGCGGCGTGTGCTCTGTACTATGGATAGACCGATATGTTTTTTTCAGGGCCGATGCCGTTATTTTAGTCACAAAGTATCGGTATCGGCCGATATGGGCCGATATTTTGTACATTTAAAGTTTTGAAAAATAAAGATAATTTTTGACACAAATCTGGTACTGGACATGTTATTGTTTGTTTCTTAACATTTTTAACATTAAAGGCTCGTTCTTCACACCTTATCTGTATGAAAACTGATAGGAAAACTGCACAGCTTTCACTTGCGGGGACATCAGTTTCACATCGTGTGATTGTGATGAATGATGCATAAACTGCTGCAGTAGTACTCACTTACTGCAATAATTTTAAATCACTACTGCAGTCAGTGCAAAACTGCTAGAAAAAAAGCTAAAAAGCTGGACAGTGGATTGGAGTGAACACTAGTACCACTACACTTTTTAATACTCCCAGTTAAGTAGAACAATATTATAGTGCAGGAAGTATAACATTTCAGCATGTTCACCTGTTAAATGGTTTCTGTTTATTTTCATATATTGCTGCCACTCCATTAACACGCTCACTTGGTACAGGAGAAAAAAGAGGAGCAGAGAGGAATCTTCTAGCATGAGAGGCAAGTCTTTTGTAGCGTGCCTCATTTTCTTTCCACCACTGAAGAGGATCACCAATTCTTCTGTCAATTACTGGTTCCTTTAAATAGAGATGAAGTTCATCATCCAGGCTCATTATTGCAGATTCAGAAGAAACCCTTGCATGAAGCCCCAATAAAACACTGAACATGCCATCAATTCGACCACGATGAAGAAGATTGTCTTCTGTTCGTTGTCTTCTTTTTGGAAATTTTTCTGTTTTTGCAGAATCCTGCTCTTCCAGATTATAAAAATGCTGTTCTCGAATTGACTTTTTGGCAGGAACCTCCTGCACCTCCTGTTGAATATCTTCTGTCAGCCATTGTTTTGCCTTAGCCAATACATCATCAGAAGAGAAAGCATAGTTCTTGTATCGAGGATCCAAAAGACTTGCCAGCACAACATTTTTAATCTCTTCATGCTTCTCAAAACATATATCAATCAAAGCTCTCTGCCTTGACAGACCATTATTTAGAAGTTGGAGGGTATTGTGTGCCATGCAAATGAGGTCTGACACATCAGCAAGCCTCATTCCTTCCCACATGTTTGCTGTGCTGTCTCGAAGGAGCACAAGCATCACTCGGTCTTTGTTGATTCCCCAGTCTTCAAGCATGCCTGGAAACATTTCTCTACTGTACTCAGTGTGGGGTCCTTGCATCACTTTTGTATTCAACACCGGTTGCTTTTTTGTCCATCCGCTGTCAATGAAGTGGCATGTAAGTTTCATTAGTGACTCTGTTTGTCCTGACCAGCATTCTCTGGTTTCAGCATAACCTTTACTTTCTCAACGATCTTTTGGTGAATCTTTCCCAGCATTTCGGTTTGATAATACTTCTCACTCTTCAGTGTGTACCTTGGCTCAACTATGGACATCAACTGCTTAAATCCAGAGTCAGACACCATTGTAAATGGCTGGTTATCAGTGGCCATCATCTCTGTGATAACTCTGTCCAGCAGTTGGGATCTTCCATCTGAATTTATCCACCTGTTCTTTTTCTGAAACATATCTCCTATTGTTGCCTGGGATAGTGGAGGAGGTATTTCACATTGTGGTTGTGATTCATTTTGTTTTTTTCTGTTCTGCATTATATAATTCAACATGATGAACTCTTAGATGGGCCCAAAGATATAATGTATTTTTTGTTTTTGCAGTTACTGATCCCATGCTTACATTGTTTGTGCATGTGTTGCACACTGCTGCTTTTCCTGGAGATGGTTAAGACGAGAAATAGTCCCAGACCACACTTTTACTTTTTCTGTCTGCATCCCTCTCCATTGCAATTTGAAAGAGACAATATAAGGTTAAAAACATTGCTGGCTTGCTGGCTGCTGGCACCCTGTTGTGGGTGGCTGGCTTGCTGGCTGGCTGTCACCCTGTTGTGGGGGGCTGGCTTGCTGGAACCCTGTTGTGGGGTGGGTGGCTGGCTGGCACCCTGCTGTGGCTGCTGGCTGGCTGGCACCCTGTTGCGGGTGGCTGGCTTGGTGTCACCCTGTTGTGGGTGACTGGCTTGGTGGGGCCCTGTTGTGGGGTGAGTGGCTGGCTGGCACCCTGCTGTGGCTGCTGGCTGGCTGGCACCCTGCTGTGGTTACTAGCTGGCCGGCATCCTATTGTGGAGTGGGTGGCTGGCTGGCACCCTGCTGTGGTTGCTGGCTGACTGTCACCCTGCTGTGGCTGCTGGCTGGCTGGCACCCTGTTGTGGGTGGCTGGCTTGGTGTCACCCTGTTGTGGCTGGCAGGCTAGGTTGGCTAAAGGTTAAAACTTTGCTGGCTGGCTGCTGGCACCCTGCTGTGGGTGGCTGGTAGGGCTGCAACGACGCGTCGGCGTAATCGACTCCGTCGACTCCGAAAAATCGTCGACGTGCGTGAAAGGCGTTGACGTGTCTACACGTGACGTCACACGCATACCAAAGATACGGCCGGTTCTTTCAACTTCACTTCCGCCGCGAGTACGAGACTTCCAATAAGACTTCCAATGCAATGCCCTCGATGCCCGTGCACAGTGGAGAACACTGTGCACGAGAGTTGGATTTTTCAGCAAGATGTTTCCGCAGCGCCGCTTTAAGCATTGCCGGCCGGGCCGCTGCATTGATTGGGGCCGCTGCAGGCTGATCCCTCCCACTGTCCCACACAGATGAGATGTCAAGCGTCACTCCAGCAGCAGCAGGTGAGCCTGAGGGGTCTGCACTGGGAGGGAGGGCTTACTAAGTGGTCTGTACTAGGTGGGAGGGCTTACTGTGGGGTCTGTACTGGGAGGAGGCTTACTGTGGGGTCTGTACTGGGAGGGGGCTTACTGAGGGGTCTGTACTGGGAGGGGGCTTACTGAGGGGTCTGTGCTGGAAGGGGGTTTACTGAGGGGTCTGTACTGGGAGAGGGGCTTACTGAGGGTCTGTACTTGGAGGGGGCTTACTGAGGGGTCTGTACTGAGAGGAACGCTTATTCAGGGGTCTGTACTGGGAGGGGGGCTTACTAAGGGGTCTGTACTGGGAGGGGGGCTTACTGAGGGGTCTGTACTGGGAGGGGGGCTTACTGAGGGGTCTGTATTAATTACAGGATTAATTAGCTAATCAAAAAAACAACTCAATTAAGCCAAAAAAATTAAATAAAATCGTTAGATTAGTCGACTAATCGTAAAAATAATCGATAGATTAGTCGACAGACAAATTAATCGTTAGTTGCAGCCCTAGTGGCTGGCTTGCTGGCTGGCTGTCACCCTGTTGTGGGTGGCTGGCTTGCTGGCACCCTGTTGTGGGCTGGGTGGCTGGCTGGGACCCTGCAGTGGCTGCTGGCTGGCTGGCACCCTGCTGTGGCTGCTGGCTGACTGGCATCCTGTTGTGGGGTGGGTGGCTGGCTTGCTGGCACCATGTTGTTGGTGGGTGGCTTTCTGGCACCCTGTTGTGCGGTGGGTGGCTTGCTGGAACCCTGTTTTGGCTGGCTGCTGGCAGCCTGTTGTGGGGTGGGTGGCTGGCTTTTACCCTGTTGTGGGTGGCTGGCTTGCTGGCACCCTGTTGTGGGTGGCTGGCTTGCTGGCACCCTGTTGTGGGGTGGGTGGGTGGGTGGCTGACTGCTGGCACCCTGTTGTGGGGTGGGTTGGTGGCTGGCTGCTGTCACCCTGTTGTGGGTGGCTGGCTTGCTGGAACCCTATTGTGGGGTGGGTGGGTGTCTGGCTGGCTGCTGGCACCCTGTTGTGGGGTGGGTGGCTGGCTTGCTGGCACCCTGTTGTGGGCGGCTGGCTTGCTGGCACCCTGTTGTGGGCTGGGTGGCTGGCTGGGACCCTGCAGTGGCTGCTGGCTGGCTGGCACCCTGCTGTGGCTGCTGGCTGACTGGCATCCTGCTGTGGGGTGAGTGGCTGGCTTGCTGGCACCCTGTTGTTGGTGGGTGGCTTTCTGGCACCCTGTTGTGCGGTGGGTGGCTTGCTGGAACCCTGTTTTGGCTGGCTGCTGGCAGCCTGTTGTGGGGTGGGTGGCTGGCTTTTACCCTGTTGTGGGTGGCTGGCTTGCTGGCACCCTGTTGTGGGTGGCTGGCTTGCTGGCACCCTGTTGTGGGGTGGGTGGGTGGCTGACTGCTGGCACCCTGTTGTGGGTGGCTGGCTTGCTGGAACCCTATTGTGGGGTGGGTGGGTGTCTGGCTGGCTGCTGGCACCCTGTTGTGGGGTGGGTGGCTGGCTTGCTGGCACCCTGTTGTGGGTGGCTGGCTTGCTGGCACCCTGTTGTGGGGTGCGTGGGTAGCTGGCGGATGGCACCCTGCTGTGGCTGGCTGGCTGGCACAGGGGCTGTGGGTGGCTGAGGTCAGGACCTGTGGGTGGCTGGCTGACACCGGGCTGCTGTGGGTGGGTGGCTAGCTGGCACCGCACTGCTGTGGATGGCTGGATGGTTGCTTGCTGCCGGTCCGTGGCGATGCGGAATTGCAGATGCACAGCACAGTGCATTGTGACTGTCTGAGGCTGTCCGAGGCAAGGCAGAACGTGTATAGGCCCAGTGCGCAGACACATGTGGAGCAACACACGCAATGACGTCACGTGTGGGCCACGCACAATATCGGTAATATCAGCAAATGTTTCAGGGCCGATAACGACATATCAGGAAAAGTGAATATCGGTCCTCCGATAATGAGCTTTGCCGATAATCGGTCGATCCCTACTCTGTACCCCTAATGACAGCACGTATGATGAAACGCGTAGGGAGGGGCCGGAGTACACGCCAATGTTTTGGCGCCAACCAGCAGCATTTTTGACTGTGGGAAAGACCCAAGTTAGCTTTGATTCACATGCATGTTTGTAGTACGGACTTTGTAAGTGCGAGTCTTTTATTAAAAAATTGCTGGTTTACCTGATTTACACTATGAAGAGCGTTCTTTTCTCTTTATAAAAATATCAACACATGGAGCCTTAAATACCTAGTATATGGTGCAATATACAGTGAGGTTACATACTGTCCTGCCGTGATTGCAGTGAGGGAACAGGAGATCCCGTGGAACCAGCTTATAGTTGTAAAAGCGTTTCATGACTATGGGGGTCATTATTATCCAGTAATCCCCCACCTTGTCCTCACTGTGGTGACTGGAATCTACTGGGATTTGGAAGTTTGCTCCTAAAGGAATTCACCTTTGCATTGTGTGAATAGATTACCAGTCACCTGGGATCTTTTTACCTTGAATGGGACTTTGCACTTCACTTTTTTTTAGCACGGTATTTGTTTGCACAACATTTGTGATATTTATTAAGCACTGCACTTTTTTTGTTTATTTCTATAAAACTGTAGTATTATTTTTTCTAAAGTTAAATTATGTAATTAAAAAAAAAAAAAAACATTTGTTAATATAAATGCTAACACTGTATTTGTGTTTTTAGATGCTGTAAATATATATATAATCTTTTTAGAAGTTATAAAGAACACTTTTACTTCTCGTTCTGACTTATGGCTTGTTTTGCTATGATTACACCACAATGCTGTATGTTCTTTCCAGCAGTCATGTGTGCCCTCCTTCGGGTGACGTGGCAGTCCTAACATTCACCCTTTGAGGTTTGGGCTGACCTTGTTTATGTCTGACAGAAAAAATCATAATAGCAACTGTAGTGAAGACTAACTGAAACAAAGAGACACACTGCCTCTGTTATTGTGTAACCAGACCTTGCAGTTGTAGACTAGGCCAGTGCTTTCTGGTACTTGAAATTCAAGCTGTGACAAGCTGTGATTATATATTACTGGCACAAAATGCAACTCCAGAGCGAACAGACTATGTAAAACTTCTGATATGAACTGCTTATCCGCTGAGATTTTAAATGTAACGAACTGCAAGGGTGATCTATTTTTATAGAATACAATACTATTCTAAAACTATAGGACCCTCAATAGGCTTTGCTAGTTTTCAGCATAAAAGGATTAGTTTGGTTATTTTTGACCCAGAAAGAATTTTTCTTTATTATACACTGAACAAAATTATAAACGCAACACTTGTTTTTGCCTCCATTATTCATGAGCTGAACTCAAAGTTCTAAGACTTTTTCTATGTACACAAAAGGCCTAATTCTCTCAAATATTGTTCATAAATCTGTGTTAGTGAGCACTTCTCCTTTGCCGAGATAATCCATCCACCTCACAGGTGTGGCATATCAAGATGCTGATTAGACAGCATGATTATTGCACAGGTGTGCCTTAGGCTGGCCGCGATAAAAAGCCACTCTAAAATGTTCAGTTTTATCACACAGCACCATGCCGCAGATGTTGCAAGTTTTGAGGGAGCGTGCAATTGGCATGCTGACTGCAGAAATGTCCACCAGAGCTGTTGCCCATGAATTGAATGTTCATTTCTTTACCATAAGCCGTCTCCAAAGGCGTTTCAGAGAATTTGGCAGTATATCCAACCGACTTCACAACCGCAGACCTCGTGTAACCACACCAGCCCAGGACCTCCACATCCAGCATCTTCACCTCCAAGATCATCTGAGACCAGCCACCCGGACAGCTGCTGCAACAATCGGTTTGCATAACCAAATAACTTCTGCACAAACTGCCAGAAACCATCTCAGGGAAGCTCATCTGCATGCTCGTCGTCCTCATCGAGGTCTCGACCTGACTGCAGTTCATCATAGTAACCGACTTGAGTGGGCAAATGCTCACATTCGATGGCGTCTGGCACTTTGGAGAGACACGGATCTCTCCACGGATGAATCCCGGTTTTCTTAGATCCCTGAGTTTAGCTCATGAAAAATGGGGGCAAAAACAAGTGTTGCGTTTATAATTTTGTTAAGTATACATCACAAGGTGATGGCATTCTGGTATTCTTAGACCATTGGGTTATGCTCTACTTCCAGGTCATTAGACACTGGCAATTAGCAAAGCTGAAACCTAGCCCTGTGTGACTCTTCTTATTCCCAGTATGACTATAGATTTTTTTTTTATTAGTTTTCAAAGCTGATGGGTCGCTCCCACTCTCTGTTCTGAGACATCTTCTCTTTTATTTTCTAATGTGTTTGATCTTCTATCAAGTTTGGTATCCTGCTGTTTGCCCCGCACTAATCTGGAACAGTTACCTCTTGGTTTACTGCAACTCTAAAGGACTGCACCCAGATCCAGCAAAATGGCAGGGATCGCCAGTAAGTTGCTAACTGGACCTGGAGCCACAGGAGGCACTCACTCTGGCACAGTGCTAAATCAGTATAGGTAGGTGTGTGGTGGTCTACAGTTCAAGGACACTGGTCCACTGCAGTGGAGCTCAAATCCTAAAGACCCCTGCAAGGGTAAGCCAGACCAGGTCCTGGAAAAGATTCAGCTTGGTCTCTAAGACTGTAACTGGGTAAGTTTTTTTTCCCTGTGGTCTGAAAGGTAACAATGATGGACACTAGCCTGTCACACTGGGGAAGAGTGCTGGGACCCCCATTGGTACTGGAGACATGGTTGTTGGTGGCAGCTAGGCTACTAATCAATGTTCTGGAGGGTTGCTTGGGTTTCCTTGTCAGGGTACAGTACAACAACTCCACGACGGTATCATATATCAGTCATTGGATGGCACCAAAGTCAGGCCACTCAAAGAAGTGTAGATCATTCTGTCTGGAGCAGACTTTATGTTGTGGCATTGTCTTTCATGCAATTTCCAGCTGTGGAAATTTTGCAAGCCATTGATGTCTAGATTCCAGGGAATAGTCTTATCTAGAAAGGTTTGCTAAGTTTGATCAGGTAAATTTTCAGATGCCAACAGATATTTTGGTTGGAAAGTGCTCCAGGCAGCTCTGTAGCTTTTACCTTGTCCTGGTATGGCTTTTGTTGAACATCCCAATGGTCTAAGAATATCATCCCTTTGTTCTGTAATGTACGATAAAGAAAACAGGATTTTTGACTTACACGTAAATCTATTTTCTTGAAGTACATCGCAGGACAGAGGACCCCTCCCCTCTCTGTCTTTGACCACTCCTATACTTCTTACTTAAAAAAAAAAAGGCATGCAAGGAGTGAGAGGGGTTATGAAGGGCTGGGTTTCAGCTTTGCTATTTGCCAGTGTCCAATCACCTGGAGGTGGAGAAAGAGGACCTGGAGGTGTGCCCTGCGATGTACTCCAAGAAAATAATTATACAGGTAAATCTAAAATCCTGTTTAAGGCCTAAAGTGGTAGGGTTCTAAAGTCCAAACTTTTATCTGCCTTCTCTACACCCACCTGTCCCTAAAGATTTACCTGTCTCCTCTGATTGATCCAGCATTGTGCCCGGCTGCAGGTCTTGTCCCTTCACTTCCCGATCTCATAGGAAACTCAGGCAGCAGCAGCTCAGTCAAATCCTGTCTCCGGAGCACACCCGCAGTAAGAAGATGTGGACTGGACTGGTGGGGGATCGCTACAGAGGAGGTAAAGGGCAAGGGATTACTCTGTGCAATAATGTAATAAAGTATAAACCTGGTTTTTATATTCATTTAAAAAAAAAAACAAAAAAAGCATTAGTATCACTTTAAAATCCATAAACCTCTCTATGAACCTCAATCTATGTTTAAACCTAGCTGTAAGGATCTTGGATTGTATGTTTGCAGAGAAACAAGGGTGGCAAGGGTACTCTGAGCCACCAGGATAATGGAAATATGCTCTTGCCCAGGTTCAGACTTCGCAGGAATATGGTCCTAACTAGAGCCCCTTTTTGTGGGGTTGCAAAATTACGCAGCAGCCACTTCCAGAATGCAGTCCCCATGATAGCCTTGCAGTAGACAGCTGATGGCTAGGCAGGCTAATACAGAGAATCGGTTTCCGGGCAAGTACAGCATTGTGAAAAGGCCAAGGAACATACTGTATTAATGTGCAGTCAGTGCAACAGAAATATAGCTGGGGTGTGTAGCTCCAAGTTGTTATTGGGAAAATTAGAAGACAACCACCGCTCAGATGAGCAATTCCGGTGCTGTGGGTGCTGGCCCTGGTTTGCCACCACTGCAACAGTAGAATTGAAGGAGAAATCGGCCGTCAAGTGTAATTGGGGATAACCAGACCAAAATTTCAAAGTCAGTGTGAGGAACAAGCATGTAGTCAAGGAGTTTATGACAGACAGAGTGCAAGGGTGGTTAACCACTTAAGCCCCGGAAGATTTTACCCCCTTCCTGACCAGGGCCTATTTTGCGATTCGGCACTGCGTGATTTTAACGGACAATTGCGTGGTCGTGCGATGCTGTACCTAAACGAATTTGACGTCCTTTTTTCCCACAAACAGAGCTTTCTTTTGGTGGTATTTGATCACCTGTGCGATTTTTTGATCATGCGCTATAAACAAAAAAAGAGCGTCAATTTTGCAAAAATAACAATATTTTTCACATTTTTTTATATGAAATTCCCCCAAAAAATGTAAAAATCTAAATTTTTTAACATTTTAGGCCAATTTGTTTTATGCTACCTATGTTTGGTAAAAAAAATCGCAAAAAGCGTATTTTGATTGGTTTGCGCAAAAATTATTGCGTTTACTAACTAAGGGAAAGATTTTTGTCATTATTGTTTTTTTTTTTTTTTTGGCGGAGATCTGTGATTTTTTTTTGCGGGACTGCGACATTGCGGCGGACAGATCGGACCCTTGACTGACATTTTTGACACTTTTGGGGTTACCAGTGACATTACTACAGTACTCAGTGCTATACATATGCACTGTTACTGTAAAAATGAAACTGGCAGGGAAGGAGTTAACTTTATTTGAGAGGGAGGGGTTAAGTGTGTCCCTAGGGGCGTGTTTCTAACTGTGATTGGCTGTGGCTACTGGTGTAAGAACAGAGATCAACGGTCCTACATAGTAGAACCGTGTGATCTCCATTCTTACACAGGGGAGAATGACAGGCGGCTGTGTTTACAATAGCCGCCTACCTTTCTCTTGCTCTAACGGACGATCGTGAGTGCCTGGCGGACATCGGGTCCGCCGTGGACACGCGCGGGGGGTCCGTGAGCAAGCGGGAGCACGCCTCCAGCGGCGCGCGCTCCCTAGAGCCTCACAGGCTAGCGACATAGACCTATGTCGCTTTGCCTGTGAGGGGCTGACTGCCGACGTAAATCGTCGTTAGGCAGCCGGCAAGTGGTTAAGATGAACAAAACGCAGTCTGAAATAGACTGCCAAATTTGCAAACCCCACATGGGGAATTTTGAGTGTTACAAGCTGACCTTAAAATGGAACCCAGTAAGGGGTGAAAGGAGGGGGGGAGGCAAAAATCAGCAGGACCCACAAAGTGCCCCCAAAGTGCCCCCAAAGTGATTTAGAGCAAAGGTATTCAATGAGAGATAGAATGAGGCAGCGGATTAACAAGCATGTTGTAGACGAACTCCAACTACCTGGCTGGATAAGAGCTCTAAAGGTAATTCAGTAACACTAACCCTCAACTTGAACATAATAATCTATATACTTAGGCCTAACATGGAGCTGAACCCTAAATAAACCTCTGGTTAGATTTACGCTACTATAGCAATGCATGAGGCTATATACTGTGATGTTACAAATATTGTGCAATTAACACTAAAAGACCTAGAGCTGAAATCTGTCTGCCAAAATACATTTATCTGTCCAGTGGCACAGGAGAACCTGCATAATCTGACTCCACAATTATTTCTTTAAGGCATTGAAAGGTTGAACAATTAAATGCCTAGTTTGTATAATTAAGAAGATTGCTATAAAAGCAGATTAGTGTGCTGCATTATTAGCCATTATTTTTAGAATAGCATAGTTTCCAGTAATTAGATGGCCATAAAAAGGTAGGTTTCAGAGCCAGGGGCTCTTAAATTATTTTGCAATGAAGACCTAACATATCTTATTACATTAATAGTATTAATGGAATTGACACACATACAGCACTGTGTAGTTACACTGTATACCGACAGAGACGTGGGTTGGTGTTTTAAACATAAATAGTGGTTGAATACAGCAAACAAGTAGTATTACATATCTGTGATATATATATATATATATATATATATATATATATATATATATATATATATATATATATATGTATATACACATATACAGTGACTTGAAAAAGTATTGATACCCCTTGAAGATTTTCCACATTTTATCATGTTACAACTAAAAACGTAAATTTATTTTATAGGGATTTTATCTTTTAGACAAACACAAAGTGGCACATCATTGTGAAGTGGAAGAAAAATGATAAATGTTTTTCAACATTTTTTACAAATAAATATCTGAAAAGTGTGGCGTGCATTTGTATTCAGCCCCCTTTACTCTGATACCCCTAACTAAAATCTAGTTGAACCAATTGCCTTCAGAAGTCACCTAATTAGTAAATAGAGTCCATCTGTGTATAACTTATTCTCAATATAAATAGAGCTGTTCTGTGAAGCCCTCAGAGGTTTGTTAGAGAACATTAGTGAACAAACAGCCTCATGAAGGCCAAGGAACACACCAGAGAGGGCAGGGATAAAGTTGTGGAGAAATGTAAAGCAGGGTTAGGTTATAAAAAAAATGACCCAAGCATTAAACAACTCAAAGAGCATTGTTTAATCCATCATCTGAAAATGGAAAGAGTATGGCACAACTGGAAACCTACCAAAACTTGGTTGTCCACCTAAACTGACAGGCCAGGCAAGGAGAGCATTAATCAGAAAAGCAGCCAAGAGGCCCATGATAACTATGGAAGAGCTGCAGAGATCCATGGCTCCGGTGGGAAAATGTGTCCGCAGGACAACTATTAGTCATGCACTCCAGAAAGCTATCCTTTACGGGAGAGTGATAAAAAGAAAGCCATTGTTTAAAGAAAGCCATAAGAAGTCCCATTTGAAGTTTTCGAGAAGCCATGTGGGGAACACAGCAAACGTGTGGAAGAAGATGCTCTGGTCAAAAGAGATTAAAATTGAACTTTTTGGCCTAAAAGCAAAACACTATGTATGGTGGAAAATTAACACCACCCTGAACACACCATCCCCACCGTGAAACATGGTGGTGGCAGCATCATGTTGTGGGGATTATGTTTCCTCAGCAGAGACAGGGAAGCTGGTCAGAGTAAATGGGAAGATGGATGGAGGCAAATACAGGGCAATCTTAGAAGAAAACATGTTAGAGTCTGCAAAAGACTTGAGACTGGGGCGGAGGTTCACTTCCAGCAGGACAATGACTCTAAACATACAGCCAGAGCTACAATGGAATGGTTTAGATCAAAGCATATTCATGTGTTAGAATGTCCCAGTCAAAATCCAGTCCTAAATCCAATTGAGAATCTGTGGTAAGACTTGAAAATTGATGTTCACAGACATTCATCTATCCATCCAATCTGACAGAGCTTGAGCTATTTTGCAAAGAGGAATGGGCAAAAATTTCGCTCTTTAGATGTGCAAAACTGATAGAGACATACCCAAAAAGACTTGCAGCTGTAATTTAAGCCAAAGGTGGTTCTTCAAATTATTGACTCAGGGGGGCTGGATACAAATGCACGCCAAACTTTTCAGATATTTATTTATAAAAAATGTTGAAAACCATTTATCATTTTCCTTCCACTTCACAATTTTGTGCCACTTTGTGTTGGTCACTATCACACAAAATCCCATAAAAATATATTTACGTTTTTGGCTGTAACATGACAAAATGTGGAAAATTTTAGGGGATACATACAGTATCTCACTAAAGAGAGCACACCCCTCACATTTTTGTAAATATTTTAGTATATCTTTTCTTGTGACAACACTGAAGAAATGACACTTTGCTACACTGTAAAGTAGTGGGTGTACAGCTTGTATAACAGTGTAAATTTGCTGTCCCCTCAAAATGACTAACAAAAGTGAGTACACCCCTAAGTGAAAATGTCAGAATTGGGCCCAATTGGCCATTTTTCCTCCCCGGCGTCATGTGACTCATTAGTGTTAAAAGGTCTCAGGTGTGAATGGGGAGCAGATGTGTTAAATTTGGTCTTATCACTATCACTCTCTCATACTGATCACTGAATGTTCAACATGGCACCTCATGGCAAAGAACTGTCTGAGGATCTGAAAAAAGAATTGTTGCTCTACATAACCCCAAACACACCTCCAAGACGGTCACTGCCTTGCTAAAGAAGCTGAGGGTAAAGGTGATGAACTGGGCAAACATGTCTCCAGATCTGAACCCTATTGAGCATCTGTGGGGCATCCTCAAACAGAAGGTGGAGGAGTGCAAGGTCTCTAACATTCACCAGCTCTGTGATGTCGTCATTGAGGAGTGGAAGAGGACTCAAGTGGCAACCTGTGAAGCTCTGGTGAACTCTATGCCCAAGAGGGTTAACGCAGTGTTGGAAAATAATGCTGGCCACACAAAATATTGACACTTTGGTCCCAATGTGGACATTTTCATTTAGGGATGTACTCACTTTTGTTGTCATGGCTGTGTGTTGAGTTAATTTGAGGGGACAGCAAATTGACACTGTTATACAAGCTGTACACTCACTACATTACATTGTAGCAAAGTGTAATTTCTTCAGTGTTGTCACATGAAAAGATATAATAAAATATTTACTAAAATGTGAGCGGTGTACTCACTTTTGTGAGATACTGTACAGTGGGGATCGAACGTTTGGGCGCCCCAGGTAAAAATTTGTATTAATGTGCATAAAGAAGCCAAGGAAAGATGGAAAAATCTCCAAAAGGCATCAAATTACAGATTAGACATTCTTATAATATGTCAACAAAAGTTTGATTTTATTTCCTTTATTGACACTTTCAAAATTACAGAAAACAAAAAAATAACATCTGCAAAAGTCTGGGCACCCTGTAGAATTTATAGCATGCACTTCCCCCTTTGCAAGGCTGAGACCTGCCAGGGTGATGGATTGTTCTCAATCATCGTCTGGGAAGACCAGGTGATGTCAATCTCAAAGGTTTTAAATGCCCAGACTCATCTGACCTTGCCCCAACAATCAGCACCATGGGATCTTCTAAGCAGTTGTCTAGAAAACTGAAACTGAAAATAGTTGACGCTCACAAAGCTGGAGAAGGCTATAAGAAGATAGCAAAGCGTTTTCAGATGTCAATATCCTCTGTTCAGAATGTAATTAAGAAATGGCAGTCATCAGGAACAGTGGAAGTTAAAGCAAGATCTGGAAGACCAAGAAAAATATCAGACAGAACAGCTCGCAGGATTGTGAGAAAAACAATTGAAAACCCACGTTTGACTGCACGATCCCTCCAGAAAGATCTGGCAGACACTGGAGTTGTGGTACACTATTCCACTATAAAGAGATACTTGTACAAATATGGTCTTCATGGAAGAGTCATCAGAAGAAAACCTCTTCTACGTCCTCACCACAAAAATCAGCGTTTTGAACTTTGCAAATGAACATATTGACAAGCCTGATGCATTTTGGAAACAAGTTCTGTGGACCGATAAGGTTAAAACTGAACTTTTTGGCCGGAATGAGCAAAGGTACTTTTGGAGAAGAAGGGGCACAGAATTTAATGAAAAGAACCTCTGTCCAACTGTTAACCATTGGGGTGGATCAATCATGCTTTGGGGTTGTATTGCAGCCAGTGGCACAGGGAACATCTCACGAGTAGAAGGAAAAATGGATTCAATAAAATTTCAGCAAATTTTGGATGGTAACTTGATGCCATATCTGAAAAAGCTGAAGTTAAAGAGAGGATGGCTTCTAGAAATGGATAATGATCCTAAACACACCTCGAAATCCACGGGTGATTACATCAAGAGGCGTAAACTGAAGGTTTTGCCATGGCCTTCACAATCTCCTGACCTCAACATAATTAAAAATCTATGGATAGACCTTAAAAGAGCAGTGTGTGACAGACAGCCCAGAAATCTGAAACTGGAAGACTTTTGTAAGGAAGAATGGGCAAAGATACCTCAAACAAGAATTGAAAAACTCTTGGCTGGCTACAAAAAGCGTTTACAAGCTGTGGTACTTGCCAAGGGGGCAGTACAAGATATTAACTCTGCAGGGTGCCCAAACTTTTGCAGACGCCGTTTTCAGAACCCTATTTTTCCTCCGTTCAAAAAACGGAAAGGAAGGAAAATCGGATGTCAGCGGTGTCATCCGCTGACATCCGCAATGCCCATAGACTTACATTATGTCCGCATATCATCCGCAAACGGATGGGATAATATGCGGACATATGGAGCGAATGACACAAATGTCATCCGCTCCGTGAAAAAAAAAAAAAAAGTCCCGCAGCAGAGAAAAACAGCGGAGCGGCCGTCTGAAAGAGCCCTAAGTGGGGTGTAGTTTGCTGAAGTTACTCACAAGTTGGCAATATTTGCAGGTGACATACTTAAGATTTACCTTCAGCTGTGTAGTGCAAGGGCCTGCCTGATTGCATACAAATTGAAAGTGTTTAGATTTGACCTCATATTATATGGTTTTGGTAAATCTAAAGGAAAAAATCTAAAGACAATTGTATAGTGTGTATGGCCCATTATGTATGTCTCCTCTCTGCACACTACCTTATCAGACCATCTCTCACTCATGGCTGATTTTGCGACCATTTTGGGTCTCCATATCAAAAAAAAAAAACAAGCCTTTACTATCACTTTAAGTATTAAGCATAACTTTATGCACAATAGCTGTGAAGATTTGTATTATTTTAATAAATCTACACAAATTTCCATTAAAAAAGATGCATGGAAATAACTATTGCTGACAGTGACAGTGCTTACTTCAAGATTGGATGATTTTCATAAATGCTCAGTCTGCTATATTGAGCAGTACAAGAACCAAAGAAGTAGGGCACAACTTGTACAAACATGCCGAGGTCACACTTGCTGATACAGAGGCTGTCTGCCACAGCCACATTTCCACGCACAACTCTGTCTTTAGTGCATTTTATTTGCAAAAAAATTGAACATGTGAGGGGTAAAGGTGCAGGATACTCCAAAATTGAATCAGAAATTCAGGAGGACAAACTTCTTAGCACAAATCCTATAAAAGAAGCAGGAACGCATGAGGGTCCCAAACTCAGGTTTAACTCACAATGTCCCAGAAGCTGTCTGTCACCTAGCTTCCACACAACACTCTTCAGTGAATTAAACAAAAAGACCATTCTCCAGAACAGGACTTCTAAAGAAATGCCCTCCAGTAATAACTTGCAATCTTTCCAGGCCCTCAGCCCAACACAAGCCAAGACCCAAACTGCAACTCCTGTCTCACACTTAGCTGCCTCTGAGGGCCAACAATTTCAGGAGAAAAGAAACCACCCTAGCAGAGGAAGAACCCTCTGCCCATGCCCTTCTCAAACATTTATCACCTCCACCAGACAACTTCTGGGTGCGTGCCCCTTTCCCAAGAAATAACAGGGGTCTGATAAATATTCATAAAACAGTGGTTGATGCTCCTATTCTATTTTCTGGAAGTTTCTTGTAGAAGCAAACAGGCACAATCAGTCTCTGAGCTTAGGAAAACCCTGACTAGACCAAAAAGACATAATTACCACACAGTAAAGCGGAGCCAAAAACGAAATTCAGCCTAACTTATGGCAGGGCACTACATCCGCCACCCCCCCCCCCCCAGTCTAAATATCTGGTCCTTATGGGCCAGGAAAATTGCCAAAATACTCTTGAGCCCAAGGATGAAGTATCCTGCAACTATCAATACATGGAGGAGTGGGAAGCGCCACCATCTAAGTGTAATTAGTCTCAAAACAATTGAAGCAAGAGAAAAATGAAAGGTGCCACTCACATTTGGTGAAATTGTAAAAATATGTATCCTGGTGGATATGCAGAGCTCGGCAGGGTCGCAGTTAGGTCTCTACGATCATGCTGTAGGAGCCGCTGGGAGAGAGCATCTGTTTGGCTGGGGTGCTGTGGATGGGGGCAGGTCAGCCACAAGATGGAGACAGTGGAGATCAGCTGAGAGGCTGTACCAAGGGGGTGGAGGTCCAGTCAGCAGGCTGTGGTGACTCCGCTAATAGTGACTCTGAGAATGGCGACTGATCAGCCACATGGCAGTAGTGGCAGGAGTCTGTAGCAATCAGCTAGTTGGGCCCAGCGCAGGGATGGTAGCCCTGTCAACAGGCTGGGATGGTAGAGCTGATGTCTGAGAGTAGACCAGGGCTAGAGCCAGAGCAGAGAGGTGGCAAGAGTAGGCTGTGGGTGGCATGGAGGCATGGCTAAGTGTTTCAGGGCAACAAGGAGGGCACCTTTGTCAAACCATCTTGGACCTCAGTTGATCTCCAGTCTCTTGCTGTCTCCGACTTGTGGCTGACCTACCATCCTCCCCAGCACCTTCCCAGCCAAACGGATGTCCTCTCCCATCGGCTCCTACAGCCTGAATGTGGAGACCCAGTTGTGACCCAGCCAAGCTCTGCATAGTTTCCACCAGGATACATGTTTGTACAATTTTACCAAAGTGCCACCTTTTCTATATCTCTGGCTTCAATTGTTTTTAGACTAACTGCACTTAGATGGTGGTGCTTCCCACTCCTTCTTGTATACACATACCCTAAGGTTTTCAATCCCTTCTTGGGACAGCTGCAGCCTGAATCCTAGTGTTTTTATGTTACTATTTCCCATCACACTGTTGTTGCTTTTTCATTTTATCCCCCAATAAACAAGTCCACCCCACCCCCTTCTACTTTTGCGCCATATTTTTTTTTTGTTTTTGCAACCATAGTCAATACACCAATATATGTGGCATTTCACATGAAACTGCAATAATAGCAGCATAGTGCACTTGAGACAATCACTAGGCAATCAGTCACCACATGACAGGTACTCCTACAAGTAACAAACAGCCTATCTGAGGTAGAGGCCTACCACTAACTAACCAAATGTAGTCAATGAATCAATTTTTTCAAATTAGTACAGTAAATATTCTTTGAAGTGTATTTTTTTTTTGCAAAAAATTTGAACATGGGAGGGATAAAGGTGCCCGTGAACCTGAAGCAGCAGATAACACTTAAGCCCGCCATAGACTGAGCATATTTCTTTTCTGCAACCATGGGAATCCCTCCCGAGGAGCCATTGTTTTCTTCCAATGGAGGGGCAGGGAAGCCGTTGGGAGAACACAGTGATTATTGCTAGCGGCTAATAATCACATATAAAATCTGACAGGCTGGTTGTAGCCAGGTTGATTGATCAATCAACTTGGGTACATTTAGCTTGCCCATACTTACATACATTCGAACCGCACATGGCCGCCTTTACATTACAGTCCTAAACTTGAAGCATCAACTTATCAAAGATGATCCTCCAATGTGTCAATGGTATTCTAAACATCATACAGCCCTAAGGTATTAAGTGCTCTTTTGCCAACTTGCGCCCCCCCCCAAAACATCCATAACCATAAGGGATTTGGTCTGGAGAAGAATTGTCTCCCTCAATGGACCACGTCCATTGGAAGGTGGCAGCTATCCTGGGGACTTGTGAGTACAGACCCTAAATGTATTCCTGGTAACTGTGTCCTTTTAGGGGTGTAAGTGCCAGTGGTACCTGTATTCTGAGATGGCTCCCATAGCGCCTCAGAGTTATGGCCATTTCCCTGTCATTAGCAGAACCTTGGAGTGTAAGCTTGGAGTAAAGTGCCCCTGTTACTTGCAGTGTTCTGGGTACCAATTGTTGTCCAGTGGTGCAAGGTAACCTGATGTCAAAGAAAATTACCTTATGGTCTACAGCTACAGATCTTCTATGGTTGTAGACTGCCTCAAATCCTTCTGTCTCCTCGTGAAATCCCAGACAGACTCGATGATTTTGAGATCAAGGCTCTGTGAGGGACCAAACCTTCACTTCCAGGACTCCATGCTCTTCTTTACGCTAAAGATAGTTCCTAATAATATTGGCTGTATATTTGGGGTTTTTGTCCTGCTGCAGAATACATTTGAGGCCAATCATATGCCTCCCTGATGGTAAAACATGATGGATAAGTAGATAGAATAGACAAAGGTGACCAGCGCTATGGAATAAATATCAACCGTATCTAAAATATAAGGTGTAAGCTGCCAACAACCGAACCCAATTAAAGGGTTAAGAGATGAAAAATTGCAAAAAAGGTTGAAAAAGGGCGCTACCTTTTAAAAGTGATAGAGTGCACTTAAATAAATAAGTGGTGTATTTCCCACTGTGAAAGGTAAATTATAAAGTGCATAAGTGATATGAGTCTATAAGAAGACAAATTATTTTATTCTTAAAATTAATAATATTAAAGTGCCAAGTGCTTGTGCAATAAATAATCCAGAAAAAAATGGAAAGAAAACAGTGAATTTTATTCAAGGTACAGATTATACAGTGTGAATAAAAACAATGGTGTTATATGATGATTTTTATAGGGGTGAATAAATTAAGGTTCCCTTGAGTAAATGTGAGTAAAGGTGAAAAGAAATTGATAAAAAAAAGGGGTTTATTCATTAGCAGTGAAAAAAGAGAGATCCGGGTTGCAATCACCAGCGTGGCCACTAGGTGTCGCACCCTGTATATACAACCTGCTGTGTGTTTTCCCAAGGAGATAGGGATGGTAATGCCCAGGGGTTCCTTCGATGTAAAAGTTGTTTGTAGTTAACGATCCCTCAAACATAAAGAAAAAATGGAAACCCCATGGTACAGTATCCTTTTACAACCACAAGAATGGTGTAGTGACTTACAGTTTTAGCTGTAGGCTGTCCGCGATCAGATTAGCCGGGAAGCTTCCGCATTCCATGGCCCTGGCTCCAAATGCCGGAAGTGATGTAATGACGTTGAAGACTCCACCCTACGCGTTTCGTCAGAGGACGTCTGCTGGAGCCGCCGCTTTGAGGACACCATTGATCGGGCAGTGTTGAGGATCGTAGACACAATGGTCAGCCAAGGAAACTTAATGCAGTAGATGAAAGACACATCATGCTAACTTCCCTTTGACATTGGACAACAGTGCCATCAGCACAGAACAGGCAGGAACAAATAGGTCCCAGTTATACCCATCTACTGTCCAAAGTCTGGAAGAATTGCAGCCAAAAAAACATACCCTTGACATGGAAACAAGGCTAAGCGACTCAACTATGCACAAAAACATAGGAACTGGGGTGAGGAAAATGTTTGATGTGATATATGGAAGGAGACAGCACAAGCCATTACTGTACAGAAGCCATGCTTTACTGAAGTAAACCAACAGGAAAAGGAAACACAACACAGGAAGTAGTACAACAGAGATGCACCATAGAGTTGCATTTAAAGAAACATATCATCCATAACATCTCCCCCTTTTAGTATTAATAAATGAACATGTGAAATTTGATAGAGACACAGTAATAACACATTCTATAGGTTAAGTCTCATAGGTGGTTTTGAACATCTACCACTACGGGTGAAGACTGGCCCTTGTGCAAGGATTCCTTTAGCCCTCTCTGAATTTACTGGGCTTCTCTCATCAGGTACTGGTATGCTCTGCGCTTGACGGTCGTCGGG
The DNA here is from genome assembly GCF_965119305.1 of Pelophylax lessonae. Classification (NCBI taxonomy): domain Eukaryota; kingdom Metazoa; phylum Chordata; class Amphibia; order Anura; family Ranidae; genus Pelophylax; species Pelophylax lessonae. The sequence continues at coordinate 74,170,327 of NC_138780.1, forward strand.
CATACTTGCTTGCCCAGAACTCTCATTGCCGCTGGTATGAGGCTGTGCCTCTGTACACTCCTCACTGTCAATGGGTGAGTATGGCCTTGTGATACTGGGTGAGTCTGAACTACCAACGGGATACTGAGATTCAGGCTGCTCTGCCACTCTCAAATCCACTCGATTGCGGCGATAACGAGTACCGTCAACGTCCACAAGATAGGAGCGTGGTGCCACCTTTTGCAGACAAGTACCTATTCTCCAACGGCCTGTACGATCGCCAGGCAATGGCTTCATACGGATTCGTCCCCCCAGATTCAATTCTGGCAAATCTCTGGCCGACGTGTCATATCGTGCCTTAGACACTTGTCTCTTAATCCTTCATTTTTCTGGGACACCTTGTATGACAGAGGGTTCAAGCAGCCTATTTGCTACTGGTAAGGAGGTCTTCAATCTCCTTGACATAAGTCTTTGTGCCGGACTACTATCCATGCCTTCAGTTGGAGTGTTTCTCCAATGTAAAATGGCTTTCCATGGGTCTTTACCATCACTTTGTGCTTTCTTGCATAAATTTTTAACAATCTTTACAGCTGATTCTGCTTTGCCATTAGCCTGTGGATGACGGGGTGAGGAGGTAACATGCTCAAACTCCCATTCAGTAGCAAATTTTCTGAATTGTAGGCTTGCAAATTGAGGGCCATTGTCGGAGATCACTGTATCTGGTTGGCCATGACGTGCAAACTGTGCCTTGCACCTCTTAATTGTAGATTCCGTGGATAAGTCGGGAAGAAGGTCTATTTCCCAGAAGTCTGAATAATGATCAACTAATAGCAGGTATTCCTTGCCTGCGTAGTTGAATAAGTCCATACTGATAATCTGCCACGGACGTGTAGGTATCTCATGTGACATCATGGTTTCTTTTTGTTGTAAGTGGGCATATTCATTGCAGGTGGGACAATTACTGACAAAGTCTTTGATCTCACCATGCATGTTGGGCCAGTAAAGGGTATCACGAGCTTGTCGGTAGCATGCTTCACCACCAATATGGCAGGAGTGTATGCGCAATAACATTTCTGCTCTCAGTGACTTCGGCACGATGACTCTTGGACCTTTGTACAAGATACCATTTTGTATGCTGATCTCATCTCTAAAGGACCAATATTCCCTTACAATTCCAGGTACTGCCTCTTTTACATCCGGCCACCCACTCAAAACAATAGACTTCAAAGCTTGTAAAGTTGCATCACTGTCAGTGTGCTGTATGAGTTGATGTAATCGCTGATCTGTGACATTAAGATAGTCTGCTTGATTGATATCAGCAAAGAAATTTTGTTCCCGTTGCAGCAGACAAATTGTACGATGCTCATGCTCACCTCCAGGTGCCACATCATCTGACGTAGCTCTGCTCAGGGTATCGCTGATATACATATCACATCCTGGCTTGTAGACAACATTGAGGTTGTAATGCTGCAATGTAAGCATCATGCTCTGCAAACGCTTAGGAGCACACAAAAGGGGCTTTTTGAATATAGTTATCAGAGGTTTGTGATCAGTTTCAGCTGTAATTGAATCCCTTCCATAAAGATAATGATGGAAACGCTGGCAAGCAAATACAATGCTTAAACATTCCTTCTCAATTTGAGCATAATTTTGCTCAGCTGATGAAAGAGCTCTGGATGCATATGCAACTGGTTGACCTTTCTGCAAAAGGCAACAACCTAGACCATTTTTACTGGAGTCACTTTGTATCGTAACAGGCTTTGTGACATCATAGTATTTTAACACTGGGGCAGAGGTGACCAAGCGTTTTATGTCCTCTACTGCCTGGTCATGCTTGGGAAGCCAGTGCCAAACTGCATCTTTGTCCAGAAGTCGTCGTAATGGCTCACACACCCCAGATAAGTGTGGGAGGAATTTTGCCAGGTATGTAACAAAGCCAATAAATCTCTGTACTGCTTTGGCATCAGCAGGCAGTGGCATGTCCACAATGGCTTTAATCTTATCCGGGTCAGCTTTTAAGCCTTGTGAAGACAGGATATGTCCATGGAAACAAACTTCTCCCACCTTGAACTGCAATTTCTTTACACTAAGCCTCAGCATCACCTGCCGACAACGATCCAGTAGCGCTATTAACTTTTCATCATGGTCATGCTGAGCCTCCTTATCAGTATTACCGCAGCCAACTATAAGAATGTCATCAGCTATTGGCTCAATTCCATGAAGACCACCTAATAGTTCATGCTGCTTTCGCTGGTATACCTCAGGTGCTACAGAGACTCCAAATGGTAGTTTGAGCCATCTCTTTCTGCCCCAAGGAGTCCAGAACGTGGTCATGTAGCTACTCCTTTCATCCAGTTTGCACTGCAAAAAGGCATCTCTAGCATCAACAAGTGTGAAGACACGCGCTCTAGGAAGTTTGTGCAAAATATCATCGAGCGTTGGCATTAAGTAGTGTGACCGTTTCAGGGCCATATTCAGAAACTTGGGATCAATGCATATTCTGATCTTCTCAGGCTTTCTGATAACGACCATGTTACTGATCCAATCTGTAGGCTCTGATACTGAAGTTAGATGTCCTTCAGCTTCATATTTATCTAGTTGAGCTTTAACCTGTGGCTTAATGGCGATAGGCACATTGCGAGGGGCACATTGTACAGGTTGAATGGTAGGATCCAGTTCAAAACGAACCTCTCCTGGAACAGAGACTATCGGGCCCTCAAACACATCACTGTAGGCGTGAAGAATTTGCTGTTTTGTCAGTGGCCTAGAGATTTTGCAGGCTGCTTATCCACATTATGTAGCTCAGCAGGAATGGTGAACAGCATCAGTCCAAGGCGCTCACATGTTGAACCCGATAATAGAGGTTGCTGATCCGCGTCTACAATCTCAAAGTTCAGTTTGTGTATACAATCACGTATGCTGCATTCTGTTTGGAATAGCCCCAATGATTCCATTAGTTCCCCTGAATACAATTTTAGTTTGGTGCTACTAGGCTGAAGGGGTGTTCTGGGTGCCAGTTTCATTTTGTCCTTTATACTCATGACATCACATGTTGCACCCGAGTCCAGCTGGCATGGTTGGATTATATTGTTTAATCTGAGGTTTACAAACCATTTTTTGCCCTTTGTGTTTACAGCACCAATGCATTCTGAGGAGTAAACCATATCAGTGCTAAGCAGGTGTGCGTCCTCCGGATCGGATATTTGCTCAATTATGTGCAGCTTCCTTGCTTCCATTTTACTGGAGAGACACACCCTTGCAAAGTGATTTGGTTTACCACATGCAGTACAACTTTTCCCATATGCAGGACACTTTTCTTTCTCTTGTACATGCACATTGCCGCAATACTTGCATGATGCAGGCTTCCTCCCAGGTGAGTTGTGTAGGTGACCCTTGTGCTGAAACTTATGCTGGTGGTTTCTGAAGTTTTGCTGTTGTTTAGAGGCTGCATGGATATTGTCAACCAGTTTATCCTGCTCCATAGCTTTCATATGTTTGTCAGTAATTTCTGCAGTGTGACATATCTCAATTGCTGTATGTAGATCTAAATCATGTTTCCTCAACAGGTGGCGACGTGTGCTTTCACTGGGGATACCCAAAACTATTTTATCACAAATAAGTTCATCTCTCAGAGAGCCATACTCACAGCTTGCAGCTTTTTCTCTTAGCCGTGTGACAAACCTGTCTATTGATTCACAGTCTTCTTGCTCACAGCAGCCAAATATATATCTTTCATGAATGACATTTCTAGAGGGTCTGAAGAAAGCTTCCAATGCATTCAGAATGGTTTTGGTGTCACTCTTTTCCTCCTCTGTGAGGTTCAGATTATGCTTGTACACATGGAGGCATTCACTGCCCATCACCCTCCTCAGTGTGGCTGCTTGCACTGCTGCAGGCTTCTCATTCAACCCTGTGGCTAGGGAGTAGTCCTCAAATTCAGCCCTGAAATTGTCCCAGTTACTGCTGACATCTCCACTCACCCTCATTGTCTCAGGCAGTGGAATGCTGTTAGCTGCCATGATGCTGTTCTCCTTGCTGCAAATACTCAGTATCCAGGACAGGACTGCAAGTTTTAGAAAGCACAATCAGTTCTAAGAACACTCACATCAAGGCTAGCAGGCTCTCAGCATCAAATGTGTAGAAGGAGTATGGATCCAGAAATCTTCTGACACCATGTTTGATGTGATATATGGAAGGAGACAGCACAAGCCATTACTGTACAGAAGCCATGCTTTACTGAAGTAAACCAACAGGAAAAGGAAACACAACACAGGAAGTAGTACAACAGAGATGCACCATAGAGTTGCATTTAAAGAAACATATCATCCATAACAGAAAATGAGTCAAAATTTTGTTCGCCTAAGGGCTGGTGAGCAGTACAATAATGGATGTCTGCAGGTACAGTAACAGTGAAATATAGTGGAGGTTCCTTGCAAGTTTTCGGCTGCATTTTCTGCAAATAGAGTTGGCGATTCGGTTAGGATACATGATGTTCTCAATGCAGAAAAATACAGGCAGATACTTATCCATCATGGAGGTATGTGGCTGGCCCCAAATGTATTTTGCAGCAGGACAACAACCCCAAACATACAGCCTATGTCATTAAGAACTATCTTCAGCGTAAAGAAGAACAAGGAGTCCTGGATGTGATGGTTTTGCCCCCACAGAGCCCTGATTTCATCATCATCAAGTCTGGGGAGGCAGAAGGATTTGAGGCAGCCTACATCCGCAGAAGATCTGTGGTTAGTTCTCCAAGATGTTTGGAAAACCTACTTGCCGAGTTTTTTCAAAAACAAGCACTGTGTATACCTAGAATTAATGATGATTTGAAGTCAAAGGGTAGTCACACCAAATATTGATTTGATTTAGATTTCTCCTCTGTTCATATAGTGTACTTTTCATTTTGTTTATTTGATAAAAAGTAAACTATTAACAATTTCTGAAAGCATTTTTAATTTACAGCATTTTGTCAAACCTGCCTAAAACTTTTGCACTGTACTGTCTACATTGTTGTCAGCAAATCCTTGCTTTTCCTCAGGGAAGGTCAGCATTCAACCTGGGTAAACAGTTATTGCTGATAGAAAATGATTTGCCTGGAAGCTACTGGGTAATATCTACCCCTTCCCTCCAAAGAATAATAAAAGGAATAACATTAAACTGTAAGAACCAGCACTAAAAAAATCCCCTAAAATGTAAATATGCATTTCATGATGATAATGAGGTATGACAAGCTGCAAACTGCGTAGCGCAAATGTGGGAGTCGAATTGAACATGGTGCCACCCTCATTTTTCTGAAACTGCTGGTCAGATTTCAGTCTCATGTCTGTTGTGAACAGTCAGTGTAGGTGACAAAACACCAGCAGCTTAAAGCAGATGTGCAACTCAGTATATTCAGTGATGAAGTGAATCCTGTGTACATACAGTTCAAGCAGCTGAACAGAGCAAAGCCAGAAGGAAGTAGAGGAGAAAATGGAAGTGCCCGAGACCAGTTGGTGCACTGACAGCGCACACTGGAGGGCTTCGTATTACAGGTAAGTCTGTAAGCAGGTGCTTATGGGGTACTCTTGAACTTATTGCTGCTGCTGTAATAATTCAGCTGTGTAGTCTGAGCTCTTTCCCTGGTTTTTCTGGTTCCTGCCCCTGTTGTGGACTGACAAATATGGGAGGGGGGGGGGTCGCTGCTGAAAGGGGCTTTTCTCCACATGGGAATACAGAGAAAGGACTGCTGAACTATGTAGTTGTGCCCCCCCCCCCCCCGCTACTGGGTTACCCATGCAGTTTCTTCACTTGGAGCCAGGAATCTACCAGTAATGGGCTTAGACTAAAATACTTTTACCTTGGGAAAGGTATAAGCTAGGAAGCCTGCATTAGATAACTCAGCTTTATGTACACTGTTGGACTGTTACTGAATGCTAAGTAAAGTTTCTATGCCTGATCTGAAGTTTATCCAAAGGGGTGCATGAAGGTATATGGCATACCCAAAAGAACAGGGCCTGTGACACACACACAGGGATGAAGAGGAGAAGCTAAAGAGCTACAAGGGAAGGGTTTACCATACTGAGGAGTTCCATACAAGTCGGAGTAATAGTCTTTAAAAACATTCACTATTTCCTCTGGACACATGGTCACTCTCCCGGCCTGAGTCTCAAAAGACATTATAGTAGAGGTAGAAGTATCCTGAGATTTTGCCAGAAGGGCCAGCATGTGTCCAGGTTGTTCTTCCTCTTCATAGTGGTTTTGCTTCAGAAAGAACCTTCTGTTTTCAGCCTTCCTCAAAGACAATTTTCAATATAACTGTTGTGTCTCATTCCATTTAGCTAAGTTATCTGGTAATGGGTCATCTACATACAGTTTTTCCATTGTGGTCACTTTCCTCATTATAGTCATCTCCCAGTCCTTAGTGGATTTTTTCATCTTAGAAATGTGCTGGATTATGATTCTCTTAAAATAAGCTTTAAGGGTGTCCCACGCTATATCCTGCATTGCTGAAGCTCTGTTAATCCCCAAAAATTCCCAAAGTGTATCTATCATTTGTCCTTTAGGGGTGATCAACTGCAACCAGACAGTTCACTCTCTTTCACCCCCCCCCCCCCGCTTTTTTCCTAACCCTACTTTCAGGACTAAAAGGGGGGTGGTCTGACAGTCCTCTAGCCTCATACCTAATATCTGTTATCAGCAGAGCGAGAATATCAGTCCCTATCGCCATATCTGTCCTGGAAATTGAGGAGTACGTACCAGAGTGCTACTTATATACAGTAGATCTAAAGTACAAGAAATAGATAGAGAAATGGGGACTTCATGCAGGGTTTATATATTCCATATCTCTGAGAAGAAGATAGGGTATCGCTGGAAACACCCATATTGAAGAAGGCGGTATTAAACTCAGCTAACCATAAAACACCAGGGCCAGACGGAATACCAAATTAAATCTACTAGCTTTACGGGGAGATAATGTTACCTGAGCTGCTGCAAGTGTTAAATGGGGAATTGGAAAAGGGAGAACTACCCGTATCAATGACAGAAGCGACGATTATAATATTACCAAAAGAAGGGAAAGATCCCCTCCAACCCGCATCTTACAGAATTTCTTTGTTCTGTGCGGATGTTAAATATTGGGGAAAGTTTTAGCTAATAGACTGAGTAGGATAATCCACACTATAATTCACCCTAATCAGTGCAGATTTAGCCCTGGAAGATCAACATCATTGAATATTAGGAGATTATTTTTAAACTTACAAATTTCACCAGAAGAAATGTGATCTAGAGCCATACTGTCCCTTGACGCTGTCAAAGCATTTGACAGCTTTGAGTTGCACTACTTTTGGTCGGCTATGTCAGCATTTAACATTGGTCCTGTTTTTATAAAATGGGTGAAATTGCTATATAATGGTCCAAGGGTGAAAGTGAGGATCAACGAAAGGTTATCCGAATACTTCCTGATGTTCCCCGGGGCACAAGGCAGGGGTGTCCTTTGTCGCCCCTGCTTTTTGCCCTGGCAGTGGAATCTTTGACCATAGTCATCAGAACAGTGGGAGATGTAAGAGGTTTTAGAAGAGGGGTGGATGAAGAGAAGATATCACTATATACGGATGATATCCTTTGGTTTAAGGAGATGCGGATCACTCGCTAACCGCAGCAATGGATGTCATAAAAAGTTTTGGTGAATTCTCTGGACTTTCTATCAACTGGAAGAAATCTGTGTTTTTCTCGGTGGATGGATTGGAATGTGATCTGCTTGAGAGCGCAGGACATTTACAGGTAATGGAGAGCTTTAAATATCTGGGCATAATCCTAACAGTAAACCCAAAGTTGTATATATTAAAAAATCTAGAGCCCTTGGCCTTGATAAAAGTATTCAAGGAAAAATGTAGGACATGGAGCCGTCTCCCCCTGTCAATAGTGGGTCGATGTAGTTTGATTAAAATGGTGTGGTTGCCTCAAATTTTTTACATTCTGCACAACTCACCAATATGGATTCCCAGGGTATGGTTTAGAAAAATTGAGGGCCTCTATAGGGAACTGATCTGGAGGAAGAGACAAGCTAGAGTCCGCCTGCGGGTGCTGCAGTTGCCAAGAGATAAGGGAGGCTTTTCTGTACTGCACCCTTGGAGTTATTTTGGTGGCTCAGCTTCAACAGGTGAGAGGTTGAAAAGTAGGCAACGACACTATAATTCACGAGCGATGTTAGCCTGCACCCCACATACATCCCTGATTGAAGTATTAGAAGCAGACTCACTGGAAAAGCAGGGCTAGTGTCCTTCAGCAAAGTTGATGTTGAAGGTATGGAACACAACACGGTCACTATCTCAGTACTTAGGATTTAAAGAATTTACACCTATTTGGGACAACAAAAAACTACCAAAACTTGAAGGGCTAGAGAACTTTAACAACTGGAAACAGAAAGGAGTGGTAAGATTATAGCAACTATATGTAGCGGGGGTGTTGAAAACATTTAATTTATTGAAAAAGGAATTTGGGCTCTCTGAAAATCTTTACCAGTACCTACAGATAGGACAGGCATTGTCAACACAATTTAAAGAGGGGAGATTAGTATGGAGTAGAACCCCTATATTAATAATGTTGGTAAATTCTACTTCCCTAAAGGGCTTGATTTCAAAATTGTATAAAAACATACACCTAAAAGTACTGAAAAAGATTCTCAGTTTCCTAGGAGAGCAAAATGGGAGGAGGATGTGGGAGGGTTAACGGACACCCAATGGAATGGTATAGTAACTTCAATAGACATATTATCTTTATCAGCAGCCCAGAAATGTACACAATTTTATATTATCCGTATCCAAAAAACTGTTCCTGTTTGGGGGACATCCATATGCCTCCTGTCCCAGGTGCAGGGTTGCCGTTGGGTAATTGATTCACATGCTTTGGAGGTGCCCAAACTACACTGCTCAAAAAAATTAAAGGAACACTTTTTATAGCATCAAGTCAATTAAACTCCTGGGATATTGATCTGGTCAGTTATTCAGCAGAGAGGGTTGTTAATCAGTTTCAGCTGATTTGGTGTTAATGAAATTAACAACAGGTGAACTAGATGGGCAACAATGAGGCGACCTCCAAAACAGGAATGTTTTTACAGGTGGAGGCAACTGAGAATTTTTCCCCTACTTTTATGACTGTTTTTCACTAGTTTTGCATTTGGCTAGGGTCAGCGTCACACTGGTAGCATAAAGCGATACCTGGACCCTATAAAGGTTGCACAGTCCGTGCAACTCCTCTAAGATGGCACATTATTGCTTGCCATTGCCAGGAGGTTTGCTGTGTCTACCAGCACAGTCTCAAGAGCATGCAGGAGATTCCAGAAGACAGGCAGTTACTCTAGGATAGCTGAACAGAGCTGTAGAAGGTCCTTAACCCATCAGCAGGACCGGTATCTGCTCCTTTGTGTAAGGAGGAACACAATGAGCTCTGCCAGAGCCCTACAAAATTACCTCCAGCAGGCCACTGGTGTGAATGTCTCTGACCAAACAATCGCAAACAGACTTCTTGAGAAGGCTGGAGGGCCTCTAGTTGGCCCTGTGCTCACTGTCCGACACCGTGGAGCTTGATTAGCTTTTGCCATTGAACACCAGAATTGGCAGGTCTTCCACTGGTGCCCTTTGCTCTTCACAGATGAGAGCAGGTTCTCCCTGAGCACATGTGACAGATGTGAAAGAGTCTGGGGAAGCCATGGAGAATGTTATGCTGCCTGTAACATCGTTCAGCATGTCCCGTTTGGTTGTGGGTCAGTGATGGTCTGGGGAGGCATATCCATGGAAGAAATATGGGGCTGGTTGGGAGAATGAGGAGTTTAATGGTAAGACCACATCCCAAAAATTGGAACAAAGAGGAGGAACCCCCCAGTGGGACTTTAAAGGTCTTCAAAAATAGACCACTGCTGTTAGGCAATGAAAAGAGTATTTGTATTTATTTACAAAAACTTCTGTGGACAAAACATAATATACAATACATAAATCAAAATCAAATGGGTGGCTAGCCCTAAAATGACAGCATCATGTGTTCACCAGGTACAATGTAACAATAAACATGAGTAAACCATATGGTTATTACACCCGACGCATTTCTGGAAAGGTATCCGTCTTCAGAGGTGTTGTATAGACATTTGTGCAATACTGAGTACCTATGACAATGATGAGTCAGTTAATTAAAGCCATATAGTTAAAACCAAATGCGAACTGTCCAGTCTCTGCAGGAATGGAAGATGGTAAAACATGATCCCAGCAAGAATGAAGCAAAGTAGATGGTAGATAGAGCCCAACCAGGGGGGTAGTCAAGCCACTTATCCCGAGACACAGTCCAACCCGAGACCGTAAGTATACCTCAAGGTATACTTCCGGTCTCACTCTGCTTCATTATCCATTATCCAGTCTGTTTAGGAGCTCAGTGATGCCCTGGTCCAGATCTGGGAGGAAATACCCCAGGACTCCATCTGTTGTCTCATTAGGAGCATGCCCCAATGTTGTCAGGCATGCATACAAGCAGGTGGGGGCCATACAAACTACTGAGTACCATTTTGAGTTGCTGCAATAAAATTTCTGCAAAATGGGCTAGCCTGCTGCATCATTTTTTCACTTTGATTTTCGGGGGGCCATTTGATCTCAGCCCTCTGTTGGTTGATAATTTTAATTTCCATCAAACAATGTTACTTTCTTTCCTAACACATTACCCAGTCCATATCAATATAGATATCCAGCATGATATTGTTTCCGCATTGAGATCTGATGTGTGTTTCTTTAATTTTTTTTTTTGAGCAGTGTATATAGATATTGGGAAGCAGTGTTAGACACAATAAGATCAGTATTTGGAATACGTCTACAGATGGATCCGATGTTATGTGTATTGGGGTACGTGGAACAGAGTGTGGGATCTATGGTTTCATGAATAGCAGTCCTGAGATGCCTCAATCAAGCTAGGATGGCAATTACTTGGAAATAGATAAACCCTAGGCCACCTTCCATAACGGAATGGTTGAAAATGGTCAACAACACAATAATAAGAGAAAAAAGGAGAGGATGTAAAACTAGATTTGAAAGGATATGGAAAGTATGGATTGAAACCCCAGGATTGGCACCCAAAATTGAGAATATATAGGAGGTCTGGTTTTGTAATAGATGAATCTTAATAGTGTTATTGGGAGGAGGATGAGGGTTTAGGGCAGGGGTGAGGATTTGGTCCAGCCCCCCATGCAGACATCCCAAGTCTCCCGCGAAGTGAGGTGTCTGTCTCAGCTGAGCTGTCAGAATGGAGCCAATGTTTCCTGTATAGTTCTGGCTCTGTCCTGACAGTCTGAGTGAGTCACAGGCGGAGTGATATCAAATGCACTCCGCCTGTGAGGAGACTGACCAATACAGGAAGCATCTTCGTCCAGCGCGACGCCGCTCCTGAGTCCTCACATGTGACTCGCTCTGTTGAACTTGATGTCTCTAGCCAGCATTTCTCGCCAACAGTACCCACAGCAGTACCAGCCAGCACTACCAGCCTGAGCCAGCAGTACCAGCCAGCAGTATACCAGCCTGAACCAGCAGTACCCACAGTAGTACCAGCCAGCAGTACCCACAGCACAGTACCAGCCAGCAGTATACCAGCCTGAGCTAGCAGTACCCACAGCAGTAGCAGACAGCAGTACCCACAGCACAGTACCAGCCTGAGCCAACAGTACCCACAGCACTACCAGCCTGCACTACCCGCCTGAGCCAGCAGTACCAGCCAGCAGTACCCACAGCACAGTACCAGCCAGCAGTATACCAGCCTGAGCTAGCAGTAGCCACAGCAGTACCAGCCAGCAGTACCCACAGCAGTAGCAGACAGCAGTACCCACAGCACAGTACCAGCCTGAGCCAACAGTACCCACAGCACTACCAGCCTGCACTACCAGCCTGAGCCAGCAGTACCCACAGCAGTACAAGTCAGCAGTATCCACAACAGTACCAGCCTGAGCCAGCAGTATCAGCCAGCAGTACCCACCGCAGTACCAGCCAGCAGTACCCACCAGCAGTACCCACCAGCAGTGCCAGCCAGCAGTACCCACCAGCAGTACCCACCAGTAGTACCTGCCAGCAGTACCAGCCAGCAGTAACCACCAGCAGTACCAGCCAGCTGTACCCACCAGCAGAACCAGTCAGCAGTACCCACCAGCAGTTGAAATATTGACGTATTGGACTTTGCAAGTGAATTGAACTCTGAATGAAACCAAAGACCAGGGGTACTTTGCTAAATTCTTTTAATCCATGTATTTTACTGTTGCTTATTGTATGTTTTGTAATATTCTTCTTTCTGTAAATATTTTCTTGTACCATTTTACTTTTATTACATTAAAATTATATTTATAAATCATTAAGCTGAATCTCTGAATGCTCTAATCTAATTCAATAACTTTTTTGCCACTTTGAATTACTTGCCTCTAGCTATTGTGATATAACCCTGGTACATTCCTCATCTGGTTGTGACAGTGAATGTTGCAGACTTTTCTTAAAGATCAGAATTGCAACAGTGAATGCTGTGAGCAGTGTGTGTGTTTCTGTGGTGGAAGCTACTGTGCTACCTGCTCAGTTAATCTGCTCCAGTGAGGATCACACTCAATCCTCTGGTGCTAAAATTGTTGTCCCTGAGCAGGAAATCTCTGCAGGGGGTGAGATCTGAGAGTGTTCTCATCCACATATATCATTCTGTTCCAGTTTGGTGTAATCCATTGGATAAATGTCCAGGTGAATTCTCAAATTGTCCAAATAAAAATGATGAGAGTAGATACAAACAAATTATATTGTCTCTTGAATTCTGGCATTCAGAATGGCTAGAACTCTTTCATTTCACCACAACTATGATATTGATAGCTGCTTTCTGACAAATCAGTCAGCTTTTGCTATAAAAGATGGTAAACCTTGTATTGCAGATGTCCCAGCTTGCAGCTTACCATAGCTCTACAATTGTTATTTGTTTGATTTATTTTTATTAAGGGTTTTAAGTGAATCAAATGTACAACAAACATTGCACTAAAACCATAATGCATTCTAATAACATTGAAACTGCAAATATTATTTACTGTAAACTATCCATGTATTAGGAGTATTAGAAAGATAATGTACAAATGATTAAAAGGGGTAAATATGGAAAGACGGCAGGTTCTATATAACATGTAGCACGTAACAAAAGATAAAGAAGGAAAATGGGGGGGGGGGGGGTGGATCCTGTGGTTCCATGCTGCATGAACATTTACACATCTACATCAGTCAAGACACACTTCTGAACTTTTCCGTAATTTTTCAGGAGTCTGTATGCATCCTGGAAAGTTTTAATTGCATTCCATGACTGCCAGTTTTTTTCAAATCTAAGGGTAGAGGCTGTTAGAGCATGTGTACAGTAAGTGACTACATTAGGCAGGTGTAGTCTAATTTGAGGATCCAGTCCTTGATCAAGTGGGTAGCAAGAACGTGCCAGTGTGTGGAAATTAGTATCTTGGCTGTGTCTAATACATTTGGAAGCACCAACCCTTTCTAGTGCTTAATGGGTATCTCAGAGCAGTAAAAAGGGTAAGTCCATGGGTCCAGTAAAAATGATTACCCAGGTAAAATAGAAATTAACTTTGCAAGATGTGATGTCACCGTGCATACAAACAGAACGAAGGGATGTATTTCTGTGGATTTGGATGCGGAATCCTTATCCTAAGAGGGCAATATATTGTTTGGAGGATTTATACTAGTGTACTGAGTTGGAGGCATTATATTTGTAAGTGGCTCTGCATTCATTTAATTACAAAAAAAACATATTTTACATAATATACTGCACAATGATAGTTTTATAATTTTTGTAAGCCGTATTAAGCCGAAAGGAAAGCTTTCCCTTCTCCTTTCCAAGTTCTCAATAAACCCTAAAAACCAAAGAAACTGGACTGGTTCTTGTCTGAGGTAATCACACTTGGAAACATGCTTAAATGTCCTACTGTTGCTAATAGTAACCCAGGGGAACCCACACTCAGCAGCTCCCATGGGAGTACTGCTACATTTATATTTTTTATATGTACTGACTTACAAGCCTACACAAATATAGTCTACTTTGCAATTAATTGTCTGGGATGTAGGTACTTTTACAATTTCTGTACATTTTTGTAGCATACACCATTTTCTATGTAATGAATATGCTGTGCACAGCTGTATATGTGTAACCGCTGGCATAATATACACATATAAACATAAATGCCGGTAGTTTTTAGCATGTAGCTTTGCAAAGCGTTTTCTGTAATGCATGTCAATGGGCACAATTGTGCTGCAGCTGTAGCTCCGGGGCCCCACAAAACCAGGTATATTTTATTCTGTATGGCAACATGCCCTAATATACAGCCGTGTGCAAGAGTCTTTAGTATAGGGTGACCAGATGTCCCTGGTTTCTGGGGACAGTCCCCGGACTAAGGGCACTGTCCCCGGAGCCAGTCTGGCCCCGGATTGCAGGGCCCATCGCAGGCAGGTGCTAAGGCAGAGGGGGGTGCCAAAGCCAGTGGCATACCAACAGAGGGCGGTCTGCCCCAGATGCCGCACATTGGGGGTGGAGTCAGGCCGGCATTGCCCGCTGTGTCTGCTTTAATTTGAATCGCTGGGCCCCCGCCATCACCCAAAATCCCTCCTCCTGGTTTTTCTCCTTTGATAGAAAGCACACTTGTCCGATGCCGGGACGTGTGCTGTCTATCATAGGTAGGAGCCGAGCCAGGAGACGGGGCTTGTGTGACGGCGGGCGCCCAGCGATTCAAATTAAAGCTGACACAGCGGGCGACGCCGGCCTGTGTGATTATCTGACCAGCTCTCTTCTTCTCTCTTATCCCCTGCACTGGTGCGGCTGCATAGATCGGCACTTGTGAGGCTGCATTGCTGGACACTGGTCAGGCTGCATCGCAGGGCACTGGTGAGGCTGCATTGCTGGGCACTGGTCAGATTGCATCACTGGGCACTGGTCAGGCTGCATTGCTGGGCACTGGTGAGACTGCATTGCTGGGCACTGGTGAAGCTGCATTGATGGGCACTGGTCAGGCTGCATTGATGGGCACTGGTCAGGCTGCATTGATGGGCACTGGTCAGGCTGCATTGCTGGCCACTGGTCATGCTGCATTGCTGGCCACTAGTCAGGCTGCATTGCTCTGCATTGGTGAGGTTGCAATGCTTAGCACTGGTCAATTTGCATTGCTGGCCACTGGTCAGGCTGCATTGCTGGGCACTGTTTAGGCTGGATTGCTGGGCAATGGTGAGGCTGCATTGCTGATCACTAGAGATGTCCCGAACTATTCGCCGGCGAACAGTTCCCGGCGAACATCTCTTGTTCGCGTTCTCCGCCGCGGGCGAACATATGCAATGTTCGGTCCGCCGCTATACGTCATCATTGAGCAAATTTTGACCCTGTACCTCACAGTCAGCAGACACATTCCAGCCAATCAGTATACCCTCCCTCCCAGACCCTCCCACCTCCTATAAAAAAGCAAGGACAGCATCCATCTTAGATTCATTGTGAAGCTGCAGTGTTAGTTGGAGCAGGGAGAGTGCTGCTGCTGAATTAATAGCTAGGCCAGTGTTCTGTGTCCACTCCAGTCCTCAAAGACCCATCTGCTGTAAGGACAGCGTCCTGACAGCACCCCAAAAAGCCTTTTTTAGGGCTGGTACATCAGTCTGCTTTTATATATATATATATATATATATATATATATATATATTGCAGTTGCCTGCCCGTGTGTGAGAGGCCACAGGCCCACAGACTGTACTGTGTGCACACCACTCATATAGGGTGGCACAGTACCTTGCACGCATAGTATCACTAATATTCTGAAGCTGCAGTGTTAGTTAGAGCAGGGAGAGTGCTGCTGCTGCTGCTGAATTAATAGCTAGGCCAGTGTTCTGTGTCCACTCCAGTCCTCAAAGACCCATCTGCTGTAAGGACAGCATCCTGACAGCACCCCAAAAAGCCTTTTTTAGGGCTGGTACGTCAGTCTGCTTTATATATATATATATATATATATATATATATATATATATTGCAGTTGCCTGCCCGTGTGTGAGAGGCCACAGGCCCACAGACTGTACTGTGTGCACACCACTCATATAGGGTGGCACGTACCTTGCACGCATAGTATCACTAATATTCTGAAGCTGCACTGTTAGTTAGAGCAAGGAGAGTGCTGCTGCTGAATTAATAGCTAGGCCAGTGTTCTGTGTCCACTCCAGTCCTCAAAGACTAATCTGCTGTAAGGACAGCCTCCTGACAGCACCCCAAAAAGCCCTTTTTAGGGCTGGTACATCAGTCTGCTTTTTTTTTTCTACATATATATATATATATTGCAGTTGCCTGCCCATGTGTGAGAGGCCACAGGCCCACAGACTGTACTGTGTGCACACCACTCATATAGGGTGCCACAGTACATTGCACGGCGCACACGCAGTGCCCCAAATTGGAAGTAAGAGGACCGACCAACCAACCATCTTTTTCCATCTCCCGGTTCCTAAAATCTATTCCATACACCGGCCCCTGATAGGGGACGTAACAGGGATTAAACTGATAAGAATAGTACTACTTAACACACCACTCATACAGGATGGCACAGTATATTTCACAGCACACATGCAGTGCCCCAAATTGGAAGTAAGAGGACCGACCAACCATCTTTTTCCATCTCCCGGTTCCTCAAATCTATTCCATACACCGGCCCCTGATAGGGGACAAAACAGAGATTAAACTGGTAAGAACAGATTTTTTAATTTAAAAAAAAGAGGACAGCCTCTGCAGAGCTGGGTATTTTTTGGCCGCGTTACTGAACGCTCATGCACAATGGCTGTAGGCTCATGCGTCCTTTTGCCGAGGTGACAAACCTGGTCAGTCAAACCCAAGGCAACATCATCGACCTCATCCCATATGCGTTTTTTCTGGAGCGTGCCCTGCGAAGAGTGCTGGATCAGGCCGTAGATGAGCATGAAGAGGAAGAGTTGTGGTCGCCATCACCACCAGAAGCAGCCTTGTCGTCGTCGATTGCTGGACCTGCGGCAACTCAGAGAGAGGAGTCTGAAGAAGAGGAGTCAGAGGAGGAAGGTGGCTTTGAGGAGGTGGAAGACCAACCACAGCAGGCGTCCCAGGGGGCTTGTTGTCACCTTTCGGGGACCCTTGGTGTTGTGGAGGAAGAGACCTTCAATGATGTCAGTGAGGACAATGAACGGGACATGGCTAGCTTGGTATCCAACCTTGTGGAAATGGGAAGTTTGCAGTTGTGCAAATGGACTGTTTGCGGTTGTTTGCGGTGAGTTAAACGGGGAGTTTGGTCTGTCACTGTGAAGCGGGCGTAACCCTTACACTACCTGATCGATACAACATCATACCTGATCGTATACACACACTGGATGTTTTAAAGCATGTTATTCCAAACAATTTAGGAATGTTAGGTGATTTATGCCCTTTATGGATTAAAACCAGACTCTGTGTCAACTACGTCATTTTCCATGGGAGTTTTGCCATGGATCACCCTCCGGCATGCCACAGTCCAGGTGTTAGTCCCCTTAAAACAACTTTTCCATCACTATTGTGGCCATAAAAAGTCCCTGTGGGTTTTAAAATTCACCTGCCTCTTGAAGTCTATGGCGGTTCACCCGGTTCACCCGTTCGCAAACATTTGCGGAAATTCGCGTTCGCCGTTCCGCGAACGGAAAATTTTATGTTCACGACATCTCTACTGGGCACTGGTCTGGCTGCATTGCTGGGCACTGGTCAGGCTGGATTGCTGGCCACTGGATTGCTGGGCACTGGTGAGGTTGCATTGCTGGGCACTGGTCAGGCTGCATTGCTGGGTACTGGTGAAGCTGCATTGCTGGGCACTGGTGAGGCTGCATTGATGGGCATTGGTGAGGCTGCATTGCTGGGCACTGGTGAGGCTGCATTGATGGGCACAGGTCAGGCTGCATTGCTGGGCACTGGTGAGACTGCATTGCTGGGCACTGGTGAGGCTGCAATGTTGGGCACTGGTTGGGCTGCATTGCTGGGCATTGTTGGACACTGGTCATGCTGCATTGCTGGCCACTGGTCATGCTGCATTGCTGGCCAGTGGTGAGACTGTATTGCCGGGCACTGGTCAGGCTGCATTGCTGGGCATTGGTGAGGCTGCATTGCTGAGCACTGGTGAGGCTGCAATGCTGGGCACTGGTGAGGCTGCATTGCTGAGTACTGGTGAGGCTGCATTGTTGGGCACTGGTCAGGCTGCATTGCTGAGCACTGGTGAGGCTGCATTGCTGGGTACTGGTCAGGCTGCATTGCTTGGCACTGGTGAGGTTGCATTGCTGCTGAGCACTGGTGAGGCTGCATTGCTGGGCACTGGGCAGGCTGTTTTGCTGGCACTGATGAGACTGCATTGTTGGGCACTGTTGAGGCTGCATTGCTGAGCACTGGTGAGGCTGCATTGCTGGGCACTGGTGAGGCTGCATTGATGGGCACTGGTCAGGCTGCATTGCTGGGCACTGGTAAGACTGTATTGCTGGGCACTGGTGAGGCTGCAATGCTGGGCACTGGTCGGACTGCATTGCTGGGCACTGTTGAGACTGCATTGTTGGGCACTGGTCAGGCTGATTTGCTGGGCAATAGTTAGGCTGCATTACTGGGCACTTGTCAGGCTGCATTGCTGGGCACTGGTCAGGCTGCATTGGATGATGGGTACTGGTGAGGCTGCATTGGATATTGTGCACTGGTGAGGCTGCATTGGATGGGCCCTGGTGAGGCTGCATTGGATGTGCCCTGGTCAAGCTTGCATTCTTGGGGACTGATCAGACTGCATTGCTGGACACTGGTCAGGCTGCATAGATGGGAACTAGTCAGGCTGCATAGATGGGAACTAGTCAGGCTGCATTGCTGGGCACTGGTGAAACTGCATTGTTGGGCACTGGTCAGGCTGGATTGCTGGGCACTGGTGAGGTTTCATTGCTGAGCACTGGTCAGGCTGCATTGCTGGGCACTGGTGAGACTGCACTGCTGGGCACTGGTGAGACTGCATTGCTGGGCACTGGTCAGGCTGCATTGCTTGGCACTGGTGAGGCTGCATTGCTGAGCATTGCTGAGGCTACATTGCTGGGCACTGGTGAGGCTGCATTGCTGAGCACTGGTGAGGTTGCATTTGTCAGAATATTTATACTGCTCTGAATATAACAGTGTATAGTGCAAAAGTATACCTGCGCTGCTACCAAAACAAACTAATAAATAAATCTCAGTAATTATTGTGTATAAATAATCTGTGTAAAGTGCTAGTGCTCAACTTAAAATACACAATCCTATATCTTAAATACCAATCAATATAAAAATATACATAAATACAAATTTATTACACGTGAAATAAATAAATGTGAATAAAAATTCTTCAATTAACGACGTGCTGAAATAGTGACAGTCTTTGTGCAAAGTATAAGTCCAAAGTGCTGCGTGCTCATAAAACAAGTGCCGGTGCTCTCTCTACATGGGTAGGTGCTCCCCTCCTGGACCCCTACTCACCAGAAGCCAAATAATACACCGCATTCAAAAAATATATCCTTAGGTGGGACGAGCCTTAATGGACCATCAACTCAATAGCTTTACTGTAGATCACATCATCCAGGTATTTGCTCAAAAAAAGAAAAGAGATGCTGGCATCGTGAAGTATGTAACTACTTTATTCGATGCACACAATACAAGGTACACTTACAATATGGCAAAGGTTCAAACGCCTAAAAGTCATCCCACGGGTTGCCAATCCAAACGACTGTACTTACTCCCCGTGTCCCCGTAACTCGGAAGGTGGATGTATTCCGGCGTAGTGCGTACTCGGACGGACAGCTTGACGCGTTTCGCTCCTCACACAGAGCGTTATCAAAAGCTGGTCCGCTCCAGATACGCACTATATTTATAAGGTAACAAAATTACATAATTGCTGACACCTTAGAGGAACCGGAAGTAGAATGCCGCCATTTTGTGATTCCTCTGGTGGTAAACTTCCTGTTCACCATCATCCTACTATGTCTTTTCATTGATATCTACAACAGTTTATCCCCACATCATAAGCTTTTGTTGATCGCTTTAATATTTTCTGGTGCAATATGATATATTCCTAAAATTGTGAGTTAAAAGCTAGTATGGGCAGCGTGGTATTCCAATGGCGGAACCGGAAGTGGCTCCGCCATGTTGGGACTCACAATCTCTCCATATGCCGGAACCGGAAGTGATGTCGTCATATCGGGGTGAGCCGATGACGCACTTCCTGTTCCTCGTAACGATCTGGTTTTGGCTTAATCCAGCTCATGGGGTATACCAATCTGACTCAAGATGCGTCTAGCTATGGGGCCAATTCACTTTTACTGCCTTATTACAAACTAAGCCGGCCGTGACTTATTATTAACATTCGGCGGCGGAACCGGAAGTCCCGCCGCCATATTGGAACACCCATTATCATATAGAAATATCATAGCGGCCACCATATTGGGACTCCTAATCCTATTGTACTTCCTGTACACCACCTTACTAATCCTTACTGCTCATATTTAATTACTGCTCTAATTAATAAGTGTCAAAACTTTTAAAACACGGAGGCGTTCTAATTGCGGTGCCCCTTTACATACAATACACCTTACAAATAAAAAAAATTAAATTAAAATAAAATTAATTTCAATAAAAATACTCAATACATCCACATATATTAAATCAATTATTGTATGACCACTATGCAAAATCTTTTTCATAAATTCAAGATAATTTATATGAGCCTATATCAAGTTTCCCTGAGAAGGCCTATATGTATATATACTGTAAATGTCATTATGTTATACAACAATTCCATATCTAATACATTAACAAATTATTAAATAATTAAAAAATTATTAAAAAATTATTAAAAAATATATATACTTTTCTCAAATCATTCTATATGCCTAATTATACTAGAAAAGGCTAAAAAGTACATAATAATTGGCTACACAATATCCCAATTTTTGTCCTATTAAAAGACTTAAAATTAAAAATTATTAATAAAACAATTAATATCCAATTCTACATTAAGACCTGCAGGGATCATGGTTTTTAACTGTTGAATCCACCATGTTTCGTTCTGAGACACTGCTCTTTTTAAATGTGTCCCTCTCCAATGCGGAATAATCCTATCTATACCGCAAAAGGTCATCTTCCGAGGGTCCTTATTATGGTATAGTCTGAAGTGGTTGGAAAGGCTATGTTTGCGGAATCCTTTCTTTATATTACTTATATGCTCCCTCAACCGTATTCTTAATTCTCTCGTAGTGCGGCCCACATATTGAAGGCCGCACTCACACTGTAGTAAGTATGTCACATGTGTATTCCTGCAATTAATAAATTGGTTAATCTCATATTTCTTCTTTGTTGCCCAAGATTCAAAGTGCTTAATACTTCTCCTTTTGTCTATGCGACATGTCTTGCAGGCTACACACCTGCCACATTTATAAAAACCTGTTCTATCCAAAAAGGTTACCAATTTCTTTGGGGGATCTGGAATGCTCTTGACAATTCTATCTTTCAAAGTGGGAGGCCTTCTATAGATGAACTTGGGTTTATTAGGCAACATTTGTTTAAAAATTGGGTCCCTTAATAAGATGTTCCAATGTTTCCTTATACTTTTCTCTATGGATCTATATTGTTGATTAAATTCAGTGCAAAATGCAATATCAAAAGTTTTTTTATTATTATTTTTGGGTTTGTCAGCCAGTAGTTCTTTCCTATCTATTTTCTCAACTTGTTTTTTCACTCTATCTAGCTGTTTTCTTCTATATCCCTTTTCCTCAAATCTATTGATTAAAACCTCAGACTGCTCTTTGAAATCACTTTCTTTGTTACAATTCCTTTTTATTCTTAACATTTGGCTCTTTGGAATGGCCGAAATCCATTGCGGATGATGACCACTACTAGTTGGAATATAACTATTCCTGTCTGTGCTTTTAAAATATGTCTTTGTAAAAAGGTCAGAGCCATTCTTAAAAATAGTAAGATCCAAATAATTCACTTCCTTAGTACTAAAATCTTCCGTAAACGTGATGCCATAAATATTATCATTGATTTCAGACATAAACTTTAAAAAGGAATCATGTGACCCCTCCCACACAATAAAAATGTCATCGATGTATCTCTTATACATCATAAGAGGGGTATGGGATTTTTTAAAAATAGTTTCCGCTTCCCATTTGCTCATGAACAGGTTGGCTACTGTGGGGGCATACTTTGCCCCCATGGCTACACCTTTTGTCTGATTAAAATATTGTCCATCATGCCAAAAATAGTTATTTTGCATCGCCATATTAAGGATATCCAAAATAAAACTTATTTGTTTTTGCGGGAGCTTTTTCTCTTTTAATAGTGCCCATTCTACGGCTTTGCTGGCATCCTTCTGTTTAATGTTTGTATATAAGGAATTTACGTCTATACTAGCTAAAATAGTATTTTCTGAGATTTTTATTGTAGATATTTGATTAATCAAGTCTTTACTATCCCTGAGGTATGCTGGACAGCCCTGTGCAATGGGCTGCAGATGATAATCCACATATTCCCCCACTCTAGAGTAAATGGATTCCACACCGTTAATGATGGGACGTCCTGGGGGGTTAGTGGTACTTTTATGTATTTTGGGGTTTTGGTATATAATCGGTTTCCTTGGCTGTTCAGGTATTAGATATTTGGCTTCTTTTTTGTTTAAGATCCCATCTTTTTGTGCCCTTTTTATTTTCTTTGTTAACATGGCTTTCAATTTTTTTACTGGATCCCCTTTTAATTTTGTATAGGTTTCTCTATCCTCTACCAGACGGTTCAGTTCAGCTATATAGTTCTTTTTATCCATAACTACAATTCCCCCACCTTTGTCCGCAGGTCTTATTATAATATCATTGGCCTTCTCTAGTTTTTTTATGCTTTGTTTAATTTCCTTACTACCTTTAATAGGATGTATAGATATGTTCTCTATGTCTTGTTCAACCATCATTTTAAATACTTCTAAACAATGATTATTGGAGTTCCTGGGATTAAATGTGGATTTATTCCTTAATCCTCTATGCACATATCCGTCTTCTTCTAAAGTGCTCGTAGCTGATTTATTAAAAAAATGTTTCTTAATATTTAAAACTCTAATAAATTTGTGCAAATCAATAAAAGTCTTGATTTTATTCAACTGTTTAGGTGGTGCATACTTTAAACCTTTATCTAAAATCTTAAGTTCATCCTCATTAAAAACTTTATTACTAAGATTAAAAATTCCTGCGCCTAAGCGTCTCTTTTCCTTTTTCTTCTGTCCTCCCCTACATCCTCTCTTCTTCCTTCTCCTCCTTGGGGTGGTTGTGTATTGTGATTCCTCTGCGGTGCCCCTTGGGGAGGGTGTGTATTGTATCCTCTGTATGGGCCTCTGTAAGGGCCTCTTGGTCTCCAATATTGTTGACCTCTTGGCGGACCCCAATATTGCCCCCTTCCTCTGTATCCTCCTCGGCCTCTCCCAGGAGGTCTCCCTGGGCCCTGTTCCCAAAAATCCCCTCTATACGGGGGTCTGTAATAACTGTCATATTGTCTCTCCTCTTGATAATGTTCCCTTGGAGCAGGGCTAACCGGGGAGATAGGTTCATATCTATTGTGTGTGGGCACATTATACCTAGGAGATTGCTGGTATGTTGTGTTATTTCGATTCTCCCTAATTGGGGTTTCTGTCTCACTTATCGGTGTTCTTATGGGGGTCTCAGTGGGAAAAGTGAAGGTTACCTCTCTTTCAGGTGTCGTTTCTCTAGATTGTTCATTATTCTCTACTATATCTTCTTGCCATTTATATACGTTCCCTTGTTTATAGTCATTACAATCTCTATGAAATTTTTTAATTTTTTTCTTTTGTATGTCTTTATCTAATTTGGCAATATGGTCCTGGATGTTTTTCATTTTATCCTTATATTCTGTGTTGTCTAAAAAAGGTTCTAGAATTTCTTTTAAACCTTTTACTTTATTCTCTAGCATTTCTAGTTTAGTTTTTCTACGAGAAATGATGAGCCCTAATAACTTCTGTTCACAGCCATTGAAGAAATTATACCAACTATCTTCCAGTTCTTTAGTCTCTAACCCATCATTAGGGGCTATATCCCACCGTAACCTCCTCGGTGTGATGCCCTCTTTAAGATATTGGCTAAGTGTGGTGATATCCCACCAGGATCTTATTTGTTTATCTAACGTGTTTTTTAATTGTTTCAGGCTGCGATCAATATCCATATTTACTCCACCTTGGGAAAATATTTCCTCTGAGTTGATTTTCTTCTTACTAATCATATTAAATAAATCCATAGCTGCTTAGCAAAAATATATGTAATATTTTTGATAATAAGGATTAAAGGCTAGCGCTGAGGATTATAATTATACTTATAATTATACAAATACCACTGTATAGTGGGCTGCTGCTGGTATAAAAGGTGATGTACCTTCATAAAGTGTATAGTGCAAAAGTATACCTGCGCTGCTACCAAAACAAACTAATAAATAAATCTCAGTAATTATTGTGTATAAATAATCTGTGTCAGACAACAGAAAACCCCAATTAGGGAGAATCGAAATAACACAACATACCAGCAATCTCCTAGGTATAATGTGCCCACACACAATAGATATGAACCTATCTCCCCGGTTAGCCCTGCTCCAAGGGAACATTATCAAGAGGAGAGACAATATGACAGTTATTACAGACCCCCGTATAGAGGGGATTTTTGGGAACAGGGCCCAGGGAGACCTCCTGGGAGAGGCCGAGGAGGATACAGAGGAAGGGGGCAATATTGGGGTCCGCCAAGAGGTCAACAATATTGGAGACCAAGAGGCCCTTACAGAGGCCCATACAGAGGATACAATACACACCCTCCCCAAGGGGCACCGCAGAGGAATCACAATACACAACCACCCCAAGGAGGAGAAGGAAGAAGAGAGGATGTAGGGGAGGACAGAAGAAAAAGGAAAAGAGACGCTTAGGCGCAGGAATTTTTAATCTTAGTAATAAAGTTTTTAATGAGGATGAACTTAAGATTTTAGATAAAGGTTTAAAGTATGCACCACCTAAACAGTTGAATAAATTCAAGACTTTTATTGATTTGCACAAATTTATTAGAGTTTTAAATATTAAGAAACATTTTTTTAATAAATCAGCTACGAGCACTTTAGAAGAAGACGCATATGTGCATAGTGGATTAAGGAATAAATCCACATTTAATCCCAGGAACTCCAATAATCATTGTTTAGAAGTATTTAAAATGATGGTTGAACAAGACATAGAGAACATATCTATACATCCTATTAAAGGTAGTAAGGAAATTAAACAAAGCATAAAAAAACTAGAGAAGGCCAATGATATTATAATAAGACCTGCGGACAAAGGTGGGGGAATTGTAGTTATGGATAAAAAGAACTATATAGCTGAACTGAACCGTCTGGTAGAGGATAGAGAAACCTATACAAAATTAAAAGGGGATCCAGTAAAAAAATTGAAAGCCATGTTAACAAAGAAAATAAAAAGGGCACAAAAAGATGGGATCTTAAACAAAAAAGAAGCCAAATATCTAATACCTGAACAGCCAAGGAAACCGATTATATACCAAAACCCCAAAATACATAAAAGTACCACTAACCCCCCAGGACGTCCCATCATTAACGGTGTGGAATCCATTTACTCTAGAGTGGGGGAATATGTGGATTATCATCTGCAGCCCATTGCACAGGGCTGTCCAGCATACCTCAGGGATAGTAAAGACTTGATTAATCAAATATCTACAATAAAAATCTCAGAAAATACTATTTTAGCTAGTATAGACGTAAATTCCTTATATACAAACATTAAACAGAAGGATGCCAGCAAAGCCGTAGAATGGGCACTATTAAAAGAGAAAAAGCTCCCGCAAAAACAAATAAGTTTTATTTTGGATATCCTTAATATGGCGATGCAAAATAACTATTTTTGGCATGATGGACAATATTTTAATCAGACAAAAGGTGTAGCCATGGGGGCAAAGTATGCCCCCACAGTAGCCAACCTGTTCATGAGCAAATGGGAAGCGGAAACTATTTTTAAAAAATCCCATACCCCTCTTATGATGTATAAGAGATACATCGATGACATTTTTATTGTGTGGGAGGGGTCACATGATTCCTTTTTAAAGTTTATGTCTGAAATCAATGATAATATTTATGGCATCACGTTTACGGAAGATTTTAGTACTAAGGAAGTGAATTATTTGGATCTTACTATTTTTAAGAATGGCTCTGACCTTTTTACAAAGACATATTTTAAAAGCACAGACAGGAATAGTTATATTCCAACTAGTAGTGGTCATCATCCGCAATGGATTTCGGCCATTCCAAAGAGCCAAATGTTAAGAATAAAAAGGAATTGTAACAAAGAAAGTGATTTCAAAGAGCAGTCTGAGGTTTTAATCAATAGATTTGAGGAAAAGGGATATAGAAGAAAACAGCTAGATAGAGTGAAAAAACAAGTTGAGAAAATAGATAGGAAAGAACTACTGGCTGACAAACCCAAAAATAATAATAAAAAAACTTTTGATATTGCATTTTGCACTGAATTTAATCAACAATATAGATCCATAGAGAAAAGTATAAGGAAACATTGGAACATCTTATTAAGGGACCCAATTTTTAAACAAATGTTGCCTAATAAACCCAAGTTCATCTATAGAAGGCCTCCCACTTTGAAAGATAGAATTGTCAAGAGCATTCCAGATCCCCCAAAGAAATTGGTAACCTTTTTGGATAGAACAGGTTTTTATAAATGTGGCAGGTGTGTAGCCTGCAAGACATGTCGCATAGACAAAAGGAGAAGTATTAAGCACTTTGAATCTTGGGCAACAAAGAAGAAATATGAGATTAACCAATTTATTAATTGCAGGAATACACATGTGACATACTTACTACAGTGTGAGTGCGGCCTTCAATATGTGGGCCGCACTACGAGAGAATTAAGAATACGGTTGAGGGAGCATATAAGTAATATAAAGAAAGGATTCCGCAAACATAGCCTTTCCAACCACTTCAGACTATACCATAATAAGGACCCTCGGAAGATGACCTTTTGCGGTATAGATAGGATTATTCCGCATTGGAGAGGGACACATTTAAAAAGAGCAGTGTCTCAGAACGAAACATGGTGGATTCAACAGTTAAAAACCATGATCCCTGCAGGTCTTAATGTAGAATTGGATATTAATTGTTTTATTAATAATTTTTAATTTTAAGTCTTTTAATAGGACAAAAATTGGGATATTGTGTAGCCAATTATTATGTACTTTTTAGCCTTTTCTAGTATAATTAGGCATATAGAATGATTTGAGAAAAGTATATATATTTTTTAATAATTTTTTAATAATTTTTTAATTATTTAATAATTTGTTAATGTATTAGATATGGAATTGTTGTATAACATAATGACATTTACAGTATATATACATATAGGCCTTCTCAGGGAAACTTGATATAGGCTCATATAAATTATCTTGAATTTATGAAAAAGATTTTGCATAGTGGTCATACAATAATTGATTTAATATATGTGGATGTATTGAGTATTTTTATTGAAATTAATTTTATTTTAATTTAATTTTTTTTATTTGTAAGGTGTATTGTATGTAAAGGGGCACCGCAATTAGAACGCCTCCGTGTTTTAAAAGTTTTGACACTTATTAATTAGAGCAGTAATTAAATATGAGCAGTAAGGATTAGTAAGGTGGTGTACAGGAAGTACAATAGGATTAGGAGTCCCAATATGGTGGCCGCTATGATATTTCTATATGATAATGGGTGTTCCAATATGGCGGCGGGACTTCCGGTTCCGCCGCCGAATGTTAATAATAAGTCACGGCCGGCTTAGTTTGTAATAAGGCAGTAAAAGTGAATTGGCCCCATAGCTAGACGCATCTTGAGTCAGATTGGTATACCCCATGAGCTGGATTAAGCCAAAACCAGATCGTTACGAGGAACAGGAAGTGCGTCATCGGCTCACCCCGATATGACGACATCACTTCCGGTTCCGGCATATGGAGAGATTGTGAGTCCCAACATGGCGGAGCCACTTCCGGTTCCGCCATTGGAATACCACGCTGCCCATACTAGCTTTTAACTCACAATTTTAGGAATATATCATATTGCACCAGAAAATATTAAAGCGATCAACAAAAGCTTATGATGTGGGGATAAACTGTTGTAGATATCAATGAAAAGACATAGTAGGATGATGGTGAACAGGAAGTTTACCACCAGAGGAATCACAAAATGGCGGCATTCTACTTCCGGTTCCTCTAAGGTGTCAGCAATTATGTAATTTTGTTACCTTATAAGTATAGTGCGTATCTGGAGCGGACCAGCTTTTGATAACGCTCTGTGTGAGGAGCGAAACGCGTCAAGCTGTCCGTCCGAGTACGCACTACGCCGGAATACATCCACCTTCCGAGTTACGGGGACACGGGGAGTAAGTACAGTCGTTTGGATTGGCAACCCGTGGGATGACTTTTAGGCGTTTGAACCTTTGCCATATTGTAAGTGTACCTTGTATTGTGTGCATCGAATAAAGTAGTTACATACTTCACGATGCCAGCATCTCTTTTCTTTTTTTGAGCAAATACCTGGATGATGTGATCTACAGTAAAGCTATTGAGTTGATGGTCCATTAAGGCTCGTCCCACCTAAGGATATATTTTTTGAAGGCGGTGTATTATTTGGCTTCTGGTGAGTAGGGGTCCAGGAGGGGAGCACCTACCCATGTAGAGAGAGCACCGGCACTTGTTTTATGAGCACGCAGCACTTTGGACTTATACTTTGCACAAAGACTGTCACTATTTCAGCACGTCGTTAATTGAAGAATTTTTATTCACATTTATTTATTTCACGTGTAATAAATTTGTATTTATGTATATTTTTATATTGATTGGTATTTAAGATATAGGATTGTGTATTTTAAGTTGAGCACTAGCACTTTACACAGATTATTTATACACAATAATTACTGAGATTTATTTATTAGTTTGTTTTGGTAGCAGCGCAGGTATACTTTTGCACTATACACTTTATGAAGGTACATCACCTTTTATACCAGCAGCAGCCCACTATACAGTGGTATTTGTATAATTATAAGTATAATTATAATCCTCAGCGCTAGCCTTTAATCCTGAATATAACAGTGTCTACAGTATAAATATTCTGACACATTGTTGGGCACTGGTCAGGCTGCATTGCTGAGCACTGGTGAGACTGCATTGCTGGGCACTGGTCAGGCTGCATTGCTTGGCACTGGTGAGGCTGCATTGCTGAGCACTGGTGAGGCTGCATTGCTGGGCACTGGTCAGGCTGCATTGCTGGGCACTGGTGAGACTGCATTGCTGGGCACTGGTCAGGCTGCATTGCTGAGCACTGGTGAGGCTGCATTGCTGGGCACTGATGAGGCTGCATTGAAGGGCACTGGTGAGGCTGCATTGCTGGACACTGGTCAGGCTGCATAGATGGGAACTAGTCAGGCTGCATTGGATGGGCACTGGTCAGGCTGCATTGCTGGGCACTGGGGAGACTCTATTGCTGGGCACTGGTCACACTTCATTGCTGGGCACTCGTCAGGCTGCATTGCTGGGCACTGATAGGGCTGCATAGATGGGCATTGATAGGGCTGCATAGATGGGCAAAGCTGAACCTTGCATTCTTGATGTAGCGCACTCCTGAGCCCTGCATTCTTTATGTAGCGCACTCCTGAGCCCTGCATTCTTTATGTAGTGCACTCCTGAGCCCTGCATTCTTTATGTAGCGCACTCCTGAGCCCTGCATTCTTTATGTAGCGCACTCCTGAGCCCTGCATTCTTTATGTAACGCATTTCTGAGCCCTGCATTCCATTTCATTTTAAAAATCTGGTCACGTTACTTTAGTGGGAGGAGGTTTATGTCATTGAGAAGCCTGGGGGGAATAAAAGCTGCTGGCCAGGAGGTGCAGATCTGCCTGCAACCTGACAAAAACTAAGTGACAGCCTGCTGATCATTTGATTGGAGCTTGAAGATGGGTATGAGATGTGGGGGGGGGGGGGGAGTGTATGTGCTGAGTACTTATTACTCAGTGTGCTGAGTGCGTTGGGGTTGTGTGATAGGATGTAATATCTTTGCACTGTGCTGTACACAACATACTATATGCCAGCATTTTGTCAGGGAGCTGATCAGGACAGAGGTGCACATGTGTGAAAACATAGGCCTGGCAATATTGCCAGTATCTTACATGGACAAGGCCACTTATGCGGAAACCTGCACAGATGCACTGCACACTTGCATGCATTTCCAATTCCAGAACTGGCGCCGAATTCCCTATTTAAGGTATGTGACAGAGGATTGCTGGGTGATCTTCAGCTTGCCCATTTTCCTTTGTTCTGTGTATCCTGCATTATGCAGATTCTTGATGCTTTGTTACCAACTTCCCCTCTGCTTGACCTCTTGTTGTGACCCTGGCTTGTTTAAAGTGTACTGTAACTAAACCCAGGACCCTGCATTCACTATATCTGGTCTCCCACAGTACACATAACATGGAAATGCAATAGTTTTAGTAAATATAAACTGATAAATGTTTTTTTCTCATCAGCAGTTAGAGCAGTCAGTGTCTGGTTAAAGCTTGTAGGAGTTTTTATTCTCCCCGACTGTCCTATGAGGCTGCAGGACCCCTTTGTCTGGACAGTGCTGATTGGCCCTGTGCTGATCTCATGCACTCTCCCAAGGAAAAAAAAACTCTGTAGCAATACACTCCAAACTGAGCATGTGCAGCTTTCCCCCAAGGCTCAGTTCTATCAGGAGATGGATTGGGGACAGTGGAAGAAGAGGAGGATCAGAGAAGACAGGTTCAAACAGTCTTTTTACACAATGCAGAGGATTAACCCCTTAGGTTCCACAGTGAGTATAACAAGCATGCTTTACTGCATATACAGACTTATTTTAGTGTTGTGGGTTTAGTAACACTTTTGGGAGGCTGCTTCTTCTGACCATCCAAGTATGACCATCGCTTGCTTCCCAACCTCTGCTGCCTTCTCCTTCAGATTCCCTTCTCCCCCAGATTACTATGCTTTGCATTCTGTTGACCTCCTGTGTACGACTCAGGCTCAGATCTAGTCTAATCCTACTCGTGCCACATATGTCATCACATCGCTTGCTGCTGCACTAGGTCTACTCCACCACAAATGTACCCTCTGTTCCTGCTGTCACTCTAGACCACCTGCTTGAGAACCGCATAGTTGGACATTTCCTGAATAAGCAGACCTAAACGACACCTACCCTGTACTCTTTTGAGCTATATGGCCTATCATAACTTCCAAGGGTGCTAAAACCTTACCTGCAAGGGAAACCTCTTGTCTCCTCAGCTTCCAACCATTATGTGACACTATGTATGGGCTGTGTGTTTGAGTCGAAAGTAAGTTTGACTCAAACATCAGCTGTTCATGTGTTCGATGAACACACAAACAAACAGGAAGTTCGCCCACTGATGAGTGCCCCATAATGCACTGCGCTCTTGCGGTGCATCGATTGCTGATGATTGGCCAAAGCATGCACCTGACCTATATGTTTTGGCCATTCACAGCACAATGTACTGTGAGAGCCATGATTGGCCACAGGCAGAGTGCCCCACGCCCCACACTATATTAGGGTGCTGCCTACACGACAGCTGTGTATAGTGTTTGACAATGGAGATTAGGCAGGTACTTAGTGGATTGTGTGTTCAGTCAGTTTAGTGCAGTCAGTGTAGTGTTCAGGCATACCTCACTTTTAAAATGTTATATTGTGTTAAAATGTTAAAATGTATGGATATGTTGTAGTCCTGGGTCCCCTCTAGGTGCTCCCCAAGTTTGGTGTCCCTGTCACTTATGGTTCGGGAGCAGTGCCATGTCAAGCTGACCATTATTTCAGGCAAGAAGGGGGTGAAAGTGCCCTGTATTTAATTGGTTAAGGAGAACCCTATGACAGAATAAAAAAAAAAAAACAGCGTGGGGTCCCTCCCAAAATCTTTACCAAGCCCTTTAGGTGCGCCATCACCCGGCCACATCACCAGGTGGCACTGCCCCTTCTGACATCGTGTGACATCACTTAAAGTCAAAAGGGGGCGGTGCCACCAGGTGACGTAGCCGGGTGGCCCGCCCCATGCCTATATAAGAGATATAAGAGCTGTCAAAGCGGAGAGAAGGCAGACGGCGGGAGGCCTCCCAAGAGGCGGATTTTTTTTTTCCTATTTTTCTGGTCCAGCGGGCGGTGTGATTGACAATGGATTTGCATCGAGGGACACTATTTTTTTCTTATTTTATTTTTTTTAATAAAGGACTTGTCAAAAACAGCTTCCTGTGTTTTTTACTTTTTGACACTTTTTTTGGTGAATGGATAGGGATACTATGTACCCGATACCCATTCACATGGGGGGGGGGGTGGAATCTGGGGGCCCCCTTGTTAAAGGGGGCTTCCAGATTACAATGAGCCCCCCACCCGCAGACCCCCACAACTACAGCCCAGGGTTGTCAGGAAAAGGCCCTTGTCCCCATCAACATGGGGACAAGGTGCTTTGGGGGGGTGCAGAGCCCCCCCATCTCAAAGCACCCACTCCCCCATGTTGAGGGCATGTGGCCTTGTATGGTTCAGGAGGAGGGGATCCCCCCCCCCCTTTCCTGACTTTCCAGGCTGCATGCTCTGATAAGGGTCTGGTGTGGATTTTGAGGGGAGACCATATGCCTTTTTTTTTTTTAATTTTGAAGTGGGGTTTCCCTTAAAATCCAAAGGGCCTGGTATGGACTGGGGGGTAGGGGGGACCCTACGTCCTTTTAAAAAAAAAAAAATGTATCTGTATTCCTGGGAGCCGGCATTACATTACAACCACGAGCAAGTTTAAATTACATTTTTTCCTTTAGAAATGTCAGTATTGCTGCAGCAGGCCCCATACATCATACAGATGCGCCACTTTACAGGCAGACTAATGGGGACCCCCCCTCCCCAGGGGTGGGTGTTCGGCCCATCCCTATGTGACACATGAGCATTTGAACGTAAAGC
Organism: Pelophylax lessonae; assembly: GCF_965119305.1. Lineage (NCBI taxonomy): Eukaryota > Metazoa > Chordata > Amphibia > Anura > Ranidae > Pelophylax > Pelophylax lessonae. The sequence goes on from NC_138780.1 coordinate 74,203,366, forward strand.
AAGAAAGCAATCATGAAAAAAAATAATTTCCTTCTGTTTAGCAATAACTATTTTAAAGTATATTTAACCCCTTCCGTACCGCGTCATGTAAAATGACGTCGGCACAAATCCTTTCTCGATCCGGGCGGACGTCATATGACGGCGCCCGGATCTCCCTGCTACTGCGCGCCCCCGGGGGCGCGCAGCGCGGCAATCAGGGATGAGGCTCGTCCCTCGGACTGAGCCCAACCCCGATCAAGGTAAACAGCCAATGAAATTGGCTGTTTACCATGTGATCGGCTGTGTCAATCACAGCCGATCACATGAGTGGCTCCAGCGCGAGCCGCTCGTTCCTTCCTTAATGCGCGCCCCCGGGGGCGCGCAGCGCGGCGATCGGGGACGAGGCTCGTCCCTCGGACAGAGCCCATCCCTGATCTAGGTAAAGAGCCAATGAAATTGGCTCTTTACCACGTGACCGGCTGTGTCCAATCACAGCCGGTCACAAATGTCATCAGAGAACACGGTAACTAGCTGTCACCGTGTTCTCCTCCTCACACACTGATCCTGTGTGAGGAGGAGATTGTGGTAACAGCTAGTTACCAATCATAGTGCACCCCAAACACACTGATTGCCCCCCCCCCCAATAAAGAGCACCTGTCACTAGCCCATCAAAGTACCCGAGTACCTGTCACCAGCCCATCAGGTACTCTGATGACAGGTACTCGGGTACTCTGATGGGCTGATGACAGGTACTCTGATGGGCTGGTGACAGGTACTCTGGTACTCTGATGATGGGTACTCGGGTACTCTGATGACAGGTACTCGGGTACTCTGATGACAGGTACTCGGGTACTCTGATGACAGGTACTCTGATGGGCTGGTGACAGGTACTCGGGTACTCTGATGATGGGTACTCGGGTACTCTGATGATGGGTACTCGGGTACTCTGATGACAGGTACTCGGGTACTCTGATGACAGGTACTCGGGTACTCTGATGACGGGTACTCGGGTACGCTGATGACGGGTACTCGGGTACTCTGATGACGGGTACTCGGGTACTCTGATGACGGGTACTCGGGTACTCTGATGACAGGTACTCGGGTACTCTGATGACAGGTACTCTGGTACTTTGAGTACCCGTCACCGGAGTACCCGAGTACCCGTCAACGGAGTACCCGAGTACCTGTCACCTACCCATCAGAGTACCCAAGTACCTGTCACCTACCCAACAGAGTACCCGAGTACCTTCCACCTGCTCATCAGAGTACCTGACACCTGAAGTACCCGAGTACTTGCCACCTGCTCATCATTACCCATCACTACTCATCAGTACTCATCAGTACCCATCAGTACCTATCACCTATTAGTATCAGTACTGATCATCCGTACCCATCAGTACAGTATCAGTATCACCTATCAGTATCAGTACTACTCATCAGTACCTATCACCTGCCTGTCACATGCCCATAAGAGTACCCAAGTACCTGTCACCTGCCTATCGGAGTACTCGAGTACCTGCCACTTGCTCATCAGTACCAGAGTACCTGTCACCTGCCCAGCAAAGTAGCCGAGTACCTGTCACCCTTCATACAGCCACCATGTCTAAGTCCAAAAAGGTTAACATACGTCGTCCGTTTAAACCTAAATACCGGTGTTATGGCAGCAGATAGCTACCATAACCCTGGTATTTTTTTAAACGGTGGACGGTTGGCTTTCCGATAAGGGTGGTCCCAGCGGCGGATTCGCCGCGGGATCACCCTTCCGGGGTGGCGGAAGAGGTGCCCCCCCCCCCCTCTCGCTGCATTCTGGTCCTTTTCCCCGCTTACCGGACCCGCCGGCAGCGGGGAAAACGATCCGGTCCCAGATCCTCACAGACAGGATGTCGAGTGAGGGCAAGCTTGCCCTCACTCGACTCTATGGTCTTGGAGGACCGGAGCTACGGCAAACGTCGTTGCCTAGCAACCAGTTTAAAGGTCCCTTTTTTTTTTTCATTTTATTTAATTTTTTTTTTATTTTTATTTTTTTTTTTTTCTATCTTTTAGTGTACTTTTTCTATTACAAGTAATGTTTACATTTCTTGTAATAGAAATAAAAATGATCAATTTTTTTTTTTTTTTAAAAACAGTGTAAAAATAAAAAATAATAAATAAAAAAAAAAAAAAAAAAAAGAATTAAAGCGCCGTGTCCCCGCGAGCTCGCGCGCAGAAGCGAACGCATACGGAAACCCCGCCCACATATGTAAACAGTGTTAAAACTACACATGTGAGGTATCGTCGCGATCGTTAGAGCAAGAGCAATAATTTGAGCCATAGACCTCCTCTGTAACTCTAAGATAGCAACCTGTAGAAATTTTTAAAATGTCGCCTATGGGGATTTTTAAGTACCAAACTTTGTCACCATTCTGTGAGCGTGCGCAATTTTGAAGCATGACATGTTGGGTATCTATTTACTCGGCGTAACATTATCTTTCACATTATGGAAAACAATTGGGCTAACTTTACTGGTTTCTTATTTTTTAATTAAAAAAAGTGATTTTTTTCCCAAAAAATTGCGTTTGGAAGACCGCTGCGCAAATACGGTGTGATAAAAAATATTGCAATAATCTCCATTTTATTCTCTAGGGTCTCTGCTAAAAAAAAATATATAATGTTTTGGGGTTCTAAGTAGTTTTCTAGCAAAAACAACTGATTTTAGCTTGTAAACACCAAATGTCAAAAATAGGCCTAGGCAAGTGGCTAGGATGCATGATGATGCTCCTTGGATGTTTAGGCCCCTCTATATGGCTAGGCTGTGAAAAAGTCTCACACATGTGGTATTGCCATACTCAGGAGGAGTGGCAGAATGTATTTTGGGGTGTCATTTTTGCTATGTACATGCTATGTGTTAGGAATATCCTATAAATTGACAACTTTGTGTAAAAAAAAAAAGTTTTTATTTTTTTCCCACATTTTCCAAAAACTTGTGGAAAAAAATGACATGTTCAAGGGACCCATAATGCCTCATAGAATATACGTTGGAGTGTTTGCTTTCCAAAATGGGGTCATTTTGTGGCCTTTTCCATTGTGTTGGTGCTCTAGGGCCTTGAAAAGTGTGATAGGTAGTAAGAAAGTTTTATGTGTATTTATGCTCCTAAAACGCCTTATGGTGCTACTTGGACGTGGAGTCTCTTTTTGTGGCCAGGCTGTGTAAAAGTCTCACACATGTGGTATCACCATACTCAGAAGGAGTAGCAGAATGAATTTTGGGGTGTCATTTTTGCTGTGTACATGCTATGTGTTAGAAATAGCTTATAAATTGACAACGTTTTGGGAAAAAAAAAGAAAAAAAAATGTTTTCTTCATTTTCCCAAGAATTGTGGGAAAAAATTATAACTTCAAAAAACTCACCATGCCTCTTACTAAATACCTTGGACTGTCTACTTTACAAAAAGGGGTCATTTGGGGGGTATTTGTACTGTCCTGACATTTCAGGGCCTCAAGAAAGGAGATAGGCCATCAGTACATCTGGTGTGATCAATTTTCAGTAATTGGTACCATAGCTTCTAGACTCAATAACTTTCACACAGACTAAATAATATACACTAATTTGGGTTAATTTTACCAGAGATATGTAGCAGTATAAATTTTGGCCCAAATGTATGAAGAAAAATTAATTTTTTGCAAAATTTTATAATAGAAACTAAAAAAAAGTGTTTTTTTTGCAAAATTTTTGCTCTTTTTTTGCTTATATCACGAAAAAAAAAACCCCCAGTTGTGATCAAATACCACCAAAAGAAAGCTCTATTTGTGTGAAAAAAATGATAAAAATTTTGTTTGGTTACAGTGTAGCATGACTGAGCAATTGTCATTCAAAGTGTGAGAGTGCTGAAAGCTGAAAATTGGTCTGGGCAGGAAGGGGGTCTAACTGCTCTGTATGGAAGCGGTTAATGTCTTTATTTTATAAAGTACTATTTAAGAATAGAAAAGTATGCAGATAAATCGCATTTATAGTAAGTCAAATCTTAACAGCAAAAAAATATAATAGAGGGATCTCTTCAAGTAGGAACCTTCTACAAAATTAATTTTAATTTTTTCCACTTTCCAGGAGTCTGAACAACTTTAAAGAAACACAGTGTTTTGGGAGAAAAATAATAATAAAAGCATTATTCCTTGTTACTGTAGCTCCAGACTGGTAACGTTATGCCACACTGTGTGGAAGATCAAATGCCACGGCTGTCCATACACATGAAATAAGGAGAGTGTCTACAAGTACTTTGAAGTTTAGAAGGCTATTTTATTAGTGTGACAGGTCACTGATGGCAGTACTGATGGTCTGTGTGACAGGTCACTGATCACTGATGGGGGTACTGATGGCCTGTGTGACTGGTCACTGATGGCGGTATTGATGGCTTGTGTGACAGATCCGGATGGACTGTGTGACAGATGGGCTGTGTGACAGATCCAGATGTGCTGTGTGACAGATCCAGATGTGCTGTGAGACAGATCCAGATGGGCTTTGTGACAGGTTCTCTCTATTGAGAGTGGGGGCATGTGGTACACAGTAATGTGTAAGATCACAATAAAAAAAGAGCAGTCACTCACTGATCCCTGCTCTCCTCCTCACACGATTGGTGTGTGAGGAGAAGAAGCCGGGATCTTCTAATAATGAGTCCTGTGTTGACAGTTGTGACTGGCTGTGATTGGACATAGCCGATCACGTGGTAAACAGGCAATTTCATTGGCTGTTTGCCATGATCGGGTTGGGCTGTATCCGAGAGACACACGTCATCCCCGATCGCCGTGGAATAATATTCCCTTGAGATAGTGGAGGTGCTGGAGTGTCTTCTGAGTGTTGATACATGTAATTTGTGCTATATGGCTGTCCGTGTCAAATACAAACCTATATGATCCAACCTAATGTAAGTGTAAGATATCTCAACAGATTAGGTTGTTTTAGGGAGAGACCAAACCTGAAAGTGGAACTTCACTCTCAATCAACTTTGACATTTTTTTTTTTTTTAATTAAGTCTTTTATTAATTTTTATCAACATACACATATAATCTCACAAAAGCAGAAAAAACTAAATACACATTACATAAAATCCCCCATAGCCCCCAGTCATATACATTCCGTGAAGTGAAATAAGGCAAAACACTATATATTGCAATCATCATTAATAGTGAAAATTTGAAAAAAAGTTAGAAAAGGGAGAGAAAAAAAAAAAGTGAGGGTAGGGGAAAATACAACCCACATTTCCCGTCTCTTTTAGTCAGCATGTCAACATATCAGTCAAAAAAAAAAAAGGGGGAGGGAAACATCACATCCAGTGTTTTTCAGAGGGGGTCTGAATGGGGGAGGAAAAGGAAAACAAAAAACAGAAGGAAAAAAAATAGGAAATTGTCACAAAATTCCATAATAAATCAATACAAATTAAACCACATCATAAAATATGTGCCGTTCTAGAATATACTATACCAAATTCAGTATACTACATAGCATTATCGTGAGGGCAGGGGATTGTCAGTGGGTAGCTGTTAACCAAACTGGGCCCCTAGGTCTCTCTCCAGGATCTTTTCCCGTGGGGGACAGTCACCCTCAGAGAACCACAACTGTTCAAAGATAAACTAATTCCCAAACTCTGTAACATCACCCTGTCATAAATACCTTATCACCTTGTCTTCCTATGGTTTTTGCCCCTATTTTATCCTATTATACATAACATTTTGGAGGCCTATACCATTCTTCCTTGTTACCCATATACTTATCAAGCCCCTGATTAACAGAATTATACATCTCGCCCCCACCTTCAGACTCCGTTAAAGAGGGGGTCAGTACCCAGAAAATGGACCCAAGGCCTCCAACGTTCCCTGACCACCTCTTCCGTATTACTCAATGCGGCAGTAAGCTCTTCCATTTTGTGTATCTTGTTTACTTTTGAGATCCATAGACTATTCGGTGGTGGAGCAGTTTGTTTCCAAAAAACAGGTACACACGCCTTGGCCGCATTGAGAAGACGGAGGGTCAAGGACTTCCTGTAATTCTTAATTGAAATTTGAGTCAGATGTAATAAACACCATGCAGGATTATCCTGTACTTCTATGTTAGTTAATAATTTAATTACTGATGCCACTTTTTGCCAAAATGGCCGTAGAAGCTCACATTCCCAAAAGATGTGTATCATAGTTCCCTCAGCCAGTCCACAGCGCCAACACGTCCCCGATTGGGTTGTATCCATTCTTTTCAGCACTGAGGGGACCCTGTACCATCTGACAAGAATCTTATATCCCAGTTCCTGTGTTTTACTTTCCATCGACGACCTATGTACTAGATTCAAGATTTTATTGGTTTGTTCTTCAGACAAACTAATATTTAGCTCCTGTTCCCATTTTCGAAGGAACCGTGCCGGCTGAGCTTCCGTCTCCTCCATTAGCATTACGTAGAACATTGATATCAGATGTTTGGGAGATTCACCTGATAAACATATTTTTTCTAATGGGGTCAAATCCCGTGGAGTATATCCTTTTCGCTGAAATGCCTGAATAAAATTACCTAGCTGATAGGCACTTAGGTGGTCTAGTAAACCACCCGACCACTCCCTAATTTCCTCAAATGAAGGTGGGCGATCCAGTTGCCATACGTCGAGTAGACAAACTTTACCCTGTTGTGCTAGATTTCGTATTTTGGCATTGGTACACCCTGGGAGAAATTCAGGGTTACCCAGTATGGGTGTCATCGGGGATGGGGAAGGCGCGACCTTTGAATGAGCTTGAATTATTTTGGTTTCTCTTAGGGTTACCCCTATTGTTGGATGCACTAAAATATTATCTTTGGAAGAAAAAACTGACCAAGGAGCCGGTGGGGTCAGCTGGCCAGATTCCCCAATCTCCAACTCTACCCACCTTTTAGTGCCCTGGTTACCATGCCAATCCACTACTCTTACCATGTGAATCGCCCTGTAATACTTGAGGATATCCGGCAGACCTATCCCGCCTCTTGCCTTCGGCAAAAACAATGTCTGCATTCCAATCCTTGGGGATTTCTTTGCCCAGATAAATGAGCGGAATAGACTTTTAATTAGCCAAAAAAAAGCAGCTGGGACAGAGACTGGGATAGTCTGCATGATATATAAAATCCGGGGAAGCACGTTCATTTTAAGCACGCTACATCTGCCAAACCACGTTTAAGTTAAGTTTTGCCAACATCGTAAATCCGTTTTGATTTTACTCACCAATGGGAGGTAATTCTTTCTATACAGATGAGAAGGATCGGCCGTAATCTGCACTCCTAAGTATTGCAATGATACATCCCCCCATTGGAATGGGAACGACATTCATAAAAGCCGTTCTTCTCGATCCGATAGAAAGACATTTAAAGCTAAGGATTTTGTTAAATTTATCTTGCAGTTTGACAAGTTACCGTATGTCTGAAGGGCGTCCAAAATGTTCGGTAGGGAGGTAACCGGGTTGGTGGCAAAGAACATAAGATCATCCGCAAATGCGGCCACCTTATGCTGGTTGCCGGAAGCCCGCACCCCCGTTATGTTTGGAGAGCTTCGTATCTGACACAATAAGGGTTCCAGACTCAATACAAATATCAAAGGAGATAATGGGCACCCTTGTCGAGTGCCATTAGTAATTAAAAAGTAATCAGACGTCCAATCGTTTACCCGCACAGCAGCCGACGGATTAGAATAAAGGGCCAAAATGTACTGCAACATTCTAGGCCCCAACCCAATATGTGACAGGGTGGCATGGATAAAACTCCATGCCACCCTGTCAAAAGCTTTTTCTGCATCCGTTGATAACAGGACCAGTTTGCTTCTTGATGCCCATGCCAGGTGGATAAGGTCTATTGCCCTTATCGTATTGTCCCGTGCCTCTCGTGATGGCACAAAACGCACCTGGTCAAAATGCACTAGGTGGGGAATGTGCGGCAATAAGCGATTGGCTAAGATCTTAGAGAACAATTTAGTATCAGAATTTAGTAATGATATGGGACGATAACTGCTACATAATAAGGGATCCTTCCCTTCTTTATGGATAAGAGCAATATAAGCTCTTAGGGAGTCAGGTGGGAACCCTGCGTCCTTTCTAACCTCATTAAAATGCTGTAATAAGGGTTTAGTAAGATGCGTTTTAAACTTCTGGTAAGAGGATAGAGTGAATCCATCCAGACCAGGAGCTGTGCGTGGTCTTGTCTGTGCAATGGCAAGGTGTAATTCTTCTTCCGATATCTCCCCTTCTAGAGCATGTGCCTGTTCCTCTGTCAGAGAGGGCATCCCTGAGGCTTGTAAGTATTCCTCTATTTGTTCCTTTTCCTCTGATGGAAAACCTTTTTTTCCCTCTCCACATTTTGGGAGATTATATAAAGATTTATAAAAAGAACCAAACTCAGCAGCAATATCTGATGAGGTATATAGCTTTCCGCCCCCTTTCTTTGTATTCGAGAGATATGGGTATGTCTCCTAGGTCCCCTAAGTACCCGTGCCAACATTAACCCGGGTTTGTTTGAGTATTCATAGCAATACCGTTTGTACCACAACATTGCCCTTATTGTCCTCTGGAACAAAATGCCATTCAGCTCCTCTCTTGCATTTGTAAGAGGAGTCAAATGTGACTCCGCCAAGGACTTCTTATGCTGTTGGCTCAGGGTCTCTATCTTAAACAGTAGATCTTTAACTTTTTTTTGCTGCTATTTTTTACGTTGTGAACCTATACGTATAAGTACCCCCCGAATTACACATTTGTGTGCCTCCCATAAGACTGACGGCGTAATGGAATCGGTTGTATTTTCCAAAAAATAGGTAGCTAATGCCTCATCTATTTGTGTCTCTGTCTCCTGAGATTGAAGTATAGCTTCGTTTAAGCGCTAAGTTGAAGGTCTGGGTACCCTGCTTTCCCACTCTATCGTCACGTAAGCCGGTGCGTGATCAGAGATAGAAAAGTCCTCTATATCAGATGCCCTGACCAGAGGGAGATCTGATTGAGTCACAAGGATACGGTCGATACGTGTGTAGGCGCTGTGGACTGGCGAGTAAAATGTATAGTTTCTCTCTCCCGGGTGCATCAACCTCCATGGGTCGACAAGATCCAGGAGAGAGATTTCTCGTTGCAATTTCCGTAAGCGTGCATAAGACATACTAGATACCTTCCTGGATGTGTCAATAAGTGGCTTAGCTGCATAATTGAAATCGCCCCCCATTACCAAGTGTCCCTCTCGAAACTCAAGAACTATCGGGAGTAACTTCTGTAAGAACCCTAGATTCTCAGAGTTAGGAAAGTATACATTTAGAAATAAGCATTGTTCACCCTATACTCCCCTTAATCAATAAATATCTGCCCATGGGATCTGCTTTTTCTTCCCTGAATGACCAGGCCAAGGATTTAGAAATCAGAATACTGACCCCTTTAGACTTTGGGATAGGGGATGGGGCATGATATGACCAAGGAAAGTCTCTGTTGTGAAACCTGGGAAGGGAGTCTTTACGAAAGTAAGTCTCTTGAATAAAAGCTATATGAGTGGACTCCCTTCTCAGATCGCCCAACAGTCTCCATCGTTTCTGTGGTGTAGAAAGGCCTCTAGCGTTTAAGGTAGTAATTTTACACCTGGCCATCATGCGTCCCACCATACCTGTTCCGAGTCCCATATTGACAATCCCCGGCCCACGCTAGTCAAAACAAGATTGAATTAACGCTCGACAAAATTACATCAACAGCACAAAAAAAAAAAAAAGGGAGAAAAAATTCCAAAGGGGAGACACCTACTACACTGCTAAGATACACTAATAAATGGTTAAATATTAACCCAGCGCAACCAGGCGCTATCTATTGTGGGGAAAAGTGGATTCCTTGGCACCTAGAGACTAAGAAGGGAAAAAATAAAAAATAAAAAAAAACTGAAAAAGAGAATATCCTAGGATCAAAAAGACCCCCGATTTATCCACTTATACACGTGTCTATGAAAAATATCGAAGAGAAAAAAAAAACAAAAAAATATCCAAGATTAAGGAGACCTGTTCCAGTGGGCGCCCGCCTCCCTTATTATACAAAAACAAACCAAACCTGTCTACCCTGACAGGGTGGTGTTATCCTCCAATGATCTCCCACATACCGCCCCAGACCCCATTATCCCAGGAGACCCCAACCATCCCCCCCCCCTCTCTTCTCATCCTCATTTTATAATTATTCATTCAAGGGAAACCTCCTAATTAAGTCCCTCCATCCTGGCTAAGCAGGATAGGGGAGCTGACAGTTTCTGTTGCAGTCCTTTCCCTTTGCTTTCTCCGGCGATTCGGATGTCGACTTCTGCCAGGTCTCCAAGTATTTTGCCCTCCCAGTATGACAAGCCAGTCTTCCACTTCAATAGGAGGGAACTCAAGAAAAGCAAAAAGGTCCGGTAATTGGTCAGGCCATTTCAAGATGAAAGTATTTGCATTCTTTGATACAATCAAATAAAATGGGTGGCCCCAGTGAAACGTGGCCCCCTTGTTCCGTATGACCTCCAACAAGGATTTCAATGATGCCCTCATGCGAAGTGTGTTCCGGGAAAGGTCTGGCAGCAATTTAATATTTATGTAAGAAAGAGGTAGGGGGTGGCGCTGTCTAATATTCCAAGAAAAGGGGGTTATTTGTTAGTGCTATCACTAGTCACATGTAACAGGTATAGACCCAATATATAAATGAGGTAGCTATTGTGTCAAAGTGCCAAGTATGTGTAATTCACCTTTAAGGTGCCTAATGCTGTACATATAAAAAAAAAAAAAAAAAAAAAAAATGGATGTAAATGACACTTGAATGTCAGGTAAAATATTGCACAAGTGTGATATAACCAATAAATAATTGTAACCGTGCATAAGTGATATATCTATATAAAGTGACAAGTGCTAAAGTGAATGCTGACAATAATAATACAGTATAAGTGTATAAAACTTAATACAACATAATACATATAGATCTATGTGCAATCGTGCTTGGAAAGTAACTCAAATAGTCCCCAATGATTAAAGTGACCTGTGCAAATAAAATAAAATAACGTGACTGGTAAATAAGGGGGAATAATTTGAATAGTGAAAATAAAGTGACATGTGCTCAAGACACCCAACATGAGTATCCAATGTCCAAAAAATAGATGAGTCTCTATTTAGTGAAGCAGTGATGGGTGCTCATATTCTAGGAAGCTGTAACAGATTTCTTCGTGTGTCCTGTACACACCAATGGATAACCCCGTGGTGGGTAGTGAGGTGAACCGCGACCCCTATAGTAGGTAACACACTCACCAGAAATACCCACCCCACACAGGGGTATAAGGTGGGTATATGAGATGGATAGATCCTCCCTCCTACTCCAGGTCCTGGGGGGGGACAGCTGGGAAGGTCCCTGGTGGTCCAAGGGTTAAAGGATATCGACTGTGTACTGTATGGGTCTGGTGGAATTTCAGGGGTGTCCACTCCGGGGGTCCGCGGTGTGTATAAAGCAAGGGATCAAACGATAAAGAGGCACATAGTGTGAGACTGTAAATACAGTGCTTTATTCTAATAAGGCAGGGTAAAAGTACTCACAAACGTGGGTAATATATAGGCAGGGAAGTCGAGCGTCCGGAGCGCTATGCAATCCAAGCCTCGATGTGGGAACCGGAAGTGATGCGACTTGCCGTACCGGTTTCGTATTGGATACGTCCTCAGCAGCGTCGGGTCACTTCCGCTTGTCACTCCCACAAATACACTCATGGTGATTCCGGCAACATGTAATTGGCTAAACATCTAGTGGGCGGGGGGATCGGCCGGGGACTACAATAAAATGGAGATTTGGCTAATATTTTCTGTATTATGTTGGTATATTACAGCGGTAGCATCTTGCAAGGTTTGGCCGTCCTCTCATATATTCTTATGTAAATTTAAGGTGCTGGTATAAAGTTAGTTTTGAAAGCCAGCCAATTATGTGCCACATCTTGTAAGCTCCACATGATGCCATATAAATCCCATGTGTGCACTTGTGAGGAGAGGGGATGTGCAATATAAATTAAAAACGTATCTGACCATAATATAATATACATAAAAAACGTTCAAAACAATGGATAAAAACATTGGAGTAAATAATATTATAAGTTCGGTGTGGGACATCTAGTGGTGTTATATAGGAACTGCATATCCAGAAGAAGAAATATATATTGAATGAGAGAGGTGTTAAATATTAGACAAGGTGTGTAATAAAATCTACCAAAATACTAGAATATTCTCATGATATAATAAAAGTGTAAAAAAAGAAATTTTAGTATAAAAAATAATAAATAGATAAAAATAGAAATAAAAATAGAAATAGATATCTTGATGGTCTTCACAAATACGATCTGAATGGAGATAGGTATATGTAAACTGTAATGACTAAAAATTAGATATAAAGCAGTTAAGATCAATGTCTAGGTTTAAACCCCTGGGTTGTATTGTGTTAAGCCTATATATCCAGGAGGTTTCGTTCTGGGAGATTTTTATCTTTTTATTTCCTCCTCTCCAGTGTCCAGATATTGAATCTATCCCGCAGAAAGTAAGGCCACTAGGGTCTTTGTTGTGTGCCTCCAGAAAATGTCTGGATAGGCTATGTTTGGGAAAGCCTTTTCTTATATTATTTATGTGTTCACGTATACGGACATGTAGTGGTCTGGTAGTCCTGCCCACGTATTGTAGTCGACAAGGGCATTCGATGAGGTAGGTGACGTGGGTGGTTTGGCAGGTGATCAGTCTGTTTATATTAAATTCCTTTCCACTCCATCTTGACTTAAATTTCTGTGTCTTCCTGGGTTGGCGTTTGTTAGTTTTGCAGGGAAGGCATCTATTGCACCTAATAAATCCCTTGATATCTTGAAACATTTTGACGGGTCTTGGGGGGTCTATTACATTATGTACCAGTCTATTACGTAGAGATGGTGCTTTTTTGTATATGAATTTCGGCTTGTCAGGTATTAATTTGGACAGAGTTTTGTCAGATTTGAGTACTGGCCAATATTTTTTAATTATTTGTTCTGTCTGTTTGTAATTACGATGGAAGCCAGTGATAAAAGCTGTGTCATTTCGTTTGTTGTTGGTACGGTTCTTCTCTTGTAATAGATCATCTCTATTCATCTGTGCCACTATGTGTCTGGTTTTGAGTAATACTTCTTTATTGTATCCCTTTTCTACAAATCTGTTAAGTAGTATGTCCGTTTGGTTTAAGAAATCTGATATGTTGTCACAGTTTCTCCTAATTCTAATGAACTGTCCTTTTGGAATATTTCCCTTCCATACGGGGTGGTGGCAGCTTGTCATAGGGATATAGCCGTTACGGTCTGTTGTTTTGAAGAAAGTTTTACTTTTAAGTTTATTTCCGTCTCTAAAGATTTGTAAATCTAGGTAATTGATGTTATCCTGATTCCAATCTCCTGTAAATTTAATACCGTATGGGTTATTATTCAATTTTTTTAAAAATTCTTTTAAAGTGCTTTCAGTGCCTTCCCAAACGATAATGATATCATCTATGTATCGCCTGTAAAGTTTTAGCTGCGGGATGTTTTGTGTATAGATGGAGCCTTCTTCTAACATGTCCATAAGTAAATTCGCGACACTAGGCGCATAGCGGGCTCCCATAGCTACTCCTTTTGTTTGCAGATAGTAGTCACGGTTGTACCAGAAAAAATTACTGGACATGGCTAATTTTAAGCCTTCCATTATATATTGTATTTGAGCGTTTTTTAGTTCTGTTCTTTCATGTAATGCCTTATTAACTGCTTTGAGTCCATCCGGTTGGCTAATACTAGTATAGAGTGAATTTGCGTCGATGGTGGCTAGTATGCAATGTTCCGGGATTTCTATAGTTTTTAAAATTTTAATTAGATCTGAACTGTCTTTGAAGTATGACTTTCCCTTTTTGACTATCGGTTGGAGGTACTTGTCCAGGTACTCCCCTAGTCTGGAGAATAATGAATCCACCCCGCTGACTATTGGGCGTCCTGGAGGTTTTTCCGGGTTTTTGTGGATTTTAGGGACATAATATATCACTGGTGTTTTGCTTGATTCCGGTATGAGGTATTGAGCCTCTTTTTTGTTCAATATCCCTAATTCTTTGCCCTTTTTTACATATTCTTTCAGTTTTTTCTTATATGTTTTGGTAGGGTTACCCTTAAGTTTATCATAAGTATCTGGTATGTGTAAGAGATTGTGCATCTCTTGTTCATAATCCGTCTTGTTAAGGATAACCAACCCTCCTCCCTTGTCTGCGGGGCGTATGACGATGTTCTTCTTCTTCTCCAATTTCTTAATGGTATGTTGGATGTGATTGTATCTCCTCACAAGTGCACACATGGGATTTATATGGCATCATGTGGAGCTTACAAGATGTGGCACATAATTGGCTGGCTTTCAAAACTAACTTTATACCAGCACCTTAAATTTACATAAGAATATATGAGAGGACGGCCAAACCTTGCAAGATGCTACCGCTGTAATATACCAACATAATACAGAAAATATTAGCCAAATCTCCATTTTATTGTAGTCCCCGGCCGATCCCCCCGCCCACTAGATGTTTAGCCAATTACATGTTGCCGGAATCACCATGAGTGTATTTGTGGGAGTGACAAGCGGAAGTGACCCGACGCTGCTGAGGACGTATCCAATACGAAACCGGTACGGCAAGTCGCATCACTTCCGGTTCCCACATCGAGGCTTGGATTGCATAGCGCTCCGGACGCTCGACTTCCCTGCCTATATATTACCCACGTTTGTGAGTACTTTTACCCTGCCTTATTAGAATAAAGCACTGTATTTACAGTCTCACACTATGTGCCTCTTTATCGTTTGATCCCTTGCTTTATACACACCGCGGACCCCCGGAGTGGACACCCCTGAAATTCCACCAGACCCATACAGTACACAGTCGATATCCTTTAACCCTTGGACCACCAGGGACCTTCCCAGCTGTCCCCCCCCAGGACCTGGAGTAGGAGGGAGGATCTATCCATCTCATATACCCACCTTATACCCCTGTGTGGGGTGGGTATTTCTGGTGAGTGTGTTACCTACTATAGGGGTCGCGGTTCACCTCACTACCCACCACGGGGTTATCCATTGGTGTGTACAGGACACACGAAGAAATCTGTTACAGCTTCCTAGAATATGAGCACCCATCACTGCTTCACTAAATAGAGACTCATCTATTTTTTGGACATTGGATACTCATGTTGGGTGTCTTGAGCACATGTCACTTTATTTTCACTATTCAAATTATTCCCCCTTATTTACCAGTCACGTTATTTTATTTTATTTGCACAGGTCACTTTAATCATTGGGGACTATTTGAGTTACTTTCCAAGCACGATTGCACATAGATCTATATGTATTATGTTGTATTAAGTTTTATACACTTATACTGTATTATTATTGTCAGCATTCACTTTAGCACTTGTCACTTTATATAGATATATCACTTATGCACGGTTACAATTATTTATTGGTTATATCACACTTGTGCAATATTTTACCTGACATTCAAGTGTCATTTACATCCATTTTTTTTTTTTTTTTTATATGTACAGCATTAGGCACCTTAAAGGTGAATTACACATACTTGGCACTTTGACACAATAGCTACCTCATTTATATATTGGGTCTATACCTGTTACATGTGACTAGTGATAGCACTAACAAATAACCCCCTTTTCTTGGAATATTAGACAGCGCCACCCCCTACCTCTTTCTTACACACCATATAGTCTTTGGACTATATTATAGGGAGGCAGCAGTCTTTACTATATATCCAATTAAGCCCGAGGCGCGGAGTTTTCCAACTCATTTAATATTTATGCCTTCATATTCCAGTGGGTTCTGGGCCCAAGCCCTCCTCATTATCTTCTCTTTAACTGAATAGAAATGGATTCTAATTATAACATCCGACACCAAATCCTTATCCGCTCTCTGTGGGGCTTTCACCCTGTGGACTCTGTCGATTTCAATAGTTTCCTCAAGGGGGCTTCCCAGTAATTTATTGAAAATCCCCATCACTACGGTCTTTAACTCATGACCCCCAATTCCTTCTGGTAGCCCTCGCAGCCAAATGTTGTTTCTACAGCTGCGATTTTCTATATCGTCTTGCTGCAACAGAATCATGGTAAGTTGTTTATGAAAAGCTTCCTGTAAATTTTCTATGGCCGAGATTCTGGATTCATGCTTAACTTGCACCACCTCCACTGCATTAACCCTGGCATCGGTTTCATCTATTTTCAGTTTAATAGAATTTATTTCAGCTTTCAAGTCACTTACGATTGTGGCAGCCATTTCATGGATATCCTGTTTAGTAGGAATTGAGGCGCAGAAGTCTCTCCACTCAGTTGTCTGCGGTGGCTGGGGCTGATGCAGTTGGATCTGTGGCCTGTATATTGATTCCGCTGCTCGTTCCTGGGGGGGGGGGGGGGTTAGATAGCGGGGGGCTCCTTAATATTACAAAGAAAATGGCCTCTCCCCCGTTTGTTGTATATGTGTACTGGTGAGTGGACATACTGGGTGCCTTTGCTGTAATACTATCAGCTGGGCTTCCATTATGCCCCCAATTACCTTTTAGGAGGGATGGGCCACCTCCAGGCTCACCTGCCCCCTATCTATCCATTAGCTTGCATGTGCTCCCACTGTGGAGACTCTTTAAAATTCATTAGAGTTAGGACTGCAGGTAACAGGGAGCCTTGACGTGGCCCTGCAGCTTTCACATGCGTTTGCAAATGTGTGCTAACTAAACCCCTGTATTGACGCAAACTGTTAGACAGGCCAATTTGGTTGGTAAGCAGACTGGTTGGCAAATTGAACTGGGAATTTTATCTTTGTTTGTTTCAGGCTCCTTAATATTACCTCGTCCGCCAGCTCCTGAACCAGGATTGCTTTAGCTGCCAGTTTTTTTTGGGTCGCCGAATCCGCGGCTGCCGAACGCATTTGCGCCATCTTAGATCCCGCTCTGCCTTGCGGGGCTGCGGGACGCCGAAGGAAATAGGACGATATGTCTGGGCGTCTGCTTGGTGTTTGCGGCGATTCCAAAGCTTCGGCAACGGACATGTATGCCGGCGAGATGCAGGTCTGGGGCGGCGTGTGCGGGCGCTGGCTGTAGAGGCTGGATCACACCACTAGCTCAGGGAGCTCCTCTGCCTCGTGTCCTCACGGTGCCATAGCTTGGCCACTTCCCAGGACTTTGACATTTTTAATCCTTATGCTGCTAGCTTAGTAAATAGATGGAATGTATATCATATTAACTTGTTTTACTGTTTTTTTTTTACATTTCTTTAGTTAGTTCCTGGTTTCCAGGCCTAGG
This sequence comes from Pelophylax lessonae, assembly GCF_965119305.1. Lineage (NCBI taxonomy): Eukaryota > Metazoa > Chordata > Amphibia > Anura > Ranidae > Pelophylax > Pelophylax lessonae. Next base: position 74,220,643 of record NC_138780.1, read on the forward strand.
CAAATTATGTCATACATCCAAGGGGTCTTCAGGAGTGATTTTCTCTGCTAAGTACACCCTTCTGCCTGCATGCCTAAACTAGGAGCAGGTGGATTCCAGGAAATAAATTCTACATGAATCATCTGCCCTTACTCAAGATGGCCACGACGATGAATAGCTAGAGGGGTATTTTTTAAAGTGATTTCTCAGCAAAAAAAAAAGGATAGAGACATGGATGGATGGGTGAGTTTGCTTTGAATATGAAAAATTAATTAAATAGCGTTTTTGGTTTGTGGTGCCTAGATGCAGTGTAGTTCCGCTTGAATGACTTAGGGTATCAGGTCAGACATTTAAGGTCTTTAAGACTAGGTTCACACTACTGCGAGCACATTTTGATGCCATCTTCAGTGTGATTGTGTAGTGCAACTTTGTTGCATTTTTGATGCGGATTGTATATTCTATGAGGCCAAAATTGCACTGGAATCGCACCAAAGTAATACAAAACCCTTTTCATGAATGTGCCGTGCTGTGTTGCATTGATCTAAATGGGCACCATCGAAAACAATGTGATTTCCATTGTCATGTGATTCTGTGCAATTCAAATCACATCTGAAATCACACTAGTGTGAACCAGGACTGAGGGAGACAATAGGGACTGGTTGAAGATGATGGGCTACATACATTGACACATTTATCATACGCTTGGATTTCCTTTCCTAGCCTTTGAATAGTGGACATCCATCGGGATTGGTATGACCCCATACATAAGTGATGAGTTCCTTATGTAGCACCCTACAGGTAGGTGCTAGGTAAAAGTATAGTGGGCCTTGGCTGCCTAACAGCAGGGCCATGATTTCAGCTGCGCTGTCATGTCTCCCAGGTGTGGTTACTGAGAGGGCAGTCTCCCCACTGGCTCTGTGAGAAGATTCTCATTGGGCAGTGGAGGAAATCCAATCAGTGGCCCATTCAGGCTTGTATCTTCCCCAGAAGGCAGGTTCTGCCGCAGAGGATTCTGGGAGTGGGTATAAGTTTGAGGGGAATGCATGACGCAGCGTCTTTGGCGGGAAGCAGAGTCCCAGGAGGGAGAGTACGGCTGCCTCTCCTCCTGTCAGAAGGATCGGGTGTCTTGGGTGGCTACCTGAGTATCCAGAAGGGAGAGCTGAGCTGCAGAAGGGATCCGGTGTGTCGAGGACCAGTGGAGGAAGAGGGGGTTAAGTTCCAGGAAAGCCTTCCAAGGTCGTGAGTACTATGAACTGCCCTTGGGGTCTGCCTAGTGTAGAGGGGACCACTCCGGTGAAGGTCCCAGGGATCCTAGAGCCTGCAAGTGTAAAGGGGGTTGCCTAGTGAAAGGACCCTGAAGTGTAAAGGGGGATGCCTAGTGAAAGGACCCTGAAGTGTATAGGGGGCGCCAGCGGTTGGGCCCTGAAGAGTTAAGTGTGCAGTGTTAAGAGTTGCACCAGGACAAGCAGTCACCAGGAACTACCTCAGTCAGTGAAGGGCTGGAGGGAGTCATACGCAGGACTTTTGAGCTAGACAGAGTCAAGAGTCTCCCATCCCCATTATAAAATAAACAACACAAACCAAAGATGCCGGAATGGTCATTTTCTCAGTTCTCACACTTAGGTTTTCAACTTAAATGTGTTGGAAGTGCTTCCGGTAACAATGGCAGACCCACCTCAGGCCCAATGCCTGGAAATATTGCTATACTTATATATGACTTTCCTTAATAAAGGTAGACTCCACCGTAACATGTGTGCTCATACTAATAGGACAATCTTAAAAAAATGTTAACAACTAAAATTTGACTATGCAAATCTGTTTGTCAGATCCATGATAAATGACTGATGATAAACGTACAGAAGTCTGTTCACCTCACCATAAAACAGTGAAACATGCAGCAAATATAGGTGAATGTAAATACAGACAGCAGTAGACACTTGTTCTTGTTTGCACCTTATAAACTGCCCTGTAAATATCTTTATTTTTTTTTAGTAAGAGTTATTAAACCAATTATAAAATGGTATACTTGTTTTACAACTGTGCTCCTACTAATGCATTTGTAACTGTGAGCTTTATTTTGTCTACACATGAAGCAAGTGAATTGAGAGCTTCATGCTGGCTCAGTCACCTCTGCTACAGCTGTGGGCTCCACATGCCAAGTCTGCCTTGGCTCTGTCGACTAATAATTGTTTGTGGCTTAGGGCCAGGGACTGCCGCCAGATTCTGTCTCACTTGACTGAATGCGAGACGTAGAGTTTATTAATTCTCCGTGAGCCCTATTGTCTGGGCTCCGGCCTGTGTGTTTATTTACTTCAGCAGGCCCTCTATTGACTCAGGCAAAGCACAGCCTGACTGCATTGTTTAACTCTGCAACGACCTTCTGTCAACTCTGTGAGGTGCCTAAAACAAGGACTGTATATGTACACACTCAGTTGAGAGTATAACGTTTTTGAAACAAAAACTACAGCAATACAAACTACCTGCTAAATTGTAATAGCCATACATACGGCATCAGCCCCTCAAAAAGTTACAATGTATATTTACATGGAAAAAAAATATATAGAAAGTATGCCTGTGATGGCAGCACTCTCATTCCACCACTGTCACCACACTTATGCTGATCCATTGATCCAATGATCTTTGTCACATCTGATTTTTTTTTTTTTTTATAAAGCAAACAATTAAATACTTGTGATTGTGCCACTTTGAAGTTTTCCAATCTTTCCATCAAACTCAAGCCCTGAAGAAGGGAGATATCTTTGAGCCCCCGAACTGCGTTTTCTGTTGTCTTCCTGTGAGCAAATTATTGAAAGTGTTTGGGCTCTTAGACCTTTGTTTGGTGCTCTCATTGCATTTGTTCGCAAACATCTTAAAATTATTATTATTATACAGGATTTATATAGTGCCAACAGTTTACGCAGCACTTTACAATAAAAAGGGTGACAGCACAATTTACAATACAGTTCAATACAAAAGGAATAGGAGGGCCCTGCTCATTGAGTTTATAATCTAAAGGGAGGGGGAGGTGGTACAAAAGGTAGTGGCTGCGGGGGATGATCTGATGGAGGGGACTCAAGTACAGATCTTAGGTGGAGGTGGGGTAGGCTTCCCTGAATAAGTGTGTTTTCAAGGATCGCCTAAAGGCGCACCGGGTGGATGCTGATTGGACTTACTGGCAGGGAGTTCCAGAGGATGGGAGAGGCACGGCAAAAGTCCTGGAGGCGCGCGTGGGAGGAGGTAACAAGGGAGCTAGAGAGCAGCAGGTCCTGGGAGGAACAGGGAGGAAGATTTGGGCGATATCAACAGATTAGGTTGGTGATGTAGCTGGGGGTGATGCTGTGTATGGCCTTATATGTTGTGGTTAGTATTTTGAATTTTATACAATGGGGTAGGGGAAGCCAGTGAAGAGATTGGCAGAGAGGGGAAGCAGTCTCAGATTGGTTAGTAAGGTGTATTAATCTGGCAGCAGCATTCATGATAGACTGAAGGGGGGATAGCCTGTGTAAAGGTAGGCTAGTGAGGAGGGAGTTGCAGTAGTCAAGGCAGTAAATAACCAAGGAGTAGATAAGTTGTTTTGTGTGTCGTTAGTTAGGAAGGGGCGATATCTGGAGATGTTACGGAGGTTAAGGCAGCAAGATTTAGCCAGTGATTGGATGTGGGGCTGAAGGAGAGGTCAGAGTCTAGGATTACACCCAGCACCCTGGCATGTGTGGAAGGACCAATGGTTGTGCCATTGATCTCAATGGTAAAGTCATGTGGAGGGAATCAGGGAGGAGGAAATATTACAAGCTCAGTCTGAGAAAGGTTGAGTTTGAGGAAGTGGTGTGACATCGATACTGATAGGTCCCTCAGTAAGTTTGTGATGCTTGAGTAGATTGAGGTGGTGAGTTGAGGAGTCGAGAGATATATTTGGGTGTCGTCAGCATAAAGGTGGTAACCTAAGCCGTGGGAGGTTATTAACTGGACCAGGGAAAAGGTATAGAGAGAGAATGGGAGGGGCCCTAGGACAGAGCCTTGGGGTACCCTAACAGAAAAAGGAAGAGGAGCAGAGGAGATGTTGTTGTATGTGACACTGAAAGTGCGCTGAAATAGGTAGGAGGAGAACCAGGAAAGAGCAGAGTCATGGAGGCCAAGGAAGTAGAGTTTATTGAGGAGGAGTGGGTGGTCAACTGTGTTGAAGGCAGCAGAAAGGTCTAAGAGTATAAGTATGGAGTACTGGCCATTGGTTTTAGCAGTTAGTAGGTCTTTGGTGAGTTTTAGTAGGGCAGCTTCTGTTGAATGTTGTGGACAGAAGCCGGACTGTAGGGGATCGAGAAGGTTGTTGTCAAAGCGTTTAAGAAGCTTGGAGGCAACTGAGAGTGGGGAAATTGGTCTTAAGCTTTCCAGACAGGTGGGGTCTAGTGAGGGTTTTTTAGGTATGGGGGTAACCAGTGCATGTTTGAGCGGCGAGGGAAAGGTGAAGGAAGAGAGGGAGAGGCTGAAGATGTGGGTTAGAGAGTTTAGGATAGAGCAGGAGGGTGTTTGCAGTAATTGCGAGGGGACAGGGTACAAGGGACAGGTAGTGAGGTGGGCTATGGAAAGGAGTTTGGCAACTTCATCAGTGGTAACAGGGTTGAAGAAGGAAAGTGTTGAGTTTAGAGTTGGACATGAGGTGTTCTTTGGTGGAGGAAGATGGATGCTGGATATCTCACCACAAATTTTGTTAATTTTGTTTTTGAAGTGATTGGCAATCTCCTGGGCAGTAAGCAAGTTGGTGGGTGGAGGCAGTGGGGGGTGGAGTAAGTAATTAAGGGTAGAGAAGGTTTGACAAGTTTTGGATGAGAGGCTTTTGATGAGAGTGGTGTAGTAGGTTTGTTTAGAGGAGTGGAGGCAGGAGTTGTGTTTGGGAAGGGCAGATTTGTAGAGAGTGTAGTCTTGTAGGGTTTCCATTTTTCACCACACTCGTTCATGAACACGGCTGCCTTTCTTGAGACTTCTGGTGTCATCAGTTTGCCAGGGATTTAGCTGGCGAGGCCTGGTTCTACGTGTAGAAAGGGGGGCAAATGTGTCCAGGGAGGATAAGAGTATGTTGTTGTAGACAGAAGTGGCCAGGTCTGGGCAGGATAGGGGTGCAATTTTGTTATAAAGGTAGTCAGTGTCAGAATGGAGAATGGTTGAGGTGGCGCAGGTTCCTGCGGGCAAATGTTTGCAGGTTGGTGACATGGGAGGTAGAAGACAGGGAGAGCGTGAAACTTATAAGGTTATGATCGGAGAGAGTAAAAGGGCTGTTAGAGAGGTTGAGGGGAGTGCAGAGGTGGGAGAATATGAGATCAAGAGTTGCCATTGGAGTGAATAGTGGTTTGTGTCCATTGTGTTAGGTTGAAAGAGCAGGTTAAATTGAGTACCGTAGTTTAGAAGTTGCTAAGGTGTTAGCATTGATTGGAATGTTAAAGTCAATGAGAATGATGGCAGGAACTTTTGAGGAGAAAAGGTAGGGTAGCCATGCAGAGAAGTCATTGAGAAAACGTGATACTGTTCCGGGGGGCCGGTAAATTACTGCAATTCTCAGACAAACTGGGAAAAAAAGGTGAATGCAGTGCACTTCAAAGAAGCAGAGGAAAAGAGAGGGAGGTGTAGGAAGAACCTGGAAGGAGCTTTGTGGGGAGAGGAGAAGTCCAACTCAGCCTCCTTTTTGTCCGCTGGATCTAGGTGAGTGAGTTCAGAGGAGGCCACCATGGGAGAGGGCAGCTGGAGAGGCACTGTCGGATTCCTGGAGCCAGGTTTCGGTGATAGCAAGTAGATTGAGAGACTTGGAGAAAAACAAGTAATTGACAGAGACAAGTTTGTTAGAGACTGTGCGGGCGTTCCAGAGGGCACACAAAAGGGGGGGGGCTGACTTTTGGAATCAAGGGAATTGAGATAAGAAAGTGGGAGTTACGGCTACTGTCAGAGACAGTAGACTGCAAATTCTGGGGTTCTGGGGGTAAGAGTTGGCTGGGGGAGGGCCAGGGTTTGTGGCGGTATCCCCAGAAGTTAGAAGTAGTTGGAGGGTGAGCGTAAGGTGGAAGTGGGATTTATATGAGGGCAGGCGCTGCAGTGAAGTGGAAGAGGTGGCATTGTGTGCGATTCGAATGAGCAGCAGGCGATAAGTGCAGTAATTTTGAGAGCACAAAAGTGAGTGGGATATGTACAGGTTGTGGAGTGGAGACGGGGGGGGGGTTAAAGAGATAAAAGTTTGAGGAGAGTGGATGTTATTGCAAAAAAAAAAGAGTAGTATGAGCATGTTAGAGGGTGGAGAGAGGGGGGAAAGAAGGTAGAGGGAAAGAGAATAGATTAAGGGTATTTTTAAGAGAACCTGGCATTGATAACTAATGTTTGTATTTGCCTTTAAAGTAGTGCCGTATTGAAAGTGCCAGGCACTTAACGTCGCAGTGGCACTTTACCCAAGAAGTGGCCAGCCTGTCCCTCACAAGCCGCCCCGAGAATTAAACTGAATTTATCCTGGGATGGCTTTGGGGAGGTTAACAATTATTCAATTAAGAGATAATAAAAAAGGCACATGGTGAAAGTGTGTTTTTTTTTCCCCCCTAAACAAATTGCTAAGCAAGAGGGTGACAGCAGATAAGACTACGTGTTTTATCTTGGCCTAAGCACCATAATAAAAAGTAAGTGTAACTTTAACAGACAAGTATAAACAGCAGTTTTAAAGTCTTAGCAAAGCAGTAGTTGATAGCGGTCATGCAATAAAGCCCAGTGTTTCAGAGAAGAGTTTAGACAGTGGTTACTGATGGTTTGTAACGCTCCGGCGTTTGTTTAGTGAACTGGATTTGCAGCTGCAGAATTTCCACTCAGTAGTCGTGTAGAGATGTGTTGAATCACCATATCCAACTCTCCAGACTCATCATTGTGGCCCAGCTTGCTTCAGCATGCAAATATACAGACACTCAGATAAGATGTTCCTGGAGTGATAGGTCGTATACGATAGTATAGAGGTGATGTGTAGTGTTGAGCGAACACGGACTGTATTATTCGTGTTCGTACCGAATAATTGGATTTTTGTTACCCGAACACGAACACGGACACTTTACTGTATATTCGGGTAAAAATCCGTGTTCGGTCGTTTTATTTCCGGGTTTTGCATGCTTTGGCGCTCTTTTCATGGCGGGCTTTCAACAGCCAATCAACAATCGTTTAACTGGTGTGCCTTAAGCCATCCCAGCCATGCCTGCAAATGTCTCAGTAGCTGTGATTGGCCGTCTGAAGCATGTGACCAAGTCTTTATAAGTTCGAGGCAGCCGCAGCGGCGTCATTATGCTGCTTAGATCAGGGACAGAGCACACATCAACGTGCTGGCTGCTGATTAGGGAAAGATAGGCAGGAAAAAACCATTTGTGTCCGGATAGAATTGAGGGACAGGTCGGAGTGTTTAGGCAGGGCGAGTTGTAGGCATTTTAGGGATAGAGTCTGCTGAATTATAGGGTCAGTGTGTTCTACAAACTACAATCGATATTGCTGTGTGGGGTGGGGTCTGCACTTAGTTCTCCTGATCTACGATCTCTTCTCAATCCTGTTAGGGACAGAGTCTGCTGAATTTTAGGGAAAGTGTGTTCTACAAACTACAATCGATATTGCTGTGTGGTGTGGGATAGGAGATAGGCAGGTGTCAGTGATCCACATCCATTTTTCTGTGTGTGGGCTGCAGTGAACACAATCTTTTTGGGGTGCAGTGAACACAATCCTTTTGGAGTGCAGTGAACAAAATCTTTGTGGGGTGCAGTGAACAAAACCTTTGTGGGGTACAGTGAACACAATCTTTGTGGGGTGCAGTGAAGACAATCCTTGTGGGGTGCAGTGAAGACAATCCTTGTGGGGTGCAGTGAACAAAATCTTTGGGGGGTACAGTGAACACAATCTTTGTGGGGTGCAGAGAAGACAATCCTTGTGGGGTGCAGTGAACAAAATCTTTGGGGGGGTACAGTGAACACAATCTTTGTGGGGTGCAGTGAACAAAACCTTTGTGGGGTGCAGTGAACACAATCCTTGTGGGGTGCAGTGAAGACAATCCTTGTGGGGTGCAGTGAAGACAATCCTTGTGGGGTGCAGTGAACAAAATCTTTGGGGGGTACAGTGAACACAATCTTTGTGGGGTGCAGTGAACAAAACCTTTGTGGGGTACAGTGAACACAATCTTTGTGGGGTGCAGTGAACAAAACCTTTGTGGGGTACAGTGAACACAATCTTTGTGGGGTGCAGTGAAGACAATCCTTTTGGAGTGCAGTGAACACAATCTTTGTGGGGTACAGTGAACACAATCTTTGTGGGGTGCAGTGAACAAAACCTTTGTGGGGTACAGTGAACACAATCTTTGTGGGGTGCAGTGAAGACAATCCTTTTGGAGTGCAGTGAACACAATCTTTGTGGGGTACAGTGAACAAAACCTTTGTGGGGTACAGTGAACACAATCTTTGTGGGGTGCAGAGAAGACAATCCTTTTGGGGTGCAGTGAAGACAATCCTTGTGGGGTGCAGTGAACAAAATCTTTGGGGGGTACAGTGAACACAATCTTTGTGGGGTGCAGAGAAGACAATCCTTGTGGGGTGCAGTGAACAAAATCTTTGGGGGGGTACAGTGAACACAATCTTTGTGGGGTGCAGTGAACAAAACCTTTGTGGGGTGCAGTGAACACAATCTTTGTGGGGTGCAGTGAAGACAATCCTTGTGGGGTGCAGTGAAGACAATCCTTGTGGGGTGCAGTGAAGACAATCCTTGTGGGGTGCAGTGAACAAAATCTTTGGGGGGTACAGTGAACACAATCTTTGTGGGGTGCAGTGAACAAAACCTTTGTGGGGTACAGTGAACACAATCTTTGTGGGGTGCAGTGAACAAAACCTTTGTGGGGTACAGTGAACACAATCTTTGTGGGGTGCAGTGAAGACAATCCTTTTGGAGTCCAGTGAACACAATCTTTGTGGGGTACAGTGAACACAATCTTTGTGGGGTGCAGTGAACAAAACCTTTGTGGGGTACAGTGAACACAATCTTTGTGGGGTGCAGTGAACACAATCTTTGTGGGGTGCAGTGAACAAAACCTTTGTGGGGTGCAGTGAACACAACCTTTGTGGGGTACAGTGAACACAATCTTTGTGGGGTGCAGTGAACAAAACCTTTGTGGGGTACAGTGAACACAATCTTTGTGGGGTACAGTGAACACAATCTTTGTGGGGTGCAGTGAACAAAACCTTTGTGGGGTACAGTGAACACAATCTTTGTGGGGTGCAGTGAACAAAACCTTTGTGGGGTACAGTGAACACAATCTTTGTGGGGTGCAGTGAAGACAATCCTTTTGGAGTGCAGTGAACAAAATCTTTGTGGGGTACAGTGAACACAATCTTTAGGGGTGCAGTGAACAAAATATTTGTGGGGTACAGTGAAGACAATCCTTGTGGGGTGCAGTGAAGACAATCCTTGTGGGGTGCAGTGAACAAAATCTTTGGGGGGTACAGTGAACACAATCTTTGTGGGGTGCAGTGAACACAATCTTTGTGGGGTGCAGTGAAGACAATCCTTTTGGAGTGCAGTGAACACAATCTTTGTGGGGTACAGTGAACACAATCTTTGTGGGGTGCAGTGAAGACAATCCTTGTGGGGTGCAGTGAAGACAATCCTTGTGGGGTGCAGTGAACAAAATCTTTGTGGGGTGCAGTGAAGACAATCCTTGTGGGGTGCAGTGAAGACAATCCTTGTGGGGTGCAGTGAAGACAAACAATCCTTGTGGGGTGCAGTGAACAAAATCTTTGGGGGGTACAGTGAACACAATCTTTGTGGGGTGCAGTGAACAAAACCTTTGTGGGGTACAGTGAACACAATCTTTGTGGGGTGCAGTGAACAAAACCTTTGTGGGGTACAGTGAACACAATCTTTGTGGGGTGCAGTGAAGACAATCCTTTTGGAGTGCAGTGAACACAATCTTTGTGGGGTACAGTGAACAAAACCTTTGTGGGGTACAGTGAACACAATCTTTGTGGGGTGCAGAGAAGACAATCCTTTTGGGGTGCAGTGAACAAAACCTTTGTGGGGTACAGTGAACACAATCTTTGTGGGGTGTAGTGAACAAAACCTTTGTGGGGTACAGTGAACACAATCTTTGTGGGGTACAGTGAACACAATCTTTGTGGGGTACAGTGAACACAATCTCATACTTCTGAAGCTTTGAGGGTGCTGCCTGTTCTATACTCCTCCTCCTCCTCCTCATCCATCCTTTTAGGTGTACAAACAATAGTAATTGGGGCCTAGTGTGCTTCTGTACGTGTGAAAAACATACACTTTTTTTGATCATATTTCCTATTCCGTTATTCAATAAAAACCTTTGGGGCTCAATTAAATTGCGGAATAGTCTGTGTCGGTACGTGTGAGATCCACCTTTCCAAGTTTTTGGGGTTCATCTCATACTTCTGAAGCTTTGAGGGTGCTGCCTGTTCTATACTCCTCCTCCTCCTCCTCCTCATCCATCCTTTTAGGTGTACAAACAATAGTAATTGGGGCCTAGTGTGCTTCTGTACGTGTGAAAAACATACACTTTTTTTTTATCATATTTCCTATTCCGCTATTCAATAAAAACCTTTGGGGCTCAATTAAATTGCGGAATAGTCTGTGTCGGTACGTGTGAGATCCACCTTTCCAAGTTTTTGGGGTTCATCTCATACTTCTGAAGCTTTGAGTGTGCTGCCTGTTCTATACTCCTCCTCCTCCTCTTCCTCATCCATCCTTTTAGGTGTACAAACAATAGTAATTGGGGCCTAGTGTGCTTCTGTACGTGTGAAAAACATACACTTTTTTTTGATCATATTTCCTATTCCGCTATTCAATAAAAACCTTTGGGGCTCAATTAAATTGCGGAATAGTCTGTGTCGGTACGTGTGAGATCCACCTTTCCAAGTTTTTGGGGTTCATCTCATACTTCTGAAGCTTTGAGGGTGCTGCCTGTTCTATACTCCTCCTCCTCCTCCTTCTCATCCATCCTTTTAGGTGTACAAACAATAGTAATTGGGGCCTAGTGTGCTTCTGTACATGTGAAAAACATACACTTTTTTTGATCATATTTCCTATTCCGTTATTCAATAAAAACCTTTGGGGCTCAATTAAATTGCGGAATAGTCTGTGTCGGTACGTGTGAGATCCACCTTTCCAAGTTTTTGGGGTTCATCTCATACTTCTGAAGCTTTGAGGGTGCTGCCTGTTCTATACTCCTCCTCCTCCTCTTCCTCATCCATCCTTTTAGGTGTACAAACAATAGTAATTGGGGCCTAGTGTGCTTCTGTACGTGTGAAAAACATACACTTTTTTTTGATCATATTTCCTATTCCGCTATTCAATAAAAACCTTTGGGGCTCAATTAAATTGCGGAATAGTCTGTGTCGGTACGTGTGAGATCCACCTTTCCAAGTTTTTGGGGTTCATCTCATACTTCTGAAGGTTTGAGGGTGCTGCCTGTTCTATACTCCTCCTCCTCCTCCTCCTCATCCATCCTTTTAGGTGTACAAACAATAGTAATTGGGGCCTAGTGTGCTTCTGTACGTGTGAAAAACATACACTTTTTTTTGATCATATTTCCTATTCCGCTATTCAATAAAAACCTTTGGGGCTCAATTAAATTGCGGAATAGTCTGTGTCGGTACGTGTGAGATCCACCTTTCCAAGTTTTTGGGGTTCATCTCATACTTCTGAAGCTTTGAGGGTGCTGCCTGTTCTATACTCCTCCTCCTCCTCCTCCTCCTCCTCATCCATCCTTTTAGGTGTACAAACAATAGTAATTGGGGCCTAGTGTGCTTCTGTACGTGTGAAAAACATACACTTTTTTTGATCATATTTCCTATTCCGTTATTCAATAAAAACCTTTGGGGCTCAATTAAATTGCGAAATAGTCTGTGTCGGTACCTGTGAGATCCACCTTTCCAAGTTTTTGGGGTTCATCTCATACTTCTGAAGCTTTGAGGGTGCTGCCTGTTCTATACTCCTCCTCCTCCTCTTCCTCATCCATCCTTTTAGGTGTACAAACAATAGTAATTGGGGCCTAGTGTGCTTCTGTACGTGTGAAAAACATACACTTTTTTTTGATCATATTTCCTATTCCGCTATTCAATAAAAACCTTTGGGGCTCAATTAAATTGCGGAATAGTCTGTGTCGGTACGTGTGAGATCCACCTTTCCAAGTTTTTGGGGTTCATCTCATACTTCTGAAGCTTTGAGAGTGCTGCCTGTTCTATACTCCTCCTCCTCCTCTTCCTCATCCATCCTTTTAGGTGTACAAACAATAGTAATTGGGGCCTAGTGTGCTTCTGTACGTGTGAAAAACATACACTTTTTTTTGATCATATTTCCTATTCCGCTATTCAATAAAAACCTTTGGGGCTCAATTAAATTGCGGAATAGTCTGTGTCGGTACGTGTGAGATCCACCTTTCCAAGTTTTTGGGGTTCATCTCATACTTCTGAAGCTTTGAGGGTGCTGCCTGTTCTATACTCCTCCTCCTCCTCCTCATCCATCCTTTTAGGTGTACAAACAATAGTAATTGGGGCCTAGTGTGCTTCTGTACGTGTGAAAAACATACACTTTTTTTTGATCATATTTCCTATTCCGCTATTCAATAAAAACCTTTGGGGCTCAATTAAATTGCGGAATAGTCTGTGTCTGTACGTGTGAGATCCACCTTTCCAAGTTTTTGGGGTTCATCTCATACTTCTGAAGCTTTGAGGGTGCTGCCTGTTCTATACTCCTCCTCCTCCTCCTCATCCATCCTTTTAGGTGTACAAACAATAGTAATTGGGGCCTAGTGTGCTTCTGTACGTGTGAAAAACATACACTTTTTTTTGATCATATTTCCTATTCCGCTATTCAATAAAAACCTTTGGGGCTCAATTAAATTGCGGAATAGTCTGTGTCGGTACGTGTGAGATCCACCTTTCCAAGTTTTTGGGGTTCATCTCATACTTCTGAAGCTTTGAGGGTGCTGCCTGTTCTATACTCCTCCTCCTCCTCTTCCTCATCCATCCTTTTAGGTGTACAAACAATAGTAATTGCGGCCTAGTGTGCTTCTGTACGTGTGAAAAACATACACTTTTTTTTGATCATATTTCCTATTCCGCTATTCAATAAAAACCTTTGGGGCTCAATTAAATTGCGGAATAGTCTGTGTCGGTACGTGTGAGATCCACCTTTCCATGTTTTTGGGGTTCATCTCATACTTCTGAAGCTTTGAGGGTGCTGCCTGTTCTATACTCCTCCTCCTCCTCCTCCTCATCCATCCTTTTAGGTGTACAAACAATAGTAATTGGGGCCTAGTGTGCTTCTGTACGTGTGAAAAACATACACTTTTTTTTGATCATATTTCCTATTCCGCTATTCAATAAAAACCTTTGTGGCTCAATTAAATTGCGGAATAGTCTGTGTCGGTACGTGTGAGATCCACCTTTCCAAGTTTTTGGGGTTCATCTCATACTTCTGAAGATTTGAGGGTGCTGCCTGTTCCATACTCCACTTCCTCATCCTCCCTTTAGGGTAGGAAAAAATTTAATCGGGCCTAGTCTGTGTTTGTACGTGTGAGATACACAGTTTTTTATCCTATTCCGCTATTCAATACACACCCTTTTGGTGTAAAAAACATTAAATTGCGGCATAGTTTGCATATTTGACTGTGAGATACACCCGTGCGATACTGTTGTTCTTTTGTTCCGCTATTCAATAAAGACCTTTCTAGGGCAAGATCTTAAATTTCAGAAATATGAGGAGAGCGTCAAATAGGGGCCGTGGCCTGGGTCATGGTGGTGCTGCTGCTAGAGCTCCTGTTGCAAGGAGAGGACGTGGTCGATCTGTGCCAGCTACACGCACAAGTGAAACACCTTCCTCAAGTGTGAGTAGGCGACAGAACCTGCATCAGTATTTGGTAGGGCATCATACGCCTCTAGAAGTGATGAGGCCAGAACACAAAGAGGCGATAGTAGATTGGTTTGCTGCTGACAGTGCCTCCAGTTCCTTCACATTGTCTCCCACCCAGTCTACTGCAGAAAGGTCAGAGTTGGCACCTGCAGCCAATGTCCAACCGTCTTTCACCTCACCCCCTTGCAAATCAGGCAAGCAGTCTGAGCCCCAAGCCATAGAGCAGTCTCTTATTCTTTTTGAGGACTCTGTCAGCAGGGTTTCCCAGGGCCATCCACCTAGCCCTGCCCCAGAAGTGGAAGAGATTGAGTGCAGCGATGCCCAACCACTTATTTCTCAAGATGAGTACATGGAAGGACCATCACAGCACGTCTCCGATGATGACGAAACGCAGGTGCCAACTGCTGCGGCGTTCAGCATTGTGGAGACCGACAGGGAGGGCAGGGGTGAAGACTGGGTGGAAGATGATGTGGAGGACGATGAGGTCCTCGACCCCACATGGAATGAAGGTCATGCAGGTGACCTGAGTAGTTTGGAGGAAGAGGCGGTGGTCGCACAGAGCCACCAGCACAGCAGAAGAGGGAGCAGGGTGCAGAAGCGGAGCGGCCGTGCCCTAGACACTACGCCTGCTACTGCCCAACGCAGCAAGGGAACGAGCGCACCAAAGTCAGCTCAAAAGAGTTCTCTAGCGTGGAAGTTCTTTAGAAAATGTGCTGATGACAGGACACGAGTGGTTTGCACCCTGTGCAATCAGAGCCTGAAGCAAGGCATAAACCTTCTCAACCTGAGCACAACCTGCATGATCAGGCATCTAAGTGCAAAGCACGAGGTGCAGTGGAGTACACACCTTCAAAACCAAGAAACGTCTCTGGCTCATCCTGCTTCCTCTTCTGCTGCAGTCTCGGCCGCTCCAGCCACCTCTGTAGTCATACCGGCACCTGCCACCCCGCAAACAGACGATCTGTCAGCAACACCACCACCTGGGTCACCAACAACCATCTCCACAATGTCCCGTGGAAGCGTTCAGCTTTCCATCTCCCAAACACTTGAGAGGAAGAGGAAGTACCCCCCTACCCACCCGCGATCCCTGGCCCTGAATGCCAGCATTTCACAATTATTGGCCTTTGAAATGCTGTCTTTCCGTCTGGTGGAGACGCCCAGTTTTAAAAAGATTATGTCGGTGGCTGTCCCACAGTACGTCGTGCCCAGCCGCCACTACTTTTCCAGGCAAGCCATCCCTTCCCTGCACAACCAAGTGGGGGAAAAAATCAGGTGTGCACTGCGCAACGCCATCTGTGCCAAGGTCCACCTAACTACCGATACGTGGACCATTAAGCACGGTCAGGGGCGTTATATCTCCCTAACGGCACACTGGGTAAATGCAGTGGCGGATGGGCCTGAGGCGGATAGCAATTTGGCACATGTCCTTCCACCACCGAGGATTGCAGGGCGCTTCAGTTTGCCTCCTGTTCCTAACTCATCCTACTCCGCTACCTCATCCTCTACCGCCTCCTCATCCGGACAGCGTAATACCTTCACCACCAACTTCAGCACGGCCAGGGCTAAACGACAGCAGGCAGTTTTACAACTTGCCTGTTTGGGGGACAAACCACACACCGCGCAGGAGTTGTGGAGGAGCATGGAACAGCAGACAAATGAGTGGTTGCTGCCAGCGAGCCTCAAGCCCGGCCTGGTGGTGTGCGATAACGGGCGAAATCTCATAGCAGCTCTGGGCCTAGCCGTTTTGACGCACATCCCTTGCCTGGCGCATGTGCTGAATTTGGTGGTGCAGAGGTTCCTTAAAAACTACCCCGATATGTCAGAGCTGCTGCAGAAAGTGCGGGCCGTCTGTGCGCACTTTCGGCGTTCTCACCATGCTGCTGCTCGCCTGGCAGGGCTGCAGCGTAACTTCGGCCTTCCCGCTCACCGCCTCATATGTGACGTGCCCACAAGGTGGAACTCCACCTTGCACATGCTGCAAAGACTGTGCGAGCAGCAGCAGGCCATAGTGGAGTTTCAGCTGCAGCACGCACGCGTGAGTCGCTCTGCGGAACAGCACCACTTCACCACCAATAACTGGGCCTCCATGCGAGACCTGTGTGCCTTGTTGCGCTGTTTTGAGTACTCCACCAACATGGCCAGTGGCAATGACGCCGTTCTCAGCTTAACTATCCCACTTCTATGCCTCCTTGAAAAACCAATTCGGGCGATGATGGAAGAGGATGTGGCACAGGATGAGGAGGAGGAGGAGGATGAAGAGGTAACATTTCAAAGGCTTTCAGGGCAGTCATTCGCAAGGGGCTCCGAGGGTGGGTTCCTGCACACACAAACGCCAGGGACACAATTGTCCAGCAGGGGCACAGTTCTGGAGGATGAGGAGGATGAGGAGGAGGAGGAGCTGGAGGAGGAGATGGAACCATGTTCACAGCAGGGTGGCACCCAGGCCAGCTCATGGCCATCACTGGTGCGTGGCTGGGGGGATACAGAGGACACGGACGATACACCTCCCACAGAGGACAGCCTTTCGTCGCCTCTGGGCAGCCTGGCACACATGAGCGATTACATGCTGCAGTGTCTCCACAACGACCGCCGAGTTGCCCACATTCTAACTTGTGCTGATTACTGGGTGGCCACGCTGCTGGATCCCTGTTACAAGGACAACGTACCGTCCTTAATTCACTCACTGGAGCGCGATCGCAAGATGCGCGAGTACAAGCGCATGCTGGTAGACGCGATGCTGCTGGCATTCCCATCTGACAGCGGGGCCACAGTGGAAGCACAAGGCAGAGGAGGAGGAGGAGGAGGTCGCCAACTCAACCAGGGCACCGCCAGCACCTCAGAAGGCAGGGTTAGCATGGCCGAAATGTGGAAAAGCTTTGTCAGCACGCCACAACAAACAGCAGCACCAGCAGCTCAGATGGAACGTCTTAGCAGGAGGCAGCATTTTACCAACATGGTGGAGCAGTATGTGTGCACACGCCTACATGTAGTGAATGAGGGGTCTGCCCCCTTCAACTTCTGGGTCTCCAAATTGGGCACATGGCCTGAGCTTGCCCTTTACGCCTTGGAGGTGCTGGCGTGCCCTGCAGCCAGTGTATTATCTGAACGGGTATTTAGCACGGCTGGGGGTGTTATAACAGACAAGCGCAGCCGCCTGTCCAGAGACAATGTGGACAAGCTCACGTTCATTAAAATGAACCAGGCATGGATCCCACGGGACTTTTCCGTACCTTGTGCAGAATACCAATGGATACCGACCTTACCCAGCCATTGTTCCATTTTTGCTCTTTCTCACTCTTTTGGGGTGTACCCTCATTTAAAATTTGTGAAAAGAAGCAGTGTTGGCTACCTCGTCCTCCTCCTCAGGGCCAGATTAACGTAGGGGCTATTGGAGCTGCAGCTCCATGCAGGCCCCTACCTTTTATATAGGCCCCGGGTTGGCCATATTCACTGTGACCGCTCTTCTGTCACTTGTAAACACAGAAGTCTGGCTTCTATGCTCGCTTCCCCAGGCAGCACCCTCAGAACCTCCCCACACAGCGCGAAGGCCGGACAAGGAGGGACAGTTGCCGATGCATGGATGTGTTTATGGGCTTCAGAGACAGCATCCCATGTTGAATTAGGCATGCATGGCTGCACCCTTCCTCCTCTGGGTGCATGCCAAGGCACGGCCCTTAAGGCCCTTCAAAATCCTCAGCACCAAGACCATGATGCTCTTAATCCGGCCCTGGTCCCCCTCCACCGCCGCTTCCACCTACACCGCCCATAGGTGTGCGCAGCCTATTGCATTAGGGTGTACACCCCAAAGTTGAAATACACATGCATGTGTTTGCCTACATGTACATGGCCCCGATACATTACTCTCCCTGCTGGCAAAGAGAAATAGAGCAGAGCAGGTGCGAGGGAGATCTTTCCCATCTCCTCACTGGCAAACAGAGCGATAATGCTATGTGCCCTAGGTGATTAGGGTGTGCCCAGGTACACCAGGCACACCCTGTGCGCACGCCTATGACACCGCCACATCCACCACCACCTCAACCTCCCTCCTACTCCATATGGGCCTCGTCCTTCAGAGATGAAGAACATTGTTTTATTTTTCTGTTTTTTTTTTGTTGTTTTAAGTTATTTCCCTATCCACATTTGTTTGCAGAGCACTTGCCATGCTCTTAACTACGTTTTGCTGCCATTTGCAGCACTCTAGCCCTTTCCATTGGTGTTTTAGAGCCATTTTAGTGCCTTAAAGTTCGGCTCCCCATTGACTTCAATGGGGTTCGGTGTCCGGGAAAAGTTCGGTAAAAGTCCGGGACACGGACCCGGACTTTTTTTTAAAGTTCGGCCGAACCCGTCGAACACAGACATCTAGGTGTCCGCTCAACCCTAGTGATGTGCTGAAAGGACAGGCGTGAGTAGTGATAGCAATGATAGGCACTCAATAGTAATGTTCAGGAGTGTTAGCAGATGGTGATAGATAGTATGCAGATAGGTTAGCAATCATGTACGAGTAACAGGTGGTAGGGGACAGCAGATGAAGTGTACAGGAGTTGCTAACCTAGTGCAAGGATATAGATGGTAGTAGACTCAAGAGCTAGCAATCTATGTAACAGTGCAGATGATAGAAACAATAATGTATAGATAGCAACAGTCTTTAGTATGCAAGAGTAGATAGTGTAAGTTGATAGGAAGGAATCCCCTGCGGGGTACTTATCACTTAGTTGGTTTAGAGAGGTGAGGGTTCCGGTAATGAGATAAGGATCATGTAGCGAGATACAGGATCAGTAGCGAGATACAGGATCAAGTAGCGAGATACAGGATCAAGTAGCGAGACTAGGATATAGATGGTAGTAGACTCAAGAGCTAGCAATCTATATAACAGTGCAGATGATAGAAACAATAATGTATAGATAGCAACAGTCTTTAGTATGCAAGAATAGATAGTGTAAGTTGATAGGAAGGAATCCCCTGCGGGGTACTTATCACTTAGTTGGTTTAGAGAGGTGAGGGTTCCGGTAATGAGATAGGGATCATGTAGCGAGATACAGGATCAGTAGCGAGATACAGGACCAAGTAGCAAGATACAGGATCAAGTAGCGAGACTCCGGTCTATCCAGATATTGGGGAAATAGCTGGAGGAGGATAAAGTAGCGTCAGGTATGGCTGCATTACAGGTGGCTTGTACGAACACCTTGTGAGTGAAAGCCGGCGATTGAAATAGCCGCTCAGAGCGGCGCCTAGTGATGACGTCATGAGAGTTAAAGGGACAGGCAGGTATATGCGTTCCACCTAGCTGAAAAGGTGGGACGCAATGCAGAAGAAATGGGCTGGAAGGGTACCGAAGGTACCAGAATCTTACAGTACCCCCCCACCTTAAGGCCGGCTCCGGAAGGCCTATAGCACTGGTCTCTCCGGGTATTTGAAGTGTAACCTTCGTATAAGCCTGGGAGCGTGAATGTCAGAAGTAGGCATAGCTTTCAATGCTTCTTCAAATAACCTCAGATCCTCCCTACGTACCACCGTGCCATTAGAAGCGCGTGTGCATTCAGGTGCAAGAATTCCAATGTTTTGATTGGAAGCTATAAGGGTGCTTGCCAAAACGGGAATTTCTTTAGGTAGTGGTACAGGAGGGTTTTTAGAACGTGGTACAGGGTTCACTGGAGTTGAAGGAGGGGCTTCTACAGGAGTATCTATTCCAACTTTTGCCAAATTCTGGGTGTCCTTTTCTGATATAGAACGGGGACAGGGCTGGCAACAGCCTTGGCAATTTCCAGGCTGTTTTTCAGGGAAGACAGCACGGATTTGCTTGGCCTCCACTGGGAGAGCCTTAGGCCTAGATGGTCGGGTTGGGCAAGATGTAATGAAATGTCCCCCCTCTCCACAATAAAAACAAAGGCCACAGATTCTCCTGTGATCTTTTTTTTGTAAAGACAGCCTAGTATGCACGGTACCAATCTCCATAGGCTCCTCATCAACTTCTGGAGGATCAGGGTCTAAAGAAGGTGTGTTAGAGTGACAAGGCCGACTGTTTAAGGCAGGCTTGTACCATGACCAGGCAGAATCACCATACTCATTTGGTTTCCTTTTTTCCCTAGGTACCCGGGGTCTGCGGGAACTTGAAGCAGGTTTAGGGGTAGGTTTTTGGGAGGGGAGACACTGAGAGTGCATGGCAATTGTAAATGACTCCCAATTGTCTAGGATAGGATTTTTATCTTGCAGTTTCTGGTATGCCCATGTTTTCATCTTCCCGGAAAGCAAATTAATGGCAGCATGAACTTTAATAAAGTCATTATGATAGGTCCTGGGCTTAAGGACAAATAGGAGCTCACAATCCATCCGGAAAAAAAAAAAATAAGGAACGGGAACCATCAAACCTGTCTGGTAACAGGACAAGGGGTTCTGGGGGTTGAGCAGCAGTAGGCTGTGACACAGCAGCTAATTGCTTTTTTAAGGTATGGTTTTCGTTTAGTATTTCAGTAAGAGTTTGAACTAACCCATCTACCTTTTGTGTTAGGTGCATCACATGAGTGGCTAATTCTGCTGAATCCATTTTTTTTCTGGTTTGTGCAATCTGTAACGCTCCGGCGTTTGTTTAGTGAACTGGATTTGCAGCTGCAGAATTTCCACTCAGTAGTCGTGTAGAGATGTATTGAATCACCATATCCAACTCTCCAGACTCATCATTGTGGCCCAGCCTGCTTCAGCATGCAAATATACAGACACTCAGATAAGATGTTCCTGGAGTGATAGGTTGTATACGATAGTATAGAGGTGATGTGCTGAAAGGACAGGCGTGAGTAGGGATAGCAATGATAGGCACTCAATAGTAATGTTCAGGAGTGTTAGCAGATGGTGATAGATAGTATGCAGATAGGTTAGCAATCATGTACGAGTAACAGGTGGTAGGGGACAGCAGATGAAGTGTACAGGAGTTGCTAACCTAGTGCAAGGATATAGATGGTAGTAGACTCAAGAGCTAGCAATCTATGTAACAGTGCAGATGATAGAAACAATAATGTATAGATAGCAACAGTCTTTAGTATGCAAGAGTAGATAGTGTAAGTTGATAGGAAGGAATCCCCTGCGGGGTACTTATCACTTAGTTGGTTTAGAGAGGTGAGGGTTCCGGTAATGAGATAAGGATCATGTAGCGAGATACAGGATCAGTAGCGAGATACAGGATCAAGTAGCGAGATACAGGATAAAGTAGCGAGACTAGGATATAGATGGTAGTAGACTCAAGAGCTAGCAATCTATATAACAGTGCAGATGATAGAAACAATAATGTATAGATAGCAACAGTCTTTAGTATGCAAGAGTAGATAGTGTAAGTTTATAGGAAGGAATCCCCTGCGGGGTACTTATCACTTAGTTGGTTTAGAGAGGTGAGGGTTCCGGTAATGAGAAAGGGATCATGTAGCGAGATACAGGATCAGTAGCGAGATACAGGACCAAGTAGCAAGATACAGGATCAAGTAGCGAGACTCCGGTCTATCCAGATATTGGGGAAATAGCTGGAGGAGGATCAAGTAGCGTCAGGTATGGCTGCATTACAGGTGGCTTGCACGAACACCTTGTGAGTGAAAGCCGGCGATTGAAATAGCCGCTCAGAGAGGCGCCTAGTGATGACGTCATGAGAGTTAAAGGGACAGGCAGGTATATGCGTTCCACCTAGCTGAAAAGGTGGGACGCAATGCAGAAGAAATGGGCTGGAAGGGTACCAAAGGTACCAGAATCTTACATGGTTACAGCAGGCAGCAGTGGATTGCAGACAGGCAGAGTGGCTTTTGTATTGCATGGAAAAGTGTAAGCAGTTACCAATGGTTACAGCAGGCAACAGTGGATTGCAGACAGGCAGAGTGGCTTTTGTGTTACAGGGAAAAGTGTAAGCAGTTACCCAAGAAGTGGCCAGCCTGTCCCTCGCAAGCCGTCTGGGCTCCCTGCTCCTTGGAAACCCTGATTTTGTTGAGAGCAGCCTTACTGGAGCCACTGTGCCTTATCACATTCTGATTGGTGTACTAATAATTTTAATCAGCACCTTTTTACATGTAACAGAATGTAAGAGCAGCAATTTCAGGTCCCACTAGTGCTGGCAGAATGTGACAATTGCACTCTCAGCCTCACCGTTTGCAGAGATTATTCAGTTTGCAGGACAACAATTAATGTGCCAACTGATTGAGAGTGA
The DNA here is from genome assembly GCF_965119305.1 of Pelophylax lessonae. Classification (NCBI taxonomy): domain Eukaryota; kingdom Metazoa; phylum Chordata; class Amphibia; order Anura; family Ranidae; genus Pelophylax; species Pelophylax lessonae. The sequence goes on from NC_138780.1 coordinate 74,242,709, forward strand.
CTATCACTAGAGTCGGCTAACTGTACAGTCATACCCTGACATAACCAAACAGAAGCCACCGTTGCTTGTCTTATTGGAAACATGTACTGCTCACAGCATCTGCTTTAGCAATTCTGAACTTTTTTAACAGAAACTGATTTACTGAGTTTCAAAGAAAAATACAAAAACAGTTCCATGCGGTACAGAAAACATGAACAGTTCAGGTTTAAATGGGGCAAACAAAGATACGTGGTCAAGAGGAGCAACAAATCTCCATTAGTAGTAAAAGCTTAGATACAATTTAGACCATGCATTTGTAGGCAAAAACCTCAATCAAACAACTGAAATCAGACATAGGTACCCCATAGCCCAGGCAAAAACCAATATGCAAAGAAGGAAAGGCAGATAGTATTCACAGAGAAAGCCCTCTGGCTTCCACCCAAGGGCCCCGTATCTTCTGAAATTTTTGCAGGCAGTTACAACCCATATAGATCAGTTTGTACAAAGGAAGTACCTGATTCACTGTAGTTCTCTATTGTTGGATCGTGGGCAACTCAGCTATCCTCCATTTGAACAGAATAGTTAAAAAAAGAAAAATGAAAACAGCACCGGTGAAAGGAAGCTACCAGATCATCACCCATGCCCAACAAGAGAAAGACAGGATATAAAGGGACTCGTACCTCAAAAAGAGCATTAAGATCAGCAACCACACCTTGCCAGTTGGCAGGGCCATACCATGTGTAGGAAAGTGCCAGCTTCTATTCTTCACTTAGGACAGTAGTTATCAGCCTCAGGGTAGATAAGGGACAGCCAATGAGGGGTATAATGCACACGATGGAGAAATTTCAGCTGAATAAACCTATCCCTAGCCAATATCATTAAAGGTACAGTATATATTGTTGTATGTCCTTCCCCCAATCCTCATCAGTAAGAGCAGGCAGATCACCCTGCGAAATTCAACATAGCTGAGTGACTTTGGTTGTCTCCTTCCTTGAGATCCGTAGGTACAGAGACGAAAATATCCTATCTACGGTCTTACAAATAAGAAAATGCTAGGGTAACAGGTGTAGGAATTTGCGCCTGAACCACATGCCGCAATTGAAGGTATCTAAAAAAACATCCAGATTCGGAGGTGGTGTTCCACCTTCAAATTATCAAAAGTTAAGAGGGAGCCACAGGAAAGGATGAGTCTAGTCACCTGTTGCCAAACCACAATCGTGGTGCACATTGGGGTTATAACATTAGGTTAGATTGGTGTTCTCTAAACACTTCATTACTCAGTTTCGCATATGAACCAAGTAAAGCCGTCTCCAATTTCACAGCCAAGTTGCTCTGAAATTGGGTGAACCAATACCGGACTGCCACCAGAATTGCTGACCAATAGTAAGGCCAAAAGTTAGGAAGTGCTCACTCACCCTTTGACATAGGGAGTGGAAAAGTCATTTTTGCTATCTGGGGAACCTTCCAATCCCAAAAAACACAGTGAGTAGTTGGTTGAGCCTGTCAAAGAAGACCTTGGGAATCAAGACCAGGGTATTATGAAACACATACAGGAATTTAGGTAAAAAAGGTAATCTTTTTCAAATTACCCCAACCCACCAAGGGTAGGGTTTTCCAAGCCTATGTTTAAGGTGAAACAATACTGGATGGAGATTGTTAGACAAAAACTGGGTAAAATAGGACATTTAAATACAGTGACCCAGGAGAGCAGCAAAGGGACAGACAGAGGAGGGGTAGCTGGCATTAGCAGGAAATTAACAGATTTATCCCAGTTCACCCGTATTCCAGAGAACTCCCCAAACCATTCAAAAAGGGATAGAACAGCCAACAACGAGTCTGCATCCTTGAGGAACAACATAGTATCATCTGCATAGAGAGACACTTTTTCAACAACAGGGCCTACCACTATACCCGCCACCCTCTCCGACCCATGCAGCAGAGTCACCATAGGTTCAAAAGCTAGAGAAAATAACCCCAGGGATAAGGGGCACCCCTATCTCATACCAAGAACAAGGGGAAAAACAAGGAAATTAGACCATTGGTTCTCACCTGGGGCCTAGGGTTAGCATAGAGTAGTTTAACCCAGTCGACAGAGTTAGGCGCAAAACCAAGTTTCCACTGAACAAGCCACAGATAGTCCCACTTTGCCTGGGACAAACATAGATAAATACTCAGGCAAAAAAGGTAACGAAAAAAAAAAATGGGCAGACTCGATGGACTACTCTGTCTTTTTCTGCCGTCACTTTTCTATGTTTCTAAGTTTCTAAAGAATCAACAAAAAAAACTATACAAAACATCCCCACCCCAATCGACTCCCCATCATCCCCCAAACCGTGGTGTGCCTGATTTCCAAACAAAAACATTGTAGACTACCAATGGGGGGCTATGAATCACAAAGTAGCACTGACACAAATTGTTTAAGTATCAGTAAAATGTAGGAGGTGCCAACTATAATCAGAAAGGAGCACTAGGAGGGTAACTTGGAAAAAAAACGGTACATAACTTAGTTATAAACTAGAAAGCAAATATAGTCCAGAGGACAGAGAAGTAATTTGTATAGCACTAGCAGAAACTCTCATAAAATTATGGGCACATATCTTAAGTCGCAAACTGAAAAGCAAATCAGTCCAGAGGATATAAAAGACATTCGTACCTCTTTAACAGATCTCTCAGAAAATTTGAGGGTACAAAACATAGGTGTTAAAAATAATTGGTGCGCTAAACATATAAATGAGATTACAATATAACTCAATAAATGTGAAGAAACACAATACAAAAAGTGACAAATCTTGTGTGTTAAAGTCCAAAAGTAAATGTCCATCAAATTATATCCACATAGTGATAACCATTGATATGTGTTCCTACTGAAAACATTGTGATAATAACGAAGTGCTGGAACCACGTTCCAAACAGTGTAACGTCCACGTGAAAAAGATCCCCACCACCAGCAGGCTATTCTTCTTACCAGATATACAAATATCGTGAGCAATCCAAAAGCCACTTGATGCAGAAATCATGCACATCCACCCTGCGTGCGATACACACTAAGGAGCCTCTTACCAGATGTAAGATGAATGGGGCATTGAAAGTGCACTCTTCCCTGGCCAGAACGTGACAGGTAGCTGAATGGGTGGTCTGTTCCCATGGACCAGATAGTATGGGATCTTCTTATTGCCTCCGCAGGTTACCTCTTGTACAGACAGCCCCCACGGCTAGACAATTTCTACTCCTTGCTTCTTAGAAAGGCCGCCAGTATGTTATAGAGGATCCTCTATAAGAGGCTCCTTAGTGTGTATCGCACACAGGGTGGATGTGCATGATTTCTGCATCAAGTGGCTTTTGGATTGCTCACGATATTTGTATATCTGGTAAGAAGAATAGCCTGCTGGTGGTGGGGATCTTTTTCACGTGGGCGTTACACTGTTTGGGACGTGGTTTGAGCACTTCGTTATTATCACAAGGTTTTCAGTAGAAACACATATCAATGGTTATCACTATGTGGATATAAGTTGATGGACATTTACTTTTGGACTTTAACACACAAGATTTGTCAATTTTTGTATTGTGTTTCTTCACATTTATCGAGTTATATTGTAATCTCATTTATATGTTTAGCGCACCAATTATTTTTAACACATTTACACTTGGCACAGTATCTTGGTTGCAGCTTTACTTCAGTTATTATATCAGCGCACCCTTTTTTTTTTGTCATACAAAACATAGGTACAGAACTTAGCCAGGTAGTCCAGTAGGCAGAAAGTCCAGACCATATTCAAAACAGAATGGAGGATAGTCCCAGAAGGGTATAACTGGAATATGGAGGCTTTCGTGTCACACGTAGATTTCTTCATAGGCACAACATGCGAGGGCCCTATCCACTGAACACAGCCGCAGAAATGGGACGGATGTTGCTGAATATCCAGACGTCCAAAGATCATGAGGCCTATTGAAAAACACCTTTTTGCTGTCCTATAATATAGATAGCATTTGGCTCTGGTGAGTTTGAATTTCACTCATATGGTGGTGGACACAGCTACACGTGTGAACCCTTATTCATCATTTGCATCGGGATATATTCATGAACTTTGTAACATTTTTTTAATGAACATTTAATACATGATTTATTGCAATCCCCTCACTAAGATAATGTCTGTAACTGTTGCACTTTAATATGTTTGCAATCCACTTGTTTTAAGCGCTGCAACCCCTTTTTGTACTCGCAGAAATGGGATGGCCACACTGAAAGATCCCATAGTCCAGCAGGAGACCCCATCCAAAAGGCCCCTCATACTGCCAATGATTTGGATGTCCCCAGCTCAACAAGGGCCGCTGGGAATAATCCCAAATTATTAAACTTAACATACCAACCATCGCCATCTTGCACCTGAAGGAAGGCAGGGAAAAGCATGCTGTATTTGAGCCCTTTCCAACATAGAGCAAGCTTCACGATATTGAAGGAACACTGGAGCCTCTTTGTCTCAACTGAGTAATTGGGAAAGATCAATTTAGCGACTTCATGCTGAAGATCCTCATGCTTTCTTGCCTCCTTGCCTCCTAAAGAACCACATCTTGGTCACGAAAATTAAGCAAACAGAGAATAAAGGTGTGAGGAGGCGCAACCAGAGGGCCTCTAGTCAATGGCATTCTGTGAGCCCACCCCACAGTGAAAATTGGAGAAAATGGTGCCCTAGGCAGCAAGGCATGGAGGAGTCTTTCTGAGAAGATTGCTGGGTCTTGACCCTCAGTGCCCTCTGGCAGGCCTATAATGAGTATTCATTGTTGTGTATTGATGGGGTTGTGGTTTTCTGCATCCTCTGCTCTAGACACCCAAGATTTCTGTATTCATGGGGCTGTGGTTTTCTGCATCCTCTGCTCTAGACACCAAAGATTTCTGTATTCATGGGGCTGTGGTTTTCTGCATCCTCTGCTCTAGACACCAAAGATTTCTGTATTCATGGGGCTGTGGTTTTCTGCATCCTCTGCTCTAGACACCAAAGATTTCACTTTAGTGTGGAGAGCATGCAATTGGTTAGAATGTTCCCCTATGTGCCTCTCTACCTCTGACAACCAGTTGCAGAACTTCTCCATGTCCCGCCAGATGAGACCTATGTCGATCTGGAGGGAGTTCTTTATAGTGCTCAGGGTGGACTGACAGCCCATAATAGCGTGCATAAGTGCTTGGAAATGGTCTTGCTCAGCAGCCTGTTGGTCTACCAGCTCAGTCTCCATATTGATGGCACCACCATCAGATGTTTCACTCACTGTAGCCGCCACTCTTCCAGTCCCTGTCTGTTGATGACCTATCGTCATCATCTGCAGGGGTGCCCAGGAACAATAGGGGTGATATCACCCTGTTGTGCCACAGAATCACAGAGAAATAGCCGGCAGGGCAGCGGAGCTCCACTCTCCACTCCTGTCGAAATCTTGGACACTCCCCTAATTCTGAACGCACGCCCAGACAGGAATGTACTGAGTTTAAACTATAGTAGCCCTCACAGAGGCAAGGATTCCTTAATGTCTGGTTAAAGCATTTAGAGATTGCACCTGCAAGAAAAATATTGTAGAAAAGATCTTACCAAATAGACAATGAAAACTGTAAAATAAACAGTATTAAAAATGAAAAGTGCTTAGCAAAGTTTGCCTGGTTTTTGGTAGAATGTAAGCTTTGTAGAGTCCAATTCACATCCAACTTAATTCTGGTTCTGACAGTCACTGGCCCTCAGAAACCACTCTTAGTGTTCCGACATGGTTCTGGTGGTGGAAAATGAGAGTCCCGAATTGCAGATGCACCATCTTTTCTGGAAGTAATCACATGTATGCAGTTCATCCTATACATAGTCAGATTATACACAAGGCAACCTAGGTGGGAGCCCGGCTACATCCTTCCTACTCCTAGAGTAATCCAAGGGGATAAAGCAATTGGTCAAATATTGCACCTGCCTTAATCCTTATCTAATCTTATATACTATAGAGCAGTGTTTCTTAGACTCTCAGTTGGGATCCAAATTGGGTCATAGACATTTTTGTGATAGGTCACACAAGAATTTGTGTACAAATGAAAAAAATCATTATATCATTGGTTAGAATTTGCAGCAGTGTGAACTGAAAACATACAGTACATGGTGCCAGCATCCCAATGTTTACAAGAATACAAAGGAAACAGCGGGTAAAAGGTACTTTTAAGGAATGATATATTAGACAACCAATATACAGTATAACATTAACAAAGCTTTATCATTATTAGACTAATAACAGTAGAAAAATCGTTTACAGGCGGTAGATGATTACAAATCATATATTGCTTACAACGACAGCATTGTGTATCTATGTGTGACACAACATGTACCAACATATTCATTCCATGCATCACATATATTGTGCCCACATGCCTGATGAGTTTGCTTCTCATCAGGAGCAACCCGGTGGACCTTTATGTTAAAAAATAAAAAGTGTAAATAACTTAAATAACATGTAACAGGTTTTCTAGGCATTGGACCTGATGTGGATCTGCCATTGTTACCAGTTACCTCTCCAGCCCATGTGAGCTGCGACCCTGGGTGTGAGAACTGACACATTGACAACACAGGCATCTTTTTGCATGTTTGGTTGTTTTATTGTATTTTTAGGGGATGGGAGAAAGGGAATGAGTGGGATACTCCTTTGGCTCGACTATGTACAATTCTGGGACTTTTATAGCAAAAATGCCCGTTAGCGCTGTCTTGACGCCAGCCGACTCTAGCCAATGCTTACTGGCGCTTTGAACACACTGTATCTCTGAAAGCTGTGCTGGAACTCCAGAAGATCCAGGACTTTAGAATATTGAACTTCTGACACTACTTGCACTCAAAAGTCACTGACTGTTCCCTCCTGCCTTGCACTGGCTTGAGGTAGCCTGCTGTGAATTCCTGTATGCCTGCAACTCTTAACTGATGCACTACACACTGTGCACTGACTCTTCAGGGCACAAACTGCAGGCGCCCCCCTTTAACTCTTCAGGGTCCCCTAACTAGGTACCCCCTCTGTCACTTCAGGGTCCTTTACCTAGGTACCCCCTTTACAGCTAGCTGACACTTGGATCCTAGAACCTTCTCCGGAGTGGTCCCCACTGACACTAGGCAGACCCCCAGGGGCAATCCACAGTACTCACGACCTGTGTAGGCTTTCCTGGGACTGGACCCCTCTTTCCCTCCACTGAAGTATTTTTTAAACATTTTTCTTTTCATTAAACATTATTTAAAAATAGTTAAAGCGGAGTTCCGAGCAAAAATACATTTTTAAAAGAAAAATACCCCTCTAATCCTAACATATCCCCAATTACCCTAACACCAATCCCACATTACAGTACATTACAGTTATAGAATAAAGATAAATTCTTACCTTTAAAATTGGTTGCAGAGCGCGGCCATCTCCTGTGTGGGCATCTGAAGCCGTGGTGTCCCCCGCTGCATCCCTCTTCCTGGTTCTTGGCTACCCAGAATGCCGATCGCAATCTCGCGCATGTTCTGTAGATTGCGATCGGCAATCAGAGTAGCGGCCGGCCATTCCTATTGCATCCTGGGATTGATGACGCTCATCTCCCAGGACGCAATGCAAAGGAGGAAGTGACGTCGGGGGCCCTGGCCGCACAAGGAGGAAGAGGAAGGAAGGTAAGTTTATTTTCATTAAAAACAAGGTAAGTGAAAAAAAAAAATTAATTATCCAATTCTATTTCAGGTTTTTGTAAGCTAACGGACGGCGCAAAGTTCATTTTTAGGGTGGAACTCCACTTTAACACTTTAGCCACCCACCAATATGTGTTTTAACTGAAATCCCTTCCCCTAGTAAAAGCACCTCCCACACAGTACACAAGCACTGGTTAGGCACATAGTTAACCATTTGATGTTATCCCCTTCCCAGCCAGTGTCATTAGTACAGTTAGGGTCCTTTCACACGGCCGCTCCGTGTGTCCGCAAATCATCCCATCCGTTTGCGGATGATTTGCGGACATAATGTAAGTGAATGGCACTGCGGATGTCAGCGGAATACCATCCGCTGACATCCGATTTTCCTCCTTTCAGTTCTGTTCCATTTTTTCGAATGGAACAGAACCCTATTTTTTCTTCCGTGTAAAAAACGGAAAGGAAGGAAAATCGGATCTCAGCGGTGTCATCCGCTGACATCCGCAGTGCCATATACTTACATTATGTCCGCATATCATCCGCAAACGGATGGGATGATATGCGGCACACGGAGCGGATGACAGAAATGTCATCCGCTCCGTGGAAAAAAAAAAAAAAAGTCCCGCAGCGGACCTTTCACACGGAGCGGCCGTGTGAAAGGACCCTAACAGTGCATTTTTTTAGCACTGATCACTGTATTAGTGTCACTGGTTCTCAAAAGGTTTTAAAGTGTCAGTTAGTGTTTGATTTGTCTGCTGCAATATCGCAGTCCTGCTATAAGTCACTAAGCGCCACCATTACTTGTAAAAAAAAAATAAAAATAAACAAAAATTCCATAAATATATCCCATGGTTTGTAGATGCTATATTTTTTGCGCAAACCATACGCCTATTGGGATTTTTGCTTTACCAAAAATATGTAGCAGAATATATATTGGCCTAAATTGATGAAGAAATTACATTTTTACATTTTTTCATTGGATAGGTTTTATAGCAAAAAGTAAAAAATGTTGTTTTTTTTTTCAAAATTGTCTGTATTATTTTGTTTATAGCGCAAAAAATAAAAACCGCAGAGGTAATGAAATACCACCATAAGAAAGCTCTATTTGTGGGGAAAAAGGGCATGTATTTTATTTAGGTACAGCATCACACAACCACGCAAATGTAATTTAAAATGTCGCACTGCCTTATTGCAAAAAATGGCCTGGTCATGAAGAAATCTTCTGGAGGTTAAGTGGTTTTAGAACCATTTATTCAAAAACGGATTCCAGTGTTTCAGGGTTTTTGTGCATCATCAGTACAATTTATATAGTTACGTAGTTAGTCTGGTTGAAAAAAGACACCATCCAAAGCAAAAGTCCATCTATTTTAAACAATAAAAGGGGGGGGGGGATTACAATACAACCTTATATACACAATTCGTTACCAACAGTTGATCCAGAGGAAGGCAAAAAAACTGCAAAGGGGTAATAATTCCTTCCTGATCCCCCTGGAGGCAATCAGATATTCCCTGGATCAACTTTACCTATAAATGTTAGTATCCAGTTATATTATGTACATAAAATTAGGAAACAATCCAGGCCTTTTTTAAAGCAATCTACTGAGCTGGACAGAATCAGCTCTAGAGAGTCTTTTCCACATTTTCACTGTGAAGAAGCCTTTCTGTATTTGGAGATTAAATCTCTTTTCCTCCAGACTTAAAGAGTGCCCCCAAGGATCCATGGAGTTAGGCTTGGGACCCAACAAGCAAGCTTTATTACCTTTAATATTTAAAACAAGGTATTTTACTGAATTTTTATATTTTTGTTTTGTTAGAGAATTGTATATACAGTGGGGAAAATAATGTGCTTGACTTTAGGAATGGGGTTCTTAGGGTCATAGTCAGCATTTTTTCTTCCTCACAACACGACGAGTCGAGTTAAAGCGGGGTTCCACCCAAAAGTTGAAGTTCCGCCTATCTGCTTTCTCCCCCCCCCCTCCGGGGCCACATTTGGCCCCTTTCAGGGGGGAGCGGATACCTGTCAAAACAGGTACCCATTCCCACTTCCGTGTAAGGGCACCTTGGTGACCTACATCATTTGTGACCCCTCCTTCTTCCCCCTGCTGCCTTCTGGGAGACACACACAGGTCCCAGAAGACAGTGGAACCATTCAGAAAGTACAGCACTACACGCGCAGTAGGAAGCAGGCTGTGAAGCTGCAAGGCTTCACTTGCTGTTTCCCTTAGTAAGGATGCCGGGGCCTGAACCCGCAGCTAATGGATGGATTGGCTTTAGGTGTCAACATTGCGGGCTCCCCGAACAGGTAAGTGTCCTTATATTAAAAGGCAGCAGCTACAGAATTTGTAGCTGCTGACTTTTTATTTCATTTAATACAGGCTGGAACTCCACTTTAATGTCAAAGAGCTTAATTTTGGTCTCATCTGACCACAGCATTTTTTCCCATTCCTTCTCTGAATCATTTCAATGTTCATTGGCATGACCGTACTTGTGCCTTTTTAAGCAGAGAGACTCGCTGTGCTTTGAGGAAGAAAACGTCTGACTATGACCCCAAGGTCACCATCCCTACAGTCAAGCAAAGAGGTGGAAACATTGTGCTTTGGGGCTATTTCCCTGCTAAAGGTACAGACCGACTTTGCCACATTGAGGGGCCAATGGATGGCGCCATGTATTGTAAAATCTTGTGTAGCACCTTCCTAGGTAGGCGATAGAGAGAGAGTATAGTTTTGGATGTTTTCTGCTTACCAGAAAGATTGCCAGGTAAATCTATGTTGTTCTCTGCCTACCAGAGAGCAGGATCTGCTAGTGAGGTCTGTTCATGGTGCTCAGGTGACGCTCAGTTTCTCTGAAGTGTTTCACACTGGTTCAATAGGGAGGCATATTGGACAGTGGGAGATAACCTGACAAATGAGTGCACTAGCATTAATACAGCCCTGGTGATTGGCAGAGGAAAGTGCCTAGGTGCATGCTGGGATACTATATAAATGCCAAGGGCACATGCCCAGGGTCTTTTAGCTGGAGAGCGAGGTCACGGAGGGAGGCTGCAGCTGCCCCTCCTTTGTAGAGGTTGCCATGTGGCCTTTAGGTGGTCGACCTGAGGGCCTGAGAGTTAGAGAGGACCTGAACCCGAAGGTCCTGCAGAGCTGACTGGAAGGGAGACACTGGAAAGGATCTGATTCTGCATACAGTGAGCACAGATCTGTGCCAAGGGACCTGTCCAGAAGGGGGGGGGGGCTATCCCTTCAGCTAAAGGGATCAGTGGATGGGTGTAAGTAAAGGGGATGCTAGAGAGTGTCCTTAAAATAATGTAGTACATCAAGTTTGTTGCTGGAGAGAGAACAAGAAGTTCAAGTTGGAGTATACCACTATTCCCTTCTTCCATCCAAGTTCCACAATAAATACCAAAAACCCCTGGACTGTTTATTGAGTAACGAGCCATTGGGAGTAATGATGGATGTGTGAACTGTCCCTAAGTGACTGTCTGCAGGTAGTCAGAGGACACCCAAGAATTCATCACACTGCAAGCCCTATGAGGACAGTGCTACACTTAGATGAGAACCTTCTTCCCTCAGCCAAAACCCCGAAGATGGATCATGGATGGGTCTTTCAACATGACAATGAGCCACAACATACCGTCAAGGCAACAAAGGAGTGGTTTAAAAAGAAGCATGTTTTTTTTGTGCCCCTCCGCTAGGAATGCCTCACCTGAAAAGGAATTGGATAGTTAATTTTTTTTTTTTGTTTACTTACCTTGCAATTGAAGATCGAAGATACTCACCTCAGAGTACTTCCTCCCTCGGAGCCGCGGCTCACCCCGTCACTTCCTGCCTCGCTATGATTCCTGGGAGCTGAACGTCACAGCTCCCAGGAATCAATGCGACGGCACCGGCCCCGCTCGTCATTTCCGGGCGATGCCGCATTCCCCTGCTAAACAGCCGCGTCGGAAGTGATGAGAGGGGCCGGTGCGACGCATTCTGGGACAAGAAGACGCGGAAGAAGACACAGAAGAGGACCGCGCCGGCTTCAGCTGTCCACAAGAGAGATGGAAACGCAGTGGAAGAAATTTTCTAAGTAAGTATTTCTTCTAAAAGGTAAGTGCGAACCGGGACAGATCAGAGGCTAGCCATTGTGGAATGTGCTAGCCCTGACTATCCCGGGGGTATGTTTATTAAAAAATGACATCTGTGCCCGGAACTCCGCTTTAAGGTCATGGAGTGGCCGTAGCTAGTCTCCAGACCTTAACTCTACAGAAATTGTATGGAGGGAGCTGAAACTTGAAGCAAAAGCCAATAAACCTTAAGGATTTAGAGAAGATTTGTAAAAAAGAGTGGACCAAAATCCCTCCCGAGATGTGTGCAAACCTGGTCACTAACTACAAGAAACATCTTACCTTTCTTGCCAACAAGGGATTTTCCACCAAGTACTAAGTTATGTTTTGCTTAGGGATCAAATACTTATTTTACTCACTGAACTCAATTTATAACATTTGTATCATGTGTTTTTTTCTGGAATTTTGTTTGATATTGGTCTCTATTTTTTAAAATACACCTATGATAAAAATGATAGACCCTTCATTTCTTTGTAAGCGAGCAAACTTACAAAATCTGCAGGGGATCAAATAATTATTTTCGCCACTGTACATCCATTTTCATACAGTTCATCTTTTGTGCTGGGTAAGTGACCTGCACTATTGAATATATGTGCAATATAATTCTCCTGCTATACAAATGTACTGTTTATAAGTTTTCATGTTCTATGTTTATTTTAATGTTTATGGGTTACATTTGAATTATATTCATCCCATTATTGACTTGATTTTTGTTTTATTTTTACGTTTACATTAAAGGAGATGTACAGCCAAAGCTTGTTTGGCTGTATATCTCCTATGGATCACAGGAGTGCAGTTCATTCTGCACTCCCGTGACTCATTTTCAGCAGAGAGCGGGCTGTAGTCCGTTCTCTGCTGACGTCACAGATATCAGTCCAGGCACTGCGTCATCACGACCATGAAGTCAGGATCCACCAGGTGCCTGGATCAACACCTGTCTCAGCCTCTCAGCGAGCCGATCCCCGAGGTGCTGTATCTTGGCCTAGGCCAACAAGGCCCAGGCCTAGGGCAGCACTTTGCAGGGGGGGCAGCAAAAAAGCTGCACCACGCATGAGAAAAAAAACAGCCTCCTCCTGTCTCCCCCACTAAAAAGAGTCCCTGACGGCTTTAGCTACACACTTTTAGTATAATGCCAGTCTTATAGGGTGAATTGGGCTGTAGGGCAGGGTCCAGGAAGCAAATCAGTCTGGCACCCCCCTAAAGTGGTCACACTGCTACCTCCTGGTATGATATGGTATGATATGATGGTATGATGATGGGCGCTGCTGAGGCTGACCTTATGGGAACTGATGAGGCTACACTGATGGGCACGGATAGACTGTGGTTGTGGTCTGTGGTTTACAGATGACAGGGTGGGTCATAAACAGGAAGAGGTGTGGCCTTTACAGGAAGGGTGCATCATATTTAAATTAGGGAATGCACAAGTTTAGTCAGGCCTAGGGCAGCACAAAACCTAAATACACCACTGCTCCCCACCCCTCCACAGCCCAATGCTCCAATCAGCGAGGAGGGGGCAGAGCAGAGAGCTGCTGACTGGCACCCAGCAGCTCTCTGCTCGGGGAGCTGTCAGAACCGAGTGATCGGCGGTGTTTGATCGCTCAGTTCTCAGTGCAGAGGTGCCGGGGGACCGATGCTGCATCCACCTAGGTAGGTATAAATGGGCAATAACCCCAAACCCAAAACTTCTCTTTTAATTGTGTCATTGGTGAAGAGCAATGAGATGAGCCAGCCCTAAATCTCCCCTCTCATATGTCCCCTTCTGACAGTATAGAAGACAGGATGCCATTATAGAAGATTAAAACTAAGAGAAGGAAAGAACTCTGATGTTTTTAAACTCACCCCTGAACTAGCTAAGCCTTCTAAAAATAGCATTTTACCATGTTGGGGATTAGGGGCCCTTTAACTAAGGAGCTTTTGAAGATCCCAGCTGGAAGGAACTTTTCTACATTGTGCAGGGGATTTTCTGCTTAATTCCTCAATTCCCTGCTTTTGTATAAAACTATGTAACTGATTGAAGGTAAGCAAGTCTAATGTAAAATGAACAGATATTTCCTCAAAATCTCTTGAAATAGAGTAATACTTTTTCAAAGTATTCGTTCTTCTAGGAGAAAAGTATAACAAAAAGCTGAAAGTATAATAAAAAGCTAATTGACTGGAAATTAAAATAATCACACTTTTGTTATAGCCCAACATTACTTAAAGTCTTTTTTTTAGTTTTTGATAGAGGGGGAGGGGTCAGAACTCCTGCAGGTTTCATTACTGTCTTTGTCCCTGTTTTGTGGTATTAGCCTCAAAAGCTTTCCTCCTGGATGGGTGGGGACATAGACAGCAATAAAAAAACATTTTAGTACAATAGAGGTGGGTTCGAACCTTTCCAACTTTGTTCCCAGGGAAGATATTTCCAATCCATTCATGTCCAGGTGATACCGGTGGCGACAATGAAATGAGAAGTGAGAGGAAATTTGTCTAGCAATAAGTTCTAAAGCCTTGTACATATGGGCTGAATGTCGGGCGACATTGGATGGTTAAAAAAAATGGCTGACATTGGACCCATGTGTATGACAGCCGGTCCGACAGAAGCCAGGTAGCTAGTGGTGTGTACTAGGCTTAATTTTAACTCACTCTATCAAAAGCTGAAGTAGAGAAAAAATACCCATATAGGTTAAGCCTAGTACAAATGGGCCAAATGTCGGGCGACATCGTGTGTACTGCAACCAGTCCGAATGGCCAGCTTCTGTTCAAAGGGGCATGGCCGGGAAAGATCTGCTGATTGGCTCCTGACCAGAGCTCCCAGGGAAGAGAGGGGGCAGGGCCGGGTCAGAGCTCCGTGTCTAAATGGACACAGGGAGCTGTGACTCGGTTCTGGTGTTCCCATAGCAAGCTGCTTGCTGTGGGGGCACTCAACAGGAGGGAGGAGCCACGATCACAGAAGAGGGACCCGAGAAGAGGAGGATCTGGGCTGCTCTGTGCAAAACCTCTGCAACAGAGCAGGTTAGTATAACATGTTTGTGCTTTTTATAGGAAAAAAAAGAAACTTTACAATCACTTTAAGAACCCCACCACCATCAGACTTGAAATCTGTTCCTCCACTGGCTATTTGAGGCCTTTTAGTATACTGGTATTCTAAAATGGGGTGATCATAATGTGGTGTAGTGATCAAAGTGATAAGACCTGTGCTATAATTGTTCAAGTTGCATGACCTGTCCTGGCTCTAATTAAAACCCATTTCTTTATCGTACATCATAGGACACAGAACAGGTTATATACTTAACTATCTGGTTATACGCCAGCTATAGGTAAATGTACACTGGCAGACCAAAACAAATAGGAAGGCTATAAAACCCCTATCATACAGGAAGTACATTATTTTTTCGGCCCGTGTCTTGAAGGTGATGGTCACGGTTGTTTAGCTTTTTGTGAGTTCTGCTAGTCCTAGGCTGGTTCTTGAGAATCAAGGGGCTTAGATTATCGGATCTTTTTGGAATGGCTTGAAGGCTAACATAAATGATACTGAAGCCTTGTATAAAGAAGATGGAAGAAGCTACGAGGTTAAGCCTGTAGTGCAACCCTTTGGGCGCTGGACCCTGCATTACGGAATCCTGGGCATGGCAGAACTAAGGAATTTCCAGCAGGGCGATTTACAGGTCCAACGGAGTGGACCCAGAAGGTTGCAAGCGGTACCCAGTCCTTGAAGGTCCTTAGTGACAGAACCCGCCGTGATGGGGGAAGATTGGGGTCCTAAATATTATTTTAAACTCTGCAGCAAGGATAGGTAAGTAAAACTCCATTATTATATATGGGGTGATATTTCTGTGCAACACATGGTCAGCCTATCAACCATCAAATGTGAAAAAAACACAATATGGAGAGAACAAACTTGTTCTGCTCTATTTTGCCCACTAGGGGTTAATAGAATGGGAACTGTTCTCAAGAGCTACAGTCTGGCATGGTAATAGAGGCTAGTATACTTGTCAGCTCCTCCATTTTCAGGAATAGTTTCTCCCAGTATGAGATACCAGTAGCCTTTGTGTCCAGGCAGCGGCATGAACGCGGGACACCTGGCATACTCCGTGCCGCGCATGCGCAGTAGCGAATACACGCAGGGATTTGGAGGATGATCGGGTGGAGGACTCTGCCTTTAGGGAGTCAGTATCTGAGGAGGCTCAGACTTTGTCAGCCAGCTGTTGATCCAGTCTCTTATGGGGATGGTTCGCTCTGCATTCAAGTTACCTCTGGTGGAGGTTTCGGAAGTCCTGTTTTCTTCTCTGGGGTCTTTGTGCCCTCCACAGAGCATGCAAGCTTTTCTTTTGCACCCACTTTTGGAACAGGTTGTGTATTCTGAGTGGGATCACCCCGACATATTTTTTGTTCCTCCCAAAAAAATTTTTTTATATCCCATGGAAGAGAAATTTATAAAAAAAATGGAGCATGCCGACTGTGGATGCGGCAGTCTCTACCTTGAACAAAAATGTAACCTGTCCAGTAGACAATGCTCAAGTGTTTAAGGACTCTGCTGATAAGAAATTGGAGTCTTTATTAAAAGCTTCCTTTTTTCTGGCTGGCTCTGATATTCAGCCTGCTGTGGTGGCATTAGGAGTTTGTCAATCCCTAAACGATCACGTTAAACTGTATAATAGGCAAGGTCAGGAGGAAGATTCTGTTGACGATATGGCAGTTTTGCCTCAGGCCTTAATTCAGCAAGTCTCATGTTTAGCTCTTTTATCTGTTCATATGGCCAGAATTTTTTGGTTATAAAATTGGTCGGCCAAACTACTTTGCAAAAAGTTGCTGGCTGGTTTTCCTATTCATGCAGAACGTTGTTTCTGCTACCCAATTTAGGGGTTGTAGATACCTCTGCTAAAAGTTTTACTCCATCCAGGCAGTTTTCGAGGCCATAAGGAACGATTTCTAGAGGGAACCCTCAAAATCAGGGGCAGAAAAAGCCCTAGGGCGAAAAGCCCTTTAAGTCAGGCTCTAAGCCTCCGTTTTGAAAGGACGCCCCCACTCACTCAAGTGGGGGAAAGACTACAGTATTTCTCTGAGATTTGGAGGACAATGATTCGAGACAAGTGGGTCATATCCACAGTGTCTCAGGGGTACAGGCTGGAATTTCAGGCCTTTCCTCCTCCTTAGCAGTTTCTGAGTTCCAATGTTTCCTCAGATCTTTTAAAGAATGGCTTACTGTTTCAGGCAATAGACCGGTTGATGGGGAGATCATAGAAGTGCCAGAGTCTGAGAGATTTGCAGCATTTTATTAAAACCTGTTCACAGTTCCAAAGCCAAACAGGGACGTGAAGCCTATTTTAGACCTAAAGGCAGTGAATCAATATCTTTCTGTCTCGTCCTTTCAGATGGAATCAATCTGATCCGTGGTAGACTCTCTACAGGTAGAAGGCTTTCTAGCATCCATAGACCTTAAGGACGCATACCTGCAGGTGCCAATTTTTCAGCCTCATAAAAGTTTTTTTGCATTTTGCAATAAAGGATCGTCATTTCCTATTTGTGGCGCTGCACTTTGGGCTTGCAATAGCACCCTAATTATTTTACGAAGTTCCTAGCACTGGTTTTTGGCCTTCTAAGGTCACAAGGGGGTCTTGATATTAGTTTATCTAGATTACCTCTTACTCAGAGATAAATTAGTACAAGGCTTAGGGCAGAATATAGCTTTCACGGTGCGTGTTTTGGAACACATGGACTGGATCTGGAATTTCGAAGTCTGCCTTGCTACCAGTTCAAAGTCTGGAGTATCTAGGTCTAGTACTGAACATAGTTCAAGAAAAGTTGTTCTTACCTGCAAGGAAGATCATTGCCCTGAGGGATCAGGTTCGAGAAGTGAGAAGCAGGAGGCATCCCTCCATTCGGCTCTGCATCAATCTGCTGGGAAGGATGGTGTTCTTATTCAAGACGATTCCTTATGCCCAGTTCCATTCCAGACCTCCAAAGAGAAATATTCTGTCAGCCTGGAACAAGAAGGTTCAGGAGCTGGATTGTCCCATAATTTTGTTCCCCAAAGTTCGGCTAAGTCTCAATTGGTGATTGATAGCTCAGAATTTGGAAAAAGGGAGATCTTTTCTTCCGGTGAATTGGAGGGCAGTGACTATGGATGCCAGTCTCCCAGGCTGGGGGGTTGTCCTGGTGGACTTCACAGTCCAGGGAAGCTGGTCCCGGTTGGAACAGTGGTTGGCCATCAACATTCTGGAGCTTCGGGCGGTGCACCTTGCTCTGGATTTTTGGTCAGTCAAACGTCAGCGGTATCCGGTAAGGGTCCAGTCTGACAATGCCACGGCTGTGGCTTATATCAACCACTGGGGTGGCACTAAGAGCCGCTTGGCTCAGGAGGAGGAAAGCCGCCTGTTGGCTTAGGCAGAGGGGCATGTGCCAGTGCTATCAGCAGTCTACATTCCAGGTGTGAAGAAACTGGAAGGCGGACTATCTCAGCCGTCAGCAGTTACATCCAGGAGAATGGTCTCTGCACCCCAAAGTGTTTCTAAAGATTTGCAAGCGGTGGGGTACGCCGTATGTAGATCTGTTGGCATCCAGGTGCAACAGCAAACTAGACCAGTCTGTGTCCAGAGCAAAGGTATCCACCCACAAACAGAGTGGATACTCTGGTGGTTCCCTGGAACCAGTTCTCCATCATTTATACTTTTCCCCGGTACCACTGCTGCTGCAGGATCTTACGCAGAAGCAGTGATCTCGATCATTCTGCTGTCCCCAGCTTTGCCCAGACCAGAAGGGCCTAGTACTCAGAAATAGTATAGTTGCCAGGTAGATGGATCATGGAGGCTTCGGTCCCATCAAGACCTACTGTCTCAAGGACCAATATTCCATCCTACTTTACGGTCTCTAAATTTGATGGCATGGCTATTGAAGCCAGGGTGTTGAAGGACCATGGTATTTCAGGACCAGTTATTTCTACACTGGTGAATGTCACTAGAAAATATATATCACAAGGTCTAGAGGTACTACATGGCTTGTTGTGAAGCCGGAAGGTGGAATCCTCAGAGATATATGATTGGGAGAATCCTTTCTTTTCTTTAGTCTAGCGTGTAAACAGGGCCGGTGCAAGGATTTTTGACACCCTAGGCGAAACCTTATTTTGCTACCCCCTTGGCTCCACCCCTGACTCCACCCCCTTCACCTTGCCCATGAATATGATAGAGGTGGTGGGGATGGAGGAGGAGGGCAGGAAGGAGGAGGAGGAGGGGGAGGAGGAGGAGGAAGGGGGGGAGAGGAGGAGGGGGGAGGAGGAGGAGGGGGAAGAGGAACTTTGGGTGGCAGAGGGGGGGGAGGGGGGGAAGAGGAGAAAGAGGGAGAGGATGAGGAGGAAAGAGGATAAGGGGCAAGAGGAGGAGGAGGGGGGAGGAGGAGGAGGAGGGGGGAAGAGGAGGAGGAGGGGGAGGAGGGGGAGGGGGGAGGGGGAGAGGATAACAAGGAGGAGGAGGATGGGGGGAAGGAGGAGGAGGGGGAGGAGGAGGAGGGAGAGGAGGAGGGGGGATAGGAGGAGGAGAAGGAGGGGGGAGAGGAGGAGGGGGGAGAGGAGGAGGAGAAGGAGAAAGGGGGATAGGAGGGGGAGGAGGAGGGGGGAGAGGAGGAAAGAGGAGGAGGGGGGAGAGGAGGGGAGAGGGGGGGAGAGGAGGGGGGAGGAGGAGGAGGGGAGGGGGGAGAGAAGGAGGGGAAGAGGGAGTAGGAGGGGGGATAACATCACACATTTGAGAGATAACACATAAGTCATGTATATACGTATATACACTATAGAGTCAGTTATAGTATCTCAATGTGTACCACCAGGGCTCTGCTCTGCTGCCAATGGTTCTCTCTCTCCAGGCACAAGGAAAGTTAGGCAGCCATGCTTCTCCAGCTCTGTCTCACACACACCTCCAAGTACTGACCCCCGGAGCTCCACTGATCAGATACGTGTGTCTGCTCTGCTGCTGGATAAAGGGGAGGGGAGAAGGACAGAGCAGAGCTGGCTGTGGTAACTGGTCTTCACATGGATCATGGGAGGGACCAGGGACGGACGATCACTGCTTCTAAAGCTCTGGACTGGCACCAGAGAGTCTCTGAGAGAGACAGACAGGTCACAGACTGTGACCTGTCTGTCACTGATCATAGAGGCACGGGCAGCCTCTGTTCTTTCCCACATGGAAGAAAAATATATTTAAAATATATTTAAAAAAAAATTCATTTTTTTCCCCCAAATATATTGGAAATATATTTTTATTCCATATGGGTTCACTGTAAGTGTCAGGACTCGGATGTCAGATCGGTCCTTCAGTGCAGCCATGGCGCCCATTCACTCAGTGATCAGATCGGCTCGGAGAGGGAGGCTGAGACTGAGTAGGCAAACCAGTGGCCAGGTGCCCTAGGCGGCTGCCTAAATTGCCTAGTGGTAGTGCCGGCCATGCGTGTAAATTAAATTGGCTCTGGGACCTTGTCTATATTTTTCAGAAAACTCCTCCTGAGTATGGTGATAGCGCACGTGTGAGACTTTTACACAGCCTGGGCACATAGAGAGGTCCAACATGCAGGGAGCACCATCAGCTGTTCTAGGAGCATACATTACACATATCATTTCCTGATAACCTATCACACTTTTAAAGGCCCTGGAGTGCCAGGACAATGAAAACTCCATAAATTGACCCCATTTTGGAAAGCAAACACCCCAACGTATATTCTACGAGGCATAATGAGCCTTTTGAACATGTCATTTTGGGAAAATGTGAAAAGAAAATGAAAAAGTATTTTTTTTTTCACAGATTTTTCAATTTATAAGATTTCTCTAACACATAGCATGTACATAGCAAAAATGACACCCCAAAATACATTCTGCTACTCCTCCTGAGTATGGCGATACCACAGGTGTGAAACTTTTACACAGCCTGGCCACATACAGAGGCCCAACATCCAAGAAGCACCTTCAGGCATTCTAGGAGCATAAATTACACTAATTACCTAATTTCCTGACTACCTATTACACTTTTGAAGGTCGTGGAGCACCAGGACAATGGAAACTCCCACAAAATTACCCCATTATGGAAACTATCACAAAATGACCCCATTTTAGAAACTCCCACAAAATGACCCCATTTTGGAAAGCAAACACTCCAACGTATATTCTATGAGGCATGGACTGCAGATAGTTACTCAGGTACTCTGATGGGCTGCAGATAGGTACTCGGGTAATCTAATGGGCTGAAGATGGGTACTCAGGTACTCTGATGGGCTGGAGACAGGTACTTGGGTACTCTGATGGGCTGCTGTTTCTGATTACCTTTAGGATCGTTGATCTCAGCCATAAGTGATAGGCTCCCTTTGAGACAGCCTATTGTTCATGATAAATGTTTAATTGAATTCATTGAATTTAGAATAGTGTAGACAGTTTTGTTTGGATGACGGGTAAATAACACAATATACTGAATGAGAATGGTTTCTCATTGCATTAAGACAAAATACTTAATACCTCTATAATAGATTTTCTTCAGCAAAAAAAAAAAACTCAATGGCTTTATGGGCAGTGTGGCTCCATCTTTTAAAATATCCTCTCTCATTCCTGGGCTTTATGACATCAGCCACAAACAACGTCGATAGAGAAGAGTGCTTTCAAGAGCTTTTTAATATCTGAAGAACTTTGATACTGAACTTTGATGTCTGAAAAGCTCAGTTTGCTATGATTGCAAAAAGATCTGCACACCTACTGGAAGTTTCTTGTCATGTGGACTGCGATGGTCCTGAAGAGGAGATTATGTATGAAAATTGGATGCATTCTTAGGTGTTGCAGTGGAATCTTATGGAGGACTAGCTGTCAAAGTTACATCAGAGGAATCAACAAAAAACTTGGCGTTCATACATTGCTAGCCTAAAACGTCATTTTTAGCCTTATTTGATTTTAGTTTTTTTTTTTTTGTCACAATTATTTTTTAAATATTTTGTATTTTTAGCCTTGACAAAGCAAAAGTAGATGTTTCTGCAGAAGTAAATTGGGTACATAAGTCAGGAGAAATATGAACTAGATAAATAAATATTTGAACAAAGATTAGGCAGTTAGAGGGAGCTGTCAGGGAATTTAGAAGGGATTGGGAGAAATTGCAATTTTATCTGCCATTCTTCAAAATACCATTTATGTTAGGTTTTGTATGTGTTATGGGACCTAGTTTGCTCAATTTTTTCCCCAATATCAGTGTCCCTAGTATCCACATGTAGTTAGGCCCTACACAGCTTTGACTGTCACCAAAGGAAGCTCTACACTGTAAAGAGTTAAGAACCCAACTGTTCACAACCAGTATATGAATTGTTTGCTGTAGCACTGTTATGTTTCCAAGTTCCTTTTTTAATGGAAGGGGTAGTTGTGTGGCCTATTATAATCACCAAGAGAAGGGATTGATAGGGTAGATGGAATAGCCATTTATCAAACATTTATTTATAATTTTTTTTCAATCAGATAATTTTTATTAAAGAAAATACAACAAGATAGGTACAATAGTCAAAACTCAGACACATACTGTATATATAGACCAGTATAACAACAGATCGGTGTACATCCATCAATACATATATATGTGATCATTATTTATCTCTATACAAAAATACCTTTATCTTGACACATGCACATACTCTAGTATATAACTATTTTTTCCATTTTAATTCCTAACTAATTACATTCTTGACACAACCCCCCCCCCCCCCCACACACACACACACACACACACGTGTGATTAAGTATTCTTTGCCAGTGTTTATTTCATTTACTAAGCTGTGGAGCAACTGCCAATGCAGGTGTTCGCCGAACAGGCGAATAGCCAATGTTAGGGCCAAACTTATGCTCAGTCGGAACTGTTCGCGCAACACTTTTTACTAAAGGCAAATAGATTGTGCACTTTGCACTGCACTTTGCAAAGTGCACAGTCTATTTGCCTTTAGTCAAAAGTGTTGCGCGAACAGTTCCGGCTGAGCATAAGTTTGGCCCTAACATTGGCTATTCGCCTGTTCGGCGAACACCTGCATTGGCCGGGCGTTTGACCGTTTGTTCGGCCTGCCAAACGCCCTACAATGCACTGCGCGCTGCACAGTGTATTTTAAGCCCTGATTGGCTGAAGCATTGAAGGCTTTGCCCAATCAGGGCCCTGAACATTGTCAGAGCCATGATTGGAGAAAGTCATGATGACTTAGGCCATTCATGGCTCATTGCTCATAGACCCACCACACACTATAAAAGGTTCCTTCCCAGAGGAGCAATTTGCAGTGTGATATTGGAGTGGAGATAGATAGAAGAGGCTCTTTTTGTTGCTACTAGCGAGTTAGTATTCTATAGTGTGCTATTGTGATTCTTTTGTGAGTGTAGAGTGTCAGTGTAGTGTGAATATAGTAATAGTGCAGTACGTCGGTCTGTGCAGTTTTACTGTAGTGTCAGTGTAGTGCATCCGTGCAGTTTTACTGCAGTATATTGTACTGCGCCAGTGCAGTTTTACTGTAGTATATTGAAGTGCGTCAATGCAGTTTTACTGCAGTATATTGAAGTGCATCAATGCAGTTTTACTGCAGTATATTGAAGTGCGTCAGTGCAATTGTACTGCAGTCTATTGAAGTGTCTCAGTGCAGTTTTTCTGCAGTATATTGAAGTGTGTCAGTGCAGTTTTACTGTAGTATATTGTAGTGTCGTCAGTGCAGTTTTACTGCAGTATATTGAAATTACATTTCTGTCAGCGGCAGTTGTCAAGATAAAGTGCACCAAACACCACTTTCCATTAATTAAAGTAAATCCAATTACACATTTCCCTGTCTCTATTACATTTTGGTAATAAGCCCCCTCAGCATGTCTGGGTGGCCAACGAGTAGAGACAGATGTTCCCATGCCACTGTGAGGGGGCCAGCAGCGTTTGTGTCCACAGGAAAATGTTAAACGTGGTTTGTCCTCAGTCAGGGCACCATTTTCTTTCTTTAGTGATGTTGCCCATGCTATCCAGCCACAGCATGCAGAGGAGGTGGTGGACTGGCTTACTAAACCATCCTTATTCTTATTCTGCTTCCTTGTCCACACCAAACACCACTTTCCATTGATTAAAGTACATCCAATTACACATTTCCCCATCTCTACTACATTTTGGTAATAAGCCCCTTCAGCATGTCTGGGTGGCCAACGAGTAGAGACAAACGTTCCCATGCCACTGTGAGGAGGCCTGCAGCATTTGTGTCCACAGGAAAATGTTAAACGTGGTTTGTTCTCAGTCAGGGCACCATTTTCTTTCTTTAGTGATGTTGCCCATGCTATACAGCCACAGCATGCAGAGGAGGTGGTGGACTGGCTTACTTACATAGTTACATAGTTACATAGTAGGCGAGGTTGAATAAAGACAATAGTCCATCCAGTTCAACCTGTGTAGGTGTGTGTGACTGTAATCATCTAACATAGCCCTCAATCTCCTGATCCTTGAGATGTAAGTCTAAGAGTCTTTTGAAAGTCACCATACTACCCGCAGAAACCACCTCTTGTGGTAGACAATTCCACAATCTTGTAGCCCTAACAGTAAAGAACCCCCCACGTTGCCTGAGGTTAAAACGCTTCTCCTCTAATCGCATTGTATGTCCTCGAGTCCTCATGTAATTCCTTCGAATGAACAGCTTTTCTTCTAAGCTGAGATCCCCATTAAGATATTTATAAATTGCTATCATGTCCCCTCTCAGACGTCTTTTCTCCAGGGAAAATAAATCGAGCGATTGCAGCCGCTCTTCATAGGTAAGGTCCTCCAACCCCCTAATCAGTTTAGTTGCCCTTCTCTGGACTTTCTCCAGCTCCAACACATCCCTCCTGAGGACTGGCGACCAGAACTGGACAGAATACTCCAGATGCGGTCGGACCAGAGTTTTATAAAGTGGAAGGATTATAGTCTTATCTCTGGAATACATCCCTTTCTTTATGCATGCTAATATTCTGTTGGCTTTGGAAGCTGCCGCTTGGCATTGCATGCTGTTGCCTAATCTATCATCAACTAAGACTCCCAAATCTTTCTCCATTTTTGATTCCCCCAAGGGTTCCCCTCCTAACGTGTATTGTGTTTTTATGTTTTTGGTCCCCAAGTGCAAAACCTTACACTTCTCCACATTAAAC
This sequence comes from Pelophylax lessonae, assembly GCF_965119305.1. Taxonomy (NCBI): domain Eukaryota; kingdom Metazoa; phylum Chordata; class Amphibia; order Anura; family Ranidae; genus Pelophylax; species Pelophylax lessonae. The sequence continues at coordinate 74,267,556 of NC_138780.1, forward strand.
CTCATTTGCCATGTCGTTGCCCACTCCGTAATTTTGTCCAGGTCATTCTGTAGGATATCTGCTTCATGCTGTGCAGTTATTGCCCTGGCCAATTTTGTGTCATCTGCAAAAACTGATAACGAACTACTGATCCCTTCCTCAATGCTGTTTATGAATAAATTGAACAAGGTTGGTCCCAGGACTGAGCCCTGGGGCACCCCGCTTACTACCTCAGACCAGTCTGAGTATGCGCTGTTTATTACTACCCTTTGGACACGGCCTTTTAGCCAATTCCGTATCCAAGAGCAAACCCTGCTGTCGATACCTGCAGACCTTATTTTATAAATTAAGCGCTTGTGGGGAACTGTATCAAACGCCTTAGCGAAATCCAAGTACACCACATCCACTGGTCTCCCCCTATCTAGCTCACAGCTCACTTCCTCGTAGAATGCTAAGAGATTGGTTTGACAAGAACGCCCATTTGTAAACCCGTGCTGGTTACTACTGATGATGTTGTTGTCTTTAGCATACTCTACGATATAGTCCCTTATCATCCCCTCCAAAAGTTTACATATTATTGATGTCAGACTGACAGGCCTATAATTTCCCGGGATATGTCTCTGGCCCTTTTTGAATATCGGAATCACGTTAGCCTTCCTCCAATCCCCTGGTACATCTCCTGTCCTAATACTGTCAGCAAAGATCAGGAACAGTGGTCTAGATATAACCATACTGAGTTCCTTGAGCACTCTCGGATGTACGCCATCCGGGCCTGGTGATTTGTTTGTGTTAAGTTTATCCAGTCTTTCCCTGATTTCCCCCTCTGTTAGCCATAGTGGCAAGTCCTGTGTATTACTACTAACCATACAGTCATGGTCAGTGTACCCTTCCTTTTCCTGCGTAAAAACTGACGAGAAAAAAGAATTCAGCACGGTTGCTTTTTCAGTGTCCTCTGTAACCATCCTCCCATCATCGTTAATTATGTGTGCAATATGCACTGCCCTAGTTTTTTTGCTGTTGATATATTTAAAGAATTTCTTTGGGTTTTTTTTACTATCCTCCGCTATTTGTCTCTCAAAGTTGATTTTAGCCATCTTGATTTCGTGTTTACACTTCTTATTTTCCTCCTTGTATTGCTGGAAGGCCGATACTGTGCCCTCTGATTTATATTTCTTGAAGGCCAATTTTTTTCCCCTAATAAGTTTTTTAACGCTACGGTTTAGCCAGCCAGGTTTGGCTTTGTCTCTTCTAAATTTATTCCCCATAGGAATGCACTGCAAGATGCCTTTGCTTAATATTGTTCTAAAGCATTCCCATTTTTCCTCTGTGGTCAGTGATCCCAGGGTTTGGTCCCAGTTTACCCTTTCCATCAATGAGTACAATTTTGGAAAGTCTGCCCTTCTGAAGTTTAGGGTTCTTATGTTCCCCACTTGCCTTTTTATATTGTTATTTATACTAAATGTGATCATCCTGTGATCGCTAGAGCCCAGGTTGTCCTGGACTCCTACCTCCGAGATTATGTCTGGGTCATTAGTGATCAATAGATCCAGGATAGCATTCTCTCTAGTAGGGGAATCCACCAACTGCGACATGTAGTTATCCTGTAAGGTTTCCGTGAATAGCCGGGCCTTATGCGAGTGTGCAGTCCCCTCTTCCCAGTCAATGTCGGGATAATTGAAGTCCCCCAATATGATGACTGATCCTAGTTTTGCCGCTTTACCTATTAGTGCTAAAAATTCCAGCTCTACCTCCTCCCCTTGGTTAGGTGGCCTATAGCAAACCCCCACAACTACTTTTCCCTTATCTTCTTCCCTATCGAGTTCAACCCACACAGATTCTAAATCCATGCTCATCCCATCCGTAATGTCACTCCTTTCTAGCACCTTTATATTGTTCTTGACATAGAGACATACCCCTCCCCCTCTTTTACCAACCCTGTCCTTCCGGTACACCGAATACCCTTGGATATTGGCCAGCCAGTCATGTGAGGGGTCGAACCAAGTCTCCGCTATTCCCACAAGGTCTATGTCTTCCTCATGTACTAACATTTCCAACTCATCCATCTTATTAGCTAGGCTCCTGGCATTAGCATATACCCCTCTTAGTTTTACGGAAGTTAAACGTGATTGGCGGTTTTGTTTATTTCTGTTTGGTCTGCTGTTCTCCCGCACAGACCCGCACTAAACCATCCTTATTATTATTCTGCCTCCTTGTCCACACCAAATACCACTTTCCATTGATTAAAGTAAATCCAATTACACATTTCCCCATCTCTATTACATTTTGGTAATAAGCTCTCCCCATCATGTCCTGGAGGCCAACGAGTAGAGGCAGACGTTCCCATGCCACTGTGAGGGGGCAAGCAGCGAATCTGTCCACAGGAAAATGTTGGACATGGTTTGTCCTCAGGCAGGGCACAATTTTTTCTGTTTAGTGATGTTTCTATGCTATCCAGCCACAGCATGCAGAGGAGGTGGTGGACTGGCTTACTAAACCATCCTTATTCTTATTCTGCTTCCTTGTCCACACCAAACACCACTTTCCATTGATAAAAGAACATCCAATTACACATTTCCTCATCTCTATTACATTTTGATAATAAGCTTCCTCCATCGTGTCTGGGAGGCCAACGAGGAGAGGCAGACGTTCCCATGCCACTGTGAGGGGGCCAGCAGCGTATGTGTTCACAGGAAAATGTTGGACGTGGTCCGTCCTCAGGCAGGGAACCATTTTCACTGTTTAGTCATGTTTCCCATGCTATCCAGCCACAGCATGCGGAGGAGGTGGTGGACTGGCTTACTAAACCATCCTCATTCCTATTCTGCCTTCTTTTCCACATACTTCTGCCATAGCCCCAGCATCATGCATGGAGGTGTCAGCTGAGTTATTTATACACAGTGTCAGCCACTTGCTCCTTGATGGGTTTTGGTATAGGTTTCATGGACACAATTAACACACAAGGAACAATTTTTCTGCACCTGTTTGACATGTGCATATCGTTTCAATTTTTTACTGCAAGGCCAATTCTTCAGTTCATCAAGAGTACCTCTATAGGGTTACAGTGTGAAGGTACCACCAACATCCAAAGCTTATTTTTTTCTGCCACTGTTTGACCAGGGCATATAATTTAAATTTTTTACAGCAAGGCCAATTCTTACTTTCCTCAACAGTACCTCTATGTGGTGTGAAGGCACCACTAACACCCAAAGCCCAATTTTTCCTCAACTGTTACTTCTATCCAAAGTCTGCAAAACAGACACCAGAATTTATCCAAAAAATCTCTAATCTTGTTCCGAGTGCACTAAATTGTGGCCTGATCATACAGACTTGCTCCCCAAACCGTTGTTTACAAAATAAAGAAAGCTTGCAGGGAAAACGTATTTTTTTTTTCTTTATAAATGTCATTTTTTGCTGCAGCAGGTTCTATACAGGGTACAACTTTTCAGGCAAACTAAGGGGACCTCCCAGACACTATATTTTAAGGAACTTTTCTTTTCTATTTTTCACTTTAAGCATCATTAAACCACTGCTAATTTACAAATGATCTTTTTTACAAACTTTTTTTGCATTGATACATGTCCCCCAAGGCAGTACCCGGACCCCAATACCCTTTGTATGCCCAATAACTTACATATAAGCCTTCAAAATGGGCACTTTTGATTTTTCCAGTTCGGGTCCCATAGACTTTATTGGGGTTTGTTGTTCAGCTCCAAACTTTTGCGATGTTTCAAAAGTTCTGGCGCAAACCGAACTGGGGGGAGTTCAGCCCATCTCTATTGGTAAATCAACCCTAAGGAGTCCACTTAAGTTAAAGTGCATTCTACTAGTCATTAGCTGTGTCAGCTGCATTCTTTTTTCCATCTTTTTTTCCCTTATTTCTACTTGGTGATCCTTCCTTTAACACGCTTCCTATCCTAGGGTGACGATACTTACTCACTGTACTGCTTCAGTGGAAGAGCATGTAGGTAGAGTACAGCGAGGTGCGGCGGCAAAAACACACAATCCAAGTGCAATGAAATAATACAATGACAGTACACAATAAACCCAGTGGAAAAACAATCCAACCGGGAACATTCACAGGTCAAGTAGCACTTCAGCTAAACTGGCAGTGCCTGTTAGGCGGGGCAGAGTGCAGCCTGTGCAGGATGTCCAGAAAGGTTGAAAGCCCTGTGCTTTCCCTTCTCATCAGTAACCTTACCCCTACCAGGCAGGGGGAACCTGTCCCTACTCTACCCACTCGCAAAATGCATGCCAAGCTTGGGAGCCAGAGCTTTAAATAGGCTCTGCCTCAAGGCCGGATCTAAGGAGGTGCTGGAGTGGGCTACACCCCTCCAAGATTTCACTTGTGTCTCCCCAAGCCAGCCCTCCTATGGAGGTTTTGGGTAGCCACTTAGCTCCTTCCACTATACCCACACTAAGGGCTGGAACAAGGGGATAGCAGTGAAGTCTTGAACGTAGAAGTGGCAGAGAGGAGGGAGCTAGGAGGAGGTGTGAGCTGTGCTGTGCTTCCCCCCTCCTGTGAGAACAGCACTCCTCCATGCAGCAGATGACAACAGGATCAAAAAAAAGTACTCATACCCCTTAAAATGTTCCACATTTTGTCATGTTACATCCAAAAACTTAAGTGTGTTTTATTGGGATTTTATGTGATAGCCCAACACAAAGTGGCACATAATTGTGAAGTGAAGGTAAATTATAAATGTTTTTTAAACATTTTTACAAATAAATATTTGAAAAGTGTGGCATGGATTTGTATTCAGTCCCCTTTACTCTGATAACCCTAACTAAAATCTCTAAAATCTAGTGGAACCAATTGCCTTCAGAAGTCATCTAATTAGTAGAGTCCACCTGTGTGTAATTTAATCTAAGTATAAATACAGCTGTTCTGTGAAGCCCTCGGAGGTTTGTTAGAGAACCCTAGTGAACAAACAGCATCATGAAGGCCATGGAACACACCAGACAGGTCAGGGATAAAGTTGTGGAAAAGGTTAAAGCAGGGTTAGGTTTTAAAAAAATGATCCAAAGCTTTTAACATCTCACAGAGCACTGTTCAATCCATCATCCGAAAATGGAAAGAGTATGGAACAACTGCAAACCTACCAAGATATGGCCATCCACCTAAACTACCAGACCCAGCATTATTCAGAAAATCGGCAAAGAGGCCCATGGTAACTCTGGAGGAGCTGCAGAGATCCACAGGTCAGGTGGGAAAATCTGTCCACAGGGCAACTATTAGTGATGCACTCCACAATTCTGGCCTTTATGGAAGAGTGGCGAGAAGAAAGCCATTGTTGAAAGAAAGCCATAGGAAGTCCAGTTTGCAGTTTGCCAGAAGCCATGTGGGAGACACATCAAACATGTGGAAGAACGTGCTCTGGTAAGATGAGACCAAAATTGAACTTTTTGGCCTAAAAGCAAGATGCTATGTGTGGCAGAAAACTACTGCACCTCACCCTGAAAATATGGTGGCAGCATCATCTTGTGGGGATGCTTTTCTTCAGTAGGGACAGGGAAGCTGGTCAGGGTTGATGGGAAGATGGATAAAGCCAAAAAAGGGTAATCTTAGACGAACACCTGTTAGAATCTGCAAAAGACTTGAGACTGGGGAGGAGGTTCACCTTCCAGCAGGACAACGACCCTAAACATACAGCCAGAGCTACAATGGAATGGTTTAGATCAAAGCATATTCATATGTTAGAATGGCACAGACAAAGTCCAGACCTAAATCCAACTGAGAATCTGGCAAGACTTAAAAATATTGCTGTTCACAGACACTCTACATCCAATCTGACAGAGCTTGAGCTACTTTGCAAATAAGAATGGGCACAAATTTCACTCTCTAGATGTGCAAAGCTGGTAGAGACGTACCCAAAAAGACTTGTAGCTGTTATTGCAGTGAAAAGTGGTTCTACAAAGAAGGCTGAATACAAATACACGCCGTACTTTTAAAAAATTTATTTGTAAAAGAAATTTGTAAAATTTTGAAAACTATTTATCATTTTCCTTCTACTTCACAATTATGTGCTACTTTGTGTTGGTCTTTCACAAAAAATCCCAATAAAATACATTTACATTTTTAGTTAAAACATGACAAAATGTGGAAAATATCAAGGGGTATGAATACTTTTTCAAGGCACTGTACATCGGGCTGTACACACACAGTTTCATTATCTGCCCACCGAGAGCTCCTTTTTCCCCAGAAGGACGGAATGTAGGTAGGGGGGCGAGTAATCAAACTGTGTGTGTGCAGCCTGATGTAAGCGATATCCTGTGTCATCTGCTGTATGGAGGAGTGCTTTTCTCAAAGGAGGGGGGAAAGCAGAGCACAGCCTCCACATCCTCCCAGCTCTGTAGCGGTTTCTCCCCTTTAAGGTGAGGGGGGTGGGGGGCTTACAGGCAGATTGTACACAATGGGGGAATTGTACACAATAAAGGGGGTTGGAGAACAATAATTTGTGTTTGGGATATTTGTGAAGGAGGGGGGGATGGGGAGCTATTTGTGCTGGGAATGGTAATGGGGAGTTTGGGGATTTGTGCTAGGAGGGGGGGGGTTGGGGGGAATTTTTGTGCTGCAGGGATTGTGCTAAGAGAGGGTAATATGGTAGGAGGTTGTGCTAGGAAGAGGGATTTGGGGGATTTTTTCCTAGGAGGGGGGAATTGGAGGGAGAGGATTTTTGCTGAGAGGGGAGATGGGGGGGGGGGGTATTTTGGGCTGAAGTGGGGAGGGGGGATTTGGGTGATGGAGATTTGTGCTAGGAGAGGGTAATTGGGGTGGTATTTGAGATGGGAGGCAGAATTGGGGGGAAAAGATTTATGGTGGGAGGAGAATGTGAGCCTGGGAGGAGGGGGGATTTTTGCATTTTTGTTTGGGAAGAACTTTGGCTTGCAGAGGGAGTTTAAACTTAGGAAGTGAGTGTGCTGATTAGTGCTGTCTTTTTTTTTCATGGGGAGGGATTTATGCTGAGACAGGATCCTCAGCCCAGGACTGGGGAGCACAATTTGTCATCTGTATTGCCCACACTACACAAAGGGCACACAACAGATCTCCTCCTCCCCACACAGCATATAGCTGACATAAGATTTCCTTACAGACCCCTGTTCTCTACCCTCCTGACCCCTATACACTGCCCTGCTGACCCCTGTCCTCCATACTCCTAATCTCTTTACATTGCCCTTCTGACCACTGTCCTCTGCACTGTTGACCCCCTTTCCTTTGCCCTGCTCACCCCTGTATTCTGTCCTGATAACCCCTGTTCTCCATCTTGCCGACCCCTCTCTTGTGCCCCGATGGCCCCTATCATCTTCCCTACTTCCCTACTGTATAGTCCCCTTCAATCCTCCCATACTTTACCCTACTGACTCTTGTATTCTCCCCTGCTGACCTCTCATTCTCTGCCCTGCTGACCCACTGTACAGTGCCCTGTTGACCCCTGTCTGCTTCTTGCTAATGAACGTACACTGCCTTGATAACCCACTGTAAACTGCCCTACTGACTCCTATACACTATCCTGCTGACCTTGCATCCTCTGCCCCCTGACATTTTTTTAGGCTACATTCGCATGTGGGCATAGTGGATCACGGGCAGAATCACCACAATTCTGCCCACGATCCGGAATCATTGCAAATCGCAGGATGCCTGTTCGATGCCTGTGATTTGCAAAGGCACCCCAAATGCTGTACGATGTTGCCGCAATTTCCACCTGCCGTATCGCGGTAACATCGTGCAAACAGAATCGCAGGACGCATGATGCCCAAAAAGATACAGGAGCTTCTTTTGTGCTTCATGCGTCCCGCGATTCTGTTTGCGCAATGTTACCGTGATTCAGCAGGCGGAAATCGCTGCAACATCGCACAGCGTTTGGGGTGCCATTGCAAATCACGGGCATCGCACAGGCGTCCTGCAATTTGCAATGATTCCGGATCGCGGGCAGAATCGTGGTGATTCTGCCAGTGATCCGCTATGCCCACATGTGAACGTAGCCTTTAGTGTACCACCGGGCTCCACATCACAAGCTAGATCTGCCCCTGCTCTGCCTGACCTGAAATGGCTGCTAAAGTCACATGGGGCAACAGCAGCATCAAAATGGGTCTCTTCCCCAGTGACCCAGGAAACATGTTCCTCTTGATTTCCTTACCCACTGCAGCGCCACCTACAGTGAAGAAAGTAGACTACGCCTGCCTACAAGCAGGGTTTTTCCCTTAGGCTGCTTGCTCTGGATTTGGACTATAGAACACGATACCCTCTCTTTATCTCTGTAAGGTAGGTGGGTGTTCTGTAGTTTACAGAAGAGAACTAGACAGCACTTTAAATTTCAGTGCACCAAAGGCAAAATGCACAGGAGGTTTTGAGCTTGCTCGATTTCTAGCAGATCAACAAGTATTTTTTGGACTTATTGAACATATATAACAAAACACTTTGGATGGTATATGTAAACAATAAAATGGGAGCCAAAATGATAAGTTGATGAAGGGTTTATTAAACTTGAATGCAATATTCAAACCTGCATAAAATGAGAGGGAAACCAAGGGCAAGGAAGAAATTATTCTAGAACCCTTAAATTTGAAAACTGCATTACATGTGCCAGAAAAGGCCATATAAGCATAGCTCCCGACTGTCCCTGATTTTGAGGGACTGTGCCTGATTTGGAGCAAAGTCCCTCTGTCCCTTTTTCCTCCTCATTTGTTCCTCAATTTGGTCTGATCTATATACAGTAGTTGTATATAAAAAGCACTTTTTGACTTTTTAAAAAAGTGTTTCCCAGTGCTAAACCTTTCAACCAATTTCTTAATTGCTGCATTTGCAAATTTGAAAAGCCAATATAAGGGAATAGCGGTGATAAAAAAAAAAAAAAAAAAATCACTTATGGGTTTAGCTAATAATTTTTCTGTATAATTCTCCTTTAAGGGTGCGTGGCAGGTGTGTGTCCTATGTCTACATACTTTTGCTAATAGGTGTCCCTTGTTCCTATCTCAAAAAGTTGGAAGGTATGCATATAAGTAGGAGCTGTGGCAATGAATAAAACAGAGTAGCTTGATGGCAATCCACATGGCAGCTTAATCTGGCAGTTTTGGTTCTCCTTATTGATCCTGCAAGCTATCCGGCACTCTTTCTTCACCAAATTGCACAGTGACCTTCCTCCCAGCGGCGGGCATCCTCCCGTATGGTCAACATATGAATAAAATTGGGACAACCGCTGCTCCACCTGTGGCCGACTGGCTGACTTATTTTTATAGTCTGTGTTGTCCTCAGCCATGCTGCAGCCTTCTCTCACCTCACAGCAGGAAGCCTCTGTCATGGTGGGTGATTTCAGCCAAGATGTCTCAACTGCTCCCTCCATGTCTCTGGGCTCCCTCCCTAACACAGATTTTGAAGTGACCCAGCAGCCTGCAGAGCCCACGCGGTCTCAGATAATGCAAGCCATACAGGATTGCAAGGCTACCCTCACCATACAGATAGAAACTATCCCCATTGATTTCTCTTTACCTAAACAATACATTCAGAATTTGCGTGAGAGGACTGGGGCGGCTGGGGAACGTATTAGCTCACTAGAAGACACTCTGCATCCATTATCCGCTACACTATGCACAACTACGAATGCAATGGTGGCTCAAAGCTAAATTAAATGACTTGAAAAGTTGGGCCCGCCTGAACAATCTTCCCACCCAGAGCTTTTCTTCCTCTCCTGGCTCTGGGAAATGTTTGGAGCTGAAATGTTATCCCCTAATTTCTTTATTTAGCGGGCCCACCAAACTCCTCCGCACCTTCCTCCTTCTGGAGCACTTCCATGCTCCTTAATTGCGCGGATGCTCAACTTTCCTTAATCTAACCAGAGAAAAGGAGGGCCTCCGCTACAATGGCAATGCTATTTTTATTTACCCTGACTTTTCTGCAGAGGTCCAAACGATTAAATTAATTATTTTCCTCAAAATTCTACAAACAATACCCCATAATGACAACGTAAAAGAAGTTTGTTTGAAATATTTGCAAATTTATTGAAAATTAAAAATGAAAAAAACACATGCACATAAGTATTCACAGCCTTTGCCATGACACTCAAAATTGACCTCAGGTGCATCCTTTTTCCACTGATCATCCTTGAGATGTTTCTACAACCTGATTGGAGTCCACCTATGGTAAATTCAGTTGGTTGGAGATGATTTGGAAAGGCACACACCTGTCTACATAAGGTCCCACCATTAACAGTGCATATCAGAGCACAAGCCAAGGCATGAAGTCCAAGGAATTGCCTGTAGACCTCTGAGACAGGACTGTATGGAAGCACAGATCTGGGGAAGGGTATAGAATAACTTCTGCAGCATTGAAGGTCCCAATGGGCACAGTGGCCTCCATCATCCATAAATGTAAGAAGTTTGGAACCACCAGGACTCTTCCAAGAGCGAGTTGCCTGACTAAACTGAGCGATCAGGGAAGAAGGGCTTTAGTCAGGGAGGTGACCAAGAACTGGATGGTCACTCTTGTAGAGCTCCAGCATTTCTCTTTGGAGAGAGGAGGACCTTCCAAAAGAACAACCATCTCTGCAGCACTCCACCAATCAGGCTTGAATGGTAGAATGGCCATATGGAAGCCACTCCTCAGAAAAATGCACATGACCATCCCTACAGTGAAGCATGGTGGTGGCAGAATCATGCTGTGGGGATGTTTTTCAGTGGCAGGAACTGGGAGACTAGTCGGGATTGGGGGAAAGATGAATGCAGCAATATACAGGGACATCCTTGATGAGTACCTGCTCCAGAGCGCTGTGGACCTCAGACTGGGGCGAAGGTTCATCTTCCAACAGGACAATGACTCTGAGCACACAGCCAAGATAACGAAGGAGTGGGTATGGGACAACTCTGTGAATGTCTTTGAGTGGCCCAGCCTGAGCCCTGACTTGAATGTTGAACCCGATTGAACATCTCTGGAGAGATCTGAAAATGGCTGTGCACCGACACTCCCCATCCAATCTAATGGAGCTTGAGAGGTCCTGCAAAGAAGAATGGGAGAAACTGACCAAAAAAATAGGTGTGCCAAGCTTGTAGCATCATACTCAAAAAGACTTGTTGCTGTAATGGGTGCCAAAGGTGCTTCAACAAAATATTAGAGAGAGGGAGTTTGAGACTATAAATGAGCAAATATTGAGCAGAGGCAGTGAATAGTTATATACATGTGATTTTTTTTTTTTTTTTATAAATTTGCAAAGATTTTAAACAAACTTTTTTCACATTCTCATTATGGGGTATTGTTTTTAGAATCTTGAGGAAAATAATGAATTGAATCAATTCTGTAATAAGTCTGTCACATAAAAAAATATTGAAAAAGCGAAGCGCTGTGAATACTTTCCGGGGGCACTGTATATGCATGGAAAAAGCGGTCATATAGCAGCTGTTTGCCACAGACAAATTTCTCACAATCGTAAGCCACTATTATCAGATAAAATGGCTCAAGTAAGTAAAATATCCAATATTACTGCCCTAGTAGTTTGTAGGTATTCCATGACCAGGCAATACTGAATGAACCACATGTTGAAAAAACTTTAAGTAATACAAATGTAGCATTTTGTGCTGCTCACATTTTAACACCTTTCTAACCATGAAATACATCAAAACCAATCAGATTCCATTTACTGTTTAGACTTTTAGTATAGTGAACTTTGATTGATAGAGAGTGTTTTCAGTGCTTTGCACTTTGGCTCTTAGAGGATTTATTGAATAAGTCTTCAAGTGCCTTCAAGTGAGTAAACACTGTCATCTGTTTTCAGCTCATTGGGTGCTAATACCCTATCAAGCTGTTTTCGCAGAAGTACATGAAATGGAAAGTAACAAACCGTCAACCGGCTTGTCAACCAAGAAACTAGTATTTTTAGCAAACCAGCTCCTTTTAGAAACGTCCATGAACTGCTTTTGATGAACAACAACATTTTAAAAGCTTTTCCACGCAGATACAAACAGGTTCATGAACAGTTTGTAAACCAACTTTAGGCTATAAAGCATGCTGGAACTTGCTGCTTCTCAACAGGTGGCTAACCTTGTAAGAGCTATGCTGATGGACTGACAGAAGAAACACCCACCTCGAGTGCATTAACTGGGGGTACAAGGTGTTGCAAATTGCATTTAACCAGGGGCGTAACTACAGGGGTTGCAGGGGTTGCAATTGCTACCGGGCCCCATGCTCCAGGGGGCCCGATAGCAAACCAGTGGGTGAACTTCCAGGATCTCAAAGGTCACACTTGCGACCGGGCCCTGGCATTGCACCACTGTGGGGAGGCCCCAAGATTGCAGGAAGGGGGCCCACTGCAGAACTTGTGAAAGGATACTGCTGCGGGACCGGAATAAAAGGCCATGCAACGAGAGTAAAGAGCCCCAGGATTAGTGGGAAGAGCCCCGGGCTTAAAGGGAAGGGGCCCCGGCCAGGGGTCTGGGGGGCCCTTCATGGTTTCTTGCATCGGGGCCCTGAAGGTTCTAGTTACGCCTCTGCATTTAACCCTTATATTCTTTAAACTTGTGCAGCAAACCTTAGAAGTGAAACCCAAAGTAAACATGCTTCTTTTTTTACAGCAATAAATGGTCACCATTTACCGCCTGTAGGAGCCAGTTTGAAGCATAACTCCAGGACAAACGACTAAAATGAAGTTAGTGAGGTGCAGGCACACTTGGATTCATGTAGGTCACTGCCATTAATTGAACCTTGAATGAGTAAATGGATTTGATTTAGGGTTGTAACCTTCCAGGTGTCCCCGAAAATAAGCCCTACCCCAAAAAAAAGAACTAGCGTGAGTTTCTGGGATGGCTACAATATAAGCCCTACCCCGAAAATAAGCCCTAGTTAAAGTCCTTTTAAAATCATGTAATCTGTTCTGTAAAACGATTATATAATGTGCAGTGTGTCTCCTTAAGTAACTTTATTGTGGAAAATACCTTATTTCCAGCCCCGCTGGGTGCTCACTTGACCCGCCAGAGCTCTTCTCTTTTGCTCCCGGTTGACGTCAGCAGCCCCTCCATCTGCATCCCTCGGAGCAGGCTGGTGTTGCCGGGGTCCCAGTCTCTCCCTCTGTGTTATTTGGAGCAGGAAAGAAGAGCTCCAGCGGGTCACGTGAGCACCCAGCGGCACTATAAGGTATAAGGTATTTTCCACAATAAAGTTACACACAGAGACACACTGCTAATTATATAATATTTTAACTAAATTAATTACATGATTTTACAAGGTTTTTAACCAAGGTTTATTTTTTGGGATTACAGAGTTTCACAATGCTGACTCCTGAGCTGACAGGGGGAGGTACTTTTTTGTACATACCGTAAATAAATAGGACATTCCCTGAAAATAAGCCCCATTGTGTTTTTTGTAGCCAAAATTAATATAAGACCTGGTCTTATTTCCGGGGAAACACGGTATCTCTCTTATACAGCTTACAATAATAACCTGTACTTACACGCAAAATGTATGCATCTTGATGACTGGTGGGATCAGTAGGTTGCAGAAGAAGCCAGAAGTTCCTCCAAACTGCAGATTGTGAGAGTGACTTAAAGTATAAATAAAGGCAAAACTTTTATTCTGGTTTTGGATAGAGTGGATTGAGATTAGAACCCCTGTCAATTTTTTATTGTAGCCCCTTCCCCCCATTAGGGAGATTCTCCCTCTTTATTTGTCTTGTTTACCATTCTGATTGAAAGTAAAAGTAAAAGAAAATCCCAAATTTTGGGTTGTCCCCATAAAAGTAATAGTGCGGAAATGTTCCAATGGGGGCACTAGTTCTGATGACCTGGGGGTTCCCAAGGAATTCCCTTAATGTCCAGGGATTTCCTCTAACTTCCTGTTTGGCTATGGGACAGAAAGTGAAGTGAAATCTCCACAATGGGACACAGGTGGTGAAAAAAATCTGAGAGGGGTTATAACCCTCCCTTACTCTATCCAAAATAAAAAAAAAAGTTTTGCCTATAGTTCTATTTTAAGGGTTGGTTCACACCTGATGCATTCCAGTGCGTTTTTAATCTGCATCAAAAACCCATGCACAGTGTTTTCCATGTATTCCAATGACCCTAGATTACACCATGCAGTGTATTCCAGTTCAGTCAACAGAAATAGAACATACTGCATCGAAATGCATAAAAAATACAGTCCTGAATAGAGATGAAGAAAAACAGAGGGGAAAAATGCATCAAAAACACACATGCAGAAAGAAATCCAGAATACAGGGATTGTGGTGTGAACCAGTCCTTAGGGCAGTATTGATAATTAAAAAAAAAAAATGCTCAGGTGTGCTTGGATTGTACCTGCCAGAAGGCCGTTACTGCACACCACCAATCATAGTAAGCATGTGTATGTGGGCCGGGGAAATGCCTCACTGCCTATGATTGGCGATGTGCAGCGATGGCTTCCTGGCGGGTACAATTTAAACACGCCTGAGCCCATCCCTATTGATAATGTTAGCATAGATAAAAGTAAGAAATGCAGGCTGTTTGATGTTTAATATTTGAAAATTACTTGTTCAGGCAATGTTAACAAGTCCATCACTGTAATGACCAACATTGTTCTTCACTTATTTATAGCAAACAGGAGGCATGGGAGATTTCTTCCTTACTTTCCACACCTGGGCGCAATCAATAATTACCCACGTTTGGAACCACTTGGCATCTGAGATCAGTCAGTCAATAACAGCTATACTGAGTTTTCCCTTTGTACTTGCATATCCGTTTATGCAAATATGTCTTTTTTTGTAGCACAAATGTTAGCTCACAATTCATGCTTTGTACATCCTGAGTACACCCTACCTGTACTTCTGTTTTTGAAAATTAAAAAAATCCTTGAAAAAAAAAAATTACCTGTTCAGGAAAAGCCTGCAATTTATTTGGGCAGAAATCAGCTTTAGGCTGTCTAGATATAGTACTTTTACTCCATTGCAACAGGCTACTGATTATCCTACCAAAAGTGATGAGTGAATTGCCTTTCAATCCTTTAGAAAGTGTGTCAACAACCAGTAGATTGCGTTCTACCAGTACCACGGGCAGGTGACTGGTAGATCGTGGTCTGAGCTTGCTGACCCACCACTCCAGAGCATCATTGTGCAATGCAGAGGGACTACTTGTAAAGTTGAAGCTGTAGTAGGAAGGAAGAGCCGCATAAGCCGATACCTCCTCTGTAGAGCTGGCTCCTGTCCCATAAGGAGTGATACCAACTGTACACCACCTCTTATCCCAGCTAGTGGTCTCCACAGTGGGTTCCAGCAGCAGGAAAGATGATATCTTCAGGTCAGTGTGAAGCAATATGCTGGGCATAACAGTATAGGGATGCTTTTACATTGAGGCAGTGCTGTTTACCCAAACCGTGGGTGCAGTGCAGTGTACCTACAGCTTTCCTGCGGGTTTGCTGCACTTAGCCATTGACTTCTACTGTATTATATCCTGCAGGTTTGGTGCACTTTCTAAATGCAGGAGTTTTGGTGCACTTTCAGAAAGTGCACCACACCTGCAGGATATAATAAAAGTCTATGGTCAAGCACAGGTAACCCAGGATGGTCACAGATGTACTCCATTGCACCCGGGGTGCAGGTAAATCGCAACACATCAGTGTGAAAGCAGCCTTATAGGGGGCTCAGAACAGTAAGGGTTCATTTACATTTGTAGTTAATATTTGTTTTTACCACCCCTGCCCCAACTGCACCCTTTTTAGCTCCAGCGACCAGAGGTGTACATATGTCGCAGCAGGAGTTATTCGCCCTATCATGGTTGTTCAGGTAGATTCCCACCTCTTTAAGGTTGCTACCCCTGCTTTAGAACGTAAGCTCTCTCAAATTGGGCCCACTAAACCCTCTTGTCTTGAATTGTTTTGTAACTGAATAGCTCCCAACTGTCCCTGATTTTGAGGGGATGTCCCTGATTTGGAATAAAGTCCCTTTGTCCCTCTTTCCTCCTCATTTGTCCCTCATTTTGGTCTGATCTGTATAGTTGTATATAAAATGCACTTTCTATCTTTCAAAAAAGAGTTTCCCAGAGCTAAACCTTTCCTCCGAATTTCTAAATGACTGCATTTGTAAATTTCAGAAGCCAATATAAAGGAATAATAGTGGGAAAAAAAATCAATTGTGGGTTTAAAGTGTTACTAAACCAACAACAGTAAAATTAGTCTGTATATGCAGTAAAGCATGCTTGTTTTACTCACTGTGGAACCTAAGCGGTTAATCCTCTGCATTGTGTGTATATTGCTAGAGAGTTTTTTCTTTTGTTGGGAGGGTGCATGTGATTGGCACAGGGCCAATCAAAACTGTCCAGACAGAGAGTCAGGGGTCCTACAGCTTCATAGGACAGTCAGAGGAGAATGGAAACTCCTTCTACAAGCTTTAATCAGACACTGAAAGAAGCCACAAGACTGCTATATACTGCTGATGAGAAAAGGTATTTAGCAGTTTATTTTTACTAAAATGATTGTATTTTTATGTTTTGTGTACTGTCGGAGACCAGATATATTGAATGCAGGGACCTGGGTTTAGTAACACTTTACCTAATCATTGTTTTTTGTTTAATTCTTCTTTAGAGGGCGTGGCAGGGGGTGTGGCCTATGCCTTCATACTTTTGTTGATGAGTGTCCCTCGTTCCCATCTCAAAAATTTGGGAGGTATGTACCTGTTCTGTCTCCCTTTATATTCTACTGCACAAATTGTTGGTTGCATATCAGTCCTATAAAATAAAAATAATAACCCACTCTACATTGGTGGCCAGTGAGAAAAAGAATCCCCTTTACATTGATGGTCAGTGGGAAAAAGAATCCCCTTTACATTGATAGTCAGTGGGAAAAAGAATCCCCTTTACATTGATGGCCAGTGAGAAAAAGAATCCCCTTTACATTGATGGTCAGTGGGAAAAAGAATCCCCTTTACATTGATAGTCAGTGGGAAAAAGAATCCCCTTTACATTGATGGCCAGTGGGAAAACCCAGAGGAATATAAGAATACTTTGGTGTCAGTGGCCTCTTGACTATGTATGTATGATCAAACATAGCTTTGATGAAGGAACCTCTTCTAACAGCCATTGGATTACAGAGCCAGTAGAATACTGACTGAGTACCTGAACAGTGACTGCAGTTTTTAACCTGGCTTCTTCTTTAAAAAATGTACTTTTGCAGAGCTAGGTGCTGCCTACAGGGTCGCTCACAGCTTGATTTTTGGCCAATTCAGCAGGAATCGGGCAAAATGTAATCAATGTATGGCCAGCTTAAAGTGATTGTAAAGTCTCGTTTTTTTTTGTTTTTTTTTAAATACTTACCTGCCCTGTGCAGTTGGTTTTGCAGAGGGCAGCTCGGATCCTCCTCTTCTCGGGTCCCTTGTTCCTGCTCCTGGCCCCTCCCTTCTATTGAGTGCCCCCACAGCAGGCAGCTTACTATGGGGGCACCCAAGCCAAGCTGAAGCTCTGTGTGTCCATTCAGACACGGAGCTGCTGTTTGGCCTCACCCCCTCTCACTCCTGATTGGCTCACTGACTTTGATTGACAGCCGCAGAAGCCAATGGCACCACAGCTGTATCTCAGCTAATCAGGAGGGAGAGTCCCAGGATGGCCCAGTGACTCGTGGACATCGCTGGACAGAGAGGGGGCACAGGTAAGTATTAGGGGTGCTGGGGAGGCTGCTACACCCAGAAGGCTTTTTATCCTAATACATAGAATGCATTAAGATAAAAAACCTTCAGACTTTACAACTCCTTTAAGAGACACTCATGAGGATAGCTACAATGAGGGATCACGGATGGAACCGTCATCCTCAGTGAAATTTTGCAGAAGTTGAAGTTACCATGAAGTCTAGTTACATGAGCTCAAGAGCAATAATTAGTAATTTCATAATAGAACCACTACATTTTCCACTTGTAATTCTGGAGACAGATCGGGAAATAAGATATTTTCAATGGGCTGGAGTATACAACTACACAGCTCCTATTACAAAGATGTTAAGTTGGAGGATTCATTAAAGCGAAAGGTTTCTTAACTATGTGAGACACATAAAGCACCCTTAAATTCAAGTACATTGAGCTGATTCTTTTTTTCATTGGTACTATGTACACAAGTGGCAGTGAAGAGTTAACTAGCAAAGTTCTTTTTGCTCTTGCCTAAAGGTGAGACCCTGACTGTAAATCACATCTCCAGCTGTCATCAGGACACAGAGCAGCCTTTTCTTGGAAACCTTCCTGCTCTGGTTACATTGACAGCCTGCAGAGTCAGCAGAAAATAATCACTGCCTTTATCTTGAATCAGAATGGCTGGGGGGTGGGGAGAGGGGCACAGGGATAGAGGGCAGATTACAAGGGAGGTCAAGTTTAGTGACAGCACTCTATAATGTATTGGGGGAGGAAAACACAGAATCAACATGTACTGTAGTAGTGTTTCACGTATTTTGTACTTGGGATTATAAGAAAGGCTTTGAACACATATATCTTAAAATTAGAAGTTGCAAAAGAAGGACGAGCTGAAAGGCAAAAAATAGTTAAAGCAAAATTGAGCTGGATATTGGGCATTGCCTAAAGAAACACAATTACAGTGCTTGTAATCCCTTATATAAATCCAGTGACCGGCCTCAGGTGAAACAAATCTTCCCACATAACTTGTAGCTGTTTATCTGCAGCCATCTTTTTTACAGGTATCCGCTCCACCCCCGAAAGGTGCCAAATGTGGCATCGCAGGGGGGGGGAGTAGTAAAGCGAAGCTTCCACTTTTGGATGGAACTCTGCTTTAACTAGCGGACAACAAGTGAGAGCTTCACACCTAAGGCTTCTTTCACACGGCCGCTCCGTGTGAAAGCTCCGCTGCGGGACTTTTTTTCACGGAGCGGATGACATTTGTGTCATCCGCTCCATATGTCCGCATATCATCCCATCCGTTTGCGGATGATATGCGGACATAATGTAAGTCTATGGGCATTGCGGATGTCAGCGGGTGACACCGCTGACATCCGATTTTCCTTCCTTTCCGTTTTTTGAACGGATGAGAAAAAACAGAACAGAACTGAAAGGAAGAAAATCGGATGTCAGCGGATGGTCATCCGCTGACATCCGCAATGCCATAGACTTACATTATGTCCGCAAATCATCCGCAAAAAAATAGAATGATTTGCGGACATACGGAGCGGCCGTGTGAAAGAGCCCTTAATGAGCATCCTTAAAAAAATAATACAGAATATGCACAAAAAGCTAACACTTTCACTTTGTCTGAGCCTAATTTAAAAATAAACAAAACAATTGGTGATCAGTGGACTTCTTAAAGGTCCAAAGTATTGTAGTGCTTCTATGTTCAATGTTCACACTGTGATGCTAAAACTGTAACAACGTATCTTCCAGCATAGTGCCAAGTAATTGTAGAAGTGTGCTCAAAACACCCTCCACCGGATAGCTGTGAATAGCACTCACCAGATACTTTTGCATCAAAATAAGTAAGAGGACAGAGCTTGCTTGATGATATTGCTTCTGCATATTCTTCTATACCGTGTATCCACTATAGGTAAAGATGCTCCTCCCTTCGAGTTAAACCAATGAAAAAAATAAACAGAATAATTAAATAAATAGAAATCCTCCATACACGGTATTCTATAACCAGTAGTTGATCCAGAAGAAGGCAAAAAAACCCTATAAAGCATGAACTAATTTGCTCCAAAGGGGTAAAATTCCTTTCTGATACCTCAAAAGGCAGTCAGATATTCCCTGCATCAACAATTCCTGGTATTACCTATACAAATGGTATAATCAAGTTATATTTTGTGTATTTAGAAACACATTCAAACCTTTTTTAAAACAATCTACTGAGTTGGCCAGAACTAGTTTTTGAGGGAGTCTGTTCCATATTTTCACAGCTCTTAATGTGAAGAAGTCTTTATGTATGTGTGTTTTGTGAAATGGTACCCAAAACTGAACTGCATATTCCAGATGAGGTCTTGCTAATGCTGTCAGGGTTTGGATCTGAACCTGGGACCTCTGCAGTGTGTTGCTTCCTGCCAGATCCTTTAGACAACTGTGCATTGTTGTGTTTTGTTTCTGGTAAACCTTGAATGCTTTGCTCCTCCCATGAACTTCCTGATTTAAGCCATGTCTCTGCACTTCCTGTTTTCCAGAATATTGTGCTCTCCTCAGCTGATATCTTGCTCCTTGTATACCTGCTGCTGTCCTTATCTTTGCTACCACTTGGTACTGAACCTAGGTTTGTTTATTGACTATGCTTCCATCTGCTCCCATCTAGTTACTACCCGTTACTGACCTTTTGACTTGTTCATCAACTACACTTCTGCTTGTTCCTTGTCTGCTTCATCCATTGCCTGACCCCCACTTGCTCTTTTCCCACTATGCAATCCAGAGGGCCACGATATAGCATTATCACACAATGTAAGCCCATCTCCACCATCAGGTACCCTGGTAAAGACTCTCTACTGCTTGGATCCCACGCCTCAGGTTAGCACCAGCCATCTGTTAGGGGGATCTGCTTGTTTATTACCAGCTGATTACATGTGAACCTCTTCTGTGCAACAGCAACTGGCCCCAATGCCTGGTCCCAGACCGTGACAAATGCTTTGTACAAGGGAAAAATAATCTCTCTCTCTCTGAAGTACCTCTTCTCATACAAGAAAATATTTTGTTTGCTTTGGAATCTGCAGCTTGGAGTTGCTTGCTGTTATTAAAGAGGTTGTAACCCCCCTAAAAAAAGAGATCCATTTCCTTTAGAGCAGCTTAAACATCATAGTGCCTGTACTGTGTAATCGGTCCTTTTTTTATGCTGTAAAAAACCTGGATGATCCTGCCTTTTCCTGTGTCCCCCTATGTAAACTGACAACGGTAATCATGGCTGCTGACCATGATACCATGGTCAGTTTACATGCCTCCGTCATCCTGCAGTCTCTCCTCTTTCCACCATCTCCACCTCCCTTCCTGCCTGTCACCTCTTGTATGTGAGCAATCTCTTCATTACCCCTCCCCCCTGCTGCTACTAGTTGCTGGCAGTAATGTCAGAATAGGATTACTGCCAGCCCCTCTGTTATACCAAGGTATACTACACAGTGTATATGTTTGTTTAAAATTATCCAGTGACATTGGCGCCATTGGCTTCCGCAGCTGTCAATCAAAGTCAGTTAGCCAATCAGGAGAGAGAGGGGGCCGGGCTGAACGTGTCTGAATGGACACACAGAGCTACAGCTTGGCTCTGGTGCCCTCATAGCAAGTTGCTTGCTGTGGGGGGACTCGACAGGAGGGAGGGGCCAGGAGGAGCAAAAATAGACCTGAGAAGAGGAGGTGTTAGGAATGCTCCCTGAGCACACTGATGTGCTGTCTGGCAACTAAAGGGTTAACCTAGTGCAGACTAATTGCAGTAATTGGCAACAGGCTGCCTTTTTTAAACACCTCAGCAGCACTGTGTCTTTGCTGTCTTGTCTTCAGCTTCTCCATGTTCCTGAACCTGTGTCCTGTTGATCCCTGCCTGATTCCTGTTGACCTTAGGCTCGTCCCTGACTTCGTTTGCTTGCTGCCCATCCTGACCCCAGCTCGTTTGACTATTCTCTTGGATCCTCCTTTTCTGCTCATCTGCCTTCCGACCTTGATCGGTCCTCCCCTGGTGGGGCGACCCAGGGGAGCGCGACCTGGTATTCACCCACAGCCAAATCCATCCTCACCATCAGAGGCTCTGGTGCAGACCGGTGGATACTTAGACTCCGCACCTCAGATTAGCCTGTGCTACTCACCTCGGGGGTTCCCATCCAAGCTCCACCCACTGGCAATCGGTAGCCTTCCTCTACACGACAGACTCCTACTAGAATTATAACAGGAAGACCCAGGCTGCTCTGTGCAAAAACAATGGCACAGAGGAGGTAAGTATACCATGTTTGTTATTTAAAAAAAAACGAGAGTTTACAATCACTTTAATGCATTCTATGCATTAAGATAAAAAGCCTTCTGTGTGTAGCAATCCCCCCTCAGCCCCTGTAATACTTACCTGAGCCCCATCTCTATTTAGCAATGATCACTAATGCCTCGGCCTCTGACTTTCACTCCTGATTGGCTGAGACACAGTAGTAGCGCCAGCCAATCATTGAGAAAAGGGACATGGCCTGGCTGGGCCGCAGCTCCGTGTCTGAATGGACACAGGGAGCTGTGACTCAGCTCGGGTGCCCCCATAGCAAACTGCTTTCTGTCGGGGCGCTCACAAGGAGGGAGGAACCAGGAGAGCAGAAGAGGAACCCAAGAAGAGGAGGATCTGTGCTACCCTTTAAGGCTATCACTTTAAGTGGCTAAGGGATCATAACGTGGGATCAAAATCGCTGGACCAATCCAGTCTGCGCGCTACAGAAGGAATAAGTGGTTCAGCTCTTGGTTGGCCACAGGACACAGCCTAAATCCACAGCACTGACTTGGAAGCTGAAAGTGTCTTTTAATAAATTCCACCGTAAGCCAAGACTTCTCTGAACAAGAGGCATGACCATTCCCAGATTTGAATTCTTAAATCCTGTAGCATGATCACCAGGCTGAAAGGCTTTTTATCACAACAGCACTGTTTGAGGCAATCTTATGGAGTCTGAGGTTGGCCTCAGAAAGCATACCTTGAGTCCTTTGGAGCAGGTCTATGGCTTCTTCATCTGTGGGTAAGGATTTGAGTCCATCGTCCATGTAGAAGTCTCACTCAACAAATTGTCGAGCATCTGCGCCATACTCTTTTTTACCATCAAGAGCAGTCCTTCGTAGCCCATATGTTTCAACAGCAGGCGAGAGACTGTTTCCGAAGACATGTACTTTCATGCGGTATTCAATCACTTCATTGTTTATGTTGTTGTCATGGTGCCAAAGAAACCTTAGGAAGTTTCTATGGTCTTCTCTTACTATAAAGCAATGGAACATTTGTTCAGTGTCAGCAGTTATGGCAACTGGCTCTCTTCTGAACCTCATAAGTACTCCTACAAGGTTGTTGGTTAGGTAAGGGCCAGTGAGAAGAACATCATGCAGGGATATGCCTTGATGCTTTGCACTGGAGTCAAACACTACCCTGATTTCCTTTGGTTTACGTGGATCATACACTCCAAAGAAAACAGGTACCAGCACTCGTCACGTTCTAGAAGAGGTGAAGCTGACTCAGCATGATCATTGTCAAAGATCCTTTTCATAAAGGCAATGAAATGATCCTTCATTTCAGACCTGTCCAAAGTGTTTTCCCTGAAGTGAGTTGAATCAGGATAATTAAAGCTTGTTAGGAAGTCTGACTCTTGTAGCACAAAGAGGTAATGATGCAACACAGCTGTTAGAATCATCTTTGAAAAATTCACTGTCCATTATTTTGATGAACTCTATATGTTCAACTGACAAGGCTATTCTGTTGTCATCACCTGTAGTACAAAACACTGTGCTACCTATGTTGTCATCACAGGGGATGGGAATAACATCAGGTACCTGGATGATGTCAAGATGCTGAAAAGGTTTTGGTACCTCAGGCCAAGGTATGGGACTTTATGGGCTAAGTAGGTAATAGTATAACAAGGATAGGTAAAATATCACGATTTATTCAAAAACAAAAAAACAAAAACACAAAATTTCATGAATGAACATGAATGATAAGGTGCTTATGGGTTATAGACCAATGTGTGTGGTGATATAAGATGGAAAAAGTGACAATGTGATAAGGTGACTTGGATATAAATCTCTGTCTGTTCTGGCTCAGTTTGGAGACTCTAGAACGTGTTGAGAGAGAGTATATCTCAGTTTTCCAACGCGTTTCGGCATTTTATGGTATGCTGCCTTTATCAAGGAGAGGAGTAGGTCACCATGTCTGCAAAATATATGTGTATAAACTTTAGCAGTTGGCGTATATATGCTTCAAATGTGATATAAGAAGGTAAGGTTGTACACATACTTGTGATATAAAACGTCAAATCCCGGACTTTTGCATCTGTTCTCCCAAATAAATTCACACAGGATTTTAGTGGAGTCGCTGCCTCTATAATATAGGGAGTTTTGAATGGATCATGGAAGATAATGATGATAAGGAAAAAATGTGAATTGATCACTGACTTACAGAGGGATGTGGACACTCTGATCTTGGTGGAGAGGAGATTCTTGTCCTGTCCTGAAAGGAGTGATGAGGTGGGTGTTCACATAAATTAGGCAATGTTTCAAAGGTTTTTAGTGAAGAATTTATTTTGTACAAAATCTGGGACTTACAAATTCAAAGTGTTTCCAGTTGTCACCAGAGGGGGGAGCCCCAGTTTTTTTCCAGGTGGTTTCCCTGGTGGAATAGTGTATAAGTGAGCCTGGGAATAGAGGCATTTTACACTTTGCAGAAATCATCCGACAATGCAAAAATATATTCATTGTCGGATGTTTAACTTACTTTTGGGTGAAAGGTAGGGGCTTAAAGTCCTGGAGGAGCGGGTCCCGGAGGTTGGAAAACTGAGATATACTCTCTCTCAACACGTTCTAGAGTCTCCAAACTGAGCCAGAACAGACAGAGATTTATATCCAAGTCACCTTATCACATTGTCACTTTTTCCATCTTATATCACCGCACACATGTGTCTATAACCCATAAGCACCTTATCATTCATGTTCATTCATGAAATTTTGTGTTTTTGTTTTTTTGTTTTTGAATAAATCATGATATTTTACCTATCCTTGTTATACTATTACCTACTTAGCCCATAAAGTCCCATACCTTGGCCTGAGGTACCAAAACCTTTTCAGAATATATTTAGGGATGTTGGCTACACCTACTATATAGGGCAACTAGGGATCTACACAAAAATTACCGATGTCAAGATGCTTCTCCTTTACTTCATAATGATGAAGGCATTGTCTGAAGTGTGATGAACGCCCATTTCTTAACACATGGGTCTTGAAGGAGTTGATCTCAGATGGCATGCACATCCTGTTTAGGCATACATCGCCCACTATTACCCAGCCTAGATCAAGTCTTTGTGCATATGGGTTGTTGTCAGATCCATTGCACTGCTGGCATACTTTATGTACTCTGAGAATGTCTCTGCCCAGCAAGATTAAGATTTCAGCATCCACATCCATTGGAGGAGTCTCAGAGACCAGGTGCTTTAAGTGGGGATGGTGATACACAGCTTCTGGAGTAGAAATCTCTTCCCTGTTGTCTGGTATTTGGTCACATTCAACTAATGTTGGCAAGGGTATGTCCTTCTCTGCCTTGATATGGGAGACCACAAACGCATCGGCCCTTTTGCCAGAGGTTTTTACATGACCAGAACAGGTGTTTAGAGTATATGGTGTTGCATGTCCCTTTATGCCAAAGATCTCAAAGAATTTTGGTTTAACCAGGGATCTGGTGCTCCGCTCATCTATTATGGCATACAGTATATCCTGGTAGCTTTCTCAGGTTGATGCTTTGAATATTTTTTGACTAGACATACCTTGGCACAGCATTTGTGGCTTGATCCTTCCCCACAGACATCAGTACATGAAGAAGAAACATTTGTTGTGGCTGGAGCATGGCTTTGTTTCTCCCCACTATGATTTTAAGCAGGGTTCAATGTAGATGGCTGCTGTGGATTGTCTGGAAGTGGAGCAGGATGCATAGTTGTAATGTGCTGATCACTGCTGCAGTCTGTGCACTTGATGACAACCATACAATTTTTCGTAAAATGGTCATAGGAAGCACAGCACCTATAGCATATTCCAAGCTTCTAGAGAATCTCCCTGCATTCTTGAACAGTCTTTGCCCTAAGCCCATAACATTTCTTCAGAGGGTGAGGTTTTTTGTGAATAGGGTACTGACGATTAGGATCCTTGTCTCTATCACTCTGGTGATCAGGAGCGGATATGGGAGGTGAGATGTCTGTCTTTTTAGTAGATACAGCTCTATTTAGGTCTCTATATTTAGCTGCTTTGTTATTATACCTTGATGATGATGATGATGAAGAAGCAGGCAGGCTAGACTCGCTGAAGCTGAAGCTTGGATCATTTCTTGTCCAGGTTTATTCATTGATGAACCTGCAAAAATATGAGAATGGAAAAAAAGATACGTTATAGTCTCTTTTATATCTTGAGTCCTGTTGTGTCCATATCTCCTGTATGGCAGTTTGGACACCACTGGATTCACGCCATGAGCAGTGTCCAGAAAACTTAGCCCAGGTAGATAAGGGTCTGCATTTGCCAATTCTAACTCCATGAGGAGGTTGCATAGTTCTTGAAGCTTGAAATGATCTTTGCTACCCATTTTTGGAAAGTTTTGCAGTCTTTTAAATAGAGCACTTTCTATGGCTTCAGAACAACCACAAATTTGCTCAAGTTTTGCCCATGCAGCAGCAAGACCTGCATCTGGGTTTTCAACATGTACTGCTCTCAGTCTTTTAACACGATCTGCGGATTCTGGCCCAAGCCACTTTATGAGCCAATCAAGTTCCTCCTTGGCAGTTAGGTTAAGATCAACAAAAGCATCTTTGAAGGTTGCTCTCCAAGCCCTATAGTTCTCTGGACATTCGTTGAACCATGAGAGACTAATGTTAATGAGCTTGCGGCAAATCATATATCTGGCGAAGTCAGATTGGTCTGATCTCTCACTCTTTGGTGCCAAAGTAACTTGTGGGACCCCTTGGGCGTGAAAGTTCTCTGGTGAATAAGGGTGAGGTTTACCAGGATAAAATTAAGTTGAAAGAGCATTTAGCTTAGTCCAGTGGTTCTTAACCTGGGTTCGATCGAACCCCAGGGGTTCGGTGAGTCAGTCTCCGGGGTTCGGTGGGGGGGACAAAGGGGCAATTGCTCCCCCCGAGAAAATATTACTGATTGTGAGGCCGAGCGCACCCCGGGAAATCAGAGCTGCGGTCGGGACAACTCACAGCCATTACACATAGACACTTGACACTCCGCCCCCTGTACCTCCCCCAGCAGGTTTCCAGACTATCTCCTGCAGGCTGCTTGCTGCGTGAGTGGGCGGGATGGGGATGTACCTGACCACGGAGATCGCGCCTGCCTGGAAGAGGGAAGTGTGAGCAGCTGAGCAGAGGGAGCCGAGTGAATGTTACTGGAGGTAGGCTCAGCTAGCTGTTCATGGTGGATTCGTTTACAAGGACCTCTATGCTACGTCTGCTGAGTTACTGCAGCTTAGCATAGAGGTGCTGTTAGCTGACAGATGGAAATGCATGTCCTTTTCATTTAGCTCAATAAAGCATTGTGAATACCCCCTGGTGTGTGCCCTCCTGATACCCCATGGAATGCTCTCCCAACACCTCCCCCGAATGTGTGCCCTCCTAACACCCCATGGTATGCCCTCCAAACACCTCCCCAAAGTGTGTTCCCTCTTGACACCCCATGCTATGTCCTCCCAACCCCCCCAGTGTGTGCCCTCCTGATACCCCATGGTATGCCCTCCCAAACCCCCCCCCCCAGTGTATGTCCTCCTGATACCCCATGGAATGCCCTCCCAACACCTCCCCCCAGTGTGTTCCCTCCTGACACCCCATGGTATGTCCTCCCAGCCCCCCCAGTGTGTGCCCTCCTGATACCCCATAGTATGCCCTCCCAACACCTCCCCCCTCAGTGTGTTCTCTCCTGACACCCCATGGTATGCCCTCCCAACATCCCCCCCCCCACCTCACCCCAGTGTGTGCCCTCCTGACACCCCATGTTTTAATTTGTTTTGTTCTTTGTTCTTAATGGTTTTGTTTTTTGAGATACAGTCGCCAACACTTGCAGGGAGGCCCCAGCGAGATTTGAACTCGCGACCCCTGGTTTACAAGACCAGTGCTCTAACCCCTGAGCTATTTTTTTTTTATGGTTTTATTTTTTAATGGTTTTGTTCATTTTGTGCACCTATGTATAAATATATACCTAAATATATACCTATGTTTTGAATTTGAAAAAATCATATTTTATTTTTTCAATTAAGAAGGGTTTGGTGAATGCGCATATGAAACTGGTGGGGTTCAGTACCTCCAACAAGGTTAAGAACCACTGGCTTAGTCTCTAAGGCTTCTGCTGGCTGTTTCCTGAACTGCAGCTTGTGGCTCGGAGTTACCTTGTCGTTGGCAGGAGATGATGTGGTTTTCTGTGTAGGTGCGATGTGGATTTGAAGAGGCTCAGGCTTTTGCAGGTTGGAGGTCTCTGTGTTGAGAGTCCAAACAGTAATGTTAGTAGGCGGTATAGGAGATGATTCTGTATCAATGCAAACACTATGCCTTAGCACATATTCACTGGTGCGTTCAATCGTATCTTCCATTTCTGCTGGAATAGAACAGTCCAAATTAGTACTATTTACCATTGCTTGTTCAATGACCTTTAACCTCGCTAGGGCAGCTGCTTCTTCCCTTTCCATTTGCAGAATCTTTATTTGGGATTCCACCTTTGCTTCACAAGCTTTAGTCTGAGCTTCTATCTCTGCTTGGCGAGCTTTGGTCTGAGCTTCTATCTCTGCTTGGCAAGCTTTGGTCTGAGCTTCTATCTCTGCTTTGGGAGCTTTGGTCTGAGCTTCTATCTCTGCTTCGCGAGCTGCCATCTCTGCTTGAAGAGATTTGCTTTGAGCGTCCATTTCAGCTTGGCAAGCTTTGCTCTGAGCTTCTATTTCAGCTTCCTTTCCAGCAAAGGAATTTCACACTTTATTTGCTTCCAGACTTGTGCGGGCCTCTAATAGCTTGTCGAAAAGGAACTTGCTCTGAGCTTAGTAGATGTGGATTTGTGAGATCTAGTCTACTGCAGTTGAGCAATGCGGAGTCCTGCCTTATCCTTGGCATCTTAGTCAGCTCTGCTAAAGAGCCCTCTATATTAGAGTCCTTAAACGCTGTGTATTTAGCCGACAGCCACTGGTAGCGTTCGCATGCTCCAGATTGGCAATCTGTAGAGTTTCTTAATTCATTTGGTTGATTGAAGCGTGGCAAGACTGACAAGCAATATTTTCCTTAGTCCCACAGATCTGACAGATTGCTGGAGAACTCATCTCTATTGGATTTGTAGTTTTCTCTAAGTTTCTGTGTTGGTATTATTGTGTGTTTGGGTCTTACACTTTGCTCTGTAATATCTGCAGAATCTGCTCCCTGTACATCTGTGTGGTCAGATGTATGATGTATCTGTGTTGATTCAGCGATAAAAGAGTGCTTGGAGCCTTGTCTAGACATTTTTTCAAGTTTTGGAAAAAATGGTTACTGTCTGTTTAAGAAGGCGAACAGTCCAATGCAGAGAAACAGTATTCAACATTCACAGATGACTTGCAGTAAGCTTGTGCGACCATGTGCTTTCACAAGATGGCAGATGGCACTGAGCTTGTTCGCAGATTAAACATACACATCTACACAGCAGGCTGTAGGAATTCTACCACGTTTTGACTATTCTGACTCCAACTGTTGTAATAGTGACACCAAAACATAAGGTATAAGCAGATATAATTACCGCGGAAAGTTTTTATCAGATAGCTGAACTCACTAAAACACCAAAACATAAGGTATAAGCAGATCTAATTACCGTGGAAAGTTTTTATCAGACAGCTGAACTCACCAAAACATGTCTCACCAAAACATCTACGTAGGTTTTATTGCAAGCAGTAGGTATAGCAGACAACAAGGTGCGGTAAAGGATAGAAAGACGATATTTTGCAGGTCAAAACATGTTAATGTGTTCCCCGATGTGATCGCATGAGGCCTTTACAGAAGTGGCCATCTTCATCCCCGCAAGCATAATGAAAAGAGGAAATACATCACAGGTGGGACGGGACAGGAGGAAAAGATATAAAAGGATGGTGCTATAACCAAAATAACCACAAGATGGCAGTATAATAACCAATTATAAGAAGTTACCATAACTATGCATTATTATTATTATTATTATACAGGATTCATATAGTGCCAACAGTTTGCGCATCGCTTAACAAAATGAAGGCAGACATTACAGTTATATCTTTACATATAAGTGTAACAGCACACTCTATTATGGTATATCATATATATATATATATATATATATATATATATATATATATATATATATATATATATATATATATATATATATATGTGGGGACAGCACAGTGAATAAATTGTTAGCGCTAACAATTTAGAATTACAAGGGCATTAAAAGTAAAATGCCTCCAAAACACCTGTAGTGCTAGCTTCTTGTTTCAAACATGCTTTAACCACAGAAGTTTTTACCCCTCTTAACGAGCAGGCCATTTTTTTGCAATATGGCACTTCGTACTTTAACTGACAATTGCGCAGTCGTGCGATGCTGTACCCAAATACATTTTTTTGATATTTGATAACCTGTGCGATTTTTATTTTTTAATACATAAACAAAAAAAAGAGCGACAATTCTGGGGGGGAAAAAAACAATATTTTTTACTTTCTGCGATATAACATTCCCAATAAAAAAAATAAAAAAATCACATTTTTTTCATAATTTTAGGCCAATATGTATTCTGCTACATATTTTTAGTAAAAAAAATCCCAATAGGTGTATATTGATTGGTTTGCGCAAAAGTTTTTGCATCTACAAACTAGGGGAAAGATTTTTATTTATTTATTCTTACTAGTAATGGCAACGTTCAGCGATTTTTAGCGGGACTGCGACATTGCGGCGGACAGATCGAACACCTAACTGACATTTTATACACCTTTGGAGGGGGGGGAACAATGACATTACTACAGTAATCAGTGCTAAAAATATGCACTGTTACTGTACTAATGACACTGGCAGGCAAGGGGTTAACACCAGAGGCGATCATAGGGGGTGCTTTCTAGCTGTGTGGGGGATGGGCTTGCTGCATGAACACGGGGACCTGTGTTCCTAAATAAGAGGAACACAGGATTCCTATGTTCATTACTGACAGAACAGCGTTAGAAAGACGTTCTGTCTCCAAAGGGAGCGACCATGGGTGCCTGGCAGACATTGCGGCTGCCAGACCCACCGATTGACTCCCCCTGTAGCCATACGACAGATGCGTGCAACCCCCACTAGCAGTCCTGCGAAGCGACATACAGGCACGTAGTTTCCCGGGACAGAGCCAACCTGCCTCCATAAAGCTACGGCGGCTGGACGGCAAGTGGTTAAATGTGTTTTGGAGGTGCTAGAAAGAGATGCAAACAGGTGCCAAACTCCTTATGAGTGTTTCCAAAGCATTTGCAGTAAACTACCATTGGCCTTCAATTGTGGCATTTGGCAAACTTTGTGAGTAGCCAGAACCTGCCAAACACTGAAGGCAAAATTGGAATTAGAGAAAGTGATGCAAAAACACTGTGGGGTTACTAAAGTACACTTGTACACTTTGCAAGTGCAGTTGCACTCATATTCCCCAGAGCTTAATGAATGTGGTAAAGCTCTAATAATTTCCACCAGCCAATCACGTGCACGTAAAAATGCTTGGTTGATTGTGTATTTTCTTCAAAGTGAAGCTTCGCCATTCACTATTGATGCAAAGAACAGGCATTTACTTTGCAAGCTTTTAGAAAACTTTATTAATCACTTTAGGACTGCGCACACGCATTGTAATGCAGATGGGCAGCTCCTACAGACACAGCGAGCGACAGGCACAGCGACAGGCACAGCAACAGGCACAGGGCTCTGTACAGATTTAACAATCTCTTTGTTTCTTCTCCCTGCTAAGCAGAGAGAAGGAATAAAGAGATTTTTAGTAAAAAGCAGCACATAATAAACATAATAACTCTTGTTAGACACACACTTAGCCCCTTCATTACCCGGAGATGATAAACCCTTCCCAGCCAGTGTCATTAGTACAGTGACAGTGTATAGTATTATCACTGATCACTGTATTAGTGTCACTGGTGATGTTAGTGTCAGTTAGTCAGTCCCCACCCAGTGTCAGTGTCAATTTGTCCACCATACTATCACAGTCCCACTATAAGTCGCTGATCAATTCCATTACCAGTATTAAAAAATAAAAATTCCAGTAAATATACCATAGTTTGTATACACTACAGCTTTCACACAAACCGATAAATGTACACTTACACATTTTGGCCTTATGAAACTTATGAAGAAATTTAATTTTGAAAGTGTTTTTATTGGATATGTTTTATAGAAGAAAGTAAAAAATGATTTTTTGACTTATATAATAATGACTTTTTTGTTTATATAATAAAAAAGTAAAAACACAGTGGTGATCAAATACCTCCAAAAGTAAAGCTCTATTTGTGTGAAAAAAAAATGTTTTGTTTGGGTACAGCGTTGCATGACCGCACAATTACTGGTTAAAAATAGCACAGGGCTAAATAGGTAAAAATGGCCTGGTCATGAAGGGGGCAAAACGTTCCAGAGCTGAAGTGAATAATGCAAAGTGAATGTCTTCTTTATGCTCACGTGAATGAGACTTCACTTGCTTGGTTTCAAATGTAACCAAGGTATGAAGTGTATATAACTCACACATTTTGAAACTGATTTTCCCTATAAATATACTGGATGGTTTATCAGCATACTTGGGAACTTTCTGAATCTTACCTCTTGAGTCTGGTCCCCAGGCTGCCAGGAACTTCCTCTGGCTCAGGCACAATTTCAAGCTGTACCACAGCGCTGCTCTACTGTATCTAATAGGGTGTAGCAGGAGAACTCATAGTGAGGATTATTTAACCACTTTAGCCCCGGAGGATTTTCCTGCTAAACGACCAGGGGGTATTTTGCGATTCGGCACTGCGTGACTTTAACGGACAATTGCGCGGTCGTGCGACGCTGTACCTAAACTAAATTTACGTCCTTTTTTTCCCACAAACAGAGCTTTCTTTTGGTGGTATTTGGTCACCTGTGCGCTTTACTTTTTGCGCTATAAACAAAAAAAGAGAGTAAATTTTACAAAAATAACAATATTTTTCACATTTTTTTATATGAAATTCCCCAAAAAAAAATGTAAAAATCAAACTTTTTTAACATTTTCGGCCAATTTGTTTTATGCTACATATGTTTGGTAAAAAAAATTGAAAAAAGCGTATTTTTATTGGTTTGCGCAAAAGTTATCGCGTTTACGAACAAAGGGAAAGATTTTTGTCATTTTTGTTGTTTTTTTTTTAACGCGTAATGGCGGCGATCTGCGATTTTTTTTGCGGTACTGCGAAATTGGGGCGGACAGATCGGACCCTTGACTGACATTTTTGACACTTTTGGGGTTACCAGTGACATTTCTACAGTAATCAGTGCTATACATATGCACTGTTACTGTAAAAATACACTGGTAGTGAAGGGGTTAACTTTATTTGAGAGGGAGGGGCTGTGTGTGTCCCTAGGGGCGTGCTTTCTACTGTGATTGGCTGTGGCTTGAGCTGTAAGGACACTGATCAACGGATCTACATAGTAGATCCGTGTGATCAGTGTTTTTACACCGAGGAGAATGACAGGTGGCTTGTTTACACAAGCCGCCTGACTTTCTCCCTCTCCCCCGACGATCGCCGAGTGATCGCCGCGGGGGTCCCGTGACCGCGCGGGAGCAGGAGCGCGCCTCCGCGGGCGCGCGCTCGCTCCCCAGAGCCTCACAGGCTAGCGACGTAGACCTACGTCGCTCTGCCTGTGAGGGGCTGACTGCCGCAGTAAATATACTGTGAGCAGTCGGCAAGTGGTTAATAAAACTGGTGAGTGCAAAATCTGGCGCAGCTCTGCATAGAAACCAATCAGATTTCAGGTTGTATTGCCAACGCTTAATTGAACAAGTTGTGGTTTTAAGCTGATTGGCTACCATGCACAGCTGCACTAGATTCCAGAGTGCACCAGTTTTAGAAAATCTACACCAGTGAGTATGCCCCTGGTCCTGCCCTGTACCTGTGTGCTTGATGCTTGATCCTGGGACTCGGGAATGATTCGTAGCACTGATCTCTCTTATCTTTCCAACTTCCATGCGACTTCAATGAACGGGATCTGACAATATCAGGCACTTTGAGTCTGGCATGAATCTTGGGGGGGGAAAACCCCACACCAAAATTAAATAAAAAACAGCATGCCCCCCCCCCCCAAGACCATACTAGGCCCTTCGATCTGGTGATCAGGTATGGATTTCAAGAGGAACCCCCACGCCAAAATATTTAAAAACATGGCATAGGGTCCGCCCAAAATCAGGTCAGTAAAGGGGGGGGGGCGAGTAAGCATCCCCCCGGACTATAGCAGCCTACATGCCCTCAACATGGGAGGTGGGTGTTTTTGGGGATAGGGGCCTCTGCACCCCCACCCAAAAGTACCTTGCCCTTATGTTTATAGGGACAAGGGCCTCTTTCTGATAAACCTGGGCAGTTGTTGTGGAGGTCTGTGGGCAGGGGGCTTATCGTAATCTGGAATCTCCCTTTAACGAAGGGGCCCCCAGATCCCCCCCCTCTAAGTGAATGAGTATGGGGTAAATTGTACCCCTACTCACTTACCCAAATAAGAGTAAAAAAAAATAAAAACAGTACACAGGTTTTTGACAAAGACCTTTATTTAAGCAGCTCCAATGTGTCTTCTTTTTCCGGTAATGTCTTCTCCCTCTGGTATTCTCCCTCCGCTGTCTTCTTCCTCTGGTACTTTCTCCAAAAAACCTGTGTACTGCTTTTATTTTTTACACTTTTTGAGGTGAATGAGTTGGGGTTCAATGTACCACATACTCATTCACATGGGGGGGGGGAGATCTGGGGGCCCCCTTTTTTTAAAGTCGGACCGACTTGTGTCGGAACAGTTAAGACAGCACTCATAGGGAACCATTCATTTATACGTGTCATGTGATGTGCTCTCAAAGTCGGAGCGTACGTCTCACCAGTGTGAACTCTAGGTATGGATAGTTTTGCATAGCTACTGTACATTGGTGCAGCTTGGACCAATGTAAGCATGCATATTCCACACTCGGCTGATCCCTGTGGAAGCAGAGAATCACTGCTTTTGGGCACCATTCAGAGTACACATTTTCCTAAATGAATTGAACAATTGAACCAGCTTAAGAGGTGGTGAGGAGTGTCTTGTATTCATTGAGAATAATGCAAATTGTTCTCTGAATGGTGTGAGTAAACCTCTGCTTCCACGGGGATTAGCCAAGTATAGAATATATAGTATCTCACAGAAGTGAGTACACCCTCACATTTTTGAAAATATTTTATTATATCTTTTCATGTGACAACACTCAAGAAATGACACTTTGCTACAATGTAAAGTAGTGAGTGTACAGCTTGTATAACAGTGTAAATTTGCTGTCCGCTCAAATTAACTCAACACACAGCCAATAATGTCTAAACCGCTGGCAACAAAAGTGAGTACACCCCTAAGTGAAAATGTCCAAATTGGGCCAAATTGGCCATTTTCCCTGCCCGGTGTCATGTGACTCATTAGCGTTACAAGGTCTCAGGTGTGAAGAGGGAGCAGGTGTGTTAAATTTGGTTTTATCGCTCTCACTCTCTAATACTGGTCACTGGAAGTTCAACATGGCACCTCATGGCAAAGAACTCTGAGGGTCTGAAAAAAATAATTGTTGCTCCATATAAAGATGGCCTAGGTTATAAGAAGATTGCTAAGATCCTGAAACTGAGCTGCAGCACAGTGGTTCCACTCAGAACAGGCCTCGCCATGGTCGACCAAGGAAGTTGAGTGCACGTACTCAGCGTCATATCCAGAGGTTGTCTTTGGGAAACAGAAGTATGCGTGCTGTGGGGCATCATCAAACAGAAGGTGGAGGAGCGCAAAGTCTCTAACATCCACCAGCTCCGTGATGTCATCATGGAGGAGTGGAAGAGGACTCCGGTGGCAACCTGTGAAGTTCTGGTGAACTCCAAAGGGGGTTAAGGCAGTGCTGGAAAATGATGGTGGCCACACAAAATATTGACACTTTGGGCCCAATTTAGACATTTTTACTTAGAGGTGTACTCACTTTTGTTGCCAGCCGTTTAGACATTATTGGCTGTGTGTTGAGTTATTTTGAGGGGACAGCAAATTTACACTGTTATACAAGCTGTACACTCACTACTTTACATTGTAGCAAAGTGTCATTTCTTCAGTGTTGTCACATGAAAAGCTATAATAAAATATTTACTAAAATGTGAGGGGTGTACTCACTTTTGTGAGATACTGTACATACTTACATTGTTCTAAGCTGGACCAATTTAACTATGCAAAAATATCTATATCTGGGATTCACCTTTAAAATATGTTTCTAATGCATTGTAGGTGAATTTACATGTAAACATGAAATACATAAACTGTGTTAAGAAGTAATACAAAAGAAATAAGCCAACAGAACACAAATTGACAGGTTTGTTTTCAGTGTTTTCTATTGAAATAACAGAATCAAACAGGTGTCGAGCTTGCTCTTATCCTTGTAACCAATAGCTAAAGCAGACACCGGCCAAGGTTAATGGAGATATGCCAGAGCAGAGTGCCAATTAACACAGTAAGTGGAAAATGAAATTCATTCTCCTGCCTTGCCTGATACAAAGTCAGGTGCCAGCATTAACTTTTGGCACAGTGTATGTTTGTATATTCCAGCCAAAAATCTCAGCATCTTTGACTGGATGACACCAAGCAGAAAAAGTACTTTAGAAAAAGTAGGCTAAGTCACCTGAGACTTCGTAAAAGTGAACCTTGTTGGTTGGAAGCATAGCATTTTAAATGGCCGTCTACTTTAAACCTCTCCGGTTCATTACAGTGCTTTACTACATGCACATTAACATGCTGCGTTTCACGTGGTAATGTGTGCTGTGTTTAGGCAGCCTATTTATTTGAATAAGCTGTTTAGGCACCACAACCCACAAAAAAATTCAGATATGTACTTTTTAAAAAATATATCACACTGCAACAAACAGATGGTTTGCATACTGTGTTTTGTGTTAAAGATAGAATTGCCAATTGCACGTTATGGTAAATCACGATTAGTGCACATTTGCCTGTGCATTATCGCAAGCTATAGATGTAAAGCCAGCCGTTTGAATTTCAGGGCACATTTACATTTGTGCAGTGTTAATGAATGTGCATTAACACATGCTTTGCCATTCGTGCATTCAATTAAGGCAGCCCATTGAAATCAAAGGACACATGATATACTGGACATGTCACAAACTTTTTGGGGCAACATGGATGGGAAACTTGAAAGATGGCTGAAGTCTTTAAGGTCAGTGCATTAAACAGAAGCGCAGGCCCATTCACACTTATAACAGCCTAGTCAAGCCTCTATGGCTTCCCACAATGCAGGGCAACACACAGTACATGCGCTGATGTGTTGTGGTGTCACCGATTGTGAATAATGCTTCAACGTACTAGTCAATTACATTATTACTCCTATTTCCCATTCCTGCAATGCATAGATGTAAATCAGCCCTTTAACGTTATTAATTTGAATTATATTATTCAGTTATTTTCATTTATTTCTTTTTATAATACTTCATGTAAATATTTTATTATTTATTTTATGAATGACAAAGATGTAGTTAAGCGAAAGATAATTAAAGCTCCAAAGAAGCCCCAACTAGGGTGACTATATTTCCAAAATGCCATTCAGGGACACCCTCACTTCCCAAAAAAAGATGATTTCTGATACTTTTTTTTTGCCAATTTTCGGAAAACATGGGGACAAGGGGCTTTGGGTGGGCAGGGCGCATAGCCCCCCTACCCAAAAGCACCTACCCCACAATGTTGAGGGCATGTGGCCTGGCATGGTTCAGGAGGGAGGGGGGGGCATTTTTTTCCCTCCCCTTTCCTGACCTGCCAGGCTGCATGCTCAAATAAGGGTCCGGAATGGAGTTTAGGAGGGACTCCACACTTTTTTTTTTTTTACTGGCAATTATTTTTTTTCAGCTGTGAGTGGGGAAGCCCATTGACAGCTGATGACTCCTTAGTTGTTAAAGATACCATAGTCAGCTTCCAAGCCCCACTCCTTAACACCCAGATTTTACTGCGCCCCGATTGGGCAAAGCTTTGCCCAATTAGGGCACAGAATGCACTGTGCAGAGTGGCTGTGTCAGTTTCATTCCAGGACACGGTATTGTTCCAGAATGAAGGTACCTGGGACAGACCTGCAAAATGTGGGACTGTCCTGGGCAATCCGGGGCACAGGGTCACCCTAGCTCCAACAGGACTGCCACTACGGCGCAGGGGTAGCTCCCCTGAAAAGTATTATTTACATCAGTCCACAGTCCAGCTTGCTCTCTCTCTCCCATGTGCTTTCAAAAACATAGAGAGTTAACCTC
This sequence comes from Pelophylax lessonae, assembly GCF_965119305.1. Taxonomy (NCBI): domain Eukaryota; kingdom Metazoa; phylum Chordata; class Amphibia; order Anura; family Ranidae; genus Pelophylax; species Pelophylax lessonae. Next base: position 74,305,606 of record NC_138780.1, read on the forward strand.
CCCTAGTATTTACTGGCCGCATAAATGGGTTGGAATTATGAATACTCAGGAGTTGGTACTCGTTGGCAGCCTGCCAACTAAGACATGATACACACACAGCATTTGAATATGATAAACATAACTTTGCACAAAACACTAAATTGCTACAAAATTGCTACAAAATTGCTACAAAAACTAAAACACTCCAACTCTGCCCCACTTTGTAAGGACGTGCTTACATGTACATCCAGGGTGGCACATAGAGATCTTTGCAGTCATCCACTTGTGACCCCCTGGTGTGTAAATACAGCCTTCTGTACAGGCATACTGATCAGTAATCCTGTGTGAGTGAGTTGTAAAACTTGCAGTTATTATTCTCAAAGAGATCACAGTACCCTCCCAGTCCCTGGCAAGGCTATAACCATCTCTTTTCTGACATTGTAAAAGGTTTCCTAGTAATCAATCGGGGGAAATTGTTTTTAGGATTGGGTCTGTAAATAACTAACCCAAGGGCTCCAGATTCTCTCAAACCTGGTAGAGGCATCACGTAAGATGCTAACTGTCTTCTCGCTGATCATCTACAAAAGTTTATGTTTCATCAACTTTAAGTCCACCACTGGACTCTTCCAGGCTGCCACAATCGCAATTTTACCTGCCAAAAACATAAAATATATAAGGGTCTGGGTATATCTGGGAACTCCAGTTATGGGTTCATTAAGCAGTGCAGTTCTGGGGTTTTTGACAACATTGGCCATGGTCTCCGTGAAGATCAGGGCATGAACTCGTATCCAGTACTGTCTGACTTTATGGCATGTCCACCATATGTGGAACATCATTCCTCACAACAGAGCAAGGACAAACTGTCAGGAACCAGATACCAACAAGAGAACACCTTATAGACTACCTCCATGAGGGAGACATTCATAATGCCTTTAAGAATTCTCAGAGACCCGTCTCTCCAGTCCTATTTGCCTATCTCTGAGCCTATGTCCCTTTCCCAGGCGAGCATATACGGAAGTTTACCCGGAGTTGAAAAAAATAGCTTATACAAATCTGAGATGCCCCCCTTCTGAGCCTTACTGCTAAAACATATGCTTTCAAAAGCTGTCCATGTGGTAATATCAATAGTGTTCTGTTGTAAGCAGCTGAGAAAATTAAGAATTTGCTGCAGGTGGTAAAGCTCAGCTTCAGACATCTCGAGCTGTTGTGTGAAAAATGTAGTGGAGCGTATCCCCTTATGGTTCAACAAATGTCCTACATGATAGAGGTATTTATTTATCCACCATTGGAATTCCCGTGGGCAAAGACCAGGGGAAAATTCTGAGCTGCTAAAAAAATGGTGTGGGGCGAGTGAAGTGTAGCCAGTTTGCGGGAAGAATCCCATAAATGCAAGGAATGTGACAGAGTAAGACAGAGGATTGCCTTGCGATGTTTGTGAGAAGCCCACATTAAAAGATTGGTGGGAAGAGGAGCGCAAGCCCGTGCCTCCAAAGCTATCCCCTCTGGTCGATAGGAGGCGGAGTATAGTTGGGTCAATTGAGTTATCTGAGCCCTATGATGATATTTCCTGAGGTCCGGAACCCCTAGTCCACCGGAGCCTCACAGAGTGTATAGTGTTTGACATTACACTCTGTGCCCCCTAGAGCCCCAGATAAAGATTAGTAGGTAAGTTTAACTTCTATAATCAGGAATATACTTGAGAATTTAATATAGGACCATATAAAAGAGTTTTTGCTAGAAAATAATATTTTAAGCAATATTAAGCATGGGTTCATTACAGATCGAAGTTACCAAACAAATCTGATTTCTTTTTATGAAATTAAAAAGGTAAGCACAAGGTTAGATAAAGTAGTAGCTGTGGATATAGTATACTTGGATTTTGCCAAAGCGTTGGACACTACAGGCTTAGAAAATTAAATTTGTAAATGGATAGAAAACTGGCTAAAAGACCATATTTAGAGAGTAGTGAATAATGACTCATACTATGAATGGAGGTAATGAAAGAGATGAAGCCGCTCAGGTGTATCAGTCCGACCTGGTGCTGGTAAGACCCGTCATCCGGATAAATGCAAAAGAAGTACTGGAACCGCACCCAGGTAGATGAAAACAATAGGAGTACTTTATTCTTCAAATAAAAATAGAAAAAGACAGTGCAGGGAACAGGTAATCCAGGTTAACGCGTTTCACGGCGCACACAGCCGCTTACTCATAACCGTGATAGTCATACTATGAATGGTCTAAGGTTATTGGGGGTATCCCAAGGTTTAGTGTTGGGACCCCTACTTTTTAACATATTTTGAAAAGATAAAGGGTCTGGGATTAGGAGTACCATTTTAATGTTTGCAGATGACACCAAGCTATGCAGTGGAACTACGTCCTTCACATCTATGTGGTTCAGATCTATGCGGTTTCCGACAGCTGTGTTTGCTGGGGCAAATTAATGGGTTATTTTACCTCTTGAAAATACAGGGAAAAGGTCTCTACACCTTTTACAAAAACATGGCCTCAGGGAAACAACATAGTGCAGTGTGGTTCACAGTATAGGAAACTGCACTGCAGTTTCCAGTGCATGGAAGTGCCATTAGGTGTAATGGTAAGAATGGTAATATGCAAGAAGGTAAAAAAACCTTCAGTGTGCAGCTCCTCCCTCAGCTCCTCCCCAATACTTACCTAAGCCCGATCTCGATCCAGCAATGTGTACAAGACCCGAGGCTCTGCCGGGTCTTTCCCTCCTGATTGGCTGAGATGCAGCAGCAGGAGCCATTGGCTCCAACTACTGTCAATCACAGCCAGGAGAGGAGAGCGGGGATGGGGCTGAGCTGTGCTCGCTGTTTCTTAGCGCTGGCAGGGAATCTGAAAAGAGGAGGATCGGGGCTGCTCTGTGCAAAATCACTGCACAGAGCAGGTAAGTATGACATGTTTGTTATTTTTTTTTTTTATAAAAATGTTTCCTTTACAATCACTTTAATTGGGCAACGATGACTATGTGGAAGATGAGTTGTAATGCTGATAAATGTAAAGGTGCATGAAGGTAAAAAACATTCTGTGTGCAGCGTTCCCCCCAATCCTTACTTAAGCTCCCTTTGATCCCAATCATAGCCAGTGAGCCAATGAGAAGAGAGTGGGGGTGGGGCTCTCTAATGGACACTCACAGCAGTGGCTCGGAAGCGAGAAAGCAGCAGTGTCCCAAAGACAAGTGGCTTTCTTTGTGGGTACTGCTTGAGGGGGATGAGCCAGGAGCGCTGGCGGGGGACCCGAACAGAAGAGGATTACTGCACAGAGCAGATAAGTAGAACATGTGTAAAAAAAAAAAAAAAAAAACAACAACGAAGCTGTAATAACAATTTAATAAAAGCATGTAATGCCAAGCTGCAGTATCTAAAGCTAGTAAAATTCTTTCTTGTATTAAAAGAGGTATAGACTCCAGAGAGAGAGAGATATTTTGCCCCTGTACAAATCTTTAGTAAAACCTTATCTAGAATATGCAGTTGAGTTTTGGGCACCAGTTCACATAATATGGATAGGATATTGGGGAAATGGAAAAAGTGCAGAGAATGGCAACCAAACTGATAAGAGGCATGGAGGAGCTCAGCTATGAGAAAAGATTAGAGGAACTGAATTTATTCTCTCTTGGGGAGAGAAGATTATGATCACCATGTATAAATACATAAGTGGAAATAGTGAACTTGGTGTTGAGTTATTCCCTTTCAGGTCATTATAGAGGACAAGGGGGCACTTTTTACATCTGGAGGAAAAGAGATTTAAATTTCATACACGGAAAGGCTTCTTAACAGTAAGAAATAAAATAACAATGTGCTGCGCTGTGGAAAAACAACCAATCTCTAAAAAATAGTTTTTGCACCAAGAACTATTTTGTTAGATACACTACCTTATCTAAATCAGTCTGGTGTGTTACTCAAATGTATCATACATGTGTAGCACCCTTTTAGCTAGGTTACTATGGTTGAGGCAGGCAAATTTAGTTTTTGATTCCCCTGTAGAAGAGGAGCAGTGTTCAATTGCTTTTAGCTGTTCTGGGTTCTGTTGGTTGCAGGCTCTACTGCTTTTTCCTGACATCTGATAGGTTCCAGAATTTAGCGGTTGGGGGAGTCAAACCCCTCCCTACATATTCATGCAGTCTCAGCCAATCCCTGGCAGGAAGAATGGCCAGTAAGGGGCTGTGGTGTGTATAAATAGGCTTGGGTCTGGAACAGTGGGGTCCTTGTCCTGGGGGGAAGACCAAGCCTGAGGCCTGTGGCTCCCTGGGGCACATAGCTGCAGTTGAAAAGAAAGTCACCTGGGTCCTAGCTCCAGTTAGAGCTAGGGGATCCACATCTGGAGCACCTGAAAGCAGTTTCTGGAAGTCACCAGTGGTTCTGACCCGGAGGCATCCTGTATAGCAGCTGGCTCATACTGCAGGAAGGCACTGAAGTACCCAGGGCACAGTGAGTAACAGTCTCTAAAGATTCTAGAAACTGTCCATGCCAACCTTTGGGAAAGCTCATTCAAGTTGCTGGCTCAGACTATATATATTTTTTTGCAATGGATTCTCCAGTAGTTCACTAGTTACTAACTTCAATAGGCTGTTTGCACCCTGAGGAGGCAGTACAGTTAGGGTATCCTCTATTACTTTTGCACTAGCTGTGGAGTATCCTAAGGCTCACCCTGTAGTCCACCCAAGTTTAATGTGCGAAAAACCTACAAAACATACTTTCTGCCTGGTTCTTGTGAGGAGAGTCTGGAGAGCTGCCATGTGCCTGGCTGCATGCACCCAGGGAATAGAACTCAGGACATATAGCGGGACCAGTCTGAGGGTCTGTGGGCTGAACATGAATTAATACAGTACATGTGATTACAACATATGTTTTCAAAGAATATTAACCAAACATATGGTAATATCCAAACAATCTAAAGTCCAAAGGGCATATAGTGTCCAAACAATAAAAGTGAATTTCCTATGGACTCTTCACCATCAAAAACAAAATCCACTTGTGAGATAAGGAAACTTAAATTCAACCATGAATTATTTATGCCCCAAATTGGTGATCACTGGATCTACAAAACACCTGCTTCTCTGCACCTGGTGCTACCAGAAATCACCACTAAAGTGATGCACTCACTAGATGTACTTGACCCCTTAATTAATAGATCAAAGACAGTTTTTTTCAAATACTAATCCCAGGCTGCCTTACACACATCTCCTTCACTATACAAGCCTCCCTTTATTTCTCCATATGCCATTCCATCACACCAAGAGATACAGAAGTGTACCATAGTGTAGTAATCTTTATTAAAATATAGCAAAAATATATTTTTCAATACGGTGTTAAATAACGGAATTTTTGTAAAATCTTACCGTAAAATTCCTTTCTCTGAGTCCTCTGACAGTCGCCGCCCCTTCCCAAGTCTTCACCAATGGGTAATGACCTTTGCTCCGCAGGAGTAGCTAGGCACAAGATTTGTTAATAACAAAAGCTTTTAGCATAGACACACCCCTAGGGGCTGTCCCACTAGTCAATACCTCCCTGCACCAGCATTCCCAACTCAGTTTGGTAGCATAGCAGTAAGAGTACACAAAAACCCCAAAAGAGGGGCGGGGGGCGGCGACTGTCGGAGGACTCAGAGAAAGGAATTTTACGGTAAGATTTTACAAAAATTCCGTTTTCTCTTACGTCCTCCGACAGTCGCCGCCCCTTCTCAAGTCTTCACCAATGGGATGTCCCAAAGCAGTGTAGACATGAGGGGTGGGAGATGCAGCCGCATATCAAGCAACGCAGTACCCACATCAGAGAAAGGAACCTTACCACAGTAAGAGAACCACCCGGGCAACAGGAACATATGCTCAACAGGAGCAACAACCCAGGAAAACAAGTAACCCAGGGGTAAAACACCCCAACAGCCAAGGGCCCTAAAAACAAGGGACCCTAAGGCACTGCCTGTAAGATTCTGGTACCTTTGGTACCCTTATTTCCCATTTCTACCTTGCTAACTAGGTGGAACGCATACACCTTTAACCACTTAAGCCCCGGAAGATTTTATCCCCATTCCGACCAGGGGGTATTTTGCGATTCGGCACTGTGTGACTTTAACGGACAATTGCGCGGTCGTGCGACGCTGTACCTAAACGAATTTGGCGTCCTTTTTTTCCCACAAACAGAGCTTTCTTTTGGTGGTATTTGATCACCTGTGCGATTTTTTGATCACGCGCTATAAACAGAAAAAGAGCGTCAATTTTGCAAAAATAGCAATATTTTTCACATTTTTTTATATGAAATTCCCCCCCCCCCCCCCAAAAATGTAAAAATCAAAATTTTTTAATATTTTCGGCCAATTTGTTTTATGCTACCTATGTTTGGTAAAAAAAATCGCAAAAAGCGTATTTTGATTGGTTTGCGCAAAAGTTATCGCGTTTACTAACAAAGGGAAAGATTTTTGTCATTTTTGTTGTTTTTTTTTTAACGCGTAATGGCGGCGATCTGCGATTTTTTTTGCGGTACTGCGACATTGCGGCGGACAGATCGGACCCTTGACTGACATTTTTGACACTTTTGGGGTTACCAGTGACATTTCTACAGTAATCAGTGCTATATATATGCACTGTTACTGTAAAAATACACTGGTAGTGAAGGGGTTAACTTTATTTGGGAGGGAGGGGCTGTGTGTGTCCCTAGGGGCGTGCTTTCTACTGTGATTGGCTGTGGCTTGAGCTGTAAGAACACTGATCAATGGATCTACATAGTAGATCCATGTGATCAGTGTCTTTACAGCGAGGAGAATGACAGGTCGCTTGTTTACACAAGCTGCCTGACATTCTCCCTCTCCCCCGCCGATCGCCGAGTGGCCGGCGGACATCGGGTCCGCTGGTCACGTGCGCGGGGGGCTCCGTGACCATGCGGGAGCGGGAGCGCGCCTCCGGCGGTGCGCGCTCGCTCCCTAGACCCTCACAAGCAAGCAACGTAGCCCTACGTTAGTTTGCCTGTGAGGGGCTGACCGCCGACGTAGATAGTCGTGCGGCGGTCGGCAAGTGGTTAAGAACGATGACATCATCGCCGAGCGCCGCTATGAGCGGCTATTTCAATCGCCGGTTTTCTCTCACTCATTGCTCGTTCAAACCGCATGCTTGACCAGTCTTGTCCTATGCTGCCGGAGCTTCTAGCTATTCCTTTGCCTGAACAAAACCGGAACCTCGCTACCGATCCCGTATCTCGCTACCGGATCACTCTCTTGCTATTGGACCTTGCTACTACTAACCCAACTAGTGATAAGTACCCCACAGGGGATTTCTTCCTAACTAACTTACACTATCTACCTCTGCATACTAAAGGACTGTTACTATGTAAGCACTATTTCTATTATCTGCATAACTTCATAGATTGCTAGCTCTTGAGCCTACCATCCTCTACATCATTGCACTAGGTTACTCTCTCTTGTATACTTCATCTGCTGTCCCCTACCACCTGTTACTATACATGATTGCTAAACCTATCTGCATACTACCTATCATCACCTACCACTCTCCTGAATATTACTACTGAGTGCTCACCAATTCTAACGCCTGTCTCTCACCTCTATACTATCATATACATCCTATCACTCCAGGAACATCATATTAAGTGTATGTATATTTGCATAAAGCAGGCTGTGCACGGTGATGAGTCCTGAGAGTTGGATTATCAGAATAGAGGTACTCACCGAGGCCGAGATGCCGAGAGCGGTTCGCTGTTGCGACTAAGCGCACTCCGCCCCTCTGGAGGTGATACAGAGGGTGGATGGCACAAAGAGGCACAAGCTACCAGCAGGCAGGGTAGAGCTTGCATGGAGGTCCTGTAGAGCTGGAGCAGAGACTGATCAGGATCCAGCAGTAAAAGTCCGGAGCAGGCTGAGGGTCAAACACAGGTAAGCAGACAATCCAGGTCACAGGCTGAGGGTCAAGGCACTGGAGATAGGAGACAAGACTTGGTCACAAGCAGAGGGTCAAGGCACAGGAGACTGAAGGTAAATCCGGGTCGCAGGCAGAGGGTCAAACACAGGTAAGCAAAAGCAAAGTCCGTAAAACAAGCCAAGGTCGGGTCCAGGAGAAGAGCAGAGCAGGTCAGGGTCAATCCGGGTCACAGCAGGTAAACGATCACACAGGAAACAGGAACTCAGGTACAGGAAGCTGAAAGACAAACCAGCAATTCCTCTGAGCACTTGCTCAGCTTTTATAGGCAGCCAGGAAGTCATGTGGAAGTCATGTGGTGCTTGTCATGTGATGACCAGTCTGCAGCTGAAGGTTTCTCTGACAGTGCCCCCCCCCGAGGGGCGGCCTCTGGACGCCCAAACTGGACATCAATTCCGGGTGATTCACATGAAAAGCTCGGATCAAGCGAGGGGCGTGTATGTTTCTTGAGGGTTCCCAAGAGTTGTTTTCAGGTGGGTACCCCTTCCACTTGATTAGGTATTGGAGAAGTCTACCCCTCTTCCTGCAGTTCAGTATGGCTTCAACCTCAAATTCATTTTCTCCATCCACCTGGACCGGTGGAGGAGGCGGCTCCTCTCTTCCTGGGAAGGGGCTAGGAATCACTGGTTTTAGTAAGGATGCATGAAAGACAGAATGAATCCTGTAAGAGCTGGGTAAGGCCAATTCAAAGGCCACAGGGTTAACCATCCTCTTGATTTTGAACGGCCCTATGAACTTTGGGCCCAACTTCCGTGAGGGAAAAGGTAATTTGAGGTTAGCTGAAGATAACCAAACTTCCTCACCGACCTTGAAAACCGGGTTCTCCTTCCTTCCCCTGTTGTAGTACTTCTTATAGTCATCCTGGGCCTTTTGCATGGTTTCCTGAATCCTTTGAAAGTTCTGTTGGATGGAGGCTATGCGATCTTGGACAGCAGGAACAGATAATTCAGGGGTAGCGTTTGGAAGGAAAGAAGGGTGAAACCCAAAGTTAGACCAGAAGGGCGTTTGGTTGGTGGCTGAATGAACTGAATTATTATACGCAAACTCCGCGTAGGGTAGCAGAGAGGACCAGTCATCCTGAGAGCCAGAAGAGAAACAGCGGAGATACTGCTCCAGAGTTTGGTTCGTTCTCTCTGTCTGGCCATTGCTTTGAGGGTGATACGCAGAGGAGAGACAGACCTTTATTTGTAGTGCTTTACAAAGTTCTTTCCAAAATTTGGAGGTGAACTGAACCCCTCTGTCAGAAACAACACTGTCGGGTACTCCATGTAGCCTTATTATTTCTTTGATAAAAATGTTAGCTGTCTCCAAAGCAGAGGGGGTGCCCACCATGGGCAAGAAGTGTGCCATTTTGGAAAGGCGGTCGACAACAACCAGAATGGAGGTGAAACCTTCCGAGGGAGGAAGATCAACAATGAAGTCCATAGAAACTTCAGCCCATGGGCGTTCTGGAATGGGTAAAGGTCTAAGTAATCCCCAAGATTTGGTGTTAGCCACTTTACTGCGCTGGCAAGAAATACAAGAGAGGACATACTCTTTACAGTCCTGCCTCCAACCAGGCCACCAAAAAGAACGGGCAACCAATTCCAAAGTCTTTTGAGTCCCAAAGTGACCAGCCAGTTTATGGTCATGAAGCAACTTTAACGTCATGGGTCTAGCCTCCGGTGGGACGAAAATTCTTCCTTGGGACCAGAACAAGTCATCTCGTTTCTCCAAGGAGGATATTTCTGGGTCAGTACAATGGCTGGATGCCAACTTGATGGTGGTCATAAGATCAGTGTCTGTGAGCAGAAGGAAGTTTTGTGGAGATAAGATGGTGCTAGGTTCCGTTGACTGGGGAGATTCAGGGAACATCCGGGAGAGTGCGTCTGCTTTCCCATTTTTGAGGCCAGGTCTATAAGAGATATGAAAGTTGAACCTAGAAAAGAAGAGGGCCCACCGGGCTTGCCTGGGTCTTAAGTGTTTGGCTGTCCTGAGGTATTCTAGGTTTTTATGATCGGTGAAGATCATGATGGAATGGGAAGCACCCTCCAACAGATATCTCCACTCCTCCAGAGCGAACTTGATGGCCAACAGCTCCCGGTCTCCCACATCATAATTCCTTTCCGGGGAACTTAGTTTCCGAGATGCGAAAGCTACAGGATGGAGGAGAGCCTTGGGGCCCTGTCTCTGGGAGAGGATGGCTCCAGTGGCGGTTTCCGAGGCATCTACCTCCAACACAAATGGCAGGGCTGGATCCGGATGCCGTAGGATTGGTGCAGAGGTGAACAGGGCTTTGAGCTTGGTAAGAGCTTCCTGGGCCTCTTGGGACCACTGAAAACGACTATGTTGGCGGGTTAGTTGGGTGATGGGTGCAACAATGGATGAGAAGCCAACGATAAACCTCCGGTAAAAATTAGCGAATCCGATAAACCGCTGTACCCCCTTTTTGTCTACTGGAGCCGGCCACTCCTGAATTGCCTTGACCTTCTGTGGATCCATTGCGACCCCGTTGGTAGAAATGATAAAGCCTAGGAATTGCACAACAGATTTTTCGAATTCGCATTTCTCTGCTTTAAGGTACAATTTGTGTCTCCTGAGAATTGCAAGGACTGTCTTTACATGAACCCGGTGTAGCTCAATGGTGGCAGAAAAAATAAGAATGTCGTCCAGGTAAACAACTAGGAAATTGTCCAGATATTCTCGAAAGATGTCGTTTACCAGGTGCTGAAATGTGGCCGGGGCGTTACACAACCCAAAGGGCATTACCAAATATTCATAATGTCCAAACCTGGACCTGAAGGCAGTCTTCCATTCGTCTCCAGGCCTGATTCGGATGAGGTTATAGGCACCTCGCAGATCCAACTTGGAGAAGATTCGGGCAGAACGGAAACGCTGAAACAACTCTGGGATAAGTGGAAGAGGATAGCGATTTTTTATCGTTATTTTGTTCAGTTCTCTATAGTCTATGCATGGTCTTAGGGAACCATCTTTCTTTTCCACAAAGAAGATGCCGGCTCCGGCCGGTGAAGATGATGGACGAATGAAACCCTTATCCAAGTTCTCATCAATATACGTTTTAAGAGCCGCTAGTTCAGTCTCTGATAGTGGAAAGATACGGCCAAAGGGTATTTCAGAACCAGGTAGCAAATCAATGGGGCAGTCGTAAGACCGATGAGGTGGTAGGCAATCAGCTTTTTGTTTATCGAAGACATCTCTAAATTCAAGATATACCGGAGGGACGTGCTGGAGATTGTCAGGTGTAGGTGCTAAGGTTAAACAGGCGGCTGGAGCTGGAGGAAGGCAATGCTGGGAACAGTAGGGAGAGGAAAAGGAGACTTTCTTCTTGTTCCAATTGATGTCAGGTTCATGTGCCTGTAGCCAGGGGAGCCCCAAAATGATGGGGAACATGGGGGAGAAGATGATGTCAAAGCTTAGAAGCTCCTGGTGGCCGGAGTCCGTGGTGACAAGGATGGGCCTTGTCTGTTGTGTGACAAATCCAGAGCAAGGGAGAGACCCATCAGCCAGGTAGACTTGGAGGCCTTGTTCTTTGGTTTGCAGTGGAATGTGCAGTTTTTGGGCCAGTGAAGTGTCTAGAAAACAACTACAGGCTCCGGAATCAATAATTGCTGGTAGATGAACTTCCTTTTCCATTAGCTGTAAGGAGACAGAGAGGGTGACATAAGTCTGGGATAAACCAGGGTTCTGAAAGTTCATAAAAAACTGCGAGCGTGACTTACTGGGTCTCACGGGGCAGGTACGCAGAAAATGTCCAGTTCCCCCACAGTACAGACAGAGATTGGCCTGTCGCCGTCGTTGCTTCTCTTCAGGGGTAAGAGGAGCACGGACCAATCCAAGCTGCATGGGCTCAGCCTCTGGAGCAGAGGTGACAGGAGTCACTGGAAAGGATGGGTGAACGGGAGAAGGTTTAGGGAGCATCCAACTAGGTCGGGGACCCTGGGAGCGCTCAGAGCGCCGCTCGCGCATGCGCCTGTCTAGCTTGGTAGCGGATTGGATTAAATCCTCCAAAGTGGCAGGGGTTTCAATCCTGGCCAACTCATCTTTCAAAGCTTCTGACAGCCCCTGGCGGTACTGGTATTTAAGAGCGGGTTCGTTCCACCCTGTGTCAGCTGACCATTTTCGAAATTCAGCAGTGTAGTCCTCCACTGGTCTCTTTCCTTGGGACAGGGAGTGTAGCACGGCTTCTGCAGTAGCGGTGCGTTGGGGGTCATCATATAGTTGAGACATACTTTCAAAGAAAAGGTCCAAAGAGTTCAGAAGAGAGCTCCTCTGTTCCATCAGGCTGTGGGCCCAGGCCTGCGGCTCTTCGGTCAACAGGGAGATGACAAATCCCACCTTAACTACTTCGGACGAAAAAGTCCTGGGCTGAAGGGCTAAGTACAAGGAGCATGCATTTTTGAAGGCCCGGAACTTTTTGCGATCGCCTGAAAAACGCTCCGGTGTGGGAACCCTGGGCTCAGGGGTAGCCATGATCACTGTGGGGCTTGATGCAACTTTCTCTGACATGGATATGTGTCAGAGAAACCTTCAGCTGCAGACTGGTCATCACATGACAAGCACCACATGACTTCCACATGACTTCCTGGCTGCCTATAAAAGCTGAGCAAGTGCTCAGAGGAATTGCTGGTTTGTCTTTCAGCTTCCTGTACCTGAGTTCCTGTTTCCTGTGTGATCGTTTACCTGCTGTGACCCGGATTGACCCTGACCTGCTCTGCTCTTCTCCTGGACCCGACCTTGGCTTGTTTTACGGACTTTGCTTTTGCTTACCTGTGTTTGACCCTCTGCCTGCGACCCGGATTTACCTTCAGTCTCCTGTGCCTTGACCCTCTGCTTGTGACCAAGTCTTGTCTCCTATCTCCAGTGCCTTGACCCTCAGCCTGTGACCTGGATTGTCTGCTTACCTGTGTTTGACCCTCAGCCTGCTCCGGACTTTTACTGCTGGATCCTGATCAGTCTCTGCTCCAGCTCTACAGGACCTCCACGCAAGCTCTACCCTGCCTGCTGGTAGCTTGTGCCTCTTTGTGCCATCCACCCTCTGTATCACCTCCAGAGGGGCGGAGTGCGCTTAGTCGCAACAGCGAACCGCTCTCGGCATCTCGGCCTCGGTGAGTACCTCTATTCTGATAGTACAAACCAGCCATGTCAGAGGCCGACAGAGCGCGTTCTCCTCTTGAGATCCTGTGCCAGCAGGTCACAACCCTCACTGATGCAGTCCAGAAACTGCAGGAAGGCTATGCCCAGATTGACGGTCGTCTCCAGCAACTTTCAGGGTCATCTGCATCAACAGCCGCAGCCCCTGCGCCCACCAGCGGAGCCTCCTCTTCTCAAGTTGCATCAAGCCCCACAGTGATCATGGCTACCCCTGAGCCCAGGGTTCCCACACCGGAGCGTTTTTCAGGCGATCGCAAAAAGTTCCGGGCCTTCAAAAATGCATGCTCCTTGTACTTAGCCCTTCAGCCCAGGACTTTTTCATCCGAAGTAGTTAAGGTGGGATTTGTCATCTCCCTGTTGACCGAAGAGCCGCAGGCCTGGGCCCACAGCCTGATGGAACAGAGGAGCTCTCTTCTGAACTCTTTGGACCTTTTCTTTGAAAGTATGTCTCAACTATATGATGACCCCCAACGCACCGCTACTGCAGAAGCCGTGCTACACTCCCTGTCCCAAGGAAAGAGACCAGTGGAGGACTACACTGCTGAATTTCGAAAATGGTCAGCTGACACAGGGTGGAACGAACCCGCTCTTAAATACCAGTACCGCCAGGGGCTGTCAGAAGCTTTGAAAGACGAGTTGGCCAGGATTGAAACCCCTGCCACTTTGGAGGATTTAATCCAATCCGCTACCAAGCTAGACAGGCGCATGCGCGAGCGGCGCTCTGAGCGCTCTCAGGGTCCCCGACCTAGTTGGATGCTCCCTAAACCTTCTCCCGTTCACCCATCCTTTCCAGTGACTCCTGTCACCTCTGCTCCAGAGGCTGAGCCCATGCAGCTTGGATTGGTCCGTGCTCCTCTTACCCCTGAAGAGAAACAACGACGGCGACAGGCCAATCTCTGTCTGTACTGTGGGGGAACTGGACATTTTCTGCGTACTTGCCCCGTGAGACCCAGTAAGTCACGCTCGCAGTTTTTTATGAACTTTCAGAACCCTGGTTTATCCCAGACTTATGTCACCCTCTCTGTCTCCTTACAGCTAATGGAAAAGGAAGTTCATCTACCAGCAATTATTGATTCCGGAGCCTGTAGTTGTTTTCTAGACACTTCACTGGCCCAAAAACTGCACATTCCCCTGCAAACCAAAGAACAAGGCCTCCAAGTCTACCTGGCTGATGGGTCTCTCCCTCGCTCTGGATTTGTCACACAACAGACAAGGCCCATCCTTGTCACCACGGACTCCGGCCACCAGGAGCTTCTAAGCTTTGACATCATCTTCTCCCCCATGTTCCCCATCATTTTGGGGCTCCCCTGGCTACAGGCACATGAACCTGACATCAATTGGAACAAGAAGAAAGTCTCCTTTTCCTCTCCCTACTGTTCCCAGCATTGCCTTCCTCCAGCTCCAGCCGCCTGTTTAACTGTAGCACCTACACCTGACAATCTCCAGCACGTCCCTCCGGTATATCTTGAATTTAGAGATGTCTTCGATAAACAAAAAGCTGATTGCCTACCACCTCATCGGTCTTACGACTGCCCCATTGATTTGCTACCTGGTTCTGAAATACCCTTTGGCCGTATCTTTCCACTATCGGAGACTGAACTAGCGGCTCTTAAAACGTATATTGATGAGAACTTGGATAAGGGTTTCATTCGTCCATCATCTTCACCGGCCGGAGCCGGCATCTTCTTTGTGGAAAAGAAAGATGGTTCCCTAAGACCATGCATAGACTATAGAGAACTGAACAAAATAACGATAAAAAATCGCTATCCTCTTCCACTTATCCCAGAGTTGTTTCAGCGTTTCCGTTCTGCCCGAATCTTCTCCAAGTTGGATCTGCGAGGTGCCTATAACCTCATCCGAATCAGGCCTGGAGACGAATGGAAGACTGCCTTCAGGTCCAGGTTTGGACATTATGAATATTTGGTAATGCCCTTTGGGTTGTGTAACGCCCCGGCCACATTTCAGCACCTGGTAAACGACATCTTTCGAGAATATCTGGACAATTTCCTAGTTGTTTACCTGGACGACATTCTTATTTTTTCTGCCACCATTGAGCTACACCGGGTTCATGTAAAGACAGTCCTTGCAATTCTCAGGAGACACAAATTGTACCTTAAAGCAGAGAAATGCGAATTCGAAAAATCTGTTGTGCAATTCCTAGGCTTTATCATTTCTACCAACGGGGTCGCAATAAATCCACAGAAGGTCAAGGCAATTCAGGAGTGGCCGGCTCCAGTAGACAAAAAGGGGGTACAGCGGTTTATCGGATTCGCTAATTTTTACCGGAGGTTTATCGTTGGCTTCTCATCCATTGTTGCACCCAACTAACCCGCCAACATAGTCGTTTTCAGTGGTCCCAAGAGGCCCAGGAAGCTTTTACCAAGCTCAAAGCCCTGTTCACCTCTGCACCAATCCTACGGCATCCGGATCCAGCCCTGCCATTTGTGTTGGAGGTAGACGCCTCGGAAACCGCCACTGGAGCCATCCTCTCCCAGAGACAGGGCCCCAAGGCTCTCCTCCATCCTGTAGCTTTTGCATCTCGGAAACTAAGTTCCCCGGAAAGGAATTATGATGTGGGAGACCGGGAGCTGTTGGCCATCAAGTTCGCTCTGGAGGAGTGGAGATATCTGTTGGAGGGTGCTTCCCATTCCATCATGATCTTCACCGATCATAAAAACCTAGAATACCTCAGGACAGCCAAACGCTTAAGACCCAGGCAAGCTCGGTGGGCCCTCTTCTTTTCTAGGTTCAACTTTCATATCTCTTATAGACCTGGCCTCAAGAATGGGAAAGCAGACGCACTCTCCCGGATGTTCCCTGAATCTCCCCAGTCAACGGAACCTAGCACCATCTTATCTCCACAAAACTTCCTTCTGCTCACAGACACTGATCTTATGACCACCATCAAGTTGGCATCCAGCCATTGTACTGACCCAGAAATATCCTCCTTGGAGAAACGAGATGACTTGTTCTGGTCCCAAGGAAGAATTTTTGTCCCACCGGAGGCTAGACCCATGACGTTAAAGTTGCTTCACGACCATAAACTGGCTGGTCACTTTGGGACTCAAAAGACTTTGGAATTGGTTGCCCGTTCTTTTTGGTGGCCTGGTTGGAGGCAGGACTGTAAAGAGTATGTCCTCTCTTGTATTTCTTGCCAGCGCAGTAAAGTGGCTAACACCAAATCTTGGGGATTACTTAGACCTTTACCCATTCCAGAACGCCCATGGGCTGAAGTTTCTATGGACTTCATTGTTGATCTTCCTCCCTCGGAAGGTTTCACCTCCATTCTGGTTGTGGTCGACCGCCTTTCCAAAATGGCACACTTCTTGCCCATGGTGGGCACCCCCTCTGCTTTGGAGACAGCTAACATTTTTATCAAAGAAATAATAAGGCTACATGGAGTACCCGACAGTGTTGTTTCTGACAGAGGGGTTCAGTTCACCTCCAAATTTTGGAAAGAACTTTGTAAAGCACTACAAATAAAGGTCTGTCTCTCCTCTGCATATCATCCTCAAAGCAATGGCCAGACAGAGAGAACGAACCAAACTCTGGAGCAGTATCTCCGCTGTTTCTCTTCTGGCTCTCAGGATGACTGGTCCTCTCTGCTACCCTACGCGGAGTTTGCGTATAATAATTCAGTTCATTCAGCCACCAACCAAACGCCCTTCTGGTCTAACTTTGGGTTTCACCCTTCTTTCCTTCCAAACGCTACCCCTGAATTATCTGTTCCTGCTGTCCAAGATCGCATAGCCTCCATCCAACAGAACTTTCAAAGGATTCAGGAAACCATGCAAAAGGCCCAGGATGACTATAAGAAGTACTACAACAGGGGAAGGAAGGAGAACCCGGTTTTCAAGGTCGGTGAGGAAGTTTGGTTATCTTCAGCTAACCTCAAATTACCTTTTCCCTCACGGAAGTTGGGCCCAAAGTTCATAGGGCCGTTCAAAATCAAGAGGATGGTTAACCCTGTGGCCTTTGAATTGGCCTTACCCAGCTCTTACAGGATTCATTCTGTCTTTCATGCATCCTTACTAAAACCAGTGATTCCTAGCCCCTTCCCGGGAAGAGAGGAGCCGCCTCCTCCACCGGTCCAGGTGGATGGAGAAAATGAATTTGAGGTTGAAGCCATACTGAACTGCAGGAAGAGGGGTAGACTTCTCCAATACCTAATCAAGTGGAAGGGGTACCCACCTGAAAACAACTCTTGGGAACCCTCAAGAAACATACACGCCCCTCGCTTGATCCGAGCTTTTCATGTGAATCACCCGGAGTTGATGTCCAGTTTGGGCGTCCAGAGGCCGCCCCTCGGGGGGGGGCACTGTCAGAGAAACCTTCAGCTGCAGACTGGTCATCACATGACAAGCACCACATGACTTCCACATGACTTCCTGGCTGCCTATAAAAGCTGAGCAAGTGCTCAGAGGAATTGCTGGTTTGTCTTTCAGCTTCCTGTACCTGAGTTCCTGTTTCCTGTGTGATCGTTTACCTGCTGTGACCCGGATTGACCCTGACCTGCTCTGCTCTTCTCCTGGACCCGACCTTGGCTTGTTTTACGGACTTTGCTTTTGCTTACCTGTGTTTGACCCTCTGCCTGCGACCCGGATTTACCTTCAGTCTCCTGTGCCTTGACCCTCTGCTTGTGACCAAGTCTTGTCTCCTATCTCCAGTGCCTTGACCCTCAGCCTGTGACCTGGATTGTCTGCTTACCTGTGTTTGACCCTCAGCCTGCTCCGGACTTTTACTGCTGGATCCTGATCAGTCTCTGCTCCAGCTCTACAGGACCTCCACGCAAGCTCTACCCTGCCTGCTGGTAGCTTGTGCCTCTTTGTGCCATCCACCCTCTGTATCACCTCCAGAGGGGCGGAGTGCGCTTAGTCGCAACAGCGAACCGCTCTCGGCATCTCGGCCTCGGTGAGTACCTCTATTCTGATAATATGTTTGTTCAACACATCTCTACATGACTACTGAGTGTAATAATTCTGCAGCTGCAAATCCATTCACTAACAAAAAACGCAAGAGCGTTACACTGCCGCACTGAGAACCTTACGGCCAAAGGAGGCATCGGCCGATGCCAGAACATCCACCTTATAGAACTTGGAGAAGGTGTGAACGGACGACCAAGTCGCCGCCTTACACACCTGGGCCACAGAAGCCTGATGCCGGAAAGCCCAAGACGTACTCAAAGACCTGGTAGAGTGCGCTTTCACAGGGAAGGGAGGAACCCTCTCCTTCAAGGCATAGGCCTGCACAATGGTTTGTCTAATCCATTTGGCGATAGTCGCAGCCGACGCCACCATGCCCTTCCGAGGTCCCTCAGGAAGGACAAAGAGGGAATCCGACTTGCGAAAAGACTCAGTGGACGACAGGTAAACCCTGATCGCCCGGGCAACATCCAAGGAATGTAAGGCAACCTCCTTGGGATGTTTCGGCTTCCGAGATCACTTTCGGCAGAAAGGATGGGTTAGGCCGCAAGACCACCATATCCTTGTGGAGTATCAAGTAGGGTGAGCTGCAGGACAAAGCCGCCAGCTCCGACACCCTGCGAGCCGAAGTGATCGCCACCAAAAAAGCCACCTTTTTGGACAACAGAGGCAACGAGATCTCCCTGATCTTTTCAAAGGGAGCATGTTGCAACGCAGACAGAACAAGGTTCAAGTCCCACGGAGGCAAAGGCTCCCTCCGCGGAGGGGCCAAATGGCGCACCCCTTGAACAAAGGTGCGAATCAACGAGTTTGACGCCACAGGGCGTTGAAAAAGAACGGCCAGCGCAGAAATCTGGCCCTTAATCGTGGCCAGCGCCAAACGCTGGTCCACTCCAGTTTGGAGGAAAGCCAACACTCTCGACACCGAGTATGAGCGAGGGGAATACCCCCTGGACTCACACCAGGCAAAGTATGCTTTCCAAGTACGGTAGTAAATCTTCCCTGAAGAGGCTTTTCTAGCCTTGATCAGGGTTGGAATGACCTCAGGGGAGAGACCCCTATCCTTTAGGACCTGGCCTTCAACAGCCAGGCCGTTAAAGCCAGCGACTGTAAAGCAGGATGGAATATCGGCCCTTGAGACAGAAGATCTTCCCGAAGCGGCAGGCGCCACGGAGGTTCGACTGCCAGATTGACGATGTCCGCGTACCAGGACCGGCGAGGCTAGTCCGGTGCCACCAGAATCACCGTGTGCGGTTCCGAGGCTAACCTGCGAAGGAGCCTGGACAGCAACTGAATCGGGGGAAAGGCATACATCAGACGATACTGATGCCAGGGCGTCACCAACGCGTCCGAGGCGTCCACCCGAGGATCGCGCGTTCTTGCCACGAACCTTTCCACCTTGTTGTTTAGACGAGACGCGAACAGGTCCACATCTGGTGAACCCCACTTTGCGCACAACATCTGGAAGACATCCGGGTGAAGGGACCATTCCCCCGGGTCCAGGGTTTGGCGGCTCAGATAATCTGCCTGCCAGTTCTCCACCCCCGGTATGTGAACTGCCGTTATCGCCGGGACGTGCGTCTCGGCCCAAGTCAGAGTGTCGGCCACTTCCCGAGCCGCTCGGGCACTCCTGGTGCCCCCTTGATGGTTGATGTAAGCCACCGCGGTGGCATTGTCCGTCTGAACCCGAACCGGGCGGCCCTGAAGCCGTTCTGACCATCTTATAAGGCAAAGCTTTATCGCTCTCAATTCCAGAATGTTGATCGGAAGGGATGCTTCCTCCTCCGACCACACCCCCTGGGCGGACAGAGTGCCCAGGACACCACCCCAGCCCGACAGGCTGGCATCCGTGGTGACCACCGTCCACAGCCATGGACGAAAAGACTTGCCACCCGACACCGCCGGGGACTGGAGCCACCACAGAAGACTCTGTCTGGTGTGACGGCTCAACGAGACCCGCAGATCCAGGGACTGCGGTCGCCCATTCCACTTGGCAAGAATCTCCGCCTGGAGATCCCGCGTGTGAAACTGGGCAAAGGGAATCGCCTCGAAGGCCGAGGCCATCAACCCCAGGCATCTCATGCATGTCCTGAGTGACGAGAGTCGGTTGTCCCTGAGGGACCTGACTTCGTCCTGAAACGTCCGGAGCTTGTCTTCCGGTAGGACAACCTTTGCTTGGACAGAGTGCAGAATCATCCCCAGATAGGGAAGGTGAACCGAAGGACACAGAGTCGACTTCGGAACGTTTATGGTCCAACCGAACTCCTGCAGCGCCTGCATCATGGTGTACAGGTCAGTCAACAGGCTCTGGCTGGCATGCGACCTTATCAGGAGATCGTCCAGATACCCCAAGACCGCAATGCTCTGTGCCCGCAACAGGGCCAGGACCGGCGCCAGCACCTTGGTAAAAACCAGCGGAGCCGAAGCGAGACCGAAAGGTAACGCCACAAACTGGTAGTGGTCCTCCGCAATGGCGAATCGAAGGTACCTTTGGTGACCCTCGAAAATGGGGATGTGTAGGTACGCATCCTTCAAATCGATGGAGGCCATGAACTCCCCCGGACTCAGGGCAGCCACCACTGAGCGCAAGGATTCCATGCGGAACTTCCGAACACGCATGAAGCGGTTCAAAGCTTTCAAGTCCAGAATCGGACGCACCTTGCCCTCCTTTCTGGGCACAGTGAAAAGATTGGAGTAAAACCCCCGGAATCTGTCCCGGTGAGGCACCGGAACCACCACCCCCTGGGCCCGCAGGTCCTGCACCGCCAGATTTGAGGGAAAAAATCTGCCCGCCGGCCGAGAAAGGAATTCGATCTTGTAACCCGATCGAACGATTTCCTGAACCCATCTGTCCTGGATGCGGACCAGCCAAGGTTGGAGGAAACCGCGCAAACGTCCCCCCACCCCAGAAGCGGGTGAGGGCGTCCCTTCAGGCGGAAGTGGAATGGGTTGCAGAACCGACCTGACCGGATTTCTGCTTGCCTGTCCACGGCTTTTTCTGTGAGCCCTGGCCTTTGAAGGGCTTGCCCTTGGATTGTGACCGAAAGGCACGAAAGGACCCCTGAGAGGGCCTAAATGAGGAGTTCCGCTTGCCACCGAAGGACTTGTTCTTGGGATTCTGTGGCAAGAGCGTACTCTTGCCCCCAGTAACACCTTTCACTAAAGTATCCAAGGCTTCGCCGAATAGGCGAGAACCAGCGTAAGGAAAGTCCGCCACCGTCTTGCGAGATGATTGGTCGGCCGACCAACTCTTCAGCCAGATCAGACGACGGTTGAGCACCGCAACACTAGACAGGCTTGCAGCCAAAGGGGCCAAATTCAGGTCCGCATCACACAAGTACATGACCCCCTGATGGATCTGATCCACCATAGCCAGCGTGGTCGGCGGAGCCGAATCAGCCACCAGGGTGCGCCTAAGCACCTTTGTCCAATCGGCCACCGCTTGGGCCGCCATAACTGAAGCAAAAATAGGCTTGAGCATAGAGCCAGCAACCATGTATGCATGACGGGCAAGAGACTCCAACCTCCTGTCCGTAGGGTCCCGGAAAACCGGAGTATCCTCAGTAGGAACCAGGGTAGCCTTGTTCAAAACGGCTACAGCATGATCCACCTGGGGCGCCACACACCAACGCTCGCCGGTGGAGGGCGCGAATGGATAAAGCAGTTTAAACTTGTTAGGCACTGTAAAGGGCTTCTTTAAGTTGCGCCACTGTTCATTAACCGTGTGATGAAACTCCGCAGGGCAGGGAAAAACCTGCGCTGATTTGCGGGTTCTGTGTGTCCCAAAAGAGGACACCCTAGCAGGAGGAGTGGGCTCATCCTCCAAGTGCAGCGTCTCCTTAATAGAGGCAATCAGCTCATCCATGAGTGCAAGCTCTTCAGGCGAGCCAGGGGGAGAAGTATCAACCCCCTCCACCTCCGCCTCCCCCTCAGACCCCATAAGGTCCAGAGATGAGCGAGACCCTGAGAAGGTCACGCCAGCCACAGCAGCCACATCGCCCTCTGAATCAGAGGAAATGGATAACCTGGCCCTCTTAGCAGATCGTTCAGCCATCAGCACATGCATCTGAGACACTAAGGACAGTGGCGTAGCATGGGGGGTGCTGGGGGGGCCAGCCGCACCGGGCGCAAAATCTGGGGGGGCGCAGTGTCATGCTGCCATTTAGTAGCCTGCTCAGCCATCCTGAACAAGCCCCTGCATGGACCACGGGACTCGGGAGGCAGGAGGCTGATATTAAAGCCAGTACAGCTCCGGATGGAGGGCGGGACTTCAAGTTAACTCGCAGGTGATTGGTTGCTATCAACCAATCACCAGCTCATTACCTGGAATAGTTGTGCAGATCCCGCCCTCCTTCCAGAGCTGTCCTGCTTCTGATGTCAGCTTCATGCTTGCTGCTATCCATGCGGAGCTGTCCACTCCACTACTGTCTCCTCTGTGAGTAATGTGCATTGTGAAGGAAGATGAGGGTGCGGTGAAGGTGGAACTGAGGACAGGGAGTTGAGGACAGGAATCTGAAGATGGGGGATGGGGGGGGGTTGAGGACAGGAATCTGAAGATGGGGGATGGGGGGGGGGCTGAGGACAGGAATCTGAAGATGGGGGGGCTGAGGACAGGAATGTAAGGGGGTTGTGGGGGTCAGGAATGTAAAGGGGTAGCGGGGGTCAGGAATGTAGAGGGGTTGTGGGGGTCAGGAATGTAAAGGGGTTACATAGTTACATAGTGAGGTTGAAAAAAGACATCAGTCCATCCAGTTCAACCTATGATGTGTGTGTGTGTCCGCTTTTAACCGTACATTGTATACCCCTGTATGTTGTGGTCTTTAAGGTGTCCATCTAATAGTTTTTTGAAACTATCAATGCTCCCTGCTGATACGACTGCTTATGGAAGAGAATTCCACATCCTTACCGCTCTTACAGTGAGTGAGGGTTGTGGGTGACAGGAATGTAAAGGGGTAGTGGGGGGCAGGAATGTGAAGGGTAGTGGGGCTCAGGAATGTAAAGGGGTAGTGGGGGTCAGGAATGTGAAGGGATAGTGGGGGACAGGAATGTAAAGGGGTAGTGGGGCTCAGGAATGTGAAGGGGTAGTGGGGCTCAGGAATGTAAAGTAGTAGTGGGGGACAGGAATGTAAAGGGGTAGTGGGGGACAGGAATGTAAAGGGGTAGTGGGGGACAGGAATGTAGGGGTAGTGGGGGACAGGAATGTAAAGGGGTAGTGGGGGACAGGAATGTAAAGGGGTACTGGGGATGAGGACAGGAATGTAAAAGGGTGTGGGGGGGGGGGTGAGGACAGGAATGTAAAGGCAGAAGGGAGGTAATATAAAGGGGGCTAAGGACAGGAATGCAGAGAGGGCTGAGGACAGAAATGTGAAGGAGGAGGGGCATGATATAAAGGGGCATAAGGATAGGAATGTAAAGGGGGGGTGATGACAAGGATGTGAGGGGGGGGATATGAAGGGGGGCTGAGGACAGTAATGTGAAGGGGGGGGTTGTGATGTGCAGGGGGCTGAGAACACTGATGTAATGACAGGATTGTGATGTGAAGGATCTGAGGATAGCTTTATAACATTGCTACCTGTGTTCTACATGTAGGCAGCCCATTCATTTCATTTTGTGTAATTGTCAGTATAGTAATCAGGTAGGTTAGTGTAGGAATCAGGTAGGTCTCTGTAGTGGTCAGTGTAATTGTCAGGTAGGTCTGTGTAGTGGTCAGGTAGGGTTGTGTAGTGGTCAGGTAGGTCAGTGTAGGTGTCAGTATAGAATTTTGGTAGGTCAGTGTAGTGATCAGGTTGTTTAGTGCAGGAATAAGGTAGGTCTCTGTAGTTGTCAGTGTAGTGATCAGGTTGGTTAGTGTAGGAATAAGGTAGGTCTCTGTAGTGGTCAGCTAGGTCAGTGTAGGTGTCAGTGTAGTGGTCTGTGTAGGGGGCGCAAATTACTTACCTTGCCCCGGGCGCTGACAACCCATGCTACGCCACTGACTAAGGATGCCACTACAGTGGCCAGATCAGCCCCCTCGGGGGGTGCAGCAGCCCCCTGGTCCCCCACCAGAGCGGGGGGAAACTTGCTATCCTGAGAATCCATGTTCCCAAACAGTAATGAGAGAAATAGGTACTGGCCCTTTAACACAACGGCGAGCGCAGCCCACCGTATACTAACTGTATGCACCGACCCCACAGGGACAGAGAACACTGAGTTAGGAAGGACAGTACAATGGAGGAAAAAACCTGGAGAGAGCACACAGGCTGCTGCCACCGATCACTGTTCCAGAGAAAGAGGAAGTGATGCAAGAACCTGCAAGAACCGTCTGAACTTATAAAGCCCATGAGGCTACGGCAAAATGTCTGCTCGGCATAAGGGAAAGAGGCTACAGCAACATGGCCGCCGACATGTGCCCGACCAGAACGAGCGCGCATGTCCACGCAAAAATGGCGCCGAAAGGCGCCAAAAACACAGCGCCGCATCAGGCCCAAAGAAAAGGCCGCCCACTGTACAAAATAATGGCGGACCGCAATAGCGGCCGCCGCCCATGTCCGCACACACATCGCTCCCTTGCAGAGCGGGGAGAGTCCCCCGCAGCCCATAAGGCATGCTAACCCCCAAACAGGGATCTAACAGGGAGCCCGCACCTAACAGACATGGGGGGGTCACACACAGCCACAGACTGACACCCCAGACAGATGGTCCCCACACAGAAGGTGCTTACCGTACCGGATGGCGTGGGGAGCCGTCTCCAGGCGACAAACCGCTATCTGGAATCACAGGTGCCGCAGCCAGGATGCAGCGGACCGCAGCACGAGACCGCAGAGTGGCGTCCAGTGAGGTAGCCACCTCACAGGAAGCATCCCTGCAGCGAACAGGGATGGGTCGTTCATGGCGCCAGGGCGAACCGTAGCTGAACGCTCGATGGCAGGCTGGGGATCCATCTGGCCCTCAGCCCTGGGATCCAGGGCGGCCAGTCCGAGACCCAGCTCCGCATGACACATCTTCATCCGAAGATCCCTAACTAAGAGCTGACAAAATAACAGCTAGTAAAGTAAAGAGAAAATACATGAAATAAAATCAAAAAAGGGTAGAAGGCTGAGACTGAGGCCCCAGCACAGGAAAGCCTGCTACTCCTAAGCTAGGCAAGATCAAACTGAGTTGGAAATGCTGGTGCAGGGAGGTATTGACTAGTGGGACAGCCCCTAGGGGTGTGTCTATGCTAAAAGCTTTTGTTATTAACAAATCTTGTGCCTAGCTACTCCTGCGGAGCAAAGGTCAATACCCATTGGTGAAGACTTGGGAAGGGGCGGCGACTGTCGGAGGACGTAAGAGAAAGGTATTTTTTATTTATTTATTTATTTTTTTGTCAGGTTATTTAACTGACATAATCTGCATATTTAAATTCATCCCTTTAAACTGCAGATAAATTTAACAGAGTAGATACAAACATAACAATGTTGTTACTCTCTATTTTGTGTTGAGCTCGAAAGTCTACACAACAACTCCCAGTTTCATTTTTGGGTCCGAGCATTGCCAACAATTAGGAGAGGGGACACAGCAGAGGGTCACAGGGACTTGATGTGCTAGACACATTCTGTGTATGCACGTTACATGTGTTGGTGGGCTCTGTTGCCATTCATTGTTATTAGGACCCCTATGAACCCTCACAATACATGGGTACTTCAACGTACCACTGCAAAATGGTGTCCTGTGTGTTAATTTGCGATAAAATACATTGAGGTGCATTACTTTTGTATGAGATAGCGCACCAAGCGTTAAATCATGAAAACACATTGTCATGGACTTGCAATAGTGTTTGGAAGCTTACCTGTTCCTTCATGTCTGTATTAGAGGCCAGACTTCACTTCTGGTTCCTTTTTATCATCTCTCCTTCCTGTTCCTGCCCCACCCCAGGTCATCACAGGAAGTCTATATCAACCAGTGCACTGCAGGTCTGCTTTGCTGTTCAACAGTGTTTGTTTCTTGTTTTCTGTCTGCCGTATGCTTGATCTACCTTTCTGTGTACCGACTTTGGCTTGTTTCTGACTATTCCTGTTTGCCTGTTACCCTGACCTTTGTCCTGTCCCTTGGTTACCCTCGTCTGCCTTTTACCCTGACCTTGGCTTACCCATCACCATTTCGTGTGTCCTGAGTGGCTGCTTCCCTTCTCTCCCTACAAAGCGTGACCCGGGGGACCCCAGAGGCCGCGACCTGGGCCCAGCTGCAGCCAAGTCCATCCTCACCACTAGAGGCTCTGGTGAACACCTGCTGGGTCTTAGACTCCGCGCCTTGGGGAATCTTGGGCTCACGTCCTGGTCCATCTGCAGCTGTCTGCTATCAGTTTCACTACCTTGCGCTGCACCCCTGCCTCCAACAGGGTGCAGTTGTCACCTGGCCACAGGTGACCTGACACACATGCTCTGCAGTGCATTGGATTGTAGTGTAAATGGGCCCTAAGGACATCTTTGTAATGATAAATGGGGTGGAGCTTTTTTAACCAATAGTACTGCTGCTATGACAATTATGACAATTAGGGGGTTGACAATTGTGACAATTAGGGAGTTGATTCATGCAAACTTACTGACTGGTCCTCCTAAATCTCCAGTTTCTATAAAAAGGTGCATATTTTAAGAAACAGTGTTTTTCTACATATTATTTGAATGCAGAGTAACTTTGGTCAATCATAAGACGTATGAGATGCAGTATATATTTGATGGTAAAATGCTAACACTGTCAGTAAAAACATGCGCCAGAGACTCTTTGGCCTTAAAAGCTCTTTGTATCAACACATACTGTAGAGGATACTGTGGGTTACACTAGACTATAGCAGGCCTGGAGGAAGCTGCTTCCTGTTTTCTAGATCCTCCGTGTTGCTGAACAATGAGGGGAAGAAAAGCTGTGAGCTGCAGACTGAAATGTCTGGGATTTAGGGAAATTCGTTTTTTTTTATAATTTCCACAAATAGGCTCAGACTAAATCCCATGAGAAGTGAACAACAAACCAACTTATAAAATCCCTCAGGGATGCACTGCAGATATTTTATGTTTAGAAGCTAGGTATCTAAGAAAAAAATAGTTATACTGAGGATTTGACATACTGTTCTAGGCTAGGAGATAGACAAATTACCCTGTGGTGGGCATACTATGCCAAAAACTGCAATGTGTGCATGTTCTACAACTGTGTGTGTGTGGAATAAGACAGAAGAATGGATGATGCCCACAATGCAATTCTAGGTGTACTGCAATAGTAGTAACTCCCTAGGTCTAGTGTAAATATGTGGGTCATCACTTCCTTGCTCAATTGGTTTTAATGTGTTGGACACTTCCTGGCTATTGTGGTGTATACATGAGGTATTTTTTATCCCTTCACAGAGGTTAAGTTAATGTGGTCATTATTAAGTGGCTCCAGTGGTGGTTATGGCCTGGCTATAGTTTTGATCTCTGCATGGCTGTAACAAGGGTCATTCTCTGGTTGTAACAATGGACAGTCCTGAAATCTAGAGACAGTGCTTTTTAGGCTGTATTGGTGGTTAGTCCATCTGTCCAGCAGTGGACATTCCCTTGTTGTAGTGGTGGTGGTAGCCATTTCTTGGTAGTAGTGTTTTTTTGTCCAGAGATGGTCAAATCCTGGGTCTAGCGGTTATCGGTCCCTGGTTGCATAAGTGGTAAGTCCCTATGCCAAGTAGTCAATCTGAACAAGGTTTACCTTCCTACATGACAATGAACCACAGCACACAGCAAAAATGACCATACAGTGTTTGTAGGAGAAAAAGGTGAATGGCCTTGCATGGCCTAGTCAGAGACCAGACTAAAACCCAATTAAAAATCTGTGGAATGACTTGAAGACTGTAGTTCACAAACAGTCACCATCAAATTTAACTGAACTTGAGCAGTTCTGCAAAGAAGAGTGGGCAAATTTTGCAAAGTTTAGTGTGCAAAGTTAGTAGAGACATATCCCAACAGACTAAAAGCTGTAATTAAAGCAAAAGGTGGTTCAACAAAATACTGACACAAGATGGCGATCCTTTTTCCAACTCAATGATCCTTTTTTGAATGTTTCTTTGTTCTTTATTTCTGACGTGTTGGTGGTATATATTTCACTTGGATATTATAAGTTGCACTGAGTAAATACCGCTGGATAAATCACACACTGTGTTTGTTTTCATTTTAGGCTGCAAAGCAACAAAATGTGATTATTTTAAAGGGGCAGATGCTTTTTTATACCCATTGTATACCTAATAGACTCTTTCTTTGTAGTGAACACAGAATGAAACCCACAGTACAATACAGCAGTAACTGGCAGTGCATTTATCTGTTACCAGCCTTCATTGAATATATGCTGAAGTTACATAGTTGCATAGTTGGTAAGGTTGAATAAAGGCAATAGTCCATCCATTTCAACCTGTGTGGGTGTGTTCATGTCAATACCATTTCCCATATCACTGTATATTGTGTTCGCTAAGATGCACATCCAAGAATTCCACATCCTTACCACCCCGACAGTGAAAAACCCCTTATGCAACTTAATCTTTTCGCTGCCAAAGCCGTTCTTGCGTGTTTTTGCACACATTTGAAAAATAATTTTCGGCCTGAAGACTAAACAAACCCCCCAAGCATTATATATATTTTCTGAAAGCAGACAACCTAGAGAATAAAAATCTAAAATTAGGGCAAACCAGCGCAATAAACTACCCAAATGTCTGGTAAAATATAAAAGATGAGGCTGCACCGAGTAAATAGATACCAAACATGTCCAACCTTAAATTTGTGTGCGCCCCTGAAATGGTGATAAACTTCAGTACCCTATTATTTCTGTAGCACCCTACAGGTAGGTGCTAGGTAAGTATATAGTGGGCCTTGTCTTCCTAACAGCAGGGCTGTGATTTGATAGTCAGGGTGTCATGGTTTCCAGGTGTGCCTGCTGAAGGGGGAGTCTCCCCACTGGCTCCTGTGAGAGGCTTCTCATAGGGCGGTGGAGGAAACCCAATCAGGGGACACATCCAGGCTTGTAACTACCCCAGGAGGCAGATTTTGCTGCAAAGGATTCTGGGAGTGGGTATAAGTTTGGGGGTGGCACATGACACAATGTCTTTGGTGGGAGCAGAGTCCCAGGAAGGAGAGTGTGGCTGTCTCTCCTCCTGTCTGAGGAAGGTGGATGTCTCGAGGTGTCGCCTGAGTGTCCAGAGCATGCTGAGTGAGCTGAGGGGATCCGGTGTACCCTTGTGGGCGTGGCCTCCGCGTGACGTCATCAGGAGTCCCTGCCCCCTCATGTCACAGATGACGTCATCTGTGACATGAGGGGCGGGGTCTCCTGATGATGTCACCAGTGCGCCTTCCATTTAAATCAATAGGCTCCCATAGGGAACCATTGATTTTGAATGGAGGCAGAAAAAACGCTGCTAAAAGCAACCTGGCCAAACGTGCAATAACGCCAATGGAAAAAGCTACTGAAAGCATGTTTAACAGCTGCTTTTTCCCGGTGTCAGAACTAGCTTTGCAGCACGTTTTTTCTAACGTCCCGTGTACATGGAGCCTAACAGTGTAAATTTGCTGTCCCCTCAAAAAAACTCAACACACAGGCAATAATGTCTAAACTTCTGGCAACAAAAGTGAGTACACCCCTGAGTGAAAATGTCCAAATTGGGCTCACGTCATGTGACTCATTAGTGTTGCAGGGTCTCTGGTGTGAAAAGGGAGCAGGTGTGTTAAATTTGGTGTTATCGCTCTCACTCTCTCATACTGGTCACTGGAAGTTCAACATGGCACCTCATGGCAAATAACTCTCTGAGGATCTGAAAAAAAGAATTGTTACTCTACATAAAAATTACCTAGGCTATAAGAAGATTGCCAAGACCCTGAAACTGAACTGCATCACGGTGGCCAAGACCATACTGTGGTTTAACCGGATAGGTTCCACTCAGAACAGGCCTCGCCATGGTCAACCTGCATGTGCTCAGTGTCATATTCAGAGGTGTCTTTGGGAAATAGACGTATGAGTGTTGCCAGCATTGCTGCAGAGGTTGAAGGGGTGGGGGGGTCAGCCTGTCAGTGTTTAGACCATACACCGCACACTGCATCAAATTGGTCTGCATGGTTGTCGCCCCAGAAGGAAGCCTCTTCAAAGATTATGTACAGGAAAGCCTGCGAACAGTTTGCTAAAGACAAGAACATGGATTACTAGAACCATGTTCTGTGGTCT
Source organism: Pelophylax lessonae (assembly GCF_965119305.1). Lineage (NCBI taxonomy): Eukaryota > Metazoa > Chordata > Amphibia > Anura > Ranidae > Pelophylax > Pelophylax lessonae. The sequence goes on from NC_138780.1 coordinate 74,335,774, forward strand.
GATGAGACCAAGATAAATTTATTTGGTTCAGATGGTGTCAAGAATGTGTGGTGGCAACCAGATGAGGAATGCAAAGACAAGTGTGTCTTGCCTACAATCAAGCATGGTGGTGGGAGTGTCATGGTCTGGGGCTGCATGAGTGCTGCTGGCACTGGGGAGTTACAGTTCATTGAGGGAACCATGAATGCCAACATGTACTGTGACATACTGAAGCAGAGACTGATCCCCTTTCTTTGGAGACTGGGCCGCAGGGCAGTATTCCAACATGATAACGACCCCAAACACACCTCCAAGACAACCATTGCCTTGCCAAACAAGCTGAGGGTTAAGGTGGTGGACTGGCCAGGCATGTCTCTAGACCTAACCCCTATTAAGCATCTGTGAGGCATTCTCAAATGGAAGGTGGAAGAGCGCAAGGTCTCTAACATCCACCAGCTCTGTGATGTCGTCATGGAGAAGTGGAAGAGGACTCCAGTGGCAACCTGTGAAGCTCTGGTGAACTCCATGCCCAAGAGGGTTAAGGCAGTGCTGGAAAATACTGATGGCCACACAAAATATTGACAATTTGGGCCCAATTTGGACATTTTTACTTAGGGGTGTACTCACTTTTGTTGCCAGCAGTTTAGACATTAATGGCTCTGTGTTGTGTTTTTTTGAGGGGACTGCAAATTGACACTGTTATACAAGCTGTACACTCACTACTTTACATTGTGGCAACATTTAATTTCTTTAGTGTTGTCACATGAAAAGATAAACTAAACTATTTACAAAAATGTGAGGGGTGTACTCACTTTTGTGAGATAATGTAAATGTAGTGCTTGTAGACGCTCCTCGTAATTGAGGCCCTACAGTACCCTTATTCATTTTGTTGCCCTTCTCTGGACTCTCTCCAGCTCCAGCACATCCTTCCTGAGGATTATTGACCAAACTGGACAGAATACTCCCGTTGTGGCCGAACCAGTTTTATAAAGTGGCAGGATTATAGTTTTATCTCTGAAGTAAATCCCGTTTTAAATGCATGCTAAAATTCTGCTGGCTTGTCTTGCTGCAGCTTGACATTGCACGCTATTGTTCAATCTGTATTCTATCAAAATAGTGCAGCGCTAGGAACATTGAAATAAATCATACATAAAAAGGCTAAAGACTGTAGTATGGTTAATCACTCAACCAAACCCAAGTGTGCATAGAAACATGAGTCCATTATATTAAAAAAGACAATCAACTTGCAAGGATGGTAGAGAGTCCAATGCAGAGTAGAAATCCCAAGGTGTGGAGAGCAGAGTTGGAAAGACACCCAAATGTGTGAATAAGGTGGCTGCTTACCGCAACTAGTGGGCCTCCAAATTAATGGATAAGCCACTTAGGCGTGAAGTGTTAGCCCTAATGGGATGGACTTTCTCCTCCACTTCAGTGGACCAGGATCAATTCCGTGTGTTCCTATACCCCGCTCAGTCACAAGGCAGATATGACTCCAATATGTATGGCAGTATGCAAGGAATGAAGGAAATCATAGCGTAATCCCGTAATACAATTAAATTGGTTTTATTAAAGTTCTACTTACATTATGGCAGACATGTATGTGCAGACAGTATACAATAGCGGCGTCCCGCTAGGATAAAACACGAGCCGGCGTCTTGGGGGCGTGACAGGCGCGATGTCCGGAACCTCCCGACCGGTTTCGTCAGAGTGACGTCGTCAGGGGCGTGGTTCACTCTGACGAAACCGGTCGGGAGGTTCCGGACATCGCGCCTGTCACGCCCCCAAGACGCCGGCTCGTGTTTTATCCTAGCGGGACGCCGCTATTGTATACTGTCTGCACATACATGTCTGCCATAATGTAAGTAGAACTTTAATAAAACCAATTTAATTGTATTACGGGATTACGCTATGATTTCCTTCATTCCTTGCATACTGCCATACATATTGGAGTCATATCTGCCTTGTGACTGAGCGGGGTATAGGAACACACGGAATTGATCCTGGTCCACTGAAGTGGAGGAGAAAGTCCATCCCATTAGGGCTAACACTTCACGCCTAAGTGGCTTATCCATTAATTTGGAGGCCCACTAGTTGCGGTAAGCAGCCACCTTATTCACACATTTGGGTGTCTTTCCAACTCTGCTCTCCACACCTTGGGATTTCTACTCTGCATTGGACTCTCTACCATCCTTGCAAGTTGATTGTCTTTTTTAATATAATGGACTCATGTTTCTATGCACACTTGGGTTTGGTTGAGTGATTAACCATACTACAGTCTTTAGCCTTTTTATGTATGATTTATTTCAATGTTCCTAGCGCTGCACTATTTTGATATATATTTGAGTGGGATTTCTATAAGTCCAGTGTTCTAGCTGCTAGCCTGTTCATGTCATTATATACGATCAGTTTGTCATCTCTATTTGTTATTTAGCGCAGGATTCCCCCCTTGATTCAATCTGTATTCTAGTAGGATGCCCACATCCTTCTCCATCCTGGAATCCTCCTGAGCTTCTCCCCCTAGTGCACAGGTGTCAAACAGAAGGCCCGCGGGCCTAATGCGGCCCCCCAGGCCATTTCATGTGGCCCTTGCACCCCTCCTGCAGCTGCGACAGCCCCCCTTGTCTCTGCCCCCACCTTGTCTCTGTAGTGGAAAGCAGAGAGGACAGAACTCCTTCGCCAGATCCTGCACTCCTCTGTGCAGCTGCAGAAAGGCTAGTCTTTGCCCACCCCCCCCCCCCTTCTCAGCAGTCTGCAGCAGAGAGGAGGGCAAAACTCCTCCCACAGATCCTTCCTCTCTCTGTTTAGCCACAACACCACTTTGCCTCTGCCTCCCCTGGTCTCAGCATTCAGCAGACTCTGGAAGCTGACTCCAGCCCTCCTCTGGTTCTCCTCCAGGCCCTGTACTTCTTCCCAGATCCACCCGCATCTTATTCCTGGCAGCAGCATAAGGTAGGGGAGTGCATTGTGATGTAAGGAAGGGTGGGTGACTCTGGACTTCTGATGGTGGGGGGGCTCTTGACATCTCATGTAAGGTTGTAAGGGGGGGTGGGGCGCTCTGAACATCTAATCCTACAGATATAACCGGCCCTTTGAGGGCAACCATAATGCTGATGCGGCCCGCGATGAAATTGAGTTTGACACCTCTGCCCTAGTGAGTAACTTTGGTGAAGTACCCATTGCATTTCTGTTAACAATATACTAGAAAAGAAAACTAAGGATGAGCATTTTAATTACATATAGTTAAATGATGCAGTAATGTGATCATTCGCCATAAAAAAAACAGCCATTTAATGACATTGCAATATATTTCTGAAAATGCTAGTTGCCTGGCTCTTATACTGACCATTTGACCCAATTACTTTCAAGTCACTGACCTGAAACAAGCGTGTCAATACAGTAGTATCGGAGAAGAGCCAGAATGTCTTATCTTGTTAAAAGCTAGTGGTTTAGGTCCCTTTCACACATACAGTCTGATCAGATCCGCCTGTCAGTTTTTCAGGTGGACCCTGAAACCCATGCAACCCTATGGGGCAGCGGATGTCAGTGGAGACATCATCGCTGACACCCACTGCCATCCGATCCGATCCTGTCTGTCAAATCCGGATAGATGGAAACCCTATTTTCCCTCCGTCTGGTGGATCGGATTGGATGGGATCGGATGAGAACGGACAGGTGGTCCGTTCTCATTCGATTCCCCCATAGAAGACAGCAGGGATCTGACAGCTTCGTCTCCACACACAGAGCAGAGGCGGAGCTGTCATCAGCCTGCTCAGCGGGGATCAGCGGATCGATCCCCCGCTGAGCAGAAGGGACTCTATCGACGGAACGGACTCGTGTGAAATCGGCCTTAAGGTATTTAAAAGCTAATTCCACCTTTCTGAACATGTTTCATGTTACTCCCATATTTAGGGTGTAATGTGAAACATGGTCCCCACTTACAGAATCTATGTGGTTCTTCTCCCCACCAGTTCCTATCAAATTTAAAATTGATACAACTCTGCACACAGACGTGTCATTTATTTACGGGTATCTGTGAATGAAAATAGTACAAGTCCCATCTTCCACCACAGCAGGAGGACTGTAATTCTCAAGTGAGATCACCACACTTTTAGTCCATTAAAATTTAGACCTGAGCTGGAAGATGAGTAAGAGCCAGATCATTGCATCCATGATTCACTGATCACAGTTGAAATGCTTTTACACGCTCCAGTGCAAAAAATAATAAATGCGCCATTCGGCTTTTTGCACAATGGATGCCTTTATTCATTTTATTCAAAAGTTGGAATTCTTCTTTAGGTAAGAGGGTCAGCATGGCAGCCAGGCATGTAGGATTTTCAAAAGGAGTGATCAGCTTCTATGTTTCTTTCATGATAGGTTTTGTTCAATCACTTTAATCTTCATACAGGACACAACATAAGATTATCTGTAGAAGGGAGACCTCTACTGGTGAAAAGACATTTAATGGATTTCTGCCCTTCACTATAATTTGAGGTTGTCATGGCACTTTTTCCAATGTTGGCTTTAAAGTGATTTTCTCACATTCTCATATTGAAGAATTTCACTGTATTCATTAAGTTATAAGCATCAGTAGCACCTGTAATGTTTCCTTAACACCTGATTCACAAAATGTTTTCCTTAGGAAGGAATCATTTCAAGTGTAAGGAGGATCACATTTAATCAGTGGAAAGGCTATAATCACACATTCTAGCAGTTCTGTTATGTTAGAGAATGTGTAACTGCAATATATGAGGGTTCTTCAAAAAGTTTCCACACTTTTTTTTTAAGAATTTCAAAAACAAATAACATAATTTTTACTAAACTGCAAAGCCAGGCAGGTTGACAGAAGACTAGTCAGATGATACTCTCAGACACGACCAATTGCTACTTCTAAAATCAAGGGGGATATCCTGCGCTTAAATAGTGAATAAAAAAGTATATGATAAATTAACATAAAACAAGGTAGCAGCTAGAACACTGGATTCATAGTAATCCCATTCATATTGTGTGTCAAGTAGTGCAGCGCTATGGACAGCAAAATTAATTGTGCTTAAAAAGTTAATAAATTAATATACAATTGACAACAAGGCAATGAAATGAAATAAATCAATTGCACTAAAACAAAAGTCCATTCGGCATATATAGATGGTGGAGAGTCCACTAGAGGGTGAAGATCCCAAGATGTGAAAGAGCAATGGAAACAAAACAGTCACCCGTGCGGATAGGCAAGATGGCAGCTTACCGCAATGAGTGGGCCTCCAAATTAATGGATGGGCCACTAAGAGCATAAGGTAATAACTCCTATGGACTGGGTTCTCTCCTCTGCATGAACGGACCAAGTATCACTAGACTGCATCAAACCCTCACTCGCTCATAGATCCAGACACGACTCCAATATGTATGGCAATATGTGGAGGATAAAAGCATTCATAGCGTAATCCCGTTTGGCGGTATAAAAACAGCTTTATTCAAGGTTCTACTTACATGGCAGTAGATCAACACAAGCGAATAACACATAAAAAGCGGCGTCCCGCTATGATCATTACAAAGCCGGCGTCTTGGGGGCGTGGCAAGCGCGATGTCCGGAACCTCCCGACCGGTTTCGTCAGAGTGACGTCGTCAGGGGCGTGGTTACCGGACATCGCGGACATTTCACAAAAGAGGAACAATCCGTATTAAACCGCGGGTTGAAATTTGCACCTCCTAGGACAATCAATAAGTTTGACACCTTCATCGATGTTCATAAATACATCAGAAAATTGAATATACAGAGATATATATTGTCTAACCCCAGAACAACATCTAACAATAGTAGTAAATACACTCATACTACTTTGGCCAACGCGTCCCTCTTCAACCCACCCGGAAAGGTCTCCTCTTCTGTACAGGTCTTTAAGGAACTTGTACTGGGTGACCTTGAAAGGATTAAAATAAAGAAGCCACCAACCAATAACTCTTTGCAGATCGGGTTGCAGACATTGTGTGAACACAAGGACATAGTCATCCGTCCGGCCGACAAAGGCGGAGGAATTGTCGTGCTTGACAAGGATGACTATGTCCTTGAGATGAACAACATTCTTAGTGATAGGGATACCTATCAGATTCTCAAAAGAAACCCAACAATCAAATATAAAAAAGAGCTTCAGGCTCTAGTTGAGCAGGCCTTTGATAAAGGTATCTTAAAAGAGAAGGAAAAACTATTTTTGGTCCCCCTGGCTCCTCGCTTGCCGGTTATGTACTTCCTTCCAAAAGTGCATAAGAATCCCACCAAACCCCCCGGCCGCCCCATAATCAGTGGGATAGATTCCCTATGTTCCCGCATTGGAAGATATGTGGACTCTTTCCTCCAACCCTTGGTGATGCAGATGCCCTCCTACCTTAAGGACACCACCCATGTTCTTAATATTGTTGAGGACATCACATGGAAGGAAGGCATGATCCTTGCTACAGCGGACGTTATGTCCCTGTACACGATCATACCGCATCAACTGGGGTATGAGGCGGTACATTATTATTTAAACACTCTGAGTAATCTGGATAGAGCACAGATTGAGTTCATTTTGGAAATTTTGAACTTTGCAATGACTCACAATTTTTTTTGGTTCAACAACACTTACTTCTTGCAGTGTCGTGGTGTGGCTATGGGGGCGAAATTTGCCCCCAGCCTGGCCAACTTATTCATGGCCAGGTGGGAGGAGGATGTCGTCTATAGGGACCGACCGCCCCAGCTGGTGCTGTGGCGTAGGTACATAGACGACATCCTCCTCCTTTGGGATGGTGACCAATGTTCCCTTGACCTGTTCATGTCCACACTAAATGAGAACAATAGAGGTATCAAACTTGACTGTACCAGTAGTACAACCAGTATTAATTTTCTAGATTTAAATCTGGTGGTCGAGGAGGATAGGTTGGTCACTTCCACCTTCTTTAAACAAACCGATCGCAATAGCTTCATCCCAGTGGACAGCTGTCACCACAAATCATGGTTACAGGCTGTCCCAAAAGGACAATTCATGAGGCTGCGACGGAATTGTACTCATTTGGATATTTTTCTTACACAAGCCTCACAGCTTAAGAACAAATTTCTGGATAAGGGTTACCAGGCCGATTCCCTAGATAAGACCATCAGGGAAGTGGCGGACATGGACAGGTCTGTTTTACTTGCCCCACGTATTAGAAACAACGATAATCGACCTTTCAAAAATTGTTTTGTGACCTCCTTTAGCACACAACATTATGAGGTCAAGAGAATCATGCAGAAACATTGGTCTGTCATCAAAAATGACAGAGTACTAGGTCCGGCCCTTCCAGACCGACCTAATGTCATTTTTAGAGGGGCTCCATCACTACGACACCAGGTGGCCCACAATGTTATAGAAAGACCAGAGCGGCCCATGTTCCTCCCGGAGCTAAAAGGGTTCTACCCGTGTAAGAGATGCAACATCTGTGCTCTTAATGTGTTTAAAGGTAGAAAAATTTAGAAAATCAGGTCCCATGTCACCGGGAGAGAGTATCCAATTAAATCCTTCATAACCTGTTCAACACAAAATGTAGTGTATCTACTTCAATGTAAATGCGGGAAACAATACATTGGACGAACCCTGAGAAACATGCAAATCCGTATGGGGGAACATGTGGCAAATATACGTAAAGCGTTCCCTGGCCATAGCGTGTCGAAACATTTTGACCACTGCCGACATAAAGACCCCCGGAATACGCTTTTTGTGGCTTTTGACAAATTCACTCCAAATTGGCGAGGGGCAAATGCTAAAAGGGAGTTATCCCGCGCTGAGACGCGGTGGATTTATATTTTGAAAACCTATGTCCCTCATGGTTTGAATGTTGAGTGGGACATTAACAGTTTTATCAATAACAGTTAATTGTTGCTGAGATGGGAAAAGTATAATCATGCTCTATCCCACTCAACATTCATGTATGAATATGAATTCTTCATTTTTTTGTTACTATGTGGTAAAATCTTTTTTTAAGTTTTTATATCTCTTGCTTTTGCTGACCTGCTAGAGACCATTGTCAGGCTGATATGCAGAGTTATGTACTATAAGGGAAAAGTGCTGCAATCTGCCTTTTGGCCTTATTAATATTTTTTCTCCTTTTCTATCAAGTCAAATGTATTTGTTTTTTTTGACTATATACTATTTGGCCACTAGATGGCGCTTACTGACATCGGTGATCAATATATGCTTTTAATCCTGGTTTTTTTCATATGACACCATGTTTATTGTTTATTTTTCATATTATCTGTCGAAGTAAGTATTGCTGCCCTTATTTGATTAGCTTGATCGAGGATGGCTAATTAAGTATTCCGTTTTGAATTCTATGTCCTCCTCGACGCTATTGTTTTTATAAGTGCACTTCCGCCCTTAATGGCCAAAGGTCAGATTCGTCACTTCCGCCCTTCTCGTCCGTAATTGGACGAAGTTCCGGATGTGATTCTCGTATGGGGTATTTGTAAGGCGTGACCGCGATGTCCGGTAACCACGCCCCTGACGACGTCACTCTGACGAAACCGGTCGGGAGGTTCCGGACATCGCGCTTGCCACGCCCCCAAGACGCCGGCTTTGTAATGATCATAGCGGGACGCCGCTTTTTATGTGTTATTCGCTTGTGTTGATCTACTGCCATGTAAGTAGAACCTTGAATAAAGCTGTTTTTATACCGCCAAACGGGATTACGCTATGAATGCTTTTATCCTCCACATATTGCCATACATATTGGAGTCGTGTCTGGATCTATGAGCGAGTGAGGGTTTGATGCAGTCTAGTGATACTTGGTCCGTTCATGCAGAGGAGAGAACCCAGTCCATAGGAGTTATTACCTTATGCTCTTAGTGGCCCATCCATTAATTTGGAGGCCCACTCATTGCGGTAAGCTGCCATCTTGCCTATCCGCACGGGTGACTGTTTTGTTTCCATTGCTCTTTCACATCTTGGGATCTTCACCCTCTAGTGGACTCTCCACCATCTATATATGCCGAATGGACTTTTGTTTTAGTGCAATTGATTTATTTCATTTCATTGCCTTGTTGTCAATTGTATATTAATTTATTAACTTTTTAAGCACAATTAATTTTGCTGTCCATAGCGCTGCACTACTTGACACACAATTGCTACTTCTGCCTTCATTGTTTCCAACATATACTTTTTCAAGACCCCTCGTATATACAAAGTGTATCCCGAGAGTAACAAGAATAATATTTAAAAAATGATGTTATGGAAACATTTTTACAATTGAACATTATCTCTTTCAAAGTATGCACCTTGTGAGTGTATACAATGCTCACAGCGATTTTTCCATTCTTCATAGCATTCCTGGAAGTCTTCAGGTGGGATGAAGTTCAAAGCCTGCGTAGTTTGACTTTAGATTTTCTCATTCAAACTTTCTTGGGGCAAGGTGACATGGGTCTGTGTCATTCTGAATTTTGTTTCTTTGTCTCGTGATCATATTCAAACACCAAGGATTCATCTCCCGTGATCACTCAACTCAAAAAATCAGGTTCTCTTTCTAAACAGGCCAACAGTTCTTGGCAAACAAGTTTCCAGTGTTTCTTCAGTGATCAGGTAACAAGTTCTTTGGCACAAGTTTTGCACGCACTTTTCTCATGTTCAATTCCTGAGTCATGATTTCATGAACAATTGATTTGGTAATTTCCATTTCCTCTGCAATCATTCTGGTAGTGACCATCGGTCACGGTTTAGAACAGACCTCACTGCTATCACATTCTGTTCCATTTGTGACGAAGAGAGGCATTCTGATCATTGCTTGTCTTCAACACCTTCTCATCCTTCCTTGAAGGCCTTGTGCCATCAGTAAAACGTTTGTAGATGTCCTTAAGCTTTCCTCACCATTTCCAAAGTTTCTGAAATTCTGAAATGTGAGGCCTGAAATGATTTTTACGTTCAGATCATAGACATTATTAATAATGTGACTTACAGTGAACTTTTGATGACTCTAGAGTCTCGAAATTCTGCTTGGACATTCTGAGAAACAAAAGGGACCCCATAAATCGCTATGGAATCTTATCTAGAGTTTATCTGGATTTTATCTGGATTTTATCTGACAAAAGCCTCTTCCCTGACCATTTGGTAACATCATTTATAGACTATGCGGAATGTCACTTCAAAAGAGGTGGGAGGTGCTATTGGACCCTGGCTTGCTTACCTCCTTGTGGGGCAATCCGGAGGACTGCAACCTGGTGCTAACATGCAGCAGAGTCCATCTCCACCATCAGGAGCTCTGGTGAACACTGGTTAGTACTTTAATTTGGCACCTCAGGTGAGCCTGCGTCATCTGCCTGGATGACCTGCCTGTGTTCCTATCCTGGGGGTTCGTTTCTGTGTGAGCTTCCACTGCTATATCTACTGGTCTTTGAGCCCAACCCCTGATCTTGACAGAATATCCTGACCTAAACATGGAGGCCGCTAAGGCAAGCATAGTGACTCCTCTTGTCACGTACCTGATCCGAAGCCGGAGTGTAGAGAGGGCTCCCCTTGCGGCTAGGTGCAGAACACCCCTGAAAGTGGGACAGGGAGTGCTGTGCCCAAAGTAGCACGGGTTGCCGGTTGGGATGACCAGATGGAAGCAGGAACAGAGCTTGTTGTGAAGTTCCAAGCAGGTCCGGAACACTTTGGCAAGCCGGGCAGTAGCAAGGTGCAACAGGAACAGACTGGGAGAATGCTGGAGAGAAGTCAGGAGCCAAGCCGAGGTCAAGTATTGGAGAAGACAAGCAGGAATCCAAGAGTAAGCCAAGGGGTCAGGAGCCAGGAGAAACAACGTCAAACAGTCCGGGTCGGCAACAGGAAATCACGATCAGCAGGTTTACAAGGCACAGGGAACACGGGAGGCTGTTGATCATCCAGCAACTAGTTGTTGTGATTGCTGGCTTTAAATAGGCCGTTTGGCGCCAAGCGCCATTACGCACTTGCGTATGCGCGTGCGCATTGGCGCACGCACATTTCGGACTGCGTTCGCCCGTGATTGGGCACGCATGCGTATTCGCGCCAATGCGCGAATTCGCTGGTTGGCCAAGATATTAGTAGTACCCTGACAGTGCCCCCCCCCCTCCGAGGGGCAGCCTCCAAATGCCTAAGTAAGATCGTTTTTCAGGGAATCTGTTGAAGAATACTCGCAGGAGTCTGGGAGCGTGTATGTTCTCCGCCGGTTCCCACGAACTCTCCTCAGGTGCATAGCCTTTCCATTTTATCAGGTACTGGACCTGCCTTCCTCTTTTCCGGCAATCCATGATGGATTTGACCTCGTACTCAGTCTCTCCATCTACCGTAACAGGAGGTGGAGGCAAGTCATCACTTCCAGGAAAGGGGCCAGGATTTGCAAGCTTTAGCAGGGAGACGTGGAAGACTGGGTGAATCCTGTATGTGCTTGGGAGACAAAGTTCAAAGGCCATGGGATTGATCATCCTTTTGATCGGAAAGGGGCCAATGAACTTCAGGCCCAGCATTTTGGATGGGCAGGACAACTTGAGGTTAAATGTGGAGAGCCACACTTTGTCTCCTACCTTCAGAGCTGGACTGTCCTTCTTCCTTTTGTCATAGAATTCCTTGTAATCCATTTGTGCTTTTTGCAAGGTTTTCTGTAAGAGTAGGAAGTTTTCTTGTATAAGGGCTACCCTACAAATAATACAAAAATGTGCTGCGCCAGAAATCACACAAATAAAACAGTGATAATATGTGATAATAATAGATGAAAAACAGTTCATAAGGCACATAATCGTGCTAGTGCTCCAATCAAAGAAATCTCCAAAAGTCCCAGTGTTCAACTGAAATGTGATCCAATCGTGATAAACAACGAATATTGTGAGCACCGTTTAGTGAATCCCTCCACCAGACAGATAAGCCTCTCACCTTCCCATCAGACCCAAATGGGCCAGCAATCACATAACATGGATAATGGATTTCCAGGAAAGGGCCTCTCTACTGTGTAGCTCCAGGGATTCCAAGATATATGTGGGGATAAGAATGGGACAAAATCTAGTGCTCTCCGTATATATATATATATAAATCAGCTTTATTGAAGAAAATAAACAAACTCACATTTGCAGGGCACTCAGCCGTGCCTGCTTTGCTGACATGTAGTGTAGATAGTGCTCCGGAGAAACGATCTGCGTCGGCCACGCACGCTCCGGCGCAGCACATTTTTGTATTATTTGTATGGTTTGTGATTTGTGAACACGATTGGTGTTTGCTGCCGGATTAGTATTTACACACTTGAGGATATATATTTTTCCACACTATATTCACACACATTAATTTTGTGTTATACTTTGGTTTGCGCTGATAGTTTTTCTGGTATCATAAGGGCTACCCTGTCTTGGACGGCAGGTACAGTAGCTTCGGGCATAGGTGTAGGCAAAGAGATGGGTGGAATCCATAGTTCGCCCAGAATGGCGACTGATGAGTGGAGGCATGGATGGAATTGTTATATGCGAATTCTGCACACGGAAGTAAGACTGCCCAGTTGTCTTGGGAAAAGGTGGAAAAGCAGCGGAGGTATTGCTCCAAGGTCTGGTTAGTCCTTTTAGTTTGGCCGTTAGTTTGAGGGTGGTAGGCTGAAGACAAACAGACCTGGATGTTTAAGACCTTACAGAGAGCCCTCCAGAATCTGGAGGTAAATTGTACCCCACGATCGGACACAATGCTGCTGGGTAGACCATGTAGCCTTAAGATCTCCTTCACAAAGGTGTGTGCTGTGTCCATGGCCGAAGGAGTACCTATCATGGGCAAAAAGTGGGCCATTTTTGATAGGCGATCCACCACCACCATGATTGTGGAGAATCCATCTGAAGAGGGTAGCTCTACTATGAAGTCCATAGACAAAATTTCCCATGGCCGACTTGGGACAGGAAGTGGTCTTAGTAGACCCCAGGCTTGGACGTGGCTGCCCTTGTTATGAAGGCAGGTTGTACAGGAGCTCACATAATTTTGACAGTCTTGCCTTAAGTTTGGCCACCAATAGGCTCGTTGGATTAGTTCCAGAGTTTTGCGGACCCCGAAGTGGCCAGGTAGTTGATGATCGTGGCATGTTTTAAAGACTGCGAGTCTGGTTTACTGAGGCACAAAGATCTTATCCTTGTGCCAAAAAAGTTTTCCTCGTTTCTCGAGTGAAGGGATCTCAGGAACGGAACATTGGGCAGAGGCTGTTTCCAGGGTAGACCTAAGATCTGGTTGCATTAGGAGAAAATTTTGGGAGGACAGGATAGTGCTGGGAGTGGCATCCACAGGGGTTTCAGGGAACATCCGTGAGAGAGCGTCTGCCTTCCCGTTCTTGGAGCCCGGACGGTACATGAGATGAAAATTGAATCTTGAGAAAAATAATACCCATCTGGCTTGTCGAGGTCTCAAACGTTTGGCCGATCTGAGATATTCAAGATTTTTGTGGTCGGTGAATATCATTATCGGATGTGCTGCACCTTCTAACAGATACCGCCATTCTTCAAAAGCAGCCTTAATGGCCAGCAGTTCCCGATCACCCACATCGTAATTCCTTTCAGGTTGGCTGAGCTTCCGGGAGAAAAAAGCAACTGGGTGAAGCATCGCCTTGGGTCCTTGGCGTTGGGAGAGAACTGCTCCTGTGGCCACTTCCGAAGCATCGACCTCTAGGACGTAAGGCAAGGCTGGATCTGGATGTTGTAACACAGGGGCGCAGGTAAACAGGGCTTTAAACTTGTCAAATGCCATCTGAGCTGCTGAGGACCATTGAAAACGGGTGTGTTGCTGGGTCATTTGGGTAATGGGAGCGATGATGCGAGAAAAGTCTTTGATGAACCTCCGGTAGAAGTTTGCAAAACCCACAAACCTTTGGATGCCTTTCTTGTCTGTGGGGGCAGGCCACTCTAGGATGGCAGATACTTTTTGACGATCCATTGCCACTCCATCTGTTGAGATGATCAAGCCCAGGAACTGTAAAGACGATTTTTCGAATTCGCACTTTTCTGATTTTGCATAAAGTCCGTGTTTCCTGAGAGTAGCCAGTACCTTCCTTACGTGCATTTTGTGCAGTTCCAGGATGGAAGAAAAAATAAGGATATCATCCAAGTAAACAATGAGAAAATTGTCCAAAAATTCTCTGAAGATATCATTCACTAGGTGTTGAAAAGTGGCCGGGGCATTGCACAGCCCGAAGGGCAGGACAAGGTATTCGTAGTGCCTGAAGCGGGTTCGAAAGGCAGTTTTCCACTTGTCGCCCTCGCAGATCCTTTGAAAGAGTTCGGGAACGAGGGGAAGAGGGTACCGATTTTTAATGGTGATTTTATTTAGGTCCCTGTAATCCACACACGGCCTGAGAGTGTGATCCTTCTTCTCCATGAAGAAGATCCCAGCTCCTGCCGGGGAAGAAGAAGGACGAATAAATCCCTTCTTGAGGTTCTCATCAATATATTGACGTAAGGCTTCAAGTTCTGTTTCTGAAAGTGGAAAGATACGCCCAAAGGGAATTTCTGCACCGGGCAACAGTTCAATTGGGCAATCATAGGGACGGTGAGGTGGTAGTGTGTCTGCTTTTTTCTTGTCAAAGACATCCAGAAAGTCGTGATAAACCGAAGGGACCTCTTGGCTGGCATTAGAGACAAGCTGAATGGAGAGACAGCTTGTAGACTGCGGGGTTCCAGATGGCATACAGTGTTGGAGGCAGTACATTGATTTAAAGGAAACCTCCCCCTTGAGCCAGTCTATCTGTGGGTTATGTGCCCGTAACCAAGGAATTCCCAAAATTATGGGAAACATGGGTGAAGGAAGAACATCGAAGTGAAGAAATTCCTGATGGTTGGGGCCAGTTGTGGAAAGGATGGGTAGGGTTTCCTGAGTAATGGGCCCTGATCTGGGCGTGGTGCCATCTGCAAGGTGGATCTCTAGTTTATGGCCTTTAGTCTGAAGCGGGATATGAAGGGCCTTTGCTAGAGAGATATCCAGGAAGCAACTGCAGGCTCCGGAGTCAATGATGGCTGGCAGCTTGACTTCCCCTTCCGAAACCTGCAAAGACACAGAGAGGACTAGGTGAGTTGGGGAAGGTCCCGGAATCTGGAGATGCATGCAGCTGGGGGAAGGAGCCTTACTTGGTCTCACCGGGCAGTTGCGAAGGAAGTGTCCATCTCCTCCACAGTAAAGGCACAGGTTTGCTTGCCGGCGACCAAGTCGTTCAGCAGGAGTTAAAGCTGTGCGGACCGCCCCAATCTGCATCGGTTCGTCAGGGGGAATCGGACTGGCAGCAGTGGGCAGCGGTGCCGGAATTGGCGGAACTTTGGGCAGCATCCAAGATGGCTGAAGGAATTGTGCACGTTCCGACCGACGCTCCCGTAAACGTCTGTCCAGCTGAATAGAAAGCTGAATGAGATCTTCCAATGTGGTGGGGGTCTCTATTCTTGCTAGCTCATCCTTAAGGGTCTCGGATAGGCCTAGCCGATACTGATATTTGAGGGCGGCCTCATTCCAACCCGTGTCTGCAGCCCACCTACGAAAGTCCACAGTATAGTCCTCCACAGGGCGTCGGCCTTGCTGTAACTTGTGGAGGGTTGCCTCGGCAGTGGCCGCGCGTTGTGGGTCATCATACAGTTGACCCATAAAAGCAAAGAAAACGTCTATAGGGTTCAGGGCAGGGTCTTTCTGTTCCAACAGATGGTGGGCCCATGATTGGGGTTCATCGGATAATAAGGAAATAACAAACCCCACTTTAACTGTCTCTGAGGCAAAAGTTCTAGGCTGTAGAGCCAGATATAGCAGGCAAGCGTTTTTAAACGACTTGAATTTCTTGCGGTCACCAGAGAAACGTTCCGGAGTGGGTACCCTCGGCTCAGGGGGAGGAGCCATCACAGCAGGTGCTGAGTGTCCTGAAGCAGAAGGAGCGGAGGCGGAGACTGCAGCGGATGGACCAGGGGTTGCCGGCAAAGATGGTGCTGACAGGTTCTGAAGGCGACCTTCTATCTGGAAGTAACCATCTTGGAGGTTCTTAACCGCCTGGGTTAATGCTGTTACTTGTTGACATAAAGCTTCCAACGGAGAGATACCTCTCTTGGCTTCTGTCATGGCTGGATGATACTGTCACGTACCTGATCCGAAGCCGGAGTGTAGAGAGGGCTCCCCTTGCGGCTAGGTGCAGAACACCCCTGGAAGTGGGACAGGGAGTGCTGTGCCCAAAGTAGCACGAGTTGCCGGTTGGGATGACCAGATGGAAGCAGGAACAGAGCTTGTTGTGAAGTTCCAAGCAGGTCCAGAACACTTTGGCAAGCCGGGCAGTAGCAAGGTGCAACAGGAACAGACTGGGAGAATGTTGGAGAGAAGTCAGGAGCCAAGCCGAGGTCAAGTATTGGAGAAGACAAGCAGGAATCCAAGAGTAAGCCAAGGGGTCAGGAGCCAGGAGAAACAACGTCAAACAGTCCGGGTCGGCAACAGGAAATCACGATCAGCAGGTTTACAAGGCACAGGGAACACGGGAGGCTGTTGATCATCCAGCAACTAGTTGTTGTGATTGCTGGCTTTAAATAGGCCGTTTGGCGCCAAGCGCCATTACGCACTTGCGTATGCGCGTGCGCATTGGCGCACGCACATTTCGGACTGCGTTCGCCCGTGATTGGGCACGCATGCGTATTCGCGCCAATGCGCGAATTCGCTGGTTGGCCAAGATATTGGTAGTACCCTGACACCTCTGAGGCAGCAAATTGCTGCGCTGCAAGAATTTAGTACTTCCTACCAAGGAAGAGTTGCTCAACTAGAAGGTATAGTGAAAAGGCTACAGGAGGAGGTTCGTACTCTGCAGAGACAACTACTGGACTGAGGTGATACTACCATACATATGCTTCAGCCTCTACCATCTAAGTTTAACAGGGACCGCCATCATTACAGAGGTTTCCTAAATCAGTGTGGCCTACATTTCCAAATGCACCCTGCTACATTTGCTTCTGAGAAAATGAAGGTAACCTTTATTCTCAAGCTTGTGACTGGAGAAGCTCTAGCTTGGGCCTCCCCATATATTGAACAGGACAGTCCCACTTTAAATAATCTGCAGACTTTTTTGACTGCAATGAATCAGGTTTTTGATGATCCCAACCTCTGTGCTACTGCCGAAGCAAAGCTGTATAGTCTAAGGAAGGGTAAACGCTCTGTCGCTGAGTACTCTGCAGAGTTCAGATGTTGGGTCGCAGATACTACTTGGAACCCTGCAGCGCAAAAGAGCCAGTTCCGCCAAGGGCTTTCTAAACAGGTAAGGGATGAGCTTGCTAGAGTTGAGACCCCTAATGATCTTGATGCCTTCATCCTGTTATGTATCAGGATTGATCAGAGACTTACAGAAAGGAGGAAGGAGAGGCTGGGAATGTTTGCAAATAAGGATGGCATGCCTTTCTCTGCTACTCCATTTGTTCAGCAGGATTTCAAGGTTTCTCTGGATTCTAATGCAGGTAGATGCAATTAAGAGATCCATTTCCATTCAGGAGAAAGAAAGAAGACGTTCTGAGAACCTATGTCTTTACTGTGGAGATTTTGGTCCTTACTCAGTTAACTGTCCTAACAAATTTAGAAGACCTATTGCGTCGGTTGATGTGATCATGCCTGAACAAATAATTTCCATTAACCAATCTCCCCATTGGTCCAGGAAGAAAATAAAGTAAATTCTTAACTACCTCGTTTTGTCCTCCCTAATAAACCTATCTCTGAGGGCATTGAGATTCCTTGCTCTGCTATTCTGGACTTTGGTGCAGGGGGGAACTTTATAGACATAGACTTTGCCAAAAATAATAATACTGTATTCAAACAAGAAATAAATCTGCCCCTATTGATATGGAGACAATGGATGGTTCAACCTTAACTTCAGGACCTGTTACCCATGAAACAGTCCCTTTGGTTCTCCAATTTGAGGCTGACCATCGTGAGACCATCAGTTGTCAGCTAATTACATCACCTGAATGTCCTGTCATCTTGGGCATCCCTTGGTTCTCCACTCATAATCCCTCAATCAATTGGTAAGCACAGGTAATAAATTTTACATCCCCCCATTGTGAGGAATACTGTAGAGAGCCTTGTCAAACTAGTTCTCCACCAATTAAGGAGTCACAGTTGGATGCGGTTACCACACAGTCATATCTCAACCTGCCTCCACAATTGAGTTTCGGGATGTCTTTGAAACAATGCCAACCAGTTACCTCCTCAGCGCCCATATATTTGCCCCATTAAGATGCTCTTAGGGGCAGAAATACCTTTTGACCACCTTTTCAATCTGTCAGAACCTGCATTAAAGTGCTCAGGGAGTGGCTTGATGAAAATTTAGAAAAGGGAGTTATTAGACACTCAACATCTCCTGCTGGAGCTTTTGTCTTGAAAAGAAAGACTCCACCTTGCGTCCATGTATTTATTATACAGACGCATGAATAAAATTTCTATTAAAAACCATTATCCTCGAGGGGCATGGCAAGGAGCGGCATGTAGTAGGAAGCTAGTGACTAGAGCTCCGCCGGCTAATTATCCTGTTACCCCTTTCATCCTACATCCCAGGCCTTACTTTTGGCTCCACAGCGTCCTACCTGTGTCCTGACACCCCAGGTATCATGTCTCCTCCGAAGAAACCCGCAGACACCGTGGCGAAGCTCGACAAATTCCGCCGGCTGGAGAAGGACGGTGCTTCCCAAGATGGCGCCACGGCGGGAGCAGGAGGAAGCATGGCTGCTGCAGACACTACCCGTGTCTTGGACGCGATATCTGTCTGCCAGGCTTCCCTTACGGCGAAGATTGAGGAGATCAAGGTCGATATTTCCCTTATCCGCCAAGACCAGCAGAAGCTGCGGGACCGGGTCGGAGAGGCCGAGCATAGGATCAGTGGTGTGGAGGACTCCCTGCCCCCCCTGCAGCATGTCTCTGATCGCCTCCAGCTCCAGGTGAGCCAGCTTTTAGTCAAGCAAGATGACATGGAAAATAGGCTGAGACGCTGCAACATCAGGCTGATTGGTCTCCCGGAGGGGGCTGAGGGCAGAGACCCGGCAGATTTTCTTGAACGTCTCCTGACAGATACCTATGGCCGGGAGGCCTTCTCCCCCGCATTCACTGTGGAACGTGCCCACCATCTATCGGGGAAACCCCCTCCTCGGGGGGCACCTCCCCGCACCTTAATCGCTAAGATGCTAAACTACAGAAACAGGGACACCATTCTGCGCCTGAACAGGGAAAAGGGCAATATCCCTTTTGGGAATGGGAGTATTGCGATCTTCCCCGATTGAACTACTGATCCCGTCCTCAATGCTGTTTATGAATAAATTGAACAAGGTTGGTCCTAGGACTGAGCCTTGGGGGACCCCGCTTACTACCTCAGACCAGTCTGAGTACGCGCTGTTTATTACCACCCTTTGGACACGCCCTTTTAGCCAGTTCCGTATCCAAGAGCAAACCCTGCTGTCGATACCTGCAGACCTTAATTTATAAATTAAGCGCTTATGGGGAACTGTATCAAACGCCTTAGCAAAATCTAGGTACCCCACATCCACTGGTCTGCCCCTATCTAGCTCACAGCTCACCTCCTCGTAGAATGTTAAGAGATTGGTTTGACAAGAACGCCCATTTGTAAACCCGTGCTGGTTACTACTGATGATGCTGTTGTCCTTAGCAAACTCTACGATATAGTCCCTTATCATCCCCTCCAGAAGTTTACATACTACTGATGTCAGACTGACAGGCCTATAATTTCCCGGTATATGCCTCTGACCCTTTTTGAATATCGGAATCACGTTAGCTTTCCTCCACTCCCCTGGTACATCTCCTGTCCTAATACTGTCCGCAAAGATCAGGAACAGTGGTCTGGATATAACCTTACTGAGTTCCTTGAGTACTCTCGGATGTACGCCATCCGGGCCTGGTGATTTGTTAGTGTTGAGTTTATCCAGCCTTTCCCTGATTTCACCCTCTGTTAGCCATAGTGGCAAGTCCTTTGTATTACTACTAACCATACAGTCATGGTCAGTGTACCCCTCCGATTCCTGTGTAAAGACTGATGAGAAAAAAGCATTCAGCACGGTTGCTTTTTCAGTGTCCTCTGTAACCATCCTCCCATCATTGTTAATTATGTGTGCAATATGCTCTGCCCTAGTTTTTTTGCTGTTGATATACTTAAAGAATTTCTTTGGGTTTTTTTTGCTATCCTCCGCTATAAGTTTTTTAACGCTCCGGTTTAGCCAGCCAGGTTTGGCTTTGTCCCTTCTAAATTGATTTCCCATAGGAATGCACTGCAAGATGCCTTTGCTTAATATGTTCCTAAAGCATTCCCATTTTTCCTCTGTGGTCAGGGATCCCAGGGTTTGGTCCCAATTTACCCTTTCCATCAACAAGTACAATTTTAGAAAGTTTGCCCTTCTGAAGTTAAGGGTTCTTATGTTCCCCACTTGCCTTGCTATATTGTTATTTACGCTAAATGTGATCATCCTGTGAGCGCTAGAGCCCAGGTTGTCCTGGACTCCTACCTCCGAGATTAGGTCTGGGTCATTAGTGATCAATAGATCCAGGATTGTGTTTTCTCTGGTAGGGGAATCCACCAACTGTGACATGTAATTATCCTGTAAGGTTTCCGTGAATTGACGGCCCTTATGTGAGTGTGTAGTCCCCTCTCCCCAGTCAATGTCGGGATAATTGAAGTCCCCCAATATGATGACTGATCCTAGCTTTGCCACTTTACCCAAAAGTGGTAAAAATTCCAGCTCTACCTCCTCCCCTTGTTTAGGTGGCCTATAGCAAACCCCCACAATTACTTTTCCCTTTTCTCCTTCCAATATGTATTGGTTATCCTGTTATGTTTTTCACGATTACTTGCCTTATCACAGGAACAGCTGTATTTATGCCTGACCGAGGCTACTTCCTCAAAGCACTTTGTGGTTTTCAATCTTCTGGGTCGAACGGGACCCCCGAGGCTCCTATGCTACTTGTTTCCCCTAGAACCTGATGGCCCCACTTAAATTTCTGACCTGGAATGTCCGAGGCTTGGGCGACAGAATTAAGCGTTCCGCAGTGTTTACCTTTCTTAAGGGCCAGCGGGCGGATGTGGTGGTGCTGGTGGAGACCCACCTGGAAGGCCGACTACAGATGGCGCTTCGCCGCCCGTGGATCGGCTGGACGTTCCATTCTATGTTTACTTCCCATTCTCGTGGCGTGGCAGTGCTGGTGGCCAAATCGGTGCATTTTGAGCTTCGGGATCCCTAATAGACCCTCAGGGTAGATATGTATCTCTCTCTGTGCTGATATGTGGGGAGCCTCTCCTACTCATGGCGTTTTATGTGCCCCCCCCCCCCTTTTCATCCACTGTCCTTACAGAAGGTCTGGACTTTATGTTGTCGAACCCCCATATTCCAGTGATCTGGTTGGGTGACTTCAATAATACCCTGAACCCCTCCCTGGACAGACTTCACACGGTGACTCCGCCTTCCCCTTTACCCACCTCGACTAGATTTGCTAGACTGTTGATGGAATTGAACCTGTTTGACACTTGGAGAGCTAGATACCCTGATCAATGGGCCTATTCCTGTTCTCGTCAGTCCATGTCTCGTATAGACTTTATTTTGGTCTCCCCCTCCCTTCTCCCACGCCTGCTAGCTGCTGACTTCTCGGCTCGTGACTTATGGGATCACTGTCCCTATTGGGTGCAGATTGGGTTCGGCCGGGACCATCCCCTCCCGGCGTGGAAGCTCAACCCTCATTGGCTTGGGCTTCTTTTCCGGCGGAGGCGGATATGGCGCCGGTTTGGCGACAGTTCTTTGCGGATAACGACCATTCTGCTTCCTCGTCGGTGGTCTGGGAGACGCTTAAGCTCCATGTCCGGTCTCATTTAACGACTGCAATTAACAAAATTAAATCTGACTCTTTGGAGAGCTATCGCAGTGCCCTACGCAATTTGACCACGGCGGAGCAGGCCTTTCTGGTGGCCCCTACGCCGGAGGGTGCTGCGCAGCTTAAACTAGTTACTAGAGTGGTAGCGCAGTTGGAATATGATAGGGCCAGCAGGAAGCTGTTTTTTCAAAGACAGAAACTGTTCGAACATGGGGAGCGGGCGGGTAAGCTTCTGGCTTATTTGGTACATTGTGAGGATAGACCCCCTGTGGTGATTGGATTGCGCTCCGCACAGGGAACCCTAGTTACTGACCCTAAACTGGTGGCTGACTCGTTGTTCTTTCAAGATCTCTACACCTCCACGGCCCCGGGGGATGACTCTCTTATGGACGCCTTTTTGGACTCTGTGACCTTTCCCCAGTTGACAGCCGAGCAGGTTGAGTCTCTGGAAGCCCCGCTTACGGTGGAGGAAATCATGGAGGCCATATCGCGGTTCTCGAGAGCTAAGTCCCCCAGTCTTGATGGTCTCCCGATAGAATTCTATTCTCTGTATGTTGAAGAACTGGCCCCATGCTTGTTGGCGTTGTTTGAGGATATTTTTGAGACCTTTACTTTACCCCCGTCCATGAGGGAGGCTCTGGTGGTTCTGATACCTAAGCCTGGCAAGGATCCACAGCGCCCAGAGTTCTACCGACCAATATCTCTAATCCAGGTAGACGTTAAAATTTTGGCGAAAATCTTATTTATTCGGGTTAACAAGATTATCCTCTCTTTGATCCATACTGACCAATCGGGCTTTATGCCCGGTAGGAATACCTCATTTAATCTGCGTAGGCTATTTATGAATCTGCAAGCCACTCATGATAATGTGGGGGCCAGGGTTGTTGTGTCCTTGGACACAGCCAAAGAGTGGGGATTTCTTTGGAGATGTCTGGAGGGCTATGGCTTTGGCCCGCGCTTTGTCCGCTGGGTGCAGGTCCTGTACCAGGCCCCGGTTGCCAGAGTGTTGGCCAACAGCTGGACGTCTGATAGTTTCCCTCTTAGCAGGGGGACGCGTCAGGGCTGTCCACTGTCCCCGCTCCTATATGCCTTAGTGGCTGAACCTCTGGCCATCGCTATTAGGGATCACCCGGATATAGTAGGCCTCCACGTTGGGCCCCTGGAGGAGAAGATCAGTATGTACGCTGACGATATGCTACAGTTTCTCGCAGACCCTGGGACCTCGCTACATACCGCCCTCTCCCTGATCGGTCGGTATGGCCAGTTCTCAGGTCTAAAGATCAACTGGGACAAGTCCCAAATTTTGCCCATCGATGATATCTCGTCCTTCCCCCCCCCCAGTCCCGAGTTCCCCTTGTGTAGAGTAGGCCACATCAAATACTTGGGGGTTCAGGTCACGGCGAGGCCGGCGGACTATGTCTCGGATAACCTACTTCCCCTCCTTACTATGGTCAAAGCGAGGACCCAGACGTGGGCTAGATTGCCGTTGGGGGTGATGGGTCGAGTCAACCTGATAAAGATGGTGTTACTTCCTAAGCTGCTCTATGTGCTGTGGCACTCCCCGATCTACCTTCAGCTCCGGTATTTTCTCCAGCTGGAATCCCTCCTTAAGCCGTTCGTCTGGGGCACCTCCAGGCACAAACTGTCCTGGCGGAAGCTGAAGAATGCTACCAATTTGGGGGGACTGGCTCTCCCTGATTTTAATCTATATTATATTTCGGCGCAGTTATCCCATTTTTTCCATTTTAATTCCTCTGACAAGGATAGATTCCTAGCGCTCCTTGCACCGTCTCGGACTCATGCACTCACGGATCCACTCTCTCTTGTTGTCTCGGGGGTTCGGGGGGCGGACCACAGGGACGGTCGGACTTCGATGCTGTACCACTACAGGAGGTTGTGGGATGTTGTCTCGAACAAACTGGCTCTCCCTGGTCTTCATGAATACACCCCATTGTGGTGCAATGCGCCCCTCCCTGAATTCCAAACTGTTCCCGATGTGCATGTATGGGTTCGACACGGTATCATCTTCTTGTCTCATATCCTTACGAATGGGACCCTTCGGAGCTTCGAGTCCCTCGCCGGTCAATTTCACCTTCCCCGCACTATGCTCTTTCGGTACCTTCAGCTACGTCATGCTTTCCGAATGCAATTTCCTCGGCCTTAACCTGATTTGCCCCCGATCCCTGTCCTTGAAGTAGTTAGCTGCTTGGACCCTAGCCACCTCATCTCGATTCTATACACCATGCTACACGAGCCAGCCTCCACGGTTCTGGCATATGCGCCCAAGGCTAGGTGGGAGGAGGACGTAGGTCCCCTGGAGGACGACGAGTGGAGTGACGCTCTGGACGCCTGTAAATTGGTCTCCCCTAAATTGTCCGACCGCCTTACCCAAACTTACATCATTCATCGGGCATATCTTACCCCCCTACTGACTGCCAAATACCGACAGGACGCCACAGACACCTGCCCTATGTGCGGACGGGAGCGGGGAACCTTTTATCATTTGTTGTGGAGCTGCCCGGAAGTCCAGGGTTACTGGGCTCAGATAGTTAAATTTCTTCACGACACTATGGGCTCCCCTCTCTCGCTGTACCCCAAACCGTGTCTGTTGGGAATTTTCCCTGACACCAGCATGAATAAATTTACTACTATTTTTTTGCATGAAACTTTATTTTCCGCCCGGAAAATTATAGCGAGACGTTGGAGGCGTAATAGACCCCCTACCTTTCATGACTGGCTTAGGAAAGTCAATGCTACTCTACCATACAAGAAATTGTTATACACACACGGTGGCTGCACCACGAAATTTAATAAGATATGGGATAGCTGGACACAGGCACCGGAGACGTGTTGAATGTAAGGACAAGCAGAAACTGTCACACAATTCAAAACCCAAAGTTGTGGCAGCTATGAATAGGAGGACAATGAGCAATTGTCAGGACTTGGGCCTTATGCAGTTGCACAGTCTTTGTCAGCAAAGTGCTTAAGTGCTGATAAAAACTGTCACCTTTCAGCAGCTGACACAAAGGGAGAGCCACAAAACAACAAGTATGATACCCCAGTAAAAACTTCAGGTGAATTTCAGGGAGATTGTGAGCCACAGGAACAGGAAGAGGAAGATAGAGCAGCAAGGCAGGGGAAGGCAATACTGCAATTAGGGGGGAAAGTCTCCAGACACTTTTTGTCCCTCTGACGGAAGAGGATGTGAAATTAAATTTCACTGGAAAAAGTTGTAGTAAGCATGCAGGAAAGACTCCGCTGATCTTTGCTATGTAAGAATATTTAATAATAATATCTTGCGCTCGTACTTCCTTATGTCAGAATATTTATACTGCTCTGAATATAGCAGTGTCTATTTATGGTTAATAAGCAAAGATCTATGAGAAAGAAGAATCTTCACCTATTGCCACAAATCAATATGTCGTGAATTCTTTTTAATTGATTAATTTCTTTTTAAAAGCATATACCAATCTTAGTGAGTACAGTCTACAGTATGGAATATATATAAAATATTTATTCACAAGACATGTAATCACAATAAATGATCAAACAAGAAGTAACACAAAAAGATAACTCTACATGAAATACTAACTTCAATCAATCAATGCAATGTGATGTTTAACTCAATAATGAAAGTGAAAGTAAAACAAAGTGAAAGTGAAAGCAAAGCAAGATTACCATTTCTCCAGGTATAGCATGAACCATAGGTATGTGTTCTATATAAACAGACCACAATTGTCTGCGATTTACACGGCCGAAAGTCATTCCACTGCAGATGGAGTGAGAATAAGCCATGCAAAACGGAAGACTTAAAATTGCAAATAATGCACTAAATCTGATATTAATAAAAATGTATAAAAACAAAAATCAGCTTTTTAGAGAAAAATCTACTATGGTTTATATGGCTGGGATTGTAATCGTATTACCCTTAAATATGCAATATAAAACATATAAGGAAGGAAATAAACAATATTGAATAAAATCAAATAATACAGCAAGGCATATTTACCACACTTAAGATGGCGGCTAGCTTCAAATGGTCGTTACCAGAGTCTTAAGATGGATGCCAGTGAGGGAGGAGTTTCGTTTGGCGTCCCTCAAAGTTTCAGATGAATGATGGAGTAAGATGGAGTATGTCTGGATGAGTATATCGATGGATGTAGTAGTGTGTGTGATGTATGTGTATTGTATGATGGGCAGTGTAATGGGATGTGTGTCCTCTCTCATATCTGGGTTGTTCCTTTATATGGTATGAACAAAGGGCTATAAAAATTACCATAAGTTAAACCCAGAGGGATGAAACATTATCCCCATTGGTTGGGATATTCTATACCTTAACTGGTGAGGTCATAGACACACCTCTCCTGATAATTCAATGTTCGTATAATAAAATTAAAGGATGATTTCTCTATATGTAAGAGTAATCACAAAACACAACATAAAACTTTGTCCATACTCCCAGTACATACATAAATGTCCATCTGTATCTCCATCATTCTCTGGCAATTATTGGATCTGGTAAACCATTTCAATAATAATTATTTTTAATACAATATAATATTCCTATATGGGAAATATCTCAACTATCCCAAAACTGCATTTGGTATTTCGTCTATAGAGGGCAGTATCGTACCGTTCATTAGATTTTGTAGTTAACAAAATTACCACTATTCTTATCTGATGATCTTTGACCTGTTGGCTAGTGAAAGTCCATTAATTATTTGACCATGCCATAGGCTGTCAGACATTTTGTCTAGGACTGGTATTTATGATACCTTTGAACACTTAGACACAAACTTCTCTGAAATTAGGTAATTAGTGACGAGATACATATGTTCTTATACTTAATAGAAAGATCCAAAAAACAATAAGGTGTGACCACCCTCCTCCTGCGCTTGGTATCCAGGCCCCTCGACCACACTCCTCCCGGGACTCACAACTGGCTTCTTAGATGGCTTAGGTCTTGCTGCCCATAACGGACTGGGGTAGTCCACCGGTACTGAAAGCAAAGAAACAAAAAAGGGCGCACCGACCTAGCGCATTATCCTCAATAGAAGGCTTTATTAAAGTAACGTTAAAAAATGGCTACTCACAGACGTAGATAAAATAAATCATATCAAGCTCAATTGCTCAAACGTCTGGGTGTAGTCCATACAATCGTTCATAACTGATGAGTTGACGGCTGACGCGTTTCGAGGCCCAGCCTCTTCCTCAGAGCCACTGTGTCATGGCTTTCTCCTTGGTTTATGTAGTGATGTACTGATCCAGTCCCTACCCCTAAGTGGGAGTGTCTCTTCCCCCGGGGGAGTGGCTAGAGTACTACAGCTCTTCCTCTCATGACCTCACTTATTAGTAGTATATAGTGACATAAATCAATCATGCTGATACAAAACAATGCTAAACATATATGCTAAAAATGTATATGTATACATATAGTTAAAATCATGTGCATGAAAATAGGATTAAAATGTAATATAATAAAAGTAAAAACCATATACATAAAAAACCATATACATAAAAACTACCATGAGCAGATATCACAGACTGATGGAGTTGCTTGCTGAGTGCATATAGAGACACTGTAGGGGCTCCCTGAACTGACAATGGAGGGCAGCTAATGTGATCACTATTGGTAATACTCCCCATAATTTTCCTTTTTTACCTTTGCTGGTCTGCTGTGGTCTGGGCCATAGTCTCACCCACTCCTCTCCATACAATCCCCAAATTCTTTCATCATACAGGAGAGGGAGGGGGGGCGTGGAGAAGATCTGCACCAAACAGGGGGAGTCAAAACGGGGGTGGGGAGCCGATCGATCATTATACACCGGCTCCCGGCTCCGTAGAATGCTAATAGAGGGAGGACTCATGCGGAATATGGAGCCGATCGGTCATTACATGCCGATCACCGGCTCCGTGGAACGCACGCCGTTACATGGCTTCCGGGTTACCGCGATGCGTTCCAGCTGTCGTCACTTCCGCTAACATCACTTCCGCTGACGTCACTTCCCATGAATGGAGATGCTACGTACAGCGAGGTAGTTCGTCTCCATGGTGACCCTCCCTGGCCCTCCATTGGTCCAACGAGCACCAACACCGCCCCTACTGCACAGCACCATATCCTAATAGATTACATATGAACGATTCCAGTAATCCTATATTTTAGCCTCAATTGTAGCACTGTCCCTTATTCTAGGACCTCCACCCTTAATATGGAACCATTTAAAACCACAATACGTCTCTAATGGACTCGAGAGGATTGTATATGGATATATGTATATTTTACTTGCTTCCTCTTACTATTAGTACTATTGTGGTCCTAGTGCATACATGTGGTGGCGCGCATGATACATACGTACAAGGATCCACACCGGCCATGTGATCACATGCCCATATGCACACACACATGCACGCAGCACCACATATGCACAATATGCATATAGGATGGACAGAACCCTTCTCTACGTTAATCTGAGTCCAAAAACCGTTGATATGAACACGTGTATAAGAATATGCTGCACTATATATCTAGATAAATGCTCAATATGGTCACAATATAAAACCGACAATTAAAATCAATATAAAGAGTAATTGATAGCTGAGGGGAATGTGTAGGTGTACATATATACCTTCCTTTTGAGGGTTGACCCGAGGATTGACTTTTCCGTCTCTCCAGGGGAAAAGACCCGTCCTCAAGTCTGGGTGAACCGATATCATCATTCACTGATAGTCACAGGTTCCCGCTAAACCTGCGACTATACGGCTGTTTGCAAACTGGATGGGACCATGTCCTACAATATAGTTCCGAGACTCCAGAACAACATCCATGGATGCCGCTCCGGAGACTCGAACTAGAACATGATCCCGATTCAATTTAGAAAATTGAATCTAGATCATGTTTTTTTATCCTTACAACCGATATCAAAAAGCAGAGAAGGAACAGACCGAATGTAGGGTGCCCACGGCACAGGCTATCCAACGGGCCCGGCATCCGACCTGAACATGTGGAAATGTGTATGGGGATCAATAGAGCCATCAGACTCAGTGTACCCATTGTCCTTACAGAACCCCATGGATCTCTAGATCCTCATTAATGCCCCCTGGTGCTAAAGCCCCCAGAGAGAAGATCCAGTATGTTTCTCTCTTGCAGAGTTTCTGGAATCTCACCCCATCATCCTGGTCCTTACTGATGGCTTCGATCCCAAACACCCTTAGCCCTGTAGGGTCTCCATCATGGAACTGGCAAAAGTGGCGGGGTACCGAGTATTTGTTACGATCTCTCGGTCCCTCCTTGGTCTTTTTGTTGAGTATGCTACACTTGTGCTCCCCGAATCTTACTCTCAGGGGTCGTATGGTACGTCCGATGTATAGTAGACCACATGGGCAGATTAGGGCATATATAAGGTAGCTTGTGCCACAATTAATTAATTGTTTGATCACGTGGCTTCGCCCGTCTGTCCCAGCTACTTCCTTCTTCCGATGCCACATGAAGGAGCAGGCCCCACAATTTTTGACCACAAGGACCTAGAGAACCCCCCTGGTAGGCCGATAATAGCTGGCATTGACAGCCTAACTAGTAACTTAGGCTGTTACATAGACCATTTCCTGCAAGATCTGGTGGTGACTCTTCCATCCTATGTTAGGGACTCGAGTCATATGCTGGAGATTCTGACTCCAATGAAATGGTCTCCTCGGTACAAATGGCTGTCCTTGGATGTGTCCTCATTGTATACGTCCATTGAACACATTTATGGCCTGAAGGCGGTTGAACATTACCTGAGCCTCAGCAACTTGCATCCCCTTCAAACAACATTTATAGTTGACTCCATCAACTATGTCAGAAATACAAAAAAGGGGGAGGAATAAATGGACTTTGAGGGCACCGTAATAAAAAACACAACACTTTATTTTGGATAAGTATTAAAACCACAAAAGTGTATATCGACCGATCAACATGGACAATTTCATTGATCAGAGGATGCAAGTGATAGGTGAGTGGGGGGAACCTCACCACCTAGAACATACAGTGCAACAGACAATACAAGATTGCATTTGAATGATATACAAAGGAGAAGTAGGGCGCTATACGCTGCACACAGACCGCACCACGGTGCAGGCAACGCAGAGCGTCCTGTACAATATGATAACAACTTCCAGAAGGAAATAAAACAATATATCCAATTGCTCTACATGTTTCGCCTGGTGTTCAGACTTCATCCGGAGCGGTTTGGAATATAAATTCTGTGTGGTAGGATACAATGGGATTAGTATAATAACATACCATCAGAAAAAATGAACATTGATGTCGCAAATTGAGTATGTCCAACCAATTAACACATGTCGCCAGTTAGAACACTAGCTGGCAAATTGCTAGAGTGTTCTCATAATTAACATCTAGAATAGTACAGCTGGCACAGAGGGGGGGGGGGGGGAGGAGATGGTATACTCCCCTCCAGTCAAGGTCAAACTGGGTGGGCTATGGATCACTGATTCAAGGGTCTCAGGAGTAAAGGGATCACTATGGGGAACAAGGGAGAAAGTAGCAAGACATAAAGGATCGTATAAGTCAGGTAACGATACCTACCCATAGGAAGATGTTGTTGGAGCCAACCAATAGGCACCAGAAATAATAGACCAATCTTGTAATAAGTAATCACGAGGGGTGACCTGTTGAGGTAGCTGGAGGAGCACGCACTGCTTATGGTCAGATTAAAAGGGAATCAGGTAGTCACAATATAGGGTATGCCTGTGGTAAGGAGTAAGATGTCATAGGGCCAGTTAAAGTAGCGGATAATGGCATCCAAGAGATGTAACAAGGGGTAATTATAGCGACAAGTAGCAATATACCCAAGCCAGGAAATATCCCACGAAAATGGAGATGCAGAAAGCATAAATAGCAGCATTGACAAGAACCGGCACCCACAGGGTAAGTGAGCCCTAATCAGGAAAGTAGATTAGATATATAGAACACCAACACCTAAAGAGTAAAACCAAAAGGGAGGAAGTGTCAGATGTCTAAGGACAGAGGCCGTGAAGGGTGGCCAATGTCGGTATTAAAGCCAGTGTATACTCACATGTCCCATACATAGCCGGACATAAGGCATATAGTAAAATAGCAGGCAGTTCCTCCAAAACGAAAAAGCTAGCAACAGATAGACAATTAAGGACTAGACTAGAACTCTAAATAGACAGAGAGACGAAGTAAGGAGATAAGAATTACCATGCAGCGCGTCCTCCAAATGCTCCTCAAGAACCCAGATCAGTGACCCCCGGATGGGGAATGACCACCATAACGGAGGCTGGATATCTGCCTCCTTTATAGCTCAATTGTTCCCGGGTCAGTGAGTCACCCGGAAGTGACGTCAGTCTGACCCCGGCCGTCCAGCCCACGCATGCGCCAAAAGGCCATGCGTAAAAGGGTTGTGTTGTGTAATTGTGAGGTTAGGCTCTCCCAATACCCTGACCAAGTTCATTGAACTCCTCAACATCAATGAGTTCAACTTGAAATTTACTTTTTCTTTCCATCCTACCGAGGTCAACTTTTTAGATCTGACCATCATGAAGGACTCGGAGGGCCAGGTTGTGACCAACCTATTCCGTAAGCCGACCTCAGGCAATACTATTCTCCATGCCTCCAGTGCGCATCCACCCACATTACTACGTAGCATCCCCTATGCTCAATATATCAGGCTGAGGCGTAATTGCAAGCTCACTACTGATTTCAACCATCAAGCAGGCCTCCTTCGTACCCGCCTCCTTCAGAGAGGGTACAGTAAAAGTATATTACGTAAAGCTTATAATCGTGCCCGCTCTAAAAACAGGGCCGAACTTCTTTATAAGCCCAATGTGGCCCCACAGCAACCCACTGTTAGACTCATCACTGAAAACACCAAGGCTTACTTAGAAGTATTTTGAATAGACACTGGCACATGCTCGGTGAAGACCCCATTGTCCGCAAACACATTAATCCCACCCCACAGGTGACTTTCAGGCGCACGCGCTCTTTGCGCGATCGCTTGACAAGCAGTTTCTATCAACCGTCCAGAGTGCCCCCCCCCCAGGAACAGGGGCACTTTCAGATGCCATCAGTGTGCTTTCTGTCCCTGGGTTGCTGAAGGCACCCAATTTTTGTTACCCAATGGTGAGACCCTATTTCCAACATTTCGAGCGGATTGCAATACCCAAGGGGTGATCTACTTAATGTACTGCGACTGTGGGGTCTTCTATGTAGGGAAGACTGTACGCCCACTCAGACGTCGTATTAACGACCATGTATACTGTTCTTCTAAAGGGAAGATGCTTACCCCTGTCACCAGACATTTAGACCTGCACCACAGATTTAATAACCGGTGTGCACACTTTTTTATTCTAGAGGTTATTCCCCAAGACCCCCGTGGAGGCGATTGGAACAGGCGTGTCCTACAACGTGAGGCACTCTGGATCCTACGCCTCAATGCCACCTGCCGCCCGGGGTTGAATGAGGCACAGTCTTTCAAATCTTTTTTGTAATTTTACCATTCTCCCCCTTTTCCCCTTCCTCAAACCTCTCCCCCTCCTCTCCCTTCTTTGGACTATTCCTGCGATTCATACATGGTTCATTGGACCCGGTGCGCATTTCCTGCGCCCTCACTGTTCGATATTTATTCTTCCATTTTGAAGGTTGTTCCCTCTCATTGCAGACGCCCATATGGTTGGGCTTTTGCCATGGCTGGAATCTTATGTGTCTACCTCTCTATATCTAACATCATTTATTCATGGATCTGATATTCAATTTATATATTCCTGTCTTCTTTTTCTTTTTTTTTTTTTTTTTTTTTCTCTATAGGTGCGGCTGCCACTGGGGGATGTTGTCATGTCTTGGTCCCACTGGGTGGCGCTGTTTCATTGTCAACGGTCTGCTCGAGTTTATTAGGTTTCACTGTGCGGCCGGGGAGCCACATTGCAACGCTTCCTGATGGAGGCTTTAGATGTGGCATATGAGCCCATTAGACCCTCGGGCTTCTGGTGGGCTCCTCCCCTCCCACGCTCTGCCAGTACGGCGTTTCCTACCCTTTTACGCACGGCCTTTTGGCGCATGCGTGGGCTGGACGGCCGGGGTCAGACTGACGTCACTTCCGGGTGACTCACTGACCCGGGAACAATTGAGCTATAAAGGAGGCAGATATCCAGCCTCCGTTATGGTGGTCATTCCCCATCCGGGGGTCACTGATCTGGGTTCTTGAGGAGCATTTGGAGGACGCGCTGCATGGTAATTCTTATCTCCTTACTTCGTCTCTCTGTCTATTTAGAGTTCTAGTCTAGTCCTTAATTGTCTATCTGTTGCTAGCTTTTTCGTTTTGGAGGAACTGCCTGCTATTTTACTATATGCCTTATGTCCGGCTATGTATGGGACATGTGAGTATACACTGGCTTTAATACCGACATTGGCCACCCTTCACGGCCTCTGTCCTTAGACATCTGACACTTCCTCCCTTTTGGTTTTACTCTTTAGGTGTTGGTGTTCTATATATCTAATCTACTTTCCTGATTAGGGCTCACTTACCCTGTGGGTGCCGGTTCTTGTCAATGCTGCTATTTATGCTTTCTGCATCTCCATTTTCGTGGGATATTTCCTGGCTTGGGTATATTGCTACTTGTCGCTATAATTACCCCTTGTTACATCTCTTGGATGCCATTATCCGCTACTTTAACTGGCCCTATGACATCTTACTCCTTACTAGGGATGCACCGAAATGAAAATTTTTGGCCGAAACCGAAACCGAAAATGCAGGATGCCCTTGGCCGAAAACCGAAACCGAAACCGAAAATGACTTTTTCCCCCAAAAAAATTTGAAATGGATAGAACAGGGACATAAACCAAAAACAGGCAGCGACGTACACCTAAACCTGTCGCTGCCACCCTGTCACAGTATATGTACTGTGATGGGTTGGCAAGAGGTTAATTTAATTACCAATGGTATTTGTATTATGAGGCATGAGGGGTTAATGTATTGTCACTGCTGGTCACTCATCTATTAGTG
This sequence comes from Pelophylax lessonae, assembly GCF_965119305.1. Lineage (NCBI taxonomy): Eukaryota > Metazoa > Chordata > Amphibia > Anura > Ranidae > Pelophylax > Pelophylax lessonae. The sequence continues at coordinate 74,369,588 of NC_138780.1, forward strand.
ACTGACCAGTGGCAGGTAATTAACCCCTTTGTGCTGCATTAGTGCAACCAGTGTTAATTAACACTGACACTGGTTGCACTAATGCAGCACAAAAGGGGTTAATTAACTGCCACTGGTCAGTCACTAATAGATGAGTGACCAGCAGTGACAATACATTAACCCCTCATGCCTCATAATACTAATAGCATTGGTAAGCTGCCTCAGCTCCCCTCCCCCCTCCCCCACTGCCTCAGCGTCCTCCTCCTCGGGTGTCCTCTCCTGCATTCAAAAGTCCCGCCTCTGGCCGGCGGCACCGCCTCTCAATGATGTCCCTACTACTCTGTGCATTATGAATGGACATACTAGGCGGGGGGCGGGGCGAGCGGCCGCTATAGAGAGAACTATTGTGATCCTTCACTGTCAGCTCCTCACGTCTATGTATGAATGAGAACTGAACTGAGCTGACACCGGGCGGGGGGCGGGCGGAGCGGCCGCTATTAGCTGTGACTATGTGAGAGCTTCTCTTCCTTGTCAGCGGAGATACGTGCCTGTCAGGGAAGTGAAGCTCTCACATAGTCACAGCTAATAGCGGCCGCTCCGCCCGCCCCCCCGCCCGGTGTCAGCTCAGTTCAGTTCTCATTCATACATAGACGTGAGGAGCTGACAGTGAAGGATCACAATAGTTCTCTCTATAGCGGCCGCTCGCCCCGCCCCCCGCCTAGTATGTCCATTCATAATGCACAGAGTAGTAGGGACATTATTAAGAGGCGGACGGCCGGCCAGAGGCGGGACTTTTGAAACCTGCCCTGCGCTGCGCTGCGCCCTCCTCCTTCCCCACGGCGGCCATTTTTATTTTCGGCACTGTTAACCCATTATCGGCCGAAATGAGAGAGGCTCATTTTCGGCCGATAATTTCGGTGGCCGAAATTTCGGTGCATCCCTACTCCTTACCACAGGCATACCCTATATTGTGACTACCTGATTCCCTTTTAATCTGACCATAAGCAGTGCGTGCTCCTCCAGCTACCTCAACAGGTCACCCCTCGTGATTACTTATTACAAGATTGGTCTATTATTTCTGGTGCCTATTGGTTGGCTCCAACAACATCTTCCTATGGGTAGGTATCGTTACCTGACTTATACGATCCTTTATGTCTTGCTACTTTCTCCCTTGTTCCCCATAGTGATCCCTTTACTCCTGAGACCCTTGAATCAGTGATCCATAGCCCACCCAGTTTGACCTTGACTGGAGGGGAGTATACCATCTCCTCCCCCCCCCCCCTCTGTGCCAGCTGTACTATTCTAGATGTTAATTATGAGAACACTCTAGCAATTTGCCAGCTAGTGTTCTAACTGGCGACATGTGTTAATTGGTTGGACATACTCAATTTGCGACATCAATGTTCATTTTTTCTGATGGTATGTTATTATACTAATCCCATTGTATCCTACCACACAGAATTTATATTCCAAACCGCTCCGGATGAAGTCTGAACACCAGGCGAAACATGTAGAGCAATTGGATATATTGTTTTATTTCCTTCTGGAAGTTGTTATCATATTGTACAGGACGCTCTGCGTTGCCTGCACCGTGGTGCGGTCTGTGTGCAGCGTATAGCGCCCTACTTCTCCTTTGTATATCATTCAAATGCAATCTTGTATTGTCTGTTGCACTGTATGTTCTAGGTGGTGAGGTTCCCCCCACTCACCTATCACTTGCATCCTCTGATCAATGAAATTGTCCATGTTGATCGGTCGATATACACTTTTGTGGTTTTAATACTTATCCAAAATAAAGTGTTGTGTTTTTTATTACGGTGCCCTCAAAGTCCATTTATTCCTCCCCCTTTTTTGTATTTCTGACATTCAGGACGTGGCACATGTCTTTTTATTTTATTACGCCCCTGTTCTTTGCTGCACCAGGGATAGGCGTAGATATTCTATTTAGTCCATCAACTATGTGTTGAACCACAATTATTTTTCATACGTAGGGGAATACTACAGGCAGATTAGAGGAACAGCAATGGGGGCTAGGTTCGCTCCCAGCTATGCCAATCTTTTTATGGGGTACTGGGAGGACCTATTCATTTGGAAGAACAATCCCTTCAGGGCGAATTTAGCCTTGTACGCCAGGTACATCGACGATATACTCATCATTTGGGATGGCACAAAGGAGGATCTGGCAGGCTTTGTACAACATTGTACGAATAACCCGTTCGGGATTGTTTTTACTCAGGTAATTGATGAAACCCGCTTAGTCTTTTTAGATCTAGAACTGCGAGCAGACTCCGATGGAAACATAGTCTCCAAAACTTATTTCAAGCCGAGTGGGGGTAATGCCTACCTCCATGCAACTAGCAATCACCATCCCAGATGGATAAGAAATATCCCCTTCGGGCAGTTCTGTAGATTACACAGGACCTGTACCAAAAGGACTGACTACGAAGAACAAGGTACAATCCTTAAAGAAAGATTTGTCGAGAAGGGCTATAAAGCAGAACATATTGAGGAGGCATATGTTAAATATTGGTTAATGTATGGGAGTGACCTCTTGGCCGAACACCCATCTCCGATAGATAGCCTCCAGCATACCAGCAACTCCAAGAAAAAGCCACCCAAGGTTACTAGCACAGGGTCAGTCAGGTTCAGTACTGTCTACAGTAACTGTCAGGATCTGTGTCATTACATGGGTCACCTGCTGGTGGCACTGTTGTTCCTGGAACTGAGGGGCGCAGTTCCAGGGCCCACCAGCGGGTGTCTCCCAGCAGCTGGACTGTTCTTTTAATTAAGCTGCACCTGAGGAGGACTGCTGAGGGAATATAAGCCCGCCCTTCACTGAGGCTCAGTGCTTCAGTATTTTCTCTGCTAGCCGTGTCCCTGTCTGAACCTGTATCCTGAAACCTGTATCCTGAAACCTGTATCCTGAAACCTGTATCCTGATCCTGAGTCCTGTTCCCTGCATCCTGCTTCCTTTACCTGGCTCCCTGCTTTCCTTGTCTCCTCTTCCTGTCCTGTCCTGCTATTGTTTGCTCCATCCCTTTGTATATAGTTTGTTAGGTTCTATTGGGGTTTTGTACTGTTATCATTTATATTTTGTTTACTTGTTTATGGTCACTGGTGTTGGTATTGGAGTGTGTCATTTTGCTTAATAAACTTATTTACATCTTTATCCATCTGGGTCCTGATTCCTTGGTGCAGCCAACTGATCTGATCACTCTTGCTGGATGCCTGCATGTGGTATCCCTGACAGAATACTGAAGCCACTAACGATCAGATCGGTTGCACCTGGGAATTAGGAATTTTCTGGTTGTTGCAAGATGCAGTCAGAGGAGGTCTTTTATTTTTCTTTGCTTGTAACAGAAGACAGGGAATATTGTCGCCAAATTTTGAAAACTTACACTAGCGAGCAGTTGTTGGAATGCATCCGTCTGGCCCACTCGTTTGTTGACAAAGGCAGAGTTTTGTTCAAAGAGATTCAGCCACTTATTCAGCTCTGTGCAGAGTTGGCTTTATCTAATACCCCTAAGGGTGGTGATGATTATTCTCCTCCTTTTAGTGTCTCTCAGGTGGTATCTCTTGTGTGGCTCTTGGAAGATGATAAACCCTATTTTATTGAACATTATTCAGTGTATTCTCCAGAGGCCCTGTTGGATTGCATGAATGCTGTATATTCTCTAATCAGACAAGGGAGTTGTAAATTGAGTTTTGTTCAGGCCTTACTGCAAACCTGGTCAGATCTTTCCAATTTAGCATCAGCTAACTCACACCAATCCACTTCTGCCTCTGGACACCAGTTTTCTCAAAGTTTCTCCTCTCCGTTACCCGTAGCAACCACAGCTGCAGTTAGGTATGGTTTGCTTTCCACTGCTTGTTCATATCCTGGCTTAACGAGTTGCACTTTTCCTGCATTTAACTCTGTGAAAACTTCCTCTACTACTCTGTTGCCCCTAGCAACCTCTCAGAAATTCTCCTCTGTAACTGTCTCTCCTTTTCCACCATCTCCCAATACTGCCATTTCGCTTCCATCTACTTCACAATCTATTCATAGCCCTGCAACCACTAGCAAGATTTCTGTATCTAAACCTAAAAAGAAAAGGAGATTTTTCCCAACACATACAATTATACCTGTTACCCAGCCTGCTGATCCAGTGCCCGCTGATCTGGTGCCTCCTACTGAGCCTGCTGATTTAGTGCCCGCTGTTCTGATGCCTGTTGTTCCAGTGCCTGCTGATCCAGTGCCCACTGATCCGGTGCCTCCTACTGAGCCTGCTGATCCAATGCCCACTGTTCTGATGCCTGCTGTTCCAGTGCCCGCTGATCTGGTGCCTCCTACTGAGCCCGCTGATCCAGTACCTGCTGTTCCGGTGCCCGCTGATCCGGTGCCTCCTGCTGATCCAGTGCCCACTGATCCGTTGCCTTCTACTGAGCCTGCTGATCCAGTGCCCGCTGTTCTGATGCCTGTTGTTCCAGTGCCCGCTGATCCAGTGCCCACTGATCCGGTGCCTCCTACTGAGCCTGCTGATCCAGTGCCCACTGTTCTGATGCCTGCTGTTACAGTGCCCGCTGATCTGTTGCCTCCTACTGAGCCTGCTGGTCAAGTGCCTGCTGTTCTGATGCCTGCTGATCCAGTGCCCGCTGATCTGGTGCCTCTAACTGAGCCTGTTGATCCAGTGCCCACTGATCCGGTGCCTCCTACTGAGCCTGCTGATCCAGTGCCCGCTGTTCTGATGCCTGTTGTTCCAGTGCCTGCTGATCCAGTGCCCACTGATCTGGTGCCTCCTACTGAGCCTGCTGATCCAGTGCCCACTGTTCTGATGCCTGCTGTTCCAGTGCCCGCTGATCTGGTGCCTTCTACTGAGCCCGCTGATCCAGTGCCTGCTGTTCCGGTGCCCGCTGATCCAGTGCCTCCTACTGAGCCTGCTGACCCAGTGCCCACTGATCCGGTACCTTCTACTGAGCCTGCTGATCCAGTGCCCGCTGTTCTGATGCCTGTTGTTCCAGTGCCCACTGATCCGGTGCCTCCTACTGAGCCTGCTGATCCAGTGCCCACTGTTCTGATGCCTGCTGTTACAGTGCCCGCTTGTCTGGTGCCTCCGACTGAGCCTGCTGATCCAGTGCCTGCTGTTCTGATGCCTGCTGATCCAGTGCCCGCTGATCTGGTGCCTCTTAATGAGCCTGTTGATCCAGTGCCCACTGATCCGGTGCCTCCTACTGAGCCTGCTGATCCAGTGCTCGCTGTTCTGATGCCTGTTGTTCCAGTGCCCGCTGATCCAGTGCCCACTGATCCGGTGCCTCCTACTGAGCCTGCTGATCCAGTGCCCACTGTTCTGATGCCTGCTGTTCCAGTGCCTGCTGATCTGGTGCCTCCTACTGAGCCCGCTGATCCAGTGCCTTCTATTCCGGTGCCCGCTGATCCAGTGCCTCCTACTGAGCCTGCTGATCCAGTGCCCTTTGATCCAGTGCCTTCTACTGAGCCTGCTGATCCAGTGCCCGCTGTTCTGATGCCTGTTGTTCCAGTGCCCACTGATCCGGTGCCTCCTACTGAGCCTGCTGATCCAGTGCCTGCTGTTACATTGCCCACTGATCCGGTGCCTCCTACTGAGCCTGCTGATCCAGTGCCTGCTGTTCTGATGCCTGCTGGTCCAGTGCCCGCTGATCCGGTGCCTCCTACTGAGCCTGCTGATCCAGTGCCCGCTGTTCTGGTGCCCGCTGTTCTGGTGACCACTACCCAGTCTGCTGACCCAGTGCTTGCTGTTCCAGTGCCCGCTGACCCAGTGCCTGCTGTTCCGGTGCCTGCTGATCCGGTGTCTCTTACTCAGCCCGCTGATCCGGTGCCAGCTGATCCCGTGCCCGCTGTTCTGGTGACCACTACTGTGCCTGCTGATCTTGTGCCTGCTGATCTTGTGCCTGCTGATCTTGTGCCTGCTGATCTTGTGCCTGCTGATCTTGTGCCTGCTGATCCTTTGCCTGCTGACCCAGTGCCTGCTGTTCCGGTGCCTGCTGATCCGGTGTCTCTTACTCAGCCCGCTGATCCGGTGCCAGCTGATCCCGTGCCCGCTGTTCTGGTGACCACTACTGTGCCTGCTGATCCTGTGTCTGCTGATCCTGTGTCTGCTGATCCTGTGTCTGCTGATCCTGTGCCTGCTGATCCTTTGCCTGCTGACCCAGTGCTTGCTGTTCCAGTGCCCGCTGACCCAGTGCTTGCTGTTCCGGTGCCTGCTGACCCAGTGTTTGCTGATCCAGTGCCTGCTGAGCCACGGTCTGCCGCCCTGTTTGATGTGCCACTGTCTGTTGCCCAGCCTGGTGTGCCACTGCCGGATATCCTGCATGCCGCTGGCGCTCCCCTGCTTGATGTCCAGCTTGCCTTCAGTCCCAGTGTTGGGACATGTGTTGCAATGAGGGCAGGTGTATCCCTAATGTTACGCCTCTTCAGGAACTTGACCTGTGGGGTGCCAAGACGGCTTCCAGACCCTGGTGGTGGGGCGCATGATCAATTGCTGGACTCTGGTGGCACGCCTTCCGGCAAGTTAAAGGACTTTGGCCTAGAGAGTGCTAGAAGACCCGCAGACATGGAGGGGAGACCTTTTTGGACTTTTGGGGTAGAAGCACAATGGAGCGTCCGGAGGCCGCTCCTTAAAGGGGGGGAACTGTCAGGATCTGTGTCATTACATGGGTCACCTGCTGGTGGCACTGTTGTTCCTGGAACTGAGGGGCGCAGTTCCAGGGCCCACCAGCGGGTGTCTCCCAGCAGCTGGACTGTTCTTTTAATTAAGCTGCACCTGAGGAGGACTGCTGAGGGAATATAAGCCCGCCCTTCACTGAGGCTCAGTGCTTCAGTATTTTCTCTGCTAGCCGTGTCCCTGTCTGAACCTGTATCCTGAAACCTGTATCCTGAAACCTGTATCCTGAAACCTGTATCCTGATCCTGAGTCCTGTTCCCTGCATCCTGCTTCCTTTACCTGGCTCCCTGCTTTCCTTGTCTCCTCTTCCTGTCCTGTCCTGCTATTGTTTGCTCCATCCCTTTGTATATAGTTTGTTAGGTTCTATTGGGGTTTTGTACTGTTATCATTTATATTTTGTTTACTTGTTTATGGTCACTGGTGTTGGTATTGGAGTGTGTCATTTTGCTTAATAAACTTATTTACATCTTTATCCATCTGGGTCCTGATTCCTTGGTGCAGCCAACTGATCTGATCACTCTTGCTGGATGCCTGCATGTGGTATCCCTGACAGTAACAAAGCCTTTGACATCCAACCCGTGATACAGCGCAATTGGAAAATTCTTAAACAAGATCCAGTCTTGGGAAGTGTATTGCCACAAAGACCAGAAATAGTGTTTAGGAAGCCAAAAGACTTGAGGAGCCAAATCGCACCCAGTAGGGTTCGTAAACCTAAAATCTCTCGAGGGGTACCTACATCTAACCCGTGGTTCTCAGCCTTTGACCAGAAGGGAAACTTTAGGTGTGGGGTCAAAAATTGTGGGGCCTGCTCCTTCATGTGGCATCGGAAGAAGGAAGTAGCTGGGACAGACGGGCGAAGCCACGTGATCAAACAATTCATTAATTGTGGCACAAGCTACCTTATATATGCCCTAATCTGCCCATGTGGTCTACTATACATCGGACGTACCATACGACCCCTGAGAGTAAGATTCGGGGATCACAAGTGTAGCATACTCAACAAAAAGACCAAGGAGGGACCGAGAGATCGTAACAAATACTCGGTACCCCGCCACTTTTGCCAGTTCCATGATGGAGACCCTACAGGGCTAAGAGTGTTTGGGATCGAAGCCATCAGTAAGGACCAGGATGATGGGGTGAGATTCCAGAAACTCTGCAAGAGAGAAACATACTGGATCTTCTCTCTGGGGGCTTTAGCACCAGGGGGCATTAATGAGGATCTAGAGATCCATGGGGTTCTGTAAGGACAATGGGTACACTGAGTCTGATGGCTCTATTGATCCCCATACACATTTCCACATGTTCAGGTCGGATGCCGGGCCCGTTGGATAGCCTGTGCCGTGGGCACCCTACATTCGGTCTGTTCCTTCTCTGCTTTTTGATATCGGTTGTAAGGATAAAAAAACATGATCTAGATTCAATTTTCTAAATTGAATCGGGATCATGTTCTAGTTCGAGTCTCCGGAGCGGCATCCATGGATGTTGTTCTGGAGTCTCGGAACTATATTGTAGGACATGGTCCCATCCAGTTTGCAAACAGCCGTATAGTCGCAGGTTTAGCGGGAACCTGTGACTATCAGTGAATGATGATATCGGTTCACCCAGACTTGAGGACGGGTCTTTTCCCCTGGAGAGACGGAAAAGTCAATCCTCGGGTCAACCCTCAAAAGGAAGGTATATATGTACACCTACACATTCCCCTCAGCTATCAATTACTCTTTATATTGATTTTAATTGTCGGTTTTATATTGTGACCATATTGAGCATTTATCTAGATATATAGTGCAGCATATTCTTATACACGTGTTCATATCAACGGTTTTTGGACTCAGATTAACGTAGAGAAGGGTTCTGTCCATCCTATATGCATATTGTGCATATGTGGTGCTGCGTGCATGTGTGTGTGCATATGGGCATGTGATCACATGGCCGGTGTGGATCCTTGTACGTATGTATCATGCGCGCCACCACATGTATGCACTAGGACCACAATAGTACTAATAGTAAGAGGAAGCAAGTAAAATATACATATATCCATATACAATCCTCTCGAGTCCATTAGAGACGTATTGTGGTTTTAAATGGTTCCATATTAAGGGTGGAGGTCCTAGAATAAGGGACAGTGCTACAATTGAGGCTAAAATATAGGATTACTGGAATCGTTCATATGTAATCTATTAGGATATGGTGCTGTGCAGTAGGGGCGGTGTTGGTGCTCGTTGGACCAATGGAGGGCCAGGGAGGGTCACCATGGAGACGAACTACCTCGCTGTACGTAGCATCTCCATTCATGGGAAGTGACGTCAGCGGAAGTGATGTTAGCGGAAGTGACGACAGCTGGAACGCATCGCGGTAACCCGGAAGCCATGTAACGGCGTGCGTTCCACGGAGCCGGTGATCGGCATGTAATGACCGATCGGCTCCATATTCCGCATGAGTCCTCCCTCTATTAGCATTCTACGGAGCCGGGAGCCGGTGTATAATGATCGATCGGCTCCCCACCCCCGTTTTGACTCCCCCTGTTTGGTGCAGATCTTCTCCACGCCCCCCCTCCCTCTCCTGTATGATGAAAGAATTTGGGGATTGTATGGAGAGGAGTGGGTGAGACTATGGCCCAGACCACAGCAGACCAGCAAAGGTAAAAAAGGAAAATTATGGGGAGTATTACCAATAGTGATCACATTAGCTGCCCTCCATTGTCAGTTCAGGGAGCCCCTACAGTGTCTCTATATGCACTCAGCAAGCAACTCCATCAGTCTGTGATATCTGCTCATGGTAGTTTTTATGTATATGGTTTTTTATGTATATGGTTTTTACTTTTATTATATTACATTTTAATCCTATTTTCATGCACATGATTTTAACTATATGTATACATATACATTTTTAGCATATATGTTTAGCATTGTTTTGTATCAGCATGATTGATTTATGTCACTATATACCACTAATAAGTGAGGTCATGAGAGGAAGAGCTGTAGTACTCTAGCCACTCCCCCGGGGGAAGAGACACTCCCACTTAGGGGTAGGGACTGGATCAGTACATCACTACATAAACCAAGGAGAAAGCCATGACACAGTGGCTCTGAGGAAGAGGCTGGGCCTCGAAACGCGTCAGCCGTCAACTCATCAGTTATGAACGATTGTATGGACTACACCCGGACGTTTGAGCAATTGAGCTTGATATGATTTATTTTATCTACGTCTGTGAGTAGCCATTTTTTAATGTTACTTTAATAAAGCCTTCTATTGAGGATAATGCGCTAGGTCGGTGCGCCCTTTTTTGTTTCTTTACTTAATAGAAAGAATTCTAAGTAAGATTGCTACTGTAAGAATATAAACCCAAAATGTGATATAACATTCCTAAATATATATGTATATGCCTTACATAATATAATGACATAATTACGGCTCATATCTTCTCACGCATAATAATGTATCTATAAAAACTTATATAGTTCATTTTAAATGTCTGCTAGAGTATACTGGGGTATTGTCCATTGTTATATACAGATAAGATTACAAGCTAGACTAGTATGGTGTCTCGCTAATTGTCCCTTATCTGATGAGATGTCAATGTATTACCTTATTTATGATAAAAGGAATACAAAGACCTCTGTTGAAATTCTACTCTCTCTTGTAAGCTTGTAAGAGACATTTTGAAAATGAACATATACGAATCTTCATTCACCTTGAACAAAATGGATGCTGCACCATTCAGAATCTTATATGCATAATATGGAATATACATGGCTTTTTAAATCCATTTTTTTTCCTATTATTATATTAATCACCCCCAATAATCCCGACAGCTGCCAGCTGGATAGCTAAGCAATAAGAAAATATGAAAATGCAAAACGCATCCCTAAAAGAAACTCTAGAAATAAACAAAAGTACCATCAGTACTTTAGAAGTTTCTATGTCAAAATCTGAGGCTAGCCACCAGCAACTAGTACTAGAAAACAAGAGATTACAGGAAGAAGTTCATCAGTTGGTAACAAAAAAAAAAAAGTGAAGTGAAACCATCATCTGTCAGCTGCCAGGAGCAGCTTGCTCAGTTTTCAGATATAGTGGATAACAAAGCAACTGATTTGGGTATGTCTGAATTCAGTGGGACATCGTCCACACCTAGTGTATGTACCAATAGAAATAAATACCTGGAAGGTAAGAGCTCTTTCAAAATTGCCCCTACATCGTGTAAGCAGCCAGAAAAAAGCTTCAAATCCAGTTGAAGCCATTGAACATTCTCAGTCGTCTAAAACAAAGCGTTTCGTTAAGAGATGCTGTACAACTTTTGATAAGATAAAATGTTATGCATGTGGACTATTTGGCCAAATAGCTTGATTCTGCTATCCAGTGCCATGGTAAAGTAGTGCAACAAAATCCATTTAGGACAATGAGAAGTGATTTTGAAGTTTACTCCACACGCTTTGCAACATGGCCTGGGTGTAATAAGTATGAAAATTTATGGGGTTTTTTTTTTTTTTTCTTCTTTCTGGGTTTTGATAGGGAGGGAGGGAGGGAGGGAGGGAGGGAAGAGAGAAAAAATGAAGGAATATAAGAGGTAAAAAGTGGAAGAAGAAGATTAAATTATGTGTTAAAAAACATTGTAAATTCCACTTTGAAGTAAATGTTTGTATTTTGTTTTTTTTTGTATGAATATTCCTGAATAAAATTTATATTTGAAAAAGTATGAACCCAGATCATGGGTCCCATTCCAAAATCTTAAGGTGAAGAATGCATCCATACAGACTGAGAATAAGCAAATGAAATGAGATGGATCTTTGAAAGAATTTCATACCTCCAAAACAGATTTTATGAAAACTGAAAGGCAAAGTACAGGTTATTATAGAAAACATGGCGGTATGTGTGGTGTCTAGAGCTTGTCTTTAACCTAGGAGAAAGCCAGGGTCCAATAGCAGATATAGCAGGTAGGGATCAAGCGATAACGAGTAGTTGCAGGTTTGGATTAAGCAGAAATGAAGTCGAGGAACAAGCCAAATGTTGATAACGAATGGTAGTGAAGATACGGATGGCAGCAGGAGAGACAAGCTAGATATTGGCTAGAGAAGGCACAATATTCTGGCAACCAGGAGGTGCAGAGACATGGCTTAAATCAGAAAGTTCATGGGAGGAGCAAAGGGTTCAAGGCAGTTAAGATTTACGGCAGGATTATTCAAGGATTTGTCAAGGGAACTGTCCAGCATTCCAGGTGGCTCAGCAAGTAGAGTCATTGTCAGACAAAGCAGAGGTCCAGGCATAATCAAGGACTTGAAAGCAAAAATGTGCTGCGCTACAATAAATCGCCCAAATATATGGGAAAGTGTGAATATGTTAATAACGTTTAAAAGGTAAATAACATTTTGTGCATATGATATAAATCTTATAAAACGAGAACAAACTGTGCTCAAACTGAATATGAAAATAGAAACAGGGGTGTTTTAAATCCCAAAGAAGTCCATAGCAATATAATACAAGGATGGTGTTCAAGAAGATCAACAAAAGGTCCCAGAGATTGAATCCGTATGACACTGTATGAGGAAAGTGGAGACACCAACGTGCAGATCACCAGATATGAAACAAAGGGCTGCTTACCAGAGCAAGTTGGTCTCTCAATTTAATGAGTTGACCAATTTGAGCTTAGATGTAATACCAGGGGTAGCCACCAGATGTCTCCTTAATGACCCAGACATGACATTTACCTCGTATATCCAAGCAATGGAACTTATGTGTAGTACCACAATACACCACAGGGTGTCTCCTTACGAGCTCACATGCGATATCCACATCACGATATTAAAGGAAAGAATATATACAGGGACATAGCGTAACTCCGTTTTAAAAAAAATTATTTCAATAAAAGAAGAAGTAGAACTTCAAGGCATAAAGTATGGGAAACCAGGTTAGGAGCGAACGAACATCTCCTGCGGTCTCGGGATCTTTGGTAGCCGGCTGTTGGGGGCGTGGTTGCGTCGCGACTGACTCACCCGACCGGTTTCGTCAAACGTATGACATCATCAGGGGTGTCACACCCACCCATATCTTGTGTCCTTAACCGCTTGCCGACCGCCGCAAGTAAATTTACTGCGGCGGTCAGCCCCGGCCAGGCAGAGTGACGTTAATTAACGTCACTAGCCTGGGAGGGTCTGGGGAGCAAGCGCGCCCGCGGAGGCGCGCTCCCGTTCCCGCGCGGTCACGGACCCCCCCCCCCGCGCGTGTGACCGGCGGACCCGATGTCCGCCGGTCACTCGGCGATCGTCGGGGGAGAGGGAGAAAGTCAGGCGGCTTGTGTAAACAAGCTGCCTGTCATTCTCCTCGGTGTAAAAACACTGATCAAACGGTTCTACTATGTAGAACCGTTGATCAGTGTCCTTACACCTCAAGCCACAGCCAATCACAGTAAGAATCATGCCCCTAGGGACACACATAGCCCCTCCCTCTCAAATAAAGTTAACCCCTTCACTACCAGTGTATTTTTACAGTAACAGTGCATATATATAGCACTGATTACTGTAGAAATGTCACTGGTACCCCCAAAAGTGTCAAAAATGTCAGTCAAGGGTCCGATCTGTCTGCCGCAATGTCGAAGTACCGCAAAAAAAATCGCAGATCGCCGCCATTACGCGTTTAAAAAAAAACAACAAAAATGACAAAAATCTTTCCCTTTGTTAGTAAACGCGATAACTTTTGCGCAAACCAATAAAAATACGCTTTTTGCGATTATTTTTACCAACCATATGTAGCATAAAACAAATTGGCCGAAAATGTTAAAAAATTTAGATTTTTACATTTTTTTGGGGGGGGGATTTCATATAAAAAAATGTGAAAAATATTGTTATTTTTGCAAAATTTACGCTATTTTTTTGTTTATAGCGCAAAAAGTAAAAAGCGCACAGGTGATCAAATACCACCAAAAGAAAGCTCTGTTTGTGGGAAAAAAAGGACGTCAAATTCGTTTAGGTATAGCGTCGCACGACCGCGCAATTGTCCGTTAAAGTCACGCAGTGCCGAATCGCAAAATACCCCCTGGTCGTTTAGCAGCCAAATCCTCCGGGGCTTAAGTGGTTAATAAATGAAAAAAAAAAAAATTGTTCTTAGAACTCCTTTTTGGAAATGTTGGCAGGAGTTAGGAATGAAAAGTTGGAAGAGCTACAAACTTTGTTTTGCAGCAGTTATTTTATTTTAGTAATATTTTTTATAATGTTTTTTCACAATTTTTTTTTCACAAAAACAAATTACTTGCCTACTGGGCATTTAAACCCCCCTCCTGCCCAGGCCAATTTTCAGCTTTCAGCGCTGTCGCACTATGAATGACAATTACGCAGTCATGCAACACTGTACCCAAATTAAATTTTTATCATTTTTCTCAAACTAATAGAGCTTTCTTTTGGTTGTATTTAATCACTACTGGGGTTATTATTTTTTGCTGAACAAACAAAAAAAGACCAAAAATTTTGAAAAAGAAAAAAACTGTTCTTATAGTTTGTTATAAAATTTTGCAAACAGTAATTTTTCTCCTTCATTGATGTGAGCTGATGAGGCGGCACTGATGGGCACTGATAGGCTGCACTGGTGGGCACTGATAGGCGACACTGATGGGCACTGATAAGGCGGCACTGATGGGTGGCACTGATGGGAGGCACTATAGCACTGATGGACACCATTGAAGGGCACTGGTAGGTGGCGCTGAAGGGCACTAATAGTCAGCACTCATGGGCACTGATGGGCACTAATAGGTGACAATGATGGGTGGCACTGATGGGCAATGATAGGCACTGGTAGGTGACACTTATGGGGCACTGATTGGCACTGATTGGCACTGATAGGTGGTGTGACAGTACACACCGTCACTGACAGTAAAAAAACTATGTGACAGATAAATTGATGGTTTGGACTGCTTCAGTTGGTCAGACTTGTAACAGATGCATGTCATCAGCTCAAACACCTGTCTTCCACGCGTTGTAAATTATGCTGATTTGCTCACCTATTGTTTACTGTGGGTTCTCAGTATTTACACTATAATAATGTATATTATATCTTGTTTTACCTTTGGTGTCGGCAGTCTGGGCTTCCAGGCTGACTTAAGTACGCTGAGCTAATTAGCATGTGAATAATAACCTTGTCTAGATGGGATTAGCCATGAGTCAGCTGTACCTCGTTAGCTATTCATTGTGTGATGTTTTGGGTAAATATTCATGTAGTGACCGACCTACTTCTAAAGTGTATAAAAGTCTGTTTGTTTTAATAAAGCAGTCAGTTGTTTCCAGACACATACAAGCTAAGTGTCAGGCTAGTTTTGTATGACAGCGGCTGGGATTTGATATCTATGTTCATGACTGCGAGGAAGCCGTATACTGACGGAAGACCACAAGTACAGTGTGGGTCTGAGGTTCCGTCACAGGTGGCACTGGTGAGCACTGATAGGTGGCACTGGTAGGTGGCACTGGTGAACACTGGTGGGCACTGGTAGGTGGCACTAGTGGGCAATGACAGGTGGCGCTGGTGGGCACTCGTAGGTGGCACTGGTGGGCACTGGTGTGTGACACTAGTAGGCACTTGTGGGCACTGGTAGGTGGCACTGGTGGGCACAATTTGCCCTCTCCTGTTCAGGACCCATGTCCCTCTGACAGCAGGCGGCAATCATTTTTTTTTCTTCTCACACTGACAGTGTAAGAAGCAAAAAACAGCTGATCCCAACAACATGATCAGCTGTGATTGGCTGACAGCTAATCACATGTTAAGGGGCGGTGTAATGATATCCTGCACTGGATACGGAAGCTGTCGCAAGCAACCATTTTGTTTAAAGCAGCCATGACAGGTAGACCAGAGACCACTCACTCACACAGCCCCCTCCCTACCTTAATCAATTCCTGGAATGCAGGGCTTGGACTTCAAAGAAACAGCTCTTCAAAGAACCTTATCACCACAGACAGGAACCCTGGCAGATGTACAGGCCTGGTCATAAACGGAGCAAGCCACTAAGGCTGGCCAGAGCTGTGTCGTAAATACCACAGCCCAGCTGTTAATTAGAGATGTAACACATACACACACCAATTCATAACTTTAAACACAAACAAGATGTGTCTCTAGAAAGTATATATTTGGATGAGAAATAAAATACTGAACGGAACGAGATCATGCATGACCACCCTATCACATATAGAATAGAAAATAGCGATAAGATATTCCCTGTATGATAAAGTTATTCATGTTTAGTATCTATTAAAGCCAAGTGACATGCTGAGTTATAAGCTAGCAGTTTAAAGAATGTAACCATTACATATTTCGAGATATGAATTATGTTATAAATCTGTCTATACGGGAGGTTCCTTGGTATTGTCTAAACCTTAGGGCCGCCCATGGACACTGTGTTTATTGCTCAGGGACCTCTGGTAACACCCCCTGCGGTCTCAGAAAAAAAGAGAGAGGCAGTTGGGGTTAGACAGTTCTTATGTACGATCAAGAAAGAAACATCTATCAAGTTTGAGGACCGATCACCCTGGCTCAGCTTCTGAAACTCTGATAAAACTCAGGACATTGAATGCAAGTATTTTCATTTTCTCAATTCTACCTTTTTTCTCTTATTGCTGAATTATTTCGCTATTTCTTTGAAACACTTTTTTCTGTAAATATTTTATTTGCACCAATTTTAACCTTTTTATTATTAAACTTTTTTTTGAAAAGTGTTAATCTTGTCCTTAAGCTCTTAATGCAAACTAACAACGAACCTGTCTCTTGAAGAGTGCTACTGTATAGAATAAATCCTCTGAACATCCCTGTCTGCGGTGACAGTGCGTGTAACAGATGATTATTCTAAAGTCATAATTGGTATTTCTAAAATTACGAGCGTCCGCTGGGCTCCCAACGTAGCGGTGGTGGCAGTGAAAGGGTTAATTGCTTAATTAGCCCGGTGACAATTGCTCTCAGCCTACTGGCATCTAGATTTTGGTCCCGCAAGCTGGAAAATCTTTGTGTCCGGTGCAGCTGAGAGTGGCATTGTTACGCAAGTGACGGCAGGGGGTGAGATTGGCTGGTCCTTGGTCATGAGTTAGTGAGAAGGGCAGGGATCTGATACCCGCCACCATCACAGGCGGGATCGCCCCCTTACTCAGATCTGTGATCAGGCGAGTCTCATGGACTCGCCTGATCACAGAGAGAGCCAGGCACACTCTGCAGGGAGCGCGCAGGCTGCTCGTGCACGGTAGGATGTCATCGTACGCCCTCCCGGAAATTTAGGTCCACGCTGTAGCTGTCTTTCGGCTATAGCTCGGGCATCAAGTAGTTAAAAAAAAATTTGCAACAGAGACATGCACAATGTTTAGTAAAGATGTACACATAGCTCACAACTTTTTGAGATAGGAATGAGGGACACCTATTAGCAAAAGTATGTAGGCGTTGGACATATACCACCACACCCCCTTAACCACTTTAAGACCAGAAGAATTTGCCCTCTTAATGACCAGGCACTATTTTGCGATTTGACACTGCATTACTTTAACGGACAATTGCGCAGTCGTGCGACGCTGTACCCAAATGAATTGATGTCTTTTTTCCCACAAATAGAGCTTTCTTTTGGTGGTATTTGATCACCTGTGCGTTTTTTATTTTTTGCGCTATAAACAAATAAAGAGCGACAATTTTGAAAAAAAATAACATTCTCAAAAAAAGAAAAATCAAAATGTTTTAACATGTTAGGCCAATTTGTTTTCTGCTACATATTTTTGGTAAAAAAAAATCGCAATGAGCGTATTTTGATTGCGTCTACTTGCTATGGGAAAGATTTATGTCATTTTTATTGTTTTTTTTACTAGTAATGGCCGCAATCTGCGATTTTTTGTGGGACTGCGACATTGCGGCGGACAGATCGGACCCCTAACTGACATTTTTGACACTTTTGGGGGTACCAGTGACATTACTACAGTAATCAGTGCTAAAAATATGCATTGTTACTGTAATAATGACACTGGCAGGGAAGGGGTTAACCCTATGGGTGATTAATGGGTTAAATGTGAGCCTAGGGTAGTAATTCTAACTGTGGAGGGCGTGGCTTGTGAAATTACCAAAGAGACATGTGATCCTATATGGAAAGGGGGCGGGAGCGCGCCGGCGCGTGCTCGCCCCCTAGCTTCCCGCGAGCGACCGAAGTAGGTCTACGTTGGTTTGCGCAGGAGAGCCACTCTGCTGCAGTAAATAGGCGGCGGGTGGTCGGGAAGTGGTTAAAGGAGAATTATACAAAAAAAAAAAAAAATATATGATTTGTTAAATCACAAGTGCTTTTTTTTATTTTTGTTTTTTTACCACTCTTCCTTTATTTCGGATTTTGAAATTTACAAATGCAGCAATTTAGAAAATGAATGAAATGTTTAGCACTGGAAAACACTGAAAGATAAAAAGTGCATTTTATATAAACTATATAGATCAGACCAAGATGAGGAACTAATGAGGAGGAAAGAAGGACAGAGGAACTTTGTTCTAAATCACCTACAGAGTGCAGCAATCTACTGCAGCCAATCAAACTTCAGATTACTGGAAGATGACTGTGGTTCCATTTCTATGGAGGACTCACTCCACCTTACACAGCGGCGCTCTATATTCATTAGCCGGTAGGTGTCGCTACTAGAGAAGCTCTGATACTGAACGTCACTCTTCTAGCTGGGCGCTCTATAACTCGGAAAGCTCTATGGTGGCCTCTCGCTCTACTTCCTGTTGATGTGTTTCCGGCTTCTTGTGCTGAGCTCAGCTCTGAGAGAAGATGGTGCTTCTGGAGAGTGAGCAGGTGAGAGACATACCGGGGCCAGAAATGAAGGATAGAGCTCCTCTGACCGCGGTACCGAGCAGTGATTGTTCGGGGAGGGTGAGCTGTAGTGGGGCCATGGTGATAGAATGAATAGGCAGGGTGCTTTCTGCCATCGTGTGTGCTAGAAGACCTCAGGCTGGGACATGACTCGGAGTGTTTCATCATATGTTTATAGGGACCGTGTATGAGAATTATAGGAGACCATTCACAGCAGTACAGTGAGAGGCATACAATGCACAGCACTCTGCTCTCCATCTGTCATAGAACATTGGAATGGACTTTCATTTCCTTCCAGCAAGGCAATGGGTTTAATATGATGGTGTGGATTATGTAGGAGTCGGGTTCAAGCCTCTCCTAAACCTTAAGTCTGCATCTAATTTAATAAAACAAACTCCGGTAGAAGGGACATCACTTACCTTCAGTGTCCCCTGTACTGCGTGCTGCTGCTTTACAATTTCTTCCCTGCAACCACAGTTTTCAGCACAAAAATTCACTTCAACAGTGTTGATGCGGGAATCCCTCCTGCCGATGCGGGAATCCCTCCTGCCGATGCGGGAATCCCTCCTGCCGAGCCATTATCTTTTAACGGCGGGGGAAGCTTTCCCCGCTGGGAGAAAACAGTGATTATTGCTAGCAGCTATAGCAGCTGCAAGCAGTAATCGCAGGTAAAACCCAGCAGGCTGGTTGTACCCAAGTTGATTGATCATCTTGGTACATTAAGCCTGCCCATACGCTGTTCAAATCTCCGTTGGTTCCTGCTGAATTTATGGGCTGCCCACTCAGCATTAGAAATATGTTCATTCCACACTCCCAGTGTCAGGCATATATTTCTCTTTTAGGCCTCTTTCACACGGGCGTTCCGTATGTCCGTATATCACCCCATCCTTTTGCGGATGATATACAGGCATAATTCATGTCAATGGGATTGCGGATGTCAGCGGATGACCATCCACTGACATCCGATTTGCGTCCTTTAGTTCTGTTCCGTTTTTTGGAACAGAACCCTATTTTTTCTTCTGTTTTAAAAAACGGAAAGGAAGGAAAATCGGATGTCAGCGGGGTCATCCGCTGACATCTGCAATCCCATAGACATACATTATGTCCGCATATCATCCGCAAACGGATGGGATGATATGCGGACATATGGAGCGGATGACACAAGTGTAATCCGTGTCCGTAAAAAAAAAAAAAAGTGCCGGAGCGGATCGAAATACGGACTGCTCCGTGTGAAGTGGCCTTTATTTGCACTGCAAGTAACAAGATGTCACTGAGCCCAGAGTGACATGGATGCTGTCAAAGAAGGGATATTTTTTTCCAGGGTGACAGTTTGTTGTCTTGCTCACCTCTCTCTCATAACTGGCCTACATTTAAACCAGGCATGTCCAACCTGCGACCCGGGGACCGCATGCGGCCAAGAAACACAGGCAATGCGGCCCACTGCCCCCTGATTTTTTTTTTGCTGGGGAGGAAGGAAGGAAGTCAGGTCGGGGGCACAGCCACAGCGGCTTCCAACTAACTGTAGGCAGAGGCTGCCTTGGAAGGGATCATCTACTAGTTGTGTTAAATTAGTGTTGGGTGGGGGGGGGGCGGCAGCGTGGGAAGGGCGCGGCGTTTTATTACTTATATACCTTAACTATAGTATATATTTTATATGCGGCCCGAGAAAATTTCTCTACTCAATGTGGCCCAGTAAAGCCAAAAGGTTGGAAACCCATGATTTAAACCATGTATGGCCTGTCTTAGTTGAAATCTTCTTCCTCTGATGTTCCCCTGCCCTTCCCACAATCTTCTGGTACCGTCATATGAACTCATCTGGAGTGACTCTAACTATGCACGTCCTTCTTTCCACCCCCTCCTCCATTCATGAAGGCTGTACTCTAGTTTCCTGCAAAACAGTCTATGAATGAAGGAGGTGGACTTTCCATCAACCCCCCTGTCCTCCATTCATAGATCACTTTTCTTTGGAAGTTATAGTACATCCTTTATAAATGGAGGACAGGGGTGGAAAGCTCGGGCAATATTGGCACTTTCGCTTAGCTCTATTAACCCTGCAAAAGGAAAAGATTATGGCGGCAGGGTAGGTAGTGGTCTAGAGGATGAAAATGTTCAACTAAGCACAGGGGAAACATGCAATTGATTGCAAATGCTGTCCCAGATGTTGAGATTTTTTAAACTTAGGCTTTAAAAAAGTTATGTGGGTGTAACATCTCAGGGTTGGCTGCATAGCACAAGAGAGAAGTAAGGGTGAAAAGTCTTGGGGGGGCAAGAGGCAAAATGGGTAAAATTCAGGTCACTTGGGGCCTTGGGCATGACTTTTCACTAACTGATTTTATAGGATTTCCATTCCTGACTAGTGTCAGTCCCCCGGAATCACAGCTTTCTACATATGTCTGCTCTGCTCACGTCGTAACATTTTTGTTCTGTATTTTTAGTTTCTGACTGAACTGACAAGGTTATTCCAGAAGTGCCGCACATCAGGAAGTGTGTTCATAACACTAAAGAAATGTAAGTATGGACTGTCTGAGGATTCCAACTTATTATTTATGATTTATTAACTTGTAATATATTACAGCTTAGCAGTTCTTAAATGTCGTGACTGCTTTAATTTTCTTTTTTCTAAGTTTTAAAGCGGTTGTAAACCCTAGAAAAAAAAAAAAACCTGCAAGACAAAGGCATAATGGGCTAGTATGCATCGCATACTAGCCCATTATGTGTAACTTACCTTAGAACGAAGCCCCGACACGGACCCCCGGACATCGCTGCGGGCGCTGCCATGATCCCTCGCCGTCTCTTCCGGGTTCGGCGGCTCCGGCGCGGTGATTGGCCGGAAGAGACGGCTCCGGCGCGATGATTGGCCGGAGCCGCAATGACGTCACTCCCGCGCATGCGCCTGGGAGTGATTTTCCGTCAAGCTCCCGGCAAATTAATTGAAGGTCCCCCCGGACCTTCAGAGCGCATGCGCCGCTCGCGAGAGCGGCTGCATGCACTGTAAATATCTCCTAAACCGTGCCGGTTTAGGAGATATTATTTGTACCTACAGGTAAGCCTTATTATAGGCTTACCTGTAGGTAAAAGTGTCAAAAAGCGGGATACTACCGCTTTAATTTTCCTTTCATTTCACCTGGTGATCTGGCCAGTAACACACTTTCAGTCAGGACAACAGAAAGAAGATAATAGTATGGATTCCCACCCTTCTCTTACTGTCTATAATATTGGGGATGTGTCCTGTAGTCCCTGGGGCTAACTAAGAAAAATGTAGTTGACAAGCATGCAGCCCAAGCAGAGCGCACAGGAAATTATCACGTCACAAGATTTCCGGCAGGCTTAAGAGATATTTTTGAACTTGTCAAATAGATCTAACAAAACACTCTCAATAGTGTATTTAAAGCTGATATCCATGTTTTAGTGACGTTTTTGAATAGTTCCTTTGGACCTAGTTGGTCCAAATGCACTTATTTCCTTCACTAACCAATGCAGTAGCAGTAACCGTTGCGTAAACTGTATGTAGTCTCAGCTTCACTAGAAAAACAAAAACAGCCTTGCGCTTTGCCTTTAGAAAAATCTTTTTATTGAAGAAATTAAACAGATGTATACTCACAAACGGGACATGATAGCAAGCTCATCAAAGTAAGTGATTAGCACTTCTGCCTGGCAGCACTGGGGTCATCTGTTCGAATCCCAACCAGCATACTACCTGCCTGGAGTTTGCATGTTCTCCTTGTGCCTGTGTGTTTCCTCCCAAAGACATGCTGGTAGGTTAATTGGCTCTTGTCTAAATTGGCCCTAGTATGTGTATGTATGATTGTAAGCTCTTTGAGGCCAGGGAGTGATGTGTATGCATAATATACAGTATATGTAAAGCACTGCCTAAATTGACGGCCCTATATAAGTGCATGTAATAAAGTCCATGGTGACCTGGAAACTGGTCCACAACGCTAATCTCAGCATAGAGAAAAATACATTTCCAATGGCTGATGCATTTCAAGGGTAGTTGCCCTCATCTTCAGAGCCAATCTCTATGCTGATATTGGTGCAGTGGACCAGAGTGTGCAGGTCACTGTGGAATTTGATGAGCTTGCTATCATGTGCTGTTTGTGGGTACACATCTGTTTTTTATTTCTTTTAATAAAAAGATTTTTAAGGTAATACGCAAGGCTGGAGTGTCCTCTGTTTTTGTTTTTCCAGTGTGTCTTTTGGGCTTCCCCAGTCCTCAGGGGGCTGCAAAGTCTTGCCTAACCTCTAACTGTTGAAAACCAAGGGTCCTTCATTACCTGAACATCCACCTTAAACACAGGAGATTGTTTAGCCTCAGCTTTATACAGTGTACAGTGCTGTGTTCAGGCAGCTGTACAGATGTGGATAGCTCTTAAGAGGAGCAGTGGGTTTACATGCACGTCTAAATCCAGCCTAAGTGAAATACACATTGTTTGAACCAGCTTGGCCCAAACTAACTATTTAATCTTTACTAAAACATGGAGATTGGATCTAAAGCAGAACTCCAGGCTTTTTATAATATTAAGGAGAAGTAGGGCCAAAGCTTTTTTGGCCTTACTCCTCTAGATCACAGGAGTGCAGTTCTTTGGCCACATCTGTGACTCATTTGCAGCTGACAGCGGGCTGAAGTCCTCTGTCAGCTGATTTTACTGGATTCTCCCAGAAGAATGGACCGGTAGCTGGCTAAGCCTCTCAATGAACTGCTGAGAGCCTGAGCCAGGTGCTTCAGCCCCCTCCACAACCCAGTGCCCCAGTGAGCACTGGAGGGGCAGAGCAGAGAGAACTGAGCGATTAGGGATGTTTGATCACTCTCTCTGAAGAGGCAGATGGATGCTGCTTTTACCTAAGTGAGTATACAATTTTATATTTATTTTTGATATTTGCTTTCTGTAATGTCCTGCACAGCAGTATAGATTTGGGGGTGGTGTCCGTATTGTAAGCCAGTCATGAACTTACTGCGTTATTTAATGTGGTCCATGTAACACTGACATTGGGTGAGAGCAAAGTGATGTCAGTGTGCTTTTGCATTTTCATTTCTCTATCGTTCGACAGACGCAGCTCCATCTTCATTACTATTAGGGTTATGCTCCTCCCATCAGGAATAGGCACTAGGCAGGCAAAAAGCTTAACCACGCCTATGGGGGCTGTCCCTGCAGGCATAACCCCTCATCCTCTATCATTAATCAGTTTGTTCTGCCTAGTGTTAGGAATAGGACTAGTTAGTCATGTTTGAGGTCCATGGGCTGGACAGGTTTGCGGCATGGTTTTTTACAGATAGAGGCAGTTTTCTCTTCCTCTTCCTGTTCAGACAGTATCCTACACTGATCATGCTGGCAGCCTCTTGTGGTCTGGTAAAATTTTTTTCCTCATCTGCTCTGCTATTATATAATTATCAGGGATTGAGAGCCCGCGGTCTTAAAGGGACAGTACCCTAAAAATGTTTATTGCATAACTTGGAGTCCCAGGATAAAATTTTGCCTGGGAGCGACGGTGGGACCTTCCGGGTTCCCAGTCTCAACCAGAGATTGCAGTTTTTTTGCAAATTTTGATGTCCAAGGTAGATTTGGTCATTTCTGGTGCTACCACCTGCAAACGCCCTCCGCCCTCACCTACATCAGCAGGGTCTTCGGACTCTGAGATGGATATGGTCGCGGCGGATGCAGACCACCTTGAGGGGTCGATGTCTTTGCATTCTGATGGTAAGGAGGACCTGTCATCTGCCGCAGCGCGGGAACGCACATTCAGCCCTGTTAGTGGCCAGGACACCAGCAGTGGGGATTGCGATTAGGCGCTTGGTATGGCTAAAATGCTGGTCGGCTGACAAGGCCTCAAAAAAGGCTGTGGCTGATGTCCCGTTTACAGGGAAGAGGCTGTTTGGATCCTCTCTGGACTAGTTGATCAAAGGTATCACGGGAGGTAAGAGCACTAATCTGCCCCAATCTTCTAAAAGTAAGGTACCACGTCCTAGGCGGGGGCCTTCCTTTAATGCTCATGAACGTCTTTTTCATGCCTCCGGGGCGCAAGAGAGGAAAATCATTCAGGTCTTCTGGGTTCCCAAGAAGCCATGGTCTGGAAAGACTTAGTCCGGAAAATCTGGGCCTGCCTACAAGTCCTCAGCTGCCTCAAGGGGCGGCCTCACCTGGTTCTGGGGTGGGGGGGACAACTTTAATTCTTTCAGGAACCCTGGATTTCCTTGATTTAGGACGAGTGGGTTCACAAATTGGTCCCATCAGGGTACAAGATCGAATTCTGGTCTTGCCCGTTTGGAGAGGTTCTTTCCGTCCAATCTACAATTATCCCCAGTCCGGTTACGGGACCTGCGTGGGGCGGTACAAGATTTGCTATCGCAGCGAGGGATTGTACCGGTTCCATCACAGGAACAGTTTTCAGATTTTTATTCAAACCTATTTACAGTGCCCAGAAAGGAGTGCAAGGTGCATCCCATTCTGGATCTCAAGGCTCTGGATCGCTTTGTGCGAGTATAAAGTTTTCGGATGGAATCTATCCGCACAGTAGTGGCGTCTCTTCATCAGGGAGAGTTCTTAGCCTCCATAGATATCAAGGATGCATATCTACACATCCCCATTTACGATGGACTCTGGCGGTTTCTTCACTTTGAAGTCGCAGAGGAACATTCTCCATTGTGGCGTTACCCTTTGGTCTCGCCTCTGCTCCCAGAGTGTTTACCAAGGTTCTAGCTCAGGTGTAGGCATTGTTACACCAGTGGAGGTTTCCAGGAACTAGAGTACCAGGTCGATCTCCGGTTGAGAGCAAACTCTCACTCAGCCTTGTTGGGGGATTTGGAGATCACTGTCAGGACCCTACAAGAGTTTGGTTGGAACATCAGTTTCAAGAAATCCGCGCTGTCCTAAGACTGGAGTATCTGGGCTTGACTCTGGATTCAGCCTTGGCGAAGGTCCCCCTCTCCCCCCGAACAAGCTACAAAAGTTGCAGGGGGCAATTTGTTTTTTTTGGACAACAATCTGACCTCTCTGCGAGTTTGCATGCGGGCCTTGGGTCTGATGGTATCTCCGTCGAGGCGGTTCCCATTGCTCAGTTCCACACAAGACCATTGCAAAGGGAGATTTTGGTCAAATGTAACAAGGATCCAAAGTCCTTGGATTCTATGATTCGGTTGAGCCACAACACGAAGTCTGCTCTGTTGTGGTGGATTCAGTCTACAGCTCCGTGCAAGTCCTTCATTGTTGTTTTTGGACAGTTGTAACCATCAACGTCAGCCTGTCGGGCTGGGGCGGGGTGCTGGGGAAGTTCTGTGCCCAGGGTACTTGGACGATGGAAGAGTCAAGACTTCTGATACATTTTTGGAGCTCAGAGCAATGAAGCTATGTCTGTGTCATGGATGACTCGTCTGCAAGATTGTCCGGTTCAGATTCAATCAGACAACGCCACGGCTGTGGCAGACGCAGCACTCGCCCCTCTACTTCTGAGTGTATGAGGTTTTTCGTCTTCTGAACACTGCTTGCAACTAAACTGATGATGGCGGAGTGTGAGGGGTTATTCCTGCAGGGACAGCCCTCAGAGGTGTGTTTAAGATTTTTGCCTGTCTAGTGCCTATACCTGATGGGAGAAGCATAACCCTACCAGTAATGAAGATGGAGCTGCGTCTGTCGATGAACTTCAGAGCAAAGGATTTTATGGTAAGTTCTTACAAAAATCCAGTTTTTATAGCTATACTCCCGGTGAGGGAAGCCAATCCTGCCAAACCGGATTTGGTTTGAACTGTATATGGCTAACCTAAGTCAGTCTGCGTAGATACTAGATAAAGCTGTTAAAGAGGTTGTAAACCCATTAACATTTTATTTTTTTTCAACCTGAAAGAGAAACGCATAATGAGCTAGTATGCATCGCTTACTAGCTCATTATGAAATACTTACCTTAGAACGAGCCCCCGCCGTGCTGCCCGCTTACCTGTATGATGGGCGACATGTTCAGTCGCCTGTCTTCCAGGATCGCGGCATCCGGCCATCTGATTAGCCGGAGCCGCTGTGATGTCACTCCCGCGCACGCGCGGGAGCCGACGGTCACGGCACGGCTCTGAAGGAACTGCACCAGCGGCCGTTCCTTCAGAGCGCATGCGCCAATGATGTCACTGGCTGCATGTAAGGTAAATATCTCCTAAACGGTACATGTTTAGGAGATATTTACAGTACTTGTAGGTAAGCCTTATCATAGGCTTACCTATAGGTAAAAGTTAGAGGGTTTACTTCCACTTTAAAGAGCAACTCTATTTTCACCCAAAATCCTGTTAAATCTGCTCACAGGGCATTCCCCATTAACTTTGTAATTTAGTTACGTTTTGACTGGTTTCTTTAGATTTCTCTCCCAGCTAAATGGCACTGCAGCCTCTATTCTCATCTCAAACAGCGTGCAGTGAGCGATGGTGCTTGAAGACTTTCTGTAATGCACCTCTTTGCTCCCCTCCACACAAAATCTTGCACACATTCCTTCCCAATCAGGGTAGAGATATTTGCATGTCATTTAGTTGCTGCCATTAACTTTCCCCACCCTCTATTTACTTCTCTTTTGCAAAAGCAAAAAGGCTGGTTTGCTGGGGATGTGTGTGCAGCAGAGAGCTAAGCTTCTGCAGATATATGTGCATGGAGCTGGTATGCTTCAGGGGATCTGAACAGCTAGCGTTAGTAGGCACCAGGGTGGTATGCTCCTGAGTTTGCTTCCAGTGCTGCTGATCCCTTTTCCTTTTATCTGTGACCATTTGTTGCTGGTGTTGCAGGCACTGTCACAAATCGGGCTAACACACTCCCAAAATAGTGACATGTTGTTTTCAAGGGTGGCTGGGAGATATAATGCCGACATAGGGGTTTGATGAAGTTTAGATCACTGTAAGTTATTGCTAATTCCAATGAGAGAGGTTGCATGGGCTGTTTAGGGGGATTTTTGGGGATGTAGCTGTCACATTGGAAGTGCTCTAAACTAAACTGTCAACCCATCCAATGACTTATGTCCTAACTGATCACATGTGCACCATGTCAGTTAAAGTTTAAAGAGGCCAAGATGGAAGCTTTCTTGGCTGAAAATGAAAGGCGGGTTTACTTCCACTTTAATTGAATAAGCTGAAGTCAGAAACTGATTGGCTACTATGCACAGCTTCCATAGATTTAGCATTTTCCAGTTTTAGTAAACCAACCACAACCACACAGAGCCTTATGCCATATATATGCCATCAGGTCACCTCTTCTCTCACCAAGTGGATGCCAGGGCCTTTTTAATAAAACAAAGCAATCGTTGCGTACTACATCTATTTATTAAATTCACGCCCGACACAGTCAACAACTTGCATTAAAAGATGCCCTCCCCAGCATCTAGTATGTCTAGCGTGTATTGCATACCCTGCCACTGCTGCTCTGAACCACTAGAAGCCGACGTGTGGTTCACGAGGAGAAAGCTGAAACTGGTAGTGCCATATGTCCCAAACTCCACTTTAACACGTTTCAATGGCATCTTGTAGAACTATCTCTAAGTTCCATGTTGAATGGGCCCAGAGCTAACACTGTAGTGAAGGAGGTTCATTTATGTCTTTTGCTCCAAAATTTGCCCCTCACTTGGCAGCGCATTTTTCAAGGTCACATGCTCCTCTGCACCCAGAAGGACCATGTATCTACTGAGGAGGGTGGGTGGGGGAATCCCTACAAGGGACTTTGTCACTTTTAATTGGCAGTTGACAGTTTCTTTAACAAAGTTGAGGAATGCTAATGTAAACAACCTGATAGCAACATTTCCCGTGGAAGTTCCGCTTTGCTGTTTTGGTTTGTGAGTCTTTACACCTAACATGCAGCTGAGAAATATGTTGTAATCGCCTTGACTACTGCAACTCCCTTCTCATTGACTTACCTCTACATAGGCTATCCACCCTTCAATCTATCATGAATGCTGCTGCCAGACTCATCCACCTTACTAATTGCTCAGTGTCTGCTACTCCTCTGTCAATTCCTCCACTGACTTGCGCTCACACAACAAATTAAATTCAAAATACTAACAACCACTTACAAAGCAATCCACAGCTTAGCCCCCAGCTACATCACTAGCCTAGTCTCAAAATACTAACCTAATCGCTCCCTCGTTACCTCCTCCCATGCTCTCCACCAGGACTTCTCCAAAGCCTCTCTAATCCTATGGAACTCCTTACTCCAATCTGTCCCATTTATCTCTTTGCTTTTAGACGATCCCTGAAAACCCTCCTCTTTAGAGAAGCCTGTCCTACCCACACCTAACTGTATTTCCATTTTCTCCATCAGCCCCCCCCATAGTTATTGCCTTTTTGTTTAATTTGACCCTCCCTTCTAGATTGTTAGCTCTAACGAGAGGGGCCCTCTGATTCCTCCTGTATTGAATTGTAGTGTAACTGTACTGTCTTCCCACATATTGTAAAGAGCTGCACCAACTGTTGGTGCTATATAAATCCTGTATTATTATAATAATAATAAATGGCACAGTTTGGTCATAAAGTTGCAGTTATTGCCTATCCTGATTTTGTCAATTTTGAAAATTCTATGACAGTCTAAAAATGTTGACAATAGTACACATTTGAGAGCTCTGCGGAATGACTGGATTGAAGAACTGTATCTCGTGAACAACACGCTGTTGAAATGCATACGGACATTATGTAAACGTTTTTGTTTGGCAATTCATTTGTAATTCTCATTTTGTTATCCACATCACACTACATTGATGGGTAGATGGCTCCCCGTTTCTTACTTCAGCTTTGTAGCTTCCTGTATCATTATATTTATTGAAATTGAGTCATCAGTATGATGCTACTCCATTGTCCAGTGAGCAGGGAACACAGCGCAGCTGCTGTCACCTTTAAAATCTGCTTGGTTGTGCAGGGCTCCACCCGCATCATTCATTTCATTGACCGAGATCTGTGAATGACAAAACTCCTATCTTCCACCTCAGCATATGGATTTGTAGTACTCTCACGTACTATAAGCCCCGGTTCACACTTATGCGAGTGCGGGGTTCGCATGTAATGTCGGAGCGCACTGCTCCTTCATTACATGCGATCGGCTGTGCGGTGCGAGTTTAGCCATACACTTTGTATGGCTAAATTCGCACCGCAGCAAACACGCACAGGGACCCTTTTTGGAAGCCGCATCAGGATCGGATCGCACAGCGGTTCACACTTGTGCAATCCGATCCTGTGCGAACTGCACGATCGCACTGCTATATGCAATCAAACTGGGGGTGTCGTTAAGATTACATTGACACCCCCAGCGTATCGCATATGGCAGTGTGAACTGCCGGGGGTGCGTGTGCGATGCGGGAACAGGCTGCGGATTCGCAGCCTTCCCGCATCGCATAAGTGTGAACCGGACCTAAGTGTGCTGATATTTTTTCAGGAAAAAAAAAAAAACTGATATTTTTTTTTTTCCCTAAAGGTAAACATAGCCTTTAATGTAGCTGCCAACCATTTACTAGCCGGAAGCTTGGCACCTTAAACAGACTTCGTGTAAGTCCAGGCAAAAACTAACGCTAATCCCTGCTCTGCCAAATTCTAAACCTAATCTATCTAACTCTGTAAAGCAAAAATCGCTGTACTTAGATATTCTGCAGCCTAACCAGTCCAAGTTTCAAGCAGCGGAAGCTGTGTGCAGGAAAGGACCGACAACGTCTGGGAAGTGACATCATCCTAGACTCTTTATGGAGCTTCCGTTGTAGGCTGCCTCTCCTGCACCCGCCTCCACACTGAAGCCGCCACTGACAGTTGATGCTGGGACCGGATCCGCTGCAGAATAGGCAAGTAGGGGGTGGGAGAAGAACTCTGTTGTAGAGTCCATCTAGCTCTGTATGAAACCTGCAGCCACCTCCACCATCCATCTTCACTAAGCCAGGGATTTAACTATTCTGCATACTTCCTTAAAAAGACTAACTACAGCCACAGTTTTGAAACTTTTTTTTTTTCATAAGACCGAATGTACTTGACCTTTTTACTGGCGCAGGTCGAACATTGTGTAAATGTAGAATAGGTATAGTGTTTTTTTTTTTTTTTTAATGCTTTACAAGGTTAGATAGATTGGGTTTAGAATGTGTCAGAGAGCAGGTTAAGCATTAGGTTTGCCTGAACTTCCACCTTTAAAGAAATCCGTCATTGGATAACTATATTGAAAGGATAAAAAAAATATCGCCAACATGTTGAAGTATTTTATCATATGCTGTATTTTCTACAGATGATGGCCGGACAAAACCAATCCCCAGTAAGAGCCATTCAGAAAGTTTTGAACCCGCTGATAACAAATGCCTTTTGAGAGCTACAGATGGAAAGAAAAAAATCAGCACAGTGGTAGGTGAACTGTAAAATGTGCGCGCATGATTCCTACTGTGACTGATCTTCTCACATAGTTTTATTTTCTATATCCAACAGGTCAGCTCTAAAGAAGTAAACAAGTTTCAGATGGTATGTACTGCAATAAGTGTAGTAAAATGACAAGCCTTGCAAATATCATTGAAGCAGGTATTTAGGCTGAGCTTCACAGGTTTAAAGCTGTGAGCAGGCAATACCAACAGATCTCTTCAGGGTAATGGGGCTAACATTTGGGGCATTTTTTGGGTACCATTACCATACCTCTGAGGTGTCTCCCACTCATGGCTGCTGTAGAGTCATGAACTCCTTGACAGTGATGTAAGCGGGGAAACTGCTGCTGCTAAAACTGACAGTGAACCGCTCGCTCTGCAGCGCCTCTGTTTTGTTTATAGAAGGCTTGTATTATTTTCAAAGGATTATAAATCCGCCTGTGATTGGAGAAGGGACGCATGAACCCCACTCTCAACCTAAACCTGTTAAATTTTAGATTTTTTTTTTTTTTTTTTAAACCTTTTTTGGAGTTTACAGAAGTCCTAAATGTGTATATTCTACCACTTCTATAAGTTGTATAAACCAGTGTTTAACTACTCTGTAAACTTCTTCTATATACTACCTTGATCTGGTGTATTTCCCATGAAAGTGGTTTTGTTATCTTAGAGGGTGGATATGTTTTGTAGCCTCTTAACCCCTCCTGCCCTGGGGTGACAATGCTGCTGCTCTATTGAAAAAGGGGAAACCAATGCAGCCACCACTTCTAAGGACTGGTAAGCTGCAATTAAGTTATCAGCAATCTGGTTGATAAGACACATGTCCATTCAGTTCAACCAACCGAGAAAAAAAAATAGATTTTTTTTAATGTTTTAATTATTGGTATTTATATAGCTCAAGCTATTTTTGAAGCACTTTACATATATTGTACATTCACATTAGTCCCAGACCTCATGGAGTTTACAATCTAAGGTGCCTACCTCACATGCATACAGTTGTGCTCATAAGTTTACATACCCTGCAGATCTTTTTTTGATTTCTTGGCCATTTTTCCGAGAATATGAATGATAACACAAACTTTTCTTTCACTCATGGTTAGTGTTTGTCTGAAGCCATTTATTATCAATCAACTGTGTTTACTCTTTTTAAATCATAATGACAACAGAAACTAACTAAATGACCCTGATCATACCCCATTTGTTAATACAGTTTATTGCCCCCTTTAACATCAAAGACAGCTTGAAGTCTTTGGATGAGGCTCCTTATCTTGGATGGTAAAGCTGCCCATTCTTCCTGGCAAAAGGCCTCCAGTTCCTGTAAATTCTTGGGCTGTCTTTCATGAACGGCAGGTTTGAGATCTCCCCAGAGTGGCTCAATGATATTGAGGTCAGGAGACTGATTTGGCCACTCCAGAACCTTCACTTTATTCTGCTGTGGCCAATGACGGGTCGACTTGGCCTTGTGTTTAGGATCATTGCCATGTTGGAATAACCAAGTACGTACCATGTGCAGCTTCAGGGCTGATGAATGCAAATTTTCCTCCAGTATTTCTTGATAACATTCTGCATTCATCTTGCCATCAATTCTGACCAAATTTCCTGTGCCTTTTTTGCAGCTCACACATTCCCAAAACATCAGCAATCCATCTCCGTGTTTCACAGTAGGAATGGTGTACCTTTCATCATGGGCCTTGTTGACTCCTCTCCAAATGTAGCGTTTATGGTTGTGGCCAAAAAGCTAAATTTTGGTTTCATCACTCCAAATGACTTTGTGCCAGGAGGTTTGAGGCTTGTCTGTGCTGTTTGGGGTATTGTAAGCTGGATATTTGCGTAGTAATGGCTATCTTCTGGCGACTCGACCATGCAGCATATCTTTTGTGCCTCCTCATTGTGCATCTTGAAACAGTCACACCACATGTTTTCAGAGAGTCCTGTATTTCACCTGAAGTAATTTGTGGGTTTTTCTTTGCATCCCGAACAATTTTCCTGGCAGTTGTGGCTGACATTTTAGTTGGTCTACCTGACCGTGGTTTGGTTTCAACAGAACCCTTCATTTTCCACTTCTTGATAAGAGTTTGAACACTGCTGATTGGCATTCTCATTTCCTTGGATATCTTTTTATATCCCTTTCCAGAAATGTCAGTGCAGCACTGAATGAAAGATGCAAGGGTCGGTCAGGAGTCCAGAAACTAATTGACCTTTTATATATATACACACACACACACACACACACACACACACACACACACACACACACACACACTAATTACAAGCAAACAGATCACAGGAGAGGATGGTTACCTTTAATAATCATTCAAACCCCTTTGTGTCAAATTGTGTGCATGTTATCAGGCCAAAATCGCCAGGGTATGTAAACTTTTTTTAAATCCGGGTCATTTGGGTAGTTTCTGTTGTCATTATGATTTAAAAAGAGTAAACACAGTTGATAAAAAAAAAAAAAAAATGGCTTCAGCCAAACACTAACCATGAGTGAGAAGTTTTTGTGCTATCATTCATATGCTCTGAAAAATGGCCAAGAAATCATAAATTCTGCCAAAGTATGTAAACTTATGAGAACAACTGTATGCTTGAGTCAATTAATAAAGTTTGGAGTTTGGGAAGAAACCAAACCAAGCACAGGGGAGAACATGCAGCTAGTGTTGTCTTTTGGTTTAAGACCTGTATTTTAAAATTGTTCTTGGTGTTTAGATACACTTTAAATATTGATTAACCACTTGTCGACCGTAGGATGTCCATGGACAGGTTTGCAGTGGTCATACCAGGATGATGCCTTCACCTGCAGACATCTCGGATATAAAAATTTTCAGCAGCTGATTCCCTGTACTGCAGAAGTGGTTAAGTGGCTATACAGCCACTCGATCAACACCGATCGTGGAGCCCAGGAGTGATGCAACCGGCCGCTGCTACACATCGGAGAGAGAGGAATGCCCGTTAACTGGCAGGAAAGCTGCTGATCAGCTGCATTGGAGGCCAGAGGACAGATTTGGGCCTAATAGACCCCATATCTCTCCATAAAGACCTGTCACGGCCCATGCTGTCGTAAGGGATGTTCCTCCCTTTGTGATGCCAATAAAGTTTATCCAAAAAAATTTGACTGTGTGAGGGAAAAAAAATACAATTCTTACACAGGCAGTTTGGTGAATCTCTAAACTGGTAACCTGTAAAGGTGTTTAAAGCGTCGCCTGTAGAGCATTTTAAGTACCGTAGTTTGCTGCCATTCCACAGTTGGTCGTAATTTTCAAATGTCACGTGTTGGGTATCTATTTACTTGGCATAACATCTTTTTTAAATTTTACAAAAAAATAGGTATTCTGTTGTGATTGTGTTCAATAAAGTGTATTTATTCCCCAAAAAACGCTGCACAAATACCGTGTGACAAAAAATTGCAACACCCATCATTTTATTCAATAGAGCATCTGCAAAAAAAAGTGTGTGTGGTGTTTTCTAAGTAATTTTTCTAGCAAAACAAGTAGATTTTTACATGTAGGAGAGGTGTCAGAATTGGCCTGGTTGGTAAGTGGTTAAAGAACTGGCTGACTTATTCAGTTTCTCTAGGACAGTGATGGCGAACCTTGGCACCCCAGATGTTTTGGAACTACATTTCCCATGATGATCAAATACACTGCAGAGTGCATGAGCATCATGGGAAATAGTTCCAAAACATCTGGGGTGCCAAGGTTTGCCATCACTGCTCTAGGATAACCACACAGCTGCCTTAATTTCTCTCTCTATATTTGGAGCTACTTATAAAAAATTTCCCATGCAGGTCACTCTGTGATGCTAAGTGGTTAGCACTTCCGCCTAGCAGCACTAGGGTCATTGCTTAGAATCCTAACCACGGCACTATCTACCTGGAGTTTGCATGTTCTCCCTGTGCCTGTATGTGTTTCTTCTTATGCCTCTTACACACGTGAAGATTGTCGGCCGAACGATCGGCCGTCTTTTGTCCAAGGTCTGTCCTGTCTGTTGAAAACTGCAAAGGACTGCACACGAATTTTGTCGGCCGACTGCAGAAGTGATGTCATGTGATGGTTAACTTTCCTTGTCTTTTTTTCTTTTCTGAGCATGCCCAGTCTTGCAAATCTGCTGTCTGTCGGCTGAATTCTGTACTGACTGGCGAACAATCGGCCGTTCTGGTGTCGGCATACAAAAATTTTTATGCTTGCGCGACAGATTCTGTTCGGCCGAAAGTGCGCTGTCGGAAGCATCATACTAACAAGCCTACAATCGGCCGAATCTTTTCGGCCGACAATCTGCACGTGTGTACGGGGCATTACATGACATGCTGGTAGGTTAATTGGCTCCTGTCTAAACTGGCCTGATGTGAATGTACAATATGTGTAAGGCGCTGCGTAAATTGACGACACTATACAAGTATCTGAAATAAAATACAATGCAGCAGCAACTAGGGGGTATTCTACTGACATCAGTATGACCTCTTGTGAAATGTAACTTTTTTTATTTTTTTATACATAGGCCTATTCCAATTTACTGCGTGCAAATATGGATGGACTGAAAAAGAAGGATAAGAAAAGTAAAACAAAGAAGAGCAGTGCTGCTCAGTAACAGACTTGGACACTTTCTTTATTTAACACTGTCTGGGATTGTGGAAAACATTTGGTGGCCAGAGATGATACACCTGGATGCTTTAAAAAGGCTCTTTCTTTAAGGTGCCCTGCTGCTGCCTATATTTTTTTTTTCCATAATTGGAAGACATTGTTGTTAGGAATACTGTACAGCTTACCCAGTATGGACAAGTTTGCTTTTTTGTTTTTTTCATTGAAATAAGTTCCAGCATGGTCTGTGTGACCGGTACAAGGATGACTGGGTTACATTACCGAAAAATGAATGCAAATTTTTATATTTTAGTACAGTGGGAAGTGGGGAAAAAGTATTTTGTGCAGATAACCAAACTGACCTAGTATGTGCCATTGGGGCCCATGTATAAAGTGTCATTCCTTACTTCAATGGGTGAGAATGACAGTTCATACACTACATCCCATATGTGCTATGGTGATACAGTTATCTGCATCATTCATAGTGCAGTGGTTTGGTAAGACTTTGTCAGGACTGCAAAACATTAGTGAAATGAGTATCCATCCCTACTGTAGAAGCCAGGGTGTGCTGTAATAACTGTGCAAAGATACATAGATAACGTCAGGAAATTACAATTCCTGTGGTCCTCTGCACTCTCCTTGTATGAAAATTGTAGGTTAAGATTGGGTACATGAGACAAACTTGGTTATTTTCTACAATTCCACACAAGCCAAACAGGATAACTGTTCTGGATATGATGGATCAAGTTGTTCGTTTTTTTTTTTTTTTAGGTTATTAAAGTATTGTTTTATTTTAATTTGATTGAATTGTTCTATTGTTTGACCCAGAAAAAGGAAACCTTTGTATATGAAAATTAAAAGTGACCTTTACTCTTAATGCTGTGGAGCGCTGTATTTTGAGAAAATATAACCGTTTGTGATCTGTCTTCCTTTAAATAAGTGTATCCAAAGCCAAATTTAAATTTTTTGGCTTTGGTGGGGAATACTGGGGAGATTCACCCTGTGTCCTGGTAACCATTGTCACCCAAACAGAAAGCAATGGTAAATCCAAAATTGTACAGTTGACACTAACTCAGAAGTTGAGGGGAAATGTTTCATTATCAACATCTGTTCTTGGGACAGCCTGTCCTGCTATTCAGAAAATCTCTGCAGCTGGACCCAGAATGGAAAAAAATGGCAAGGTATTAAACCTTTCCTACTGTATCTAATGCTGAAAAAATTGTCGGCTAGCGTTGGGCTTTCATTTATTTATTTATTTTTTATAGGCCGCAATACCAATTCACAGCATTGACATTTAGGATACACCAGTCCAATTTTTTTTTTTTTTCCATCCATGGGTAATAGACATTTTTGGTCTGATTTCAACATTACAAGAGGCTTACACTTGCAGTATTTCGATGTGAAATAGATATTCATGCTGAACAGGTTGACAGATTATGCACCAGTCATGGTATGGACTCCACTAGACCTCGGAAGGGAATGCTGTGGTATGTGAAATCAAGCCATCAGTAGCAGATCCTTTAAGTACTGTAAGTTGCAAGGTGAGGCCCCCATAAATCACACTTCTTTACCACAGATGCTCAATTAGATTTAGATTTGGAGACCAAGTCATTACCTCAGATTTGTGTTCATCAAACCATTCTTGGTCATCAGACCAGGCCACCTTTAATTGAATTTGTCCCTGGTCCAGTTCTGATGCTTACCCATCCATTGTAGGCGCTTTTGGCTGTGGGCACCCTGACCGGTCTATGGCTGTGCAGCCACATATGTAACAAACTGTGATGCACTGTCATTTCTGAGTCCTTTCTATCAGAACCAGCATTAACTTTTTTTTTTAAAGTAATTTCAGCTACAGTAGTTTTTCTATTGAATTGGACTACATGGGCCAGCCTTCATGCCCCATGTGCATCAATGAGCCTTGGCCACCCATGATCTTGTCACCCGTTTACCTTCCTTGGACCACTTATGGTAGGTTCTGACAACTGCAGACTGGTAAAATTCCATAAGAGCTATAGTTTTTGGAGTTGCTCTTACCCATTCATCTAGCCAATGTTTCTCAACTCCAGTCCTCAATTACCCCCAACAGGCCATGTTTTTTCAGGAATTGCCTCAGATGAAACAGCTGTGAAACTGATCAAATTGCCTGCAAAATGTAAAGCCTGAAAACAAGACCTGTTGGGGTACTTGAGAAACATTGACCTAGCCATTACAATTTGGTCCTTGTCAAAGTTTCTCAAATCCTTGCGCTTGGCAATTTTATTTCTGCTTACAACATGTTCAGTTATAAGTGAGGTCTTATCATTTTTTTTTTTTTTTTTTAACATCATAGGCTTATTCATATTATTTTAACACCCATTGGACTACTGGTTTTTTTTTTTTCTCCCCTGAAAATTTAGAATCTTTCCTTCTGGTGTTATACGTCCAAAAAGTAAGGTGCAGTTATACTTGCACTACTATCCCCACTCACTCAGCGCTATTCGTATTATCTCTTGAATCAATTCAAATAAATAAATGCATCAATCCCTTGAAGCAATGGTCCTCAACTCCAGTCCACGGGGCCCACTAGCAGGCCAGATCTTAAGTATTACCTTGGGGAGATGCAGACTAGAATACTGCAATCACTGAGCAGCAAATAAGATCACCTGTGATGTGATGTAATTTAGTTATCTTGCAAACCTGGCCTGTTAGTGGGCCCCAAGGACTGGATTTGAGGACCACTGCCTTAAAGGATAGCTGCTGCTATTCAATTAAAATCGTATATGGTACAGGTGCAAAAACGAAAACTGAGTCCAAAATCCCACTAGCAGCGCTATGTTATATCTAGTAAGTCCAAATATGATGGGAGCAATGCTGCTAAATAATTTTAGCACCCAAGTCTGTAACAGTCCAATAAGCAGGGTAGATGAATAGATATCCAATGTTCAGTGCTCAAACAATCGCACCGTGCACCTCCACCGCACCTCAGTGATGCCCCTATGGCAATGCTCACTCACCAGATATGACTTGAAAATTGCACCTCCTTGTAGGTTTTTCTGATTCTCCAGGTGAAATCTGAATGTGCTTCTACCTAGGGATGTTTGCATGTAGTATTTGTATTATATGTTTATTCCTGTGTGGCGTGACGTCTGTCAGGGCCAACTGGACGGAGCATGAGAGGTCCTATTCTATTACAGTTTCTTGGGGCACCTCCAGTGTTTGCACCTGGGGGTTTTTTTTGGCACTTTTGTCCCCCAGGTCTCCTATAGTTTCACCAACTCTATTGGGTTTCTCCCTCCTTGGGACCCAGTTTTACCAAGCTAGGCAGGTGTTTCTCTTCCATGATCTGGCTGAGCTACTTCCCCACCATATGTACTTCTCCCCTAATTGGAGGATAGATAGGAGTGTGTTTCAGGATGGAACCCCCCCCCCCCTTCCAAATTGAGTGACCTACAGAATACCATAGCGCTTCTCTGCATTCAAACTCTAAGGGTGTATTGATTTTAATCTCCAAACAGGTGCTCTGGAAGGAAACTCAGGTAATCAGGGATGATGATGGTTGTCTTCTCATAGTTAAAGGGCTCTTTCTTGAACACAGGGTCACTTTGGCCTGTCTGTGCCTACTGAATGAGGATCAGGTTTTTTTGGTTTCCTTTCTGTCCCTGATAGGCCAACACAAGAGGAGCACTTTGCTGTTGGGGGGGCGAACTGAACCTGGTTCTTGATCTGGAGCTGAACGCATTAGGAGGGCCTTCTCATGTAACTTATTCCAAGTTGAGGAAGGTCAAAACACTCCTACATGACTACCAACTGATTGACACTTGGTGGGCTCTGAAACCAGGGCTAAAGACATGTTTTTTTCCTCTCTTCATAAAACTAACACCAGACTGGATTATTTATCTCTATGAATACTACATGACCCCACACACAAAAGCAAATTGCTCAAGATCTGCTATCCTTTTTCGCTACTAATGACACGGCAGATACTATGTCTTTTGAACTATGGGATACCCACAAATGCGTACTTCGTGACATGCTTATCAAGTTAGGGGCCCAACGCAAGAAGAGTCTTGTCTTCCAAATTGACCCTTTATCGTACACCGGGCAGACCCACAAAAAAAATAAAAAAAACACGCCCAAAAAGTAGCAGAACAGTTTTTTTGGATCTGCAAAGTAGATTGAGGGGGGCATGGCCACATGTGATGGTGAAAGGGTGTTCTGGTGCGAGCTCTGGCTCTCTGTTTGTTTCATCCTACTTAATCCTCCTGATATCTGAGCCATCTTACTTAGTAAACTCCTGCGGCTATGTCGGGGATCCCCCCCCCCCCCCTTGCCACCCATGCCAGCCAAAGGCAAATCGAGCAAGAAGCAACCTCATCCAAAGCCCCATCTTGTCTCCTTCACCAGGTGCTGGGACATCCATCGCTATCCAGACCGAGCTGTGGCCACTCTTGGAATCCATGGAATTTGATGGAGGAAACACATCAGTATGGGGCTCCAGTTCACCACCGGAACATTCCTCTACCTCCGCAATCCTTGTCGACGTAGAAGCCAGTAAGACTTCACTTATGGGCCGGATCAATACCCTGGCAACCCGATGCAGCCTCTTCCAGCAGGAACTAAGTTCCGGGGTCACCTAACCACTGCTGAGTCCTACATAGCTGAAATAGAGGACAACTCTGTCACCACCCATCACAATCTGGAAGAGCAACAGATTCTGGCTCTGACACAATAATGTGTGAATGGTGGGGCGGAATCGGAGAAATTGCATCCTGCAAGCTTTGTGGAATCTTTCTTTAAACGGATCCTCAACACTGGTATTATCTGCCTATATTGTGGAGTGAGCTCACAGAGTGGAAACAGGGCCAAGACCTCAGGTATCCCCTCCCAGACTGTTCCTGGTCTGTTTCCTAAATTATCGGAATCGTGACCTTATTCTTGCTGAACCCAGGAAGCATCATAAGCTCAGGTATGAAAATACCACTCTTTACTTTTTCTCTTTGTGAATGTTAAGAAGCGGCTCCATAAGAAAGGGCTAACCTACAGTATGTTATACCCCAGCAAGCTCCATGTGGAAAATCTTGGGTTGTTAAGTTCTTTGAAACTGTCGGATGCCTAAGAATGGTTTGATACCCTGGCTTGATCATTGCTCTTTAAAGTATATGAACCTTCAATGTTACTGTCTTGTTTTTCCCTGACTGTTCCTGCAGAGAGGCTTATGGCTTTTTTGTTTTTCTCTGCATACCTGGTTTTGCTCTGACTGTGCTGGAACCTGGGAATATTTCCTCGTTTGAGGTATTTCTCCTAACATGGAACTAAATTTGGGGGCCAGGGTTTTCTCCACCTTTTTAGACTGGTGCAAATTGACCTGAGTGAGTTCTGCAGTGACGTTTACAATTTTTTTGGAAATCAAGTCCTTCGTTTTTTTTTTTTGGACTATTCCGTTATGCTGGTGAGACAGGGAAAGATAATTTTTTTAGTTTTGCTAATTTAGTGTGCATTTTTTATTGTTGTCTTGATATATGTGCACGTTTTGCACCACAAAAGTATCTCCAGTGCAAGTTGGGGATGTTTTTTTATGTATGTATATGTGTTTTTGTCGTTTTTTGTCTTTTGTTCAGCACTGTGAATGGCTCTGGGCTCCATACGTGTTTTCGGTCTCCCATCTAGTGGTATTGTTTGGAATTACCTTTCTGTCTTCACAACGTAAAATTATCTCCTGGAATGTCAGGGGAATCCATTCCAAAATTTAAAAGCTCTGGTGTTATAATATCTTCAACCCCAATACTCACGTAGTATTATTTCAGGAGACTCCTTTACTTGGCAAAAAGATTCTTGCTCTGAGAGCCGTACATGCTATGTTCTCCTCTTATGCGAGAGAGGTAACGATATTGCTGCATAA
This sequence comes from Pelophylax lessonae, assembly GCF_965119305.1. Lineage (NCBI taxonomy): Eukaryota > Metazoa > Chordata > Amphibia > Anura > Ranidae > Pelophylax > Pelophylax lessonae. The sequence continues at coordinate 74,410,820 of NC_138780.1, forward strand.
AGCCTAGTACACACGGGCCAAATGTTGGGCGGCATCTGCTGGGTCAATAGAAACCGGCCGACATTCGGCCCAAGTGTACTAAAGTTGAAAGTTGATCAGAGAGAGCGAGAGGTTAGTAACGTTTTGAGAAAATTATCATTTTCCGCACCACCTTCTCCCCCCCTCCCCCCCCTTCTGTTCCACCTTAACAGAAGGAATAGATGCAGGGTTCAAAAATAGTGCATGGTTTAATAGTGAGGTTATTAGGTGTTAGGAGGGCCACTTCGTACCTAGTCAGTCTAGCAGCAGAGAGGTGTCTTGCTTGGACCAGATTTAAAATTTATATAATAACCATAGAGCGCAGGTGGCCACAGCTCGTACACAAATCCGGTGAGCCTCAGATGACTGGGTCTAAAGCAGTTGATGGGTACACGATGGGTCGGTACCTGGGACTGTGTAGTTGGGTCTATACTCCAGGTGCATGGCTCTTGCTTTGAAAGGTAAAAGGGGAAGGTCATAGTTGGGCAGACCTAAAGCAGGTGCTTTGGAGAGTTCCTGGGTCAAATCCAGGCTGTGAAGCAGGAGAGACAGTGACAGGTTCAGTGTCAGCAGATCTGGCTCATCTCAGTAAAGTTAGCCCAGAAAGAGCTTCCTCCACTTCCCTTACTGAATCGCTGGACTCGACTATCTCATCAGACCAAGTTCTTCCGTACTGAAACCGCCTCATGCACGCCTTGCTGATTGACCATAATAGATCTCTGAAGCCACAATTGTGCTACATCTAGCATCTTTGTTGCCTGGAGCCTAGTCCTAAATTCGATAATGAGCTCCTCCCATCTCCAGACATCAAAGGTACCTTCCAAGGGGATGCACCAACTGGTTTCCTTGGACCACTTATGCTACTTCCAGAGTGGTCTTATGGCCCATTGCCTGTGACGATTCGAATCTCTCCTTCGCACTTTGTTTAGGACCAACACTGCCAGATGCCTGCTTTGACAGTGTTGGCTTACTTCCAGACTATTTTACACGGCATTCTGCTGGTCACCTAGAAAACCTCAACCTGGTGGCTTTGTATGGCTATACAGCTCATCAACCTCTACACGCTCCCCAACTCAGATTATTTTACATGGCCAAATGTGGGGTGGGTTACAGTATCAAATCCTCACAGGTTGAAGGCTGAAACAAGCATGTCGCTATCACCCGTTTCACATAGAGACGTACGGCCCAAAGTACACACGTTCGTTTCGACCTAACCCGTGCAGCCAAACAACCCCGAAAGCACAATGAAAGTCCTCACTATACAATTGTTGGCTTCAATCTATTCCTTGATGTTACACTAAAAAATTTAATTGAGACACCGGTTACTGATTGCACAGTGGAGGGTATAACCTCTCTACCTAAAACCCAACCTGCAGTACCGAAAACACTACCTCTGTGGGAAACAATCGCAACTCAGCACAAAACAAACCCGATTCTAACCAAAAACTGTATCCAATGTAAGAATGGATCAGTTACTCCACACTGTAGTCAATAGTTGGAAAAACTTACGCTTGCACAACAAAAATGGGACAAAATACACTACCAAAACAGTTTAAACACAAATGCTTACAAAAAAAATAGTTACCCCTGAAAACAGAAATAAAACACAAAAAACAAATGGGTTGGATATATATGCTAAATCTGAACAAAAAGACAAACAAGGTTAGCGAGAAAACAACCGCAATGATCCTGTAAAAACCTCCTTTAAATGCTGAATTTCGAATTAAAATGAAGAAAACCCACTTAAAACTGAAATACAGTACAGATATCTTGTAATAGCTCTATAACAAAGTTGCCCCTTTAAACAAAAATTTAAAAAATGTTTAGAAATGCAAACACGAAAAGGAAACAGAAATGGTGGTTTGGTAACACTCAAAATGGCGGCTCAGTCATGTGGGTTTCAACACCACCAAACAAAATTGAGATGTAGAAACCAAAATGACCACCACGCAAAGGAAATTGTGTTACAACCACATGGGTCTCAATGTTAAAACAAGATGGCGGCCAAACGCATGGTCGACACAATTGTGGCACTGAGAACCACCAGCCACAATAGAAGTATCTAAAAACAAAAAGTAGAGTAATTACATGTTTCTTAAGCCCCGTACACACGATAAGAAATTCGGAAGGGAAATTTCGTCCGACGACCGATCTGCCGATTTTCGGATTGTTAGTATGGTGCTTTCGACAGTCTACTCTGACTTTTCGGCTGACAAAATCCTGATGTGCAGGCTATAAAATTTTTGTTGTCCGTAATACAACGTCCGATTTTCGTCTCATTAGTACAGATTTCCACGGAAAAAAATCTAAGTGCAAGACTAGGCATGCTCAGAAACGAAAGAACACATACAAAGCAATCCAACACATGACATCACTTCTGAAGTAGAATTCTGTTGTACGGGAAAATGCGTATGAAAAAAAACTCTTCACTTGCCACATCAGACTAGCATGCCACAAAAAACAGACGACAGATCGTTCGATAATCTGATTATACTAAAACATGGTATCTGCCGTGAAAACCAACACCGACTGATAACCTTTTGCTATCCTATCGAACAAAACTGAAATTCCAACAGAGATGCTAAAAGTAAAAGTTTAATACATATATATATCACAACCCCATATAAAACCCCTTGAGTTTGTACTAACTGGGAACCTTGTAGAGGATTTGCAGTATTAGGTTTCTCCCCTAATTAATAGACCTATCCCCAGCTACAAATAATAATACAAAATACCCCTTTGTTATACAAAGAGCAAAAGCTGCAAAATACAAGGTCCTTTTGCTAAGCTGTGTTTCTAACTTCCACAGCGGACAAAGAAAGTAAGCTTTGGTCTAAAGCAACAAAATTTCAAAAACTGAAATGAGGTGTCTTACCACAAACGACCGGCCTTTGTTGCACCAGACCTAACTCACTGCCCTCTTTTTTCAGCTGTGACGTTGGAAACCTTCTGTTAGAACTGCCTGACTCGCCATTACTCTGGTGGAAATTAATTGGGTTTGGAGCATAAAAATTAGTTTGGTGTGCTGAAAAGTGCACTTGTGTATATTAATACGTGCCAAGCGCCATTAGACTCTCGTACTGAAAAAGTACAATGTACAGCTCTTTTGTACAATGGGCTTGATTTATTTATAGGGCAACAAAAGAACAGGGAGAGGAAGTGATGGCTACACCACATCAGCCAATGAAACACTTGTATACATTCAAATGTACAATACAAATGGGAGTGCATGTGAATGAACCAACTGAGCTGTGGGCAGGAGTCTTCCAGCTGTTCTGTGACAATAGAACTAGCGTGGATTCTCACGAACGTGGCCATGCCAATGCATATGCATGCACTCCGGTCATAACCTGTTAGACTGAATCCTATATATTATAGTTCATAAAAACCATATTTGATAGTGATTATGCTACTATTCCAGTAAATGAGACTATATCTGCAAAGGAAAATAACAGCAGTGTTTCTGATCATGCGGATCAAGCATAATAGAAAGCTACCAGCCATTTTTCCAGCAAAAGGGCAGATATTTATAAAAATGATAATTCCACATCACAAACATATCTCTGCCAGTGAATTCCGGGGCCCCGGCTGACTGATATACATTTGCGCGGCGGAGTTCGCATCACACTGCCATAGATCCGGACTGGAGTTCGCTCCAGCGGTAGCCGCTCAGAGCTTCTGCTGTTCAGAAGATCAGGCGAGTGGTATGCAGTCTCCATTTAATGGAAGGTTTCCACAACTAACAGTCTTTCCTCAATGCCAGTTAAAGCCATATTCGTTTTGCATAGCGATTACCGGTAAACTGACACCGGGAGACATACTGGCAATTTTTTTTTTTTTTTTTAAATCAAGAAAAGCTTTATTGAGAAAAATTCACACCATTACAATCAGAAAGAAAAACTGTCGGATGGCAGCTTCAAACCATAAACTATACACAATCCACACCATGCCACATCCCCCCCAAGGTTATCACGGTTAAGTACAGTGCGATAAACCCAAAACATTGTAAAATATAAGTAAGCGCCGGAAACTCCCCTGCCCCTCCCAACCGAGCCAAGATTGAGCATATATGTCTCTCAAGAGATTACATTAACAAACGTTCCAGAATAAGATCATCAGGGGCCATGCCCGGGCTGTTCAGCCACACATCCCATACCTTAGAAAATTTCTGAGGCACCCCCCTATGCTGGTAGATAACCTTCTCCATACGTAAAGTAGAAGCCATCTGTTCCAGCCACATCCTATACGTAGGTGACTCCTGCGCTATCCAGTGTCTCGGGATCAGTAAACGGGCCTGAAAAAGTGCCCGAATAGCTGCCTCTCGCAGAAACTTATCTTCCACTACCGCTTCCAGTATCCCCAAAATGCAATGTCTGGGATCCCTAGGGATATCCACCCCCAGAGTTCCATTAATGGCAGATAGCACCGTGGACCAGTATCTGTGCAGCTTTGGACATCTCCACATCAAGTGAACCAAGTACCCCACCTCTCTCCGGCATCGTCCACAGAGGTCATCACCACGAAGACCCATGGCATAAAGTTTCAGGGGAGTGTGATGCACTCTTAGCAGGATGTAAAGCTGCGACACCTGGTGTGAGGCATTGAGAGAGCAGCTACGAACTGCCTCCAAGGCCTCCTCCCACTGTTCCCCCGGGATCTCCCCCACATCCACGCTCCAGCGGTCACAAGCCTGGCTCGGATACCTTTCCAGGAAAGATCCCAGAAGAGAGGCATAACAGCCTGATATGAATCCCTTGGTGTCCGTAAATTGTTGCATAAGGAAGAAAACAGGGGTCGGGGACAGGAAAAGCTGTCCCATAGCTGCTTGTGTCCGCCATGAGTGCCGTAATTGGAAATAATAAAACCTCATAGTGTCCGTGAGCGAGAAGCGCTCCTGAAGCTGTTCAAAGGTCAGCAAGGACCCCTCCCGCACCACATGTGTAAGGTGTGTCACCCCATACACTCGCCACCTTACATAATTCCGGATAAGTCTTATTGTCCCAAAGCGGGCTGAAGTTAGTATAGCCCAATGCTCGCTGAATTTGTTTAGTTTTGTCCCATATTTTTGTAGTAATCTATATGTCGGGAAGCGCTTATTAGGTTTAGAAAAAAGTTGCGCCTCAAGTCCCTCCTGCACCCCGTGCGCGCCAACAAACCACTGCATAACTGTCAGTGCCGCGCCAGTATGCGACCCGGATACCGCCCCCACCAGATGTTGCAGCTGTGATGCCAAATAGTACAACCACGGATTAGGAAGGGCAAGGCCCCCCCCTTCACGAGGCTTCTGTAGCTGCTCCATACGTACTCTAGCTGCTTTACCTTTCCACATAAGGGTCCGGAAAAGGGTGTTAACTATGCGAAAAGTTTTCAGTGGAATGACGACATACTGGCAATTTAAATAAAACACTTCCTGAAAAATGTCCACACAAATATTAATAAAATTTCCACAACAGGACAAACACGGGAAGCTACCAGCATTCCTTACGGCTGAGGCTTAACCCCTAACAGTAGTTCCTTGTGTTTTCCTCTCTGTCCAGGGAAGAGATTCTACAGTTCTTGGTCTCATTTTACAGGGAACTGTATTTGCCTATAGCGCTCTATGTTCAATCAGACCTCATGGCTGTCCTAGAGCCATTACATTTACCCACCATGCCTGTTGACCTCAGGGACAACCTAAATGTTCCCTTTAAGGAAGATGAGGTGGCTGCTGCGCTTGGCTCTTTTCCTAACGGCAAGGCGCCTGGTCCTATTGCACTACCAATAAGAGTGGTGTAAGTATTATGCTGAAATTCTCACATCAAAAATATTTTCTATATCAAGATCGTTTCAGGCGTGGCTCCCTCCTTCCTTCTACGAGGCACATGTAGACTTTTATCTATACCAAAAAAGGACCCCCTTCAATGCTCATCATATAGGCCTATTTCCCTACTGATCGTGGACTTTAAAACCCTTACTAAATTGTTAGCTAGCCAATTTATGCCTGTTCTGCACCATCTTATCTCTCTGGACCAGACAGGTTTTTTGCCTAATAAGGCCACATATATTCATTTAGGACTGGTTTCTCCCATATTTAATTGGGTTCAGAAACTTCAAGTGGGAGTATTTTAGTTTTCCTGGATCTAGAAAAGGTCTTTGATTCTGTTGATTGGAAGTATGTGGGGGCAATATTGAATGCTTATGGCTTTAGTCCCAATTTTAAACCGTGGATTCACATCTTATACCAGAACCCAGTAGCTGCTATTAAGTTGAATGGCCTGATTTCTAAATTTTTTCAAGTAGGCAGGAGTACCAGACAGGGGTGCCTCATGTCTTTTGGCCTCTTTGAATTAATGATAGAAGCATTGGCTGCAGCTTTATAAGCTTCTCTGAAGGTGAGGGTCATTCAGGTGGGTAGCCTGGTAGAAAAAACAGCCCCTATATGCAGATGATATTGTCCTTTTTCTTCAAGATTCTGACTCCTCGTTGTCTGTTGCTCTGTCCATTTTAAGTACTTTTGCCATCTTTTCTGGACTAAAAGTTAATTGGCATAAGTCTGAAGTCCTGCCACTTAAAGCGCCCTCTCCCACTTTACGTGTCTCAGAAAATTACCCATTACAATGGGTTGATAGGGTTAAATATTTGGGTATTCATCTATCTAGCTCAGTTTCTGACGTTATTCTGCAACATGTTACTCCCTGGCTTCAAACCCTAAAACATAGACTACTGGCCTGGCAGAATCTTTGCTTATCGCTGATCGGGGAAAGTTAACTTACTTAAAATGAAATTTCATCCCCTTTTCCTGTATATTTTCAGGAACTCGCCTGTGTCGATCCTGAAGACTATATTCAAGAGTATAGATCATTTAGTTTTGGCCTTTTTGTGCTTGGAGTCGGAATCCTCATATAAAATTTCAAGTGCTTCAGCAACCAAGGAAACAGGCTAGGCTGGGGGTCCCTAATTTATTTTTGCTATTTCCTGGCAGGTAATTTGGTCTTTGCCCACAGAGGGCTGATCTTCCCAGAAGATGATGCAGCAGTAGCATTGGAGGCAGCTATAGTTGGTCCCTATGATGCACTAGTTCCTTTGGTGTTCTGGGGAGGTAGGGCTCCATACTGTATGTATACATTTGCTGGGAAGGTATTTATAACCACTGTTTTTCATATAGTAATAAAAAGAAAGTGACAACCGATATCCTTACTGGCCCTGTAACCTCTTTTTAATGAAATTGTTTCCAAAGCCTAGTACACACGGGCCAAATGTTGCCCGATGCAAAAAAGCGGCCGACATTCGGCCCGTACGTATGGCAGAAGCTGGCCATTTGGCCAACTTCTGTTGAAGGCTCATGACTGGAAAACTTCTGACGACTCTCCCAATGGCTCAGAGCACTGACTAGAGTGTTCTATGAGGGGGCCGCCCTCATGTCTGAACACTGGCTCAGCAGAAGTGATCGATGTACTAACACATTGCATAGTTAGTACAGTGGCCCTGACCTTTTTCGTTCAACCAACTAGGTTTGAACGAAAAAAAATAAATAAACTGCTACTTTCCAACTGGTGAACATTCCAGGTGGTGAATTAAGCCAAGTGCTACATTCCAACTGGTGAATTAGGCCCAGTGCTAATTGCAGCAGCAGGAATCTTCTGACCAAACAATCAGAAACAGACTTCATGGGGATGGCCTGAGGGCCCGACGTCCTCTAGTGGGCCCTGTGCTCACTGCCCAGCATCTTGGAGCTCGATTGGCATTTGCAATTGAACACCAGAATTGGCAGGTCCGCCACTGGCACCCTGTGCTTTTCACAGAAGATGAGAGCAGGTTCACCCTGAGCACATGTGACAGACGTGAAAGGGTCTGGAGAAGCCGTGGAGAATGTTATTCTGCCTGTAACATCATTCAGCATGACCAGTTTGGTGGTGGGTCAGTGATGGTCTGGGAAAGCATATTCATGGAGGGACTCACAGACCTCTACAGGCCAGACAATGGCACTCTGACTGCCATTTAATTTTGGGATGAAATCTTTGAACCCATTGTCAGACCCTATGCTAGAGCAGTGGCTCCTGGGTTCTTCCTGGTGCATGTGGTGGGAGTATTCAGACAGTTCCTGGAAGATGAAGAAATTTATACCATTAAATGGCCCCACGCCTGACCTAAATCCAATAGAACGCCTCTGGGACATTATGTTTCGATCCATCTGACACCACCAGGTTGCACCCAGTCTGTTCAGGAGCTTAGTTATGTAATTATTAGTTATTGTTGCCCCCTCATGTCACTTCCGCACTGGTCGAACGCAGATCCGGCAGTTGGTCAGCGCAGCGTCCCGGAAGCCACCGCTAAAGAGGGTCTTGCGGTCCCTATGTCTTTTATCGCCTATGCTTGCTTCTCAAATGTGAGTACATTGTTTATTCTGTAATAAAGTATACAACATTCAAACGGTACATCACTATACGAGATTTTCTTCCTCTATATGGAATCTTGGATCCTTGCTTCATGGGTATGAATGATGGGCATATGAGTTAACCGGTACATACGGACACAGGAGAGGGATCAGCCTATGGGATTATTTTGCATTGAGTAGTGGATACAGATCTTACACGCTGATTACCCCTGTAGGGGTGATAACTTCTGGTGAGTGCGGGAAAAGTTGGGACCAAGGGAGCACTGTTTTCCACACCCGGCACTTTTTTACCCGGAGCACCACGAGAATCGCCCACGGAGCCGGACACCGCTGTAGCCCATTTTTATGTATACCTCTACATGAACTTTACATGAACTTACTTCTCTTTTTTTACTTATTTAAGCAATCGATTTTTAAAAAAATACTGCCACAGACCCCTTTTTACTATTTATTATATATAAAATGCATATATATTTTTTTCACTTTCTATAGATAATCCATTTTCTATCACCTGCACGGATAACACCCATTTCACTTTTTTATAATATATCGGTTTTTACAATTGTTCACCACCTTAATTGGTTTATATTTCACTAGTAATTTATTCCGATTAGCAGTTTACTTTTAAATAATTAATACATTTTCTGAGTGTTTCCAGATATTATAGCCAGTAATACCTGGCCAATTTATCACTATCGCACATGTGCACATATATTTAGTGACACAATTGGAAACTATGCGCACTGATGCATTGCACTAAGTCACTTTTATATTTATTCAGTTGTATTTATTAAGAATCTGTGATTTTTCATATTGTTTTCTATTGCACTTTTATTCTTTTTTTTTTTTTTCATTTTAATTTTATTTTTATGTGTATATGTATGTATGTATATATATATATATATAATATTGAAGTTGAGCCATACACATGAGATATTGATCTACCCGTATTTACAATCTAGTACAGGCAGCGCCAATTACCTCATCATTTTTATACTAATTGTCAAACTATGACAGCCCTGAAAAATGGCCAGGGCAGAAAGGGGGATATGGAGACTAGTACACAAGTGATATGCCATACCATTTTTTTATTCATTTCGTTTAAATACTGAAATGTTTTGTTCATATAACCTGATTAGGAATTTTGTTGTCTTCTTGATGATTGAATTACATTTTCTGTCCATCTATCTGTAAAAAATTGTAAGTGCAGGTATTATCCACACTTAGTTGGCTAAACTATACTGTAATACATGGGGCTTCAACAAAATAGTTGTTACTTTCGTGCATTAATGTTATATTTCACAGGCAGCTTGTGTCTCTGTAGTATGTTTGAGCCCCCGTTCACATCGAGCCGATTTGACATGCCAAATGGGAGCCTATTGCAGGCAATTGCACTGTCCGAATCAGTGCAAAGTCGACTTTGCAGGCCGTACCGATTTCCAAAAGTAATTTCTGCACTACTTTTGGTGACTTCAGGGGCGATTTCAATAGACATCTGTGCATGAACCTGCACAGCTGTCTCTCAAATCGCCCCAGAAGTCAGACTGAAATGCTGGTTTGAAATCAACTTGCATTATTTCAAATCCACATTCAGTTTGAACCTAGGCTAAAGGGAACTTGTGAAGAAAACTCTTTTTCTCTTACGTCCTCTGACAGTCGCCGCCTCCTCTAAGTCATCACTGTTGGGTATTGACTTCCCATCCGCAGGAGTAGCTAGGCATATAGACTTAGTCCAAAGACAAAGACCTTAGCATATACACACCCATGGGGGCTGTCCCATCTGGTCAATACCCCCCCTGCATCACCACTCCCAACTCAGTTTTTAATCTGCCTAGTGTCAGGAGTAGTCAGGCTTTCCTGTGCTGGGGCTTCAGTCTCAGCCTTCCTAATCTTTTATTTGATTTTTCTTTGAAAAATGTCAGTTTTTTCTTACTTTACTAGCTGTTTATTTTGTCAGCTTCTAGGGTTAGTCTTCTCTTCGGATGAAGATGGATCATGCGGTGCTGGGATTCGGACTGACTGCCCTGGTTCTCCAGGGCACAGAGGGTCAGATGGAGCCCCAGCCCGCCATCGAGCGTTCAGCTATGGTTCGCCCTGGCATTACGAACGACCCATCCCTGTTCGCTACAGGGATGCAGCCGTGAGGTGGCTACCTCACAGGACACATCTGCGGTGCTGCAGCGTCATGTCCCTGGCTCACGGCACTCCCTGTCAGATAAGGACAGCGGTTTTCCGTGCATAGAGGCTTCCCGCGCCATCTGGTACAGGTAAGTACTTCTGTGTGGGGCCTCTGTCTGGGGTGGCAGTCTGTGTTGCTGTGTGTTCCCCATGTCTGTGCCTGTGTGACTCCCTGTGCAATCCCTGTGGGGATCGCTTGTACAGATACTGTATGTTGCCTGGGGGTCCCTGTCCCTGTGTCACTTCGGTGCATTATTAGGGGTGCAGACGTTTGGTTATGTGGCGACCGCAGTGGTGCATATCCGCGCGGTCCACCATCTTAACTATGGGCAAACGTGTAGCTCCTCTGGGGCGATCCTGCATGTTATTTTGACGCCATCCGCCGGCATTTTGTGGGTGGTGGAACGATCGGTCCGGCCGCATGTCGGCGGCCATTTTGGCGTAGTCTCCAATGCTTTCCTATGGGGCAGCCATTTTCCCGGAGTCTGGCATATAGTCCAGCCTACTTCAGCAGCACTTCCTTTCCATCAGCAGCAGGACATCGGTAGCAACGCTCTGCAGGTTATCGCTCTCAATTTTCCTCCCCGGGGTCGCCTGAAGAACGGGCGACCATGGATGAGTTGATTGTCTCTGTTAAGGACACCTTACATTTAGAGGATGAGCCCTGTCCTCCGGGCGTTGTGTCCTCATTTGGGACGCACAGGACCCGCAAGTCTGCGCAGGTTTTCCCCTGCCCAGCTGAGTTTCATTACACTGTTAATGAGATGTGGCGCACGTTAAAACGTCCATTCCTGGTACCTAGTCGGTTCAAATTGCTTTATCCTTTTGCGCCGGCTACGGAATCATGATGGTGTGTGCCTCCACAGGTAGATCACACTGTGGCCGTGTTGAACAAGGCTACCTTGGTTCCTACTGAGGATACCCCGGTTTTCCGGGATCCCACGGACCGGCGGTTGGAGTCTCTAGCTCGCCATTCCTATATGGTGGCGGGTTCGTTGCTCAAACCTGTTTTCGCGTCCGTTCTGGTGGCTCAGGTGGTGGCTGATTGGACTAAGATGCTTAGGAGCAATCTCGTGTCTGATGGTGTTCCGCCTGCCCGGCTGGAAATGGTGGATCAGATCCACCAAGGAGTCATGTACTTGTGTGATGCAGCCTTGAATGAGGCCCCCTTGGTGGCTCGCCTCTCTAGTGTCGCGGTGCTTAACCGGCGACTGATATGGCTGAAGAGCTGGTCGGCCGACCAGTCCTCACGGAAAACAGTTGCTGATTTTCCCTATGCTGGCTCTCGTCTTTTTGGCGAGGCATTGGACACCCTGGTGAAAGGCGTCACGGGGGGCAAGAGCACTATGCTGCCCCAGAACCCGAAGAACAAGTCCTTTCGAGGCAAGCGGGGTTCTGCGCCTAGATCCAATCAGGCGTCCTTTCGTGCCTTTCGGAACCAATCCAAGGGCAAGCCCTTCAAGGCCCAGGGCAACCAGAAGAAGCCCTGGGCGGGTAAGCAGAAGTCCGGCATTGCCGGCTCGGCAGGTCAGTCCTCCTCTGCCTGAAGGGACGCCCTCACCCATTTCAGGGGTGGGGGGACATTTGCACAGTTTCCTCCAACCTTGGATGCTCCGGATATCGGACAGGTGGGTTCAGGAAATCATTCGATCGGGGTACAAGATTGAATTCCTTTCCAGGCCGGCGGACAGATTCTTTCCCTCAAATCTTCATTTGTCCCCAGGGCGTCTGCAGGACCTGCACCAAGCGGTGCAGGACCTTATGTCTCAGGGGGTGATTGTCCCGGTGCCTCATCGGGACAGGTTTCGGGAGTTTTATTCAAATCTGTTCACTGTGCCCAGAAAGGAGGGCAAGGTGCGTCCTATTCTGGACCTGAAATCGCTGAACCGCTTTGTGTGTGTTCGGAAGTTCCATATGGAGTCTCTCCGTTCGGTGGTGGCCTCCCTGAGTCCAGGGGAATTCCTGGCCTCGATAGATCTGAAGGATGCGTATCTACACATCCCCATTTTCGAAGGTCATCAGCGGTACCTTCGGTTTGCTATTGCAGAGGACCACTACCAGTTTGTGGCGTTACCTTTCGGTTTCGCTTCGGCACACAGGGTTTTTACCAAAGTGTTGGCGCCGGTTCTGGGCCTACTGAGGGCACAGGGCATTGCGGTCTTGGGCTACCTGGACGATCTCCTTCTGAGGGCACGTGCCAGCCAGGCCCTAGTGCACGATCTGTCCATCACGGTACAGACGCTTCAGAAGTTCGGATGGACCATCAACGTTCAAAAATCGGCATTGTCTCCATCGGTTCGTCTTTCCTATCTGGGAATGATTCTGGACTCTGCTCAGGCAAAGGTGTTCTTGCCGGAGGACAAGCCCCGGACCTTGCAGGACGAGATCAGGTCCCTCAGGGACAACCCGTCCTCGTCACTCAGAACCTGTATGAGGTCTCTGGGGTTGATGGTGTCAGCCTTCGAGGCGATCCCCTTTGCTCAGTTTCACACGCGGGCTCTCCAGACGGAGATCCTGGCCGGGTGGGACAGACTGCCTCAGTCCCTGGATCTGAGTGTCTCCTTGAGTCGTCACACCAGATTGGCTCTTCTGTGGTGGCTCCAGTCCCCGTCGGTGGCGGAAGGCAAGTCCTTCCGTCCGTTGGTGTGGACGGTGATTACCACGAATGCCAGCCTGTCGGGCTGGGGTGGAGTCCTGGGCAACCTGTCTGCCCAGGGCACTTGGTCGGTGGAGGAGGAGTCCTCTCTCCCGATAAATGTGCTGGAATTGCGAGCGGTAAAACTCGGTCTCTTCCAGTGGTCGGACCGTCTCCGGGGCCTACCTGTCCGAGTACAGACGGACAATGCTACCGCGGTGGCTTACATCAACCACCAAGGAGGCACCAGGAGTGCTCGGGCGGCCCGGGAGGTGACCGACATTCTGTCTTGGGCCGAGACTCATGTCCCGGCGATCTCAGCAGTTCACATTCCGGGTGTGGAAAATTGGCAGGCCGACTATCTGAGCCGCCAGACCCTGGACCAGGGGGAATGGTCCCTACACCCGGAGGTTTTTCAGATGCTGTGTGCGATGTGGGGATCCCCAGACGTGGATCTGTTCGCATCCCGGCTAAATCAAAAGGTGGAAAGGTTCGTGGCAAGAACGCGTGACCTGTTGGCGGACGCCTCGGATGCATTGGTAGCCCCTTGGCATCAGTATCGTCTGATGTATGCCTTTCCTCCGATTCAGTTACTATCCCGGTTCCTCCGCAGATTGGTCTCGGAACCGCACCTGGTGATTCTGGTGGCTCTGGACTGGCCACGACGGTCCTGGTATGCCGATGTTGTTCACCTGGCAGTGGCACCTTCGTGGCGTCTGCTTCTGCGGGAAGATCTCCTGTCTCTCTGATCTTCCATCCTGCTTTACAGTCGCTGGCTTTAACGGCCTGGCTGTTGAGACCCAGGTCCTGAAAGACAAGGGTCTCTTCCCCTGAGGTTATCCCTACTCTAATCAAGGCTAGGAAATCCTCCTCTGGTAAGATCTATTACCGTACCTGGAAAGCATATTTCACCTGGTGTGAATCCAGGGGGTTCTCCCCTCGTTCTTACTCGGTGTCGAGAGTGTTAGCTTTCCTCCAGTCTGGAGTGGATCAGCGCCTGGCGCTGGCCACGATAAAGGGCCAAGTGTCCGCACTGGCTGTCCTTTTCCAACGCCCTGTGGCGTCTCATTCCTTGATGCGCACCTTCATTCAAGGTGTGCGACATCTGGCTCCTCCCAGGAAGGAGCCTTTACCTCCATGGGACTTGAACTTGGTTCTGTCCGTGTTACAGCGTGCTCCCTTTGAAAACATCAGGGAGATATCGTTGCCTCTGCTGTCGAAAAAGGTTGCTTTTCTAGTGGCGATCACTTCGGCTCGCAAAGTGTCGGAGCTGGCGGCGTTGTCTTGCCGCTCCCCTTACTTGATAATTCACAAGGATAAGGTGGTTTTGCGACCACCCCCATCCTTCCTTCCCAAGGTGATCACTGAGTTCCACCTCAATGAGGACATTGTCCTGCCTTCGCTTTGTACGAAGCCTAAACATCCGAAGGAGATTGCCTTGCATTCCTTGGATGTTGTCAGGGCGATCAGGGTTTACCTGTCGTCTACGGAATCCTTTCGGAAGACGGATTCCCTATTTGTCCTTCCTGAGGGATCTCGGAAGGGCATGGCTGCGTCTGCAGCAACTATTGCCAAATGGATCAGACAGACCATTGAGCAGGCTTATGCCTTGAAGGAACGGGTTCCGCCCTTCCCTGTTAAGGCACACTCTACCAGATCTTTGAGTGCGTCCTGGGCCTATTGGCATCGGGCCTCGGTGGCCCAGGTGTGCAAGGCTGCGACTTGGTCGTCGGTGCACACCTTTTCCAAATTTTACAAAGTAGATGTTCTGGCATCAGCTGATGCTTCCTTTGGCCACAAAGTTCTCAGTGTGGCAGTGCCATGAAGGACCCTTGAATTTTTTTTCTGGGTCCCTGGCTGTTGGTGTTTGCTTTCCTGGGCTGTTTTCTGTTGCCCAGTTGGTTCTCTTACGGTGCATGTAAGATTCCTTTCTCTGATGTGGGTACTGCATTGCCAATTCTACGGTTGCGTCTCCCACCCCTCATGTCTATACTGCTTTGGGACATCCCAACAGTGATGACTTAGAGGAGGCGGCGACTGTCGGAGGACGTAAGAGAAAACTGAATTTTTGTAAAATCTTACCTGTAAAATTCCTTTCTCTGAGTCCTCCGACAGTCGCCGCCCCCGCCCCTCTTTTGGGGTTCTTGTTACCTACTGCTATGCTACCAAACTGAGTTGGGAGTGGTGATGCAGGGGGGGTATTGACCAGATGGGACAGCCCCCATGGGTGTGTATATGCCAATGTCTTTGTATTTGGACTAAGTCTATATGCCTAGCTACTCCTCAATACCCAACAGTGATGACCTAGAGGAGGTGGCGACTGTCGGAGGACTCAGAGAAAGGAATTTTACAGGTAAGATTTTACAAAAATTCAGTTTTATTCATTAGGAAGTAAGCAGACAATTGTTTGAGTTGGTATATCTTTATTTAAAGAAATTAGGTAAACATTTTACATCAACATTAAACAGCATGAACAGTTACATTTAGTACCCAAGAACCGTAAGAAAACACTGTGACTGCTCATCGGAACTGTACATTGGTTAGGTGATACTTATGCCCTGTATATGAAACTGGAATCACCTCTTTAAATGCACTTCTTCAGATCACACAACAGCATTTTACTGAGATTGAGATTAGTGTTCCAATTTAGCCATTTTAAAATGTATAAATTATTTTCCTGAAGCTGTTGTCTTGTTAAGTTCCTCCTCTGTCTAAAAGATCATTGTCACAGCATCCACTGATTTTTAGAATGATGGTATTTGTACTCCTCCTTAGACCTCAGATGTTGAAACAATCCACCAAGTGTTAGGCTACATTCACACCTGAGCGTAGCGTTTTCCCACGTTTTTTACCGCGATTTTACCACGATTTTACCGCGATATTTACCGCGATTTTTGTGCAGGTGTTTTTAGATTGAATAGAGACCAATGGAAAACGCCTGTAATCTGCCCAAAAAGAAGCTCATGTACTTTTTTGAGCGTTGGGCGTTTTGCTCACAGCGTCAAAACGCTCAGATGTGAACAGGGGCCATTGAAATGAATAGGATTTGTCTTGTTGGGCGTTTTGAGAGCTGATCCTAGAGCAGAAAAACTCCCCAAAAACGATCCCAAAACGCCTACATGTGAACGGAGCCTTAGGAAGAAAAGCTCTGTCCGCAGCTGCCATAAAGGTTGTGCCAGATGGTATTGGTATTGGTTGAGCCAGATGGTCTTGTGTCTTTTTTCAACCTGACTAACTATGTAACTATGTAAAGAAGTGATATTAATTCCTGAAATGGCAGAGCATTTTTCCTTTAGTCCTAGTAGCTCACTGAAGCATTTAGGGCAGTGATGGCAAACCTCGGCACCCCAGATGTTTTGGAACTACATTTCCCATGATCCTCATGCACTCTGCAGTGTAGTTGAGCATCATGGGAAATGTAGTTCCAAAACATCTGGAGTGCCAAGGTTCGCCATCACTGAAGGGTATAACTGCAGAGTTTATTCAGCACTGTCCTTGGCGCAACTAAATCACCAATATTACAAAGTTTGGGGGAGGTATGTTTGTACACTTAGTATAACACCACTGAACTATTACTGATCTGTAGACATATACATTTGATTACTAACCCCCCCTCTTCATGCCCACTGTCACTAAATAGGTAACACTGTATAAGTTGTAATTACTCAATTATATATGAGAAAACGCTAAATGCAAAGGAAAGATGGCACAACAAACCACTAGACATCTAGGAAATACAAACACAAAATCCACAACTGAATAAAGGAATAGGGAATGCTAATGGAGGTATTTAAATCTTGTTTCAATATTCCACTCAAACACCATGACACCTATGGAGAAACTTGTCCACTCTTTTTTGACAGGCAAGTGATTTTATTGAGCATCATTTCTGATATCATATTGTATCATGTTATAGTCTTTAGCTTTTTTTGTATGGCATGTTGAAATGTGTCAGACTGATTTGTTGATACTATTACTATTTTTCTTTCTATTGCGGGTGTTGGAACGGCAATGAAAAAATACAATTTTTGATTTTATATATATAAAAATATGCCTGCCTTTACACGCACATGAACTTTAATGACATCTCAGTCTTAGTCCGTAGGGTTCAGTATTGAGTTGGCCCACCCTTTGCAGCTATAACAGCTTCAGCTCTTCTGGGAAGGCTGTCCACATGGTTTAAAAGTGTGTCTATGGGAATGTTTGACCATTCTTCCTGAAGCGCATTTGTGAGGTCAGGCACCGATGTGGAGGAGAAGGCCTGACTCGCAGTCTCCGCTCGAATTATTTCAAAGGTGTTCTATCGGGTTGAGGTCAGGACTCTGTGCAGGCCAGTCAAGCTCCTCCACCCTAAACTCGCTCATCCTTGTCTTTATGAACCTTGCTTTGTGCACTGGTCCAAATCAATTGGCGGACGGGAGATTATGGTGTGGGGTTGTTTTTTGGGGTTGGGCTTGGCCCCTTAGTTCCAATAAAGGGAACTTTTAAGGCATCAGCATAACAAGAAATTTTAGACAATTTAATGCTCCCAACTTTGTGGGAACAGTTTGGGGATGGCCCCTTTCTGTTCCATCATGACTGCACACCGGTGCACAAACAAGGTCCATGAAGACATGGATGAGTGAGTTTAGGGTGGAGGAATTTGACTGGCCTGCACAGAGTTCTGACCTCACCCTCATAGCACACCTTTGGGATGAAATAGAGTGGAAACTATGAGCCAGACCTTCTAATCCACATCAGTGCCTGACTCACAAATGAGCTTCAGGAAGAATGGTCAAACATTCCAATAGACACATGATTTCCAGAAAAATTGACGCTGTTGTAGCTTCAAAGGGTGGGCCAACTCCATATTGAACCCTACAGGGTAAGACTGGGATGCCATTGAAGTTCATGTACGTGTAAAGGCAGGATTCCCAATACTTTTGGTACGCACTCACACATAATATTGATTTTTATCAAAATCAAGATTACTTAGTATGTGGCTTTGCTCTGTTCTAGGTGGTATGTTATACACTGCTCAAAAAAATTGAAAGGAACACTTTTTAATGAGTATAGCATCAAGTCGATTAAACTCCTGGGATATTGATCTGGTCAGTAAGATAGCAGAGGGGTTGTTAATCAGTTTCATCTGCTTTGGTATTAATTAAATTTAAAACAGGTACACTAGATGGGCACAGACGACCTCCAAAATGGGAATGGTTTTTACAGGTGGAGGCCACTGACATTTTCTTGTCAGTGTCACTAATGTTGGCATGAGGTGATACCTGGATCTTATAGAGTTTCCACAGGCAGTGCAACTCCTCCAGGATCAATACGTGCCATTGCTAGAAGGTTTGCTGTGTCTCCCAGTCTCAAGAGCATGGAGGAGATTCTAGGAGACAGACACTTACTCTAGGAGAGCTGGACAGGGCAATAGAAGGTCCTTAACCCATCAGCAGGACCGGTATCTGCTCCTTTGTGCAAGGAGGAACAGGAAGAGCACTGCCAGAGTCCTACAGAATAACCTCCAGCAGGCCACTGGTGTGAGTTTCTCTGACCAAACAATCAGAAACAGACTTCATGAGGGTGGCCTGAGGGCCCGACATCCTCTAGTGAACCCTGTGCTCACTGCCCAGCACTGTGGAGCTTGTTTGGCATTTTCCATTGAACACCAAAATTGGCAGGTCTACCACTGGGGCCCTGTGCTTTTCACACGAGAGCAGGTTCACCCTGAGCACATGTGGCAGACGTGAAAGGGTCTGGAGAAGCCATGGAGAATGTTATGCTGCCTGTAACGTTATTCAGCATGACTGGTTTGGTGTTGGGGCAGTGATGGTCTGGGGAGGCATATCCATGGAGGGACGCACAGACCTCTACAGGCTAGACGATAGCACACTGACTGCCATAAGCTGGTGCAAGTGGGTCCTGGATTCCTCCTGGTGCATGACAATGCCCAGGCTCATGTGGCGAGAATTTGCAGCCAGTTCCTGGAGGATAAAGGAATAAATACCATCGAATGGCCCCCACGCTCACCTGACCTAAATCCAATTAAACACATCTGTGACATTGTTTCAGTCCAACCGACGTCGCCAGGTTGCACCTCAGTCTGTTCAGGAGCTCAGTAATGCCCTGGTCGAGATCTGAGAGGAAATACCCCAGGAGACCATCCGTCCTCCCATTAGGAGCGTGCCCTGACATTGTCAGACATGCATACAAGCACGTGGGGGCCATACAAACTACTAAGTACCATTTTGAGTTGCTGCAAAGACATTTCAGCAAAATGGACTAGCCTGCAACATTTTTTCACTTTGATTTTTGGGGTGTCATTGAATTCAGCCCTCTGTAGGTTGATAATTTTCATTTCCATCCTTCCATGTGGCATTCTTTCATTCCTAACACTTTACCCAGTCCATATCAGTATTGATATCCAATAGGGATGCACCGAAATTTCGGCCACCGAAATTATCGGCCGATAATGGGTTAACATTGCCGAAAATAAATATGGCCGCCGTGGGGAAGGAGGAGGGCGCAGCGCAGGGCAGGTTTTAAAAGTCCCGCCTCTGGCCGGCCGTCTGCCTCTTAATGACGTCCCTACTACGATCTGTGCATTATGAATGGACATACCAGGCGGGGGAGCGGGGCAAGCGGCCGCTATAGATAGAACTATGTGAATTATCCCTGTCAGCTCAGCACGACTATGTGTGAATGAGAACAGAACTGACCTGACACCGGGCGGGGGGGCGGGGGGAGCAGCCGCTATTAGCTGTAACTATGTGAGCGCTTCACTTCCCTGACAGGCATGTATCTCCGCTGACAGGGAAGTGATGCTCTCACATAGTTACAGCTAATAGCGGCCGCTCCGCCCGCCCCCCCCGCCCGGTGTCAGGTCAGTTCTGTTCTCATTCACACATAGTCGTGCTGAGCTGACAGGGAAGGATCACATTAGTTCTATCTATAGCGGCCGCTCGCCCCGCCCCCCCACCTGGTATGTCCATTCATAATGCACAGATCGTAGTAGGGACGTCATTGAGAGGCGGTGCCGCCAGCCAGAGGCGGGATTTTTGAATGAAGGACACCCGAGGAGGGGGACGCTGAGGCAGTGGGGGTGGGGGGGAGATTGGGGGGGGAGCTGAGGCAGCTTACCAATGGTATTTGTATTATGAAGCATGAGGGGTTAATGTATTGTCACTGCAGGTCACTCATCTATTAGTGACCGACCAGTGGCAGGTAATTAACCCCTTTGTGCTGCATTAGTGCAACCAGTATCAGTGTTAATTAACACTGGTTGCACTGATACTGGTTGCACTAATGCAGCACAAAGGGGTTAATTACCTGCCACTGGTCGGTCACTAATAGATGAGTGACCAGCAGTGACAATACATTAACCCCTCATGCTTCATAATACAAATACCATTGGTAATTAAATTAACCTCTTGCCAACCCATCACAGTACATATACTGTGACAGGGTGGCAGCGACAGGTGTACGTCACTACCTGTTTTTGGTGTATGCCCCTGTTCTATCCATTTTACATTTTTTGGGGGGAAAAAGTAATTTTCGGTTTTGGTTTTCGGCCAAGGGCATCCTGCATTTTCGGTTTCGGCCCAAAATTTTCATTTCGGTGCATCCCTAATATCCAACATATTTTCCCCCCATGCAGATCTGATGTGTTTTCCAAGTGTTCCTTTAATTTTTTTGAGAAGTGTACTTTGCTGTAAAATGAGTATATTATGCAATAATTATACTCTTTTAAAGCACACTTAAAGAAATCCCACCAGTAGGCTCCATTGTCTATACTGCTCCCAGAGCTTGTGTAGCACTTTGTCATGTTTTTGATTGGCCTTGTGGATGCTAAGCTAGCATGGTTGTCAGAGGGAAGCTCAGGCATCTCTCTAAGAAGGGGAAGTAGGTAATGTTACCCCAGCAGTAGCGCTTCCTATTCCAGAATCTCTGTTATGCCAAAACCACTCCACTAGCTGTGTATGTGCTATCCACTGGCTGGTTGTCAAAATGTTATGCAACACACTTGCCAAGATCCAGCTGCAAGGCTTGATCCTGAGCCTCATCCTGCTGGTATTGTTAGGCACCCCTCCTCCTGCTCCACAGGGATGACATCCCTAACCACTGCTGCACACCCAGGCCTGGTCAAAATTTGGCAACTCGCTCTCAAACCAGCAGGTGAC
Organism: Pelophylax lessonae; assembly: GCF_965119305.1. NCBI lineage: Eukaryota > Metazoa > Chordata > Amphibia > Anura > Ranidae > Pelophylax > Pelophylax lessonae. The sequence goes on from NC_138780.1 coordinate 74,432,187, forward strand.
CGAGCTAACACACTAACCCCGGGCAGCTCTAAAAAGATGGTGGCAGCTCCCATGCCTCATGTGCCTTAGCAGGAAAATTCAGAAGGCAGTAATGGGCAACTCAGCACACAAAACACCTGAGATCTCCTCAGAGAACATGTGTGCCCAGTAACATTAAAGAGCACTTTGCTGATGCTGGCAGCCCCTCTAGCCCTCCACGAGCTGCACAGTTAAATAATAATGATGTCTTGGGCTCCTTTAACAAAATAGGGGACTGCATTGAGGATGGCACTACAGTTCTATGTGCACAGATGGCCACTGACAAGCTACAGAAACTCAGGTACCCTAAACTCAGCAGGATGACAGGTTCACACCTAAATATGTAACATAGGCTATACATGCTTGCCCTTCTGCTCTGACTACAGATAGATTCCATCAGACTAGGCATGTCCCTTTATAAAACATGACATGCAAAAAAACAGAAACAGAATATCTATGGCTGAGCAGAGAATTAGCAACATAGAAGATACATGTAACCCTTTGAATGCGGATTTCTGAATTATGCAGTGAGATTTGACTGACCATTCTAATAAATTGGGAGATTTGGAAGACCACCTCCTTTGCAGTAACCTCGGATTATTTTTAAATTTTCTTTTTTGGAGGTTGGGGCAGTGAGCCAGGAGGAAGGTTGGACAAAGGTTTTATGTAAATACTGTTATGCCTGCTTTGGTATTCATTTGTTGTTTATTTCATTGTGAGAACAGGGTATATCTCACAGCCATGCTCTCTTGGTCCTCTAAGGCAGGGTTTTTCAACCAGGGTTCCATGGATTCTTAAGGTTCCTCCAAAGGTTGGTAGGGGTTCCTTGAGCAATGGCCAATTTTTGCCTCTCAGATAGGTTCCCACTGACACCATTGGTATTTTTAGCTTTCTGTAAGTGGGTAATTCTTCTCAATGACCACAAATGTAAGGAACATTCTTCCCCCTAAATATAACACTAATATATCATGAGTTGTAAATATAGTAATTTTTAGCTGGGGTTCCCCAAGCCTGGAATGTTATTTCAAGGTTTCCTCTGTGTTGAAGAGGTTGATCCTGAGCCTCATCCTGCTGCTATTGTCGGCACCTTTCCTCCTGCTACACAGGGATGACATCCGTAGCCACCGCTGCACACCCAAGCATGGCCCTAAGGTCTTGGCCTGTTTGATACCAGTCATGAGTATTAGAAGGATAATGTCCAGGGTCCATACAAAAATAATCCCATGCTTTAAAATCAAAATACATTGAAAGTTACTATTCCAAGTGTTTACCTTGATGCACCAAATAGTAAATATTAAAATATGGGACACTTTATATCAAAATGATCCATTCAAAAAAATCTACAGTGCAACATTGAATAATATATATAACAATGTGACATCAATAATACAGTTTGTGCAATTTTGGTGCAATTTTTATAAATTGTTTGCTGCTCTGTGTTGTATGGGTGTGCCTCCAATTATTCCGCTATGTGTTGGCACCTTAAGAGATGCTCCCCCCTATAGATGGATTCTTGCTGTTTTAAGTTTGGTCATGAAGAGCTTTATATCCACACTGGGATATTTTGGGCTTCCTGTTCCTCTTTATTTTGGGCTTGTTGTTCCTCTTGTCTCCTCAAGGGGGTGCTCTCCTCTAGATGAAGAAAGCTCCTCATAAGATGTAGTTAGTGTTGTTTCATAAATAGAGGAGAAAGAGTCTAATAGTGCTTTACCTCTTTAAAATGTTATTGAAATAAATACAAGGGAACACTCGCATGTCTTTGGTGCTTATAGCACACCAATCTGTACAGGCAGAATGCAGTATATATGCTTGGATTGTGCAGAGTGTGTTCCTCTCTGTGTACAGCCCTGCTCCGTCTCCACTGTGGCCCCTCCCCAGATGTGCAGATGAACTGAAAGCCACTATCAAATAAACCTGGGCTTTCCTAACACCTCAGCAGTGCCACAAGCTAATCGCCTCCATGCCAGGCCGCATTAATGCAGTAATTCATGCAAAAGGAGCTCTTACCAAGTACGGTGTTTCCCAGAAAATAAACCCGTGAAATTTAGGGCCTATTTTCGGGGAATGTCTTATTTGTCCCCTGTCTTCTCTCCCCCTCCCTGCCAACAAACAAGTCAACATCCCTGTAATCTCCAAAATAAACTCTAGGTAAAGTCCTTGTAAAATCATTTTATCTGCTCTGTAAATGGATTAAAAAATGTCCAGTGTGTGTCTTTATGTGTAACATTGCAGAAAATACCTTATTTACAGCGTTGCTGGGCGCTCACATGACCCGCTGTAGAGCTCTTCTTTCCCGCTCCGAGCACTACCGAGGGAGATGCCGGGATCCCCGCTGACGTCAGTCCTGCTCCAAGCACTGCAGGGGGAGGAGCCATTGACGTCAGTTGGGAGAAGGAGGAGAGCTCCGGCGGGTCACACGAGCGCCCAGCGGCACTGTAAATAAGGTATTATCATGTTACATCAGCCAGGAGGACGAGGACTGGACATTATATAATACTTTTACAGCACAGATTACATGATTTTACAAGGATTTCAACTAGGGCTTATTTGTGGGGTAGGGCTTATATTGCAGCCCTCCCCGATAATCAGACTAGGGCTTATTTGTGGGGTAGGGCTTATATTGCAGCCCTCCCCGATAATCAGACTAGGGCTTATTTGTGGGGTAGGGCTTATATTGCAGCCCTCCCTGATAATCAGACTAGGGCTTATTTGTGGGGTAGGGCTTATATTGCAGCCCTCCCTGATAATCAGACTAGGTCTTATTTTCGGGGTAGGGCTTACTTTTGGGGAAACATGGTATTGAGTGCATACTATACTGTACATGGACAAACTTTTCAGTAAGCCAACATTTCTGTATTAAAAAATCCTTTTTTTTTTATTAGTCTTATGTAATATTTTAATTTTCTGAGATACTAAATCTTGGGTTTTCACTAGTTGTAAGCCATAATCATCAAAATGAAAAGAAAAAAAAATGCTTGAAATATATTACTCTGTGTGTAACGCATCTACAGTATATGAGTTTCACTTTTTTAATTAAATTACTGAAATGAATTCACTTTTGGATGATATTTTATGAGATGCACCTGTATAAGTCATTGCATGTCAAACCCACAAATTGCTTGGAACACCTGATGCATTGGTCAGAACACCTGACTATTTGGGAATTCAAACAGAGAGAGAGAGTGCATCTGTAAAATACACATTTTGTATAGATAGTCAAAAAAAAAACAGTGTAACAATGTATAAACATTAAAAACATGACCCAAAATTAAAATTTCTGTTTTAAAGCAGAAATTATTAAAATTCCTAGGGGTTTTAAAATTGTTAGAATTTTGTTTTATGACAGATGTTTTCTAATCTTTTCTATCTTATCAGGTAAGGCAAAAATGACCATGTGACTGTAGTGCAGTCAGTTATTATACCTAACCAACATAAAGAAATGGCTCTAATACCACTTACAGTCTAATACCACTTACACCGACAAAAAACTGGGGCCACATTTTGAAAGCAATGAATGTCACCTTCACCAAATATTCACTGGTGGTAAATAAATCCTTGTTAAAAACACATGTTCCTGGAAGATTCACCTGCAGTGAATGTCCTATTCAGTGCTTCATAACTATGCCACTAAGATTAGATTGCCTGTAGAGTTCTGACTAGTCTGCATGGTCTGTTTGTGCTACTCGTCTTGTCAGCACTTTTCTTTTCTTTTCTTCCTCGTCATATCCTCTTCTCATCAGTTCACAGATATAGGCAAACAGATTCTGATGAATTAAAAACATATAAACAATCATTTATAACATTTTATGACATCAACAATGGACTACAGGTAAAAATACTTTTCTATCAGTCTTTTGTCTTCTAAACCCAAGAAGAATATCATAATAAATATCAGCTCACCAGTCCTTAGATGTGGTGGCTGCATTTGTTTTCTTTTTTTTTTTTTTGGTTTTTATTCCTCTTTTCTCACCTGGTGATCCTGCCAGTAACACAATTCCTCTCCTAATGTAATAATGCTCACTTACTGTATTGTATTTCTGGAGGAGCAGTATTGTCACCTTAGGACAGGAAGTGTATTAGGACTACAGAATATAACTCCCTCTCCCTGTAGCCCTAACACACTTCATGAATATGTTGTTTGAGATGTACAGGTATTTTTTGCATTTATAGCATTTTGCAGGTATAACAGAGCATTTTCAATGGCAGTTTAAGGCTGGGTTCACACTAGTGAGAATTGGGTTAGGGTTTCCACGCATCCAGTTTGCATGACAGGAGAGTGTGCCCGGATCTCAATGGAGCCGTTTCACACTTCTCCGTGGCCACTGCCAAGCAGATTGCACAGGGGTCCTGTGCGTCTTTTGGCTCAGTTTCTGGTCCAAATTCAGGCAAGAATTCAGGCCTGATTCATCGAGAAGAGGGACGCACCAAACCCCTTTAGCACCTGTATTAATTGTGAACCCACCCTCAAGCTGAAATCTAGGTATGGTTTTATTGCATAGTTACATTGGTCTAGCTTAGAGACCTATCTCTCCACCTTGTCCAGTCAAAGAACACTGCATTCATTAAGAATGCAAAAGAGTTCTCTGAATGGCAGCCATGCTGATTGAGTGACCCCCCTATGCAGCAGGGCAGCTGCTTTTCACGGAACGTATACAATAGCTGTGATCACTACAGTGATTTCCAGCATCCACAGAGATCTCACAGGTATGGAATATGCATACCTACATTGGTCAAAGCTGCACTAATGTAACTAGACAATACAAACCATACTTGGAATTAAGCTTTAACTACTTCCGGACTGCCCGCAGTACATTTACTGTGGGCAGGCAGCACAGGCAGGCTGGATGGCGTACCTGTATGTTATCCAGCCCATTCCAGGTTAGGGACGCACTGTTCCTGTGACCACTGTGGACCACTGGACACGGAAAATTACAATTACTGGTAAATAGGTGTCATGTGATCGCTATGATTGGTCATAGTAATCGCATGATAACAATTCAAACAAATGGTCATGAATGGATTTCCATTTATGAACAGCTTGCTTACGGTTCCCTCCCAGAAGCCGGGTCAGTGGAGCGAAGCCTGCAGGAACGCCGCAGCAACTACCTCCTGTATGCTTGCTATTAATTCACCTCTTGTAAGTGCAATCGATTTTCACCTAATTAAATGTGAAGTCTTTTAATGCACTATGGGAGTTTTCTTTTTTGATCTTTATGATTCATGAGTGTGAGGATAGATGACCATTCCTATTGCCCATGGACGGATGACCGACTGTTTGCCTGATCTGAATACCTGTTACCTGCGCTGGAAGACAGATAACCATTTCTATTTGTTTATGGATGGATGTTATGCTTGTGCTGACCACCTATAATTTAGTGGTCCACTCAATCTGGTAAGGATAATACCTTATCACTTAGGGTGTCATCCTCTTTTACTATCCGCTTGTGGGTCTCCTATGAATGGTGACGTCTTTTACCTCCTCCTTTTTTATTGGACTTGACTACCTATATGGACTTTTATGATTTGTATATTATTATTTTAATTATTAGTGATTTTATCTATTGTGATTAGCGCTGCACTATTGGTTTTTTTTGTTTGTTTTCTCTTAATATATAGTAAAAAAAAAAAAAAAAACAGTGGTGATCAAATACCACCAAAAATAAGCTCTATTTGTGTAAAAAAATGATATAAATTTAATTTGCTTAAAGTGTTGCATGACTGCGCCAGTTAAAGTAGCACAGTGCTGAACAGCAAAAAAATGGCCTGTTAATGAAGGGGGTAAAACCTTCTGGAGGTCAAGTGGTTAAAACTGATTATTACATGTTTCTGCAGTCCATTATGCTATTAGTCACTGTTTGTGTCCTTTTTATTCCAGCCAGATTAGCTTTATTTGGCATGGATTGATAAATGTATTATATGTAGGCACCACATTTTTTTCACAGTGATATTACATCATTGTTTTTTTGGCACATTTGAACACATTATATCATAAAAGTAAAACCCGAAGGTTTAGGAGCACTGTACAATTGGCATAAGAGGTTACAGGCTGTTAGGCTCAGGTTTTGGAAATGGAATTTGTGTGTGTGTGTGTGTGTGTGTGTGTGTGTATAAATACATATAAGTGTGTGTATGTATGTATATATATATATATATATATATATATATATATATATATATATATATATATACACAAGTTCAGATGTTTTGCCTGCCTCCAAAGACCCACAAAAAATGCCCCAAAAAAACGTCTGCAATAACACACCAGGGCGTTTTTTTGGGCGTTTTTTGTGGGTCTTTGGAGGCAGGCAAAACATCTGAACTTGTGTATAGGGGTATATATACACACACACTTATATGTATTTATACACATATATAGGTGTGATAGGAGCGGAGCCATATGCCTGTTAATTATTTCATTAGCGCAAGCATAGTGTTCTGCTACTTTCACACCTATATACACTCAGGTCCATAAATATTGGGACATCGACACAATTCTAATCTATTTGGCTCTATACACCACCACAATGGATTTGAAATGAAACAAACAAGATGTGCTTTAACTGCAGACTTTCAGCTTTAATTTGAGTATATTTACATCCAAAATCAGGTGAACGGTGTAGGAATTATAACCGTTTGTATATGTGCCTCCCACTTTTTAAGCGACCAAAAGTAATGGGACAGATTAACAATCATAAATCAAACTTTCACTTTTTAATACTTGGTTGCAAATCCTTTGCAGTCAATTACAGCCTGAAGTCTGGAACGCATAGACATCACCAGACGCTGGGTTTCATCCCTGGTGATGCTCTGTCAGGCTTCTACTGCAACTGTCTTTATTCCTGCTTGTTCTTGGGGCATTTTCCCTTCAGTTTTGTCTTCAGCAAGTGAAATGCATGCTCAATCGGATTCAGGTCAGGTGATTGACTTTGCCATTGCATAACATTCCACTTCTTTCCCTTTAAAAACTCTTTGGTTGCTTTCGCAGTATGCTTTGGGTCATTGTCCATCTGCACTGTGAAGCGCCGTCCAATGAGTTCTGAAACATTTGACTTAATATGAGCAGATAATATTGCCCGAAACACTTCAGAATTCATCCTGCTGCTTTTGTCAGCAGTCACATCATCAATAAATTCAAGAGAACCAGTTCCATTGGCAGCCATACATGCCCACGCCATGACACTACCACCACCATGCTTCACTGATGAGGTGGTATGCTTTGGATCATGGGCAGTTCCTTTCCTTCTCCATACTCTTCTCTTCCCATCACTCTGGTACAAGTTGATCTTGGTCTCATCTGTCCATAGGATGTTGTTCCAGATATTTGAAGGCTTTTTTAGATGTTGTTTGGCAAACTCTAATCTGGCCTTCCTGTTTTTGAGGCTCACCAATGGTTTACATCTTGTTGTGAACCCTCTGTATTAACTCTGGTGAAGTCTTCTCTTGATTGTTGACTTTGACACACATACACCTACCTCCTGGAGAGTGTTCTTGATCTGGCCAACTGTTGTGAAGGATGTTTTCTTCACCAGGGAAAGAAATCTTCGGTCATCCACCACAGTTGTTTTTCGTGGTCTTCCGAGTCTTTTGGTGTTGCTGAGCTCACCGGTGCGTTCTTTCTTTTTAAGGATGTTCCAAACAGTTGATTTGGCCACACCGAATATTTTTGCTATCTCTCAGATGGGTTTGTTTTGTTTTTTCAGCCTAATGATGGCTTGCTTCACTGATAGTGACAGCTCTTTGGATCTCATATTGAGAGTTGACAGCAACAGATTCCAAATGGAAATAGCACACTTGAAATGAACTCTGGACCTTTTATCTGCTCCTTGTAAATGGGATAATGAGGGAATAACACACACCTGGCCATGGAACAGCTGAGCAGCCAATTGTCCCATTACTTTTGGTCCCTTAAAAAGTGGGAGGCACATATACAAACCGTTGTAATTCCTACACTGTTCACCTGATTTGGATGTAAATATCCTCAAAATAAAACTGAAAGTCTGCAGTTAAATCACATCTTTTTTCTTTCATTTCAAATCCATTGTTATGGTGTATAGAGCCAAAAAGATTAGAATTGTGTCGATGTCCCAATATTTATGGACCAGACTGTATGTGTATATATACATACATGTGTGTATATATACTCCTATACAGAAGTTCAGATGTTTTGCCTGCCTCCAAAGACCCCAAAAAAATGCCCAAAAAAACGCCTGCGCCAAAAAAAAACGCCCAGGTGTGTTATTGCAGGTGTTTTTTTTGGGCATTTTTTTGGGGTCTTTGGAGTCAGGCAAAACATCTGAACTTCTGTATAGGGGTATATATACACACACACTTATATGTATATATACACATACACACATATAGGTGTGAAAGGAGAGAAGCCATATGGGTGTTAATTATTTCATTAGCGCAAGTATAGTATTCTGCTACTTTCACACCTATATATGTGTATGTGTATATATACATATAAGTGTGTGTGTATATATATACCCCTATACAGAAGTTCTGATGTTATGCCTGCTTCCAATAACTCCCAAAAATGCCCAAAAAAACGCTTGATACAGAGCCATATCCCTGTTCTATAAGTGTTCTAATACAAACTATTTTTTTTCTGGTTCTGGTCATGCTACAGAGCTGAAACTTCACAGGTACACTTTTTAGACCCCACAGACACTAAATCCAAAGAAATCAAATTTTTTTTTCTTTTTCAATAATTTTTTCAATAATTGTCTCTCTATCAAAAATGACAATTTTTAAGAACTTTTTTTTGTGTGATTAATAGTCCCTGGGGCATGACCCAGAACCCTTGGCACTTTTTAGGGGCATTTATTGGGTTTTAGGGCTTCAAAATTGGGTTTTTTGATTACCGAAGTTCGGGTCACATTGATTTCAATAGGGTTCTGAAATCCGGGCCGAACTTTCTGGAAGTTCTGGTGTTCTGGTCGAACCGAACTTTTGAAAAGTTCGATCATCCCTACCAAACAATAGCATTTCACGGAAAGGGGGAATGCGCTGTTGATTCGGGAAGTATTCAGGGTCTATTGGACCTCTGGACAGTCAGACCACTTTTTTTTTTTTTTTTTTTTTTTTTTTTTTTTTTTAAGAGCAGCAGTCCAACCTATCTGCTGCCAGAATAGGGTATTTTAACCCTTGCTGCGACACTTAGCAGCATAAAAAATAAAGCCCCACATTTATTACTGTATTTGCAGCCTGACACTCCCACTCCAGGTGTAATTGCATTATTCCCAGTAATGTATGTCATATATAAATGCTTAGAAGGCAGAATTGATCAGAGTGCAAGGTTACCATAAGTGGTAACATGATGATTATTAAACAGTCATGTGTTCATGATATCACTGACATCTTGATCATCTGACTAGGTTTGAAAACAAAAGGATGGAGTTAGGATTATTGTTATGGCTTCGGGTAATATTAGCAGTTTTGGCAAATTACCGGGTCCAAGATAGTTGAAAGGAGCCTACGTAACCCTCGAGCTATTTAGATTTAAAGTCCATTTTACTTATAAACCCCCTCCAATTTCGCAGTGCCAACTGGCTTCAATGTGCAAAGCAAAAACTGTCCTCATCCTAAGAAAGTTGCACCTAAATTCATAAAAATGTAAAGTACAGTGGGAAAAATAATTATTTGATCCCCTGCAGATTTTGTAAGTTTTGCCCACTTACAAATAAATGAAGGGTCTATAATTTTTATCATATGTGTATTTTAAATGATAGAATAGCAACCAAACATCCAGAGAAAAAAACACATAATACTAATGTCATAAACTGAGTTGCAGTTCGGTGGTAATAAGTATTTGATCCCCAAGCAAAACATGACTTAGTACTTAGCAGAGAAATTCTTGTTGGCAAGCTCAGAGATAAGACGTTTCTTGTAGTTGGTTTCTAGGTTTGCACAAAATCTCAGGAGGGATTTTAATCCACTTTTCTTTACAGATCTTCTCTTAATCCTTAAGGTTTCTTGGTTGTCACTTGGCATTTCAAAGTTTCAGCTCCCTTCATAAATTTTCTATAGGATTAAGGTCTGGAGACTAGCTAGGGCCATCCCATGACCTTAATGTGCTTCTTCTTGAGCCACTCCTTTGTTGCCTTGGTGGTATGTTTTGGGTCAATGTCATGCTTGAAGACCCATCCACAAGCCAGAGCAGAGAAACAGCCCCAAAGCATAGGTTTGAATGGAAGAAAGAGATTCTGTGGACAGGTGTCTTTTATACACATAATGAGTTGTCGTTAGGACTGTGATCGCCTTTTTATGTGGATTTTTATCGTTTATATGCCCAATATCTTTTATTTCTTGTGAGAATCTATAATAAATTAACCTTTTTTGCGGGCTTGACTATGTCAGCCTATTGCTTTTTTTGAGTGACACCTGAGAGAGATTCACTGTGTTTCCTGTTTGGAGATCTATTGTTTCATTCAATTCCAAGGCTCATTTGACCCATTGACTCTGGTTAGTGTTTCCCCTTAGGGGACTCGAGGCACCTTCCACTGTGTGGAGCACCATAGCACTTTTGGCATCAGCCCCTTATTGAGCACAATTGCACTTGGCATAGGACTGATTATTTATTTTGGGCAATTCATTGAATTGTCATACTGTGGACATTTATTATCGCTACTATTTGCACCTTTGCACTTACATTGAGCACTTTGTTTTTATTGCTTAATACTACTGCATTTGTTCTTAAATCAGTTTTGGATTCAGCACAATTGCACTTTATGCACTTATATTATTTATGATAAAGTTTGCATTTAGCACCATTGCACTTTATTATTGTATATGAATTTATGTCATTCATACTTATTTACAAACCCGATTCCAAAAAAGTTTGGACACTGTACAAACTGTGAATAAAAACAGAATGCAATGATGTGGAAGTTTCAAATTTCAATATTTTATTCAGAATACAACATAGATGACATCAAATGTTTAAACTGAGAAAATGTATCAATTTCAGGGAAAAATAAGTTGATTTTAAATTTCATGGCATCAACACATCTCGAACAAGTTGGGACAAGGCCATGTTTACCATTTTGTGGCATCCCCTCTTCTTTTTATAACAGTCTGCAAACGACTGAGGAGACAAGTTGTTCAAGTTTAGGAATAGGAATGTTGTCCCATTCTTGTCTAATACAGGCTTCTAGTTGCTCAACTGTCTTAGGTCTTCTTTGTCACATCTTCCTCTTTATGATGCGCCAAATGTTTTCTATGGGTGAAAGATCTGGACTGCAGGCTGGCCATTTCAGTACCCGGATCCTTCTTCTACGCAGCCATGATGTTGTAATTGATGCAGTATGTGGTCTGGCATTGTCATGTTGGAAAATGCAAGGTCTTCCCTGAAAAAAAAGAGGTCTGGATGGGAGCATATGTTGTTCTAGAACAAGGGTAGGGAACCTTGGCTCTCCAGCTGTGCTGAAACTACAAATCCCATGAGGCACTGCAAAACTCTGACAGCCACAGGGATGCCTTCCTAAGGCAGAGGCATGATGGGATTTGTAGTTTCAGCACAGCTGGAGAGCCAAGGTTCCCTACCCCTGTTCTAGAACATGGATATACCTTTCAGCATTGGTGGTGCCTTTCCAGATGTGTAAGCTGCCCATGCCACACGCACTCATGCAATCCCCATACCATCAGAGATGCAGGCTTCTGAACTGAGCGCTGATAAAAACTTGGGTTGTCCTTTCCCTCTATAGACCGGATGACATGGTTTACCAGTTTTCCAAAAAAGAACTTCAAATTTTGATTTGTCTGACTACAGAACAGTTTTCCACTTTGCCACAGTCCATTTTAAATGAGCCTTGGCCCAGAGAAAACACCTGCGCTTCTGGATCATGTTTAGATATGGCTTCTTTTTTGGCCTATAGAGTTTTAGCCGGCAACGGCGAATGGCACGGTGGATTGTGTTAACTGACAATGTTTTCTGGAAGTATCCCTGAGCCCATGTTGTGATTACCATTACAGTAGCATTCATTTATGTGATGCAGTGCCATCTAAGGGCCCGAAGATCACAGACATCCAGTATGGTTTTCCGGCCTTGACCCTTACGCACAGAGATTGTTCCAGATTCTCTGAATCTTTGGATGATATCATGCACTGTAGATGATGATAACTTCAAACTCTTTGCAATTTTTCTCTGAGAAACTCCTTTCTGATATTGCTCCACTATTTTTCACTGCGGCATTGGGGGAATTGGTGATCCTCTGAACATCTTGACTTCTGAGAGACACTGCCACACTAAAGCCTCGTTCCCACGCAACGATTGTTGGGCGTGAATTTTCGGCCAACGTCCGATCGGCCATTTGTCGGCTTGTTAGTATGATGCTTCCGACAACCGACTGCGACTTTTCGGCTGAATAAAATTTGGTGTGCATGCTATAAAATTTTTGTTGGCCGTCAACAGAACGGCCGATTTTCTGTCAGTCAGTACAGATTTCGGCAGACAAAAATCTGATGAGCAAGACTGGGCATGCTCAGAGAAGAAAAAACACACGGAAAGTAAACCAGCACATGACATCACTTCTGAAGTTGGTTTTTGTTGGCCGAGAAAATTTGTGTGCAGTCTAGAGCACATTTCAACCAACACTGGACAAAAGACGGCCGATCGGTCGGCCAACAATCGTTGCGTGTGTACGAGGCATTAGAGGCTCTTTTTATACCCAATCATGTTGCCAATTGACCTAATAAGTTGCAAATTGGTCCTCCAGCTGTTCCTTATATGTACATTTAACTTTTCCCGCCTCTTATTGCTACCTGTGCCAACTTTTTTGGAATGTGTAGCTCTCATGAAATCCAAAATAAGCTAATAATTGGCATGACATTTCAAAATGTCTCACTTTCAACATTTCATATGTTATCTATATTATATTGTGAATAAAATATAAGTTTATGAGATTTGTAAATTAGTCCATTCCTTTTTTACTCACAATTTGTACAGTGTCCCAACTTTTTTTTGGAATTGGGTTTGTATATTTTTTGTCATTTATATTAATCCAAGCGCTACTTCTTGGCACATCTATCTTTCTGAGTTTTTACTTAGTGAGCAGCAGCTGCAAACACACACTTTATCACATTTTTTTCATTTAATACACTTTATAGTTCCGAGCGCAGGTTATAATTTTTGTGATTCAGTAATAAAACTATGTTACGGGGGGGGGGACAAAATGTATTACTATTGACAGACTGTATCGTGTTTTTTTCTTTCTTCTCACAGTTTTAATAGATGCTTACCTTCCATGCATTCTCCAACTCTGGTATCCATTTGTCTTTCAGAAGTGGATGAATAGCACACATAAATTCATCTACTACATACTGTAAAATATGGAATTAAGAATGTCTGATTTAGCACAATGCAAAGCATTAGATCAGAAAAATACAGCAATCCTTCATACTATATAGAAAAAACTCATTCACTAAAGCCACGCACTGGTAACAATGATGTTTAGGGCTATAAAACTGCAACCACATTTTTGTACAAAATCTGTTTAATAAACATTTAAGTGATACTGCAGTTCTCATGCTGCCTTTTGTGTTTAATTTAAAGTAGCATTTATTATGCCATTTAATGTTGTATGTTAGTGTTTGGCAGTGAAAACCTGAAGCCTGGTAGTTCTTGGTGTGGGATTGTTTTTTTTTCCTTTTCTAAAAACAAGGTCTAAATCCCCTGCTATAGCTGAGTGGATTTAGTTGAAACCAACCAGTGGCGGCCCGTCTATTAGGGGCACAGGGACGCTGCCCCCCTAATCCATGTGCCCGGCCCCTAATCTACATGCAGGGCACTGGATGCATGTACTCCAATGGGTTTGTTTTTTTTTTTTTTAGAAGCACATGATTAGAGCTGGAGACTCTAATTGGCTTCAAAAAGGGTGAGCTTTGGGTGCAGAGCATTGCACCCAAAGCCCAACCAGTTGTGTGACATTAGCGAATTAATATTCGCTAATGTCTTCCTGTTTCTTCTCACGATCAATCAGGAAACAGGTCCTGATTCCTGATTGCCTGGGAGTCCTAAGACCAGATTGGCCACAAGTCTTAACTCCTGATTGGCCGGGAGGAGAAATGATCCCTGGGACTCGGGAGTAGATGCAGGGGGAGAAACCACCACCTGTATGGGGTAAGTGCAGGGGCTGGCGGGAACCCTAACGAGTGATCAATAGAGGGATGGAGGATGGGATATGTGGTTGGCTGGCTGGGGGGGGCCGAGGGGCCCCCTCCATGAAAACTGAGCACCAGCCGCCACTAAAACCAATATTGTCTAAGTACAAAAGACGTGTGTATTTTCCTTGAATCTTGGTGTGCTTTGTGTATTTCTTCCAGATCTGTGCAGTAATCCCATGTAAAAGATTGCCTCCGGGCAGAAATTTCCTGTAATAAAGACCAGTCACTGCTGCCTTCTCCCCTTGTGCAGGGTGACTGGTCTTGTCTCTGCCCATCCTTTAGTTTTCTGTAGGTTGCCTGTAGTGGGTGGAGCCTGTTGGACCCCTCCTACAGCTCTGCTCTCTGCACAGACTATGTACAGAACAGTGATAATGTCACTGCTACTTTTACAAGATATTATTTGTGTTTACAAAAGCATTTGGTGCGCATATTTAGGAATACATTGAAATGAAACTGTTTGTGCCTGAAACTTGGCTGTAAGAAATGGCCAGGATAAGGAGTATGGAGCAAATAGAGGCATAAAAATTGTTTCACCCAAACCTTGCCATTCTGAATAATGTTCAGATCATCAGCAAGAATGCAGTGTTATCTGTCATGACCTACCTAGGATAACACTTACTAGAATGGGCTGGAGGGAATTAATAACTTTCTGCTCCCATGCCCTGCATCCTCCCCCTTCCCACCATCCCCTCCCAACTATTCCTCTACCACCTATCCTCTTTCCCTTGAACCACAACACTCCCTTCTTCTCTCCCACATACAACGTACACAAAGTTTGCTTGGATTCACTTTTTTTTTATAACAATTACTAATGTAAACTGAATTGTAAACCCTTGAAGCAGTAGAAATAAATATAAATAAAGTGGGCCCCCCTGCGGGGTAGTTGATATTGTACTAGTATGCTCAGCATACTAGTACATTATGACAGACTTACCTGTAAAGAGGGTCCCTCCTGCGCAGCGCTGTCATGGATCTCCAATGATGCCATCTTCACTCGGTCTTCCTTCCGAATTCGCAGGCTCCAGCTGTATGAATGGCTGGGCAGTGGTGACATAATGCACAGGAGCCCTTGGCTCCGGTACGGAGCTTTGAAGGTGCATCACAGGTAACTGGTGACATCGCTTGCAGCATCCCTTGTGAATATCTCCTAATGTCAGGAACTGGTCTTGAACCTGGGACCTCCACTATATATGGCAATGACTCTGTTTGCTGAGCCATCTGGAATGTTGGACAGTTTGCTGGACAGTTCTCTGGACAAATCCTTTAATGATCCTGCCATGAATCTTATTTGCCTTGAAACCTTTGCCCCTCCATGAACTTCCTTATTTAAACCATGTCTCTGCACTTCCTGGTTGCCAGAATATTGTGCCTTCTCCAGGCAATATCTCGCTTGTCTCTCCTGCTGCCGTCCGTATCTTCGCTACTATTCGCTATCAACATTTGGCTTGTTCCTCGACTTCGCTTCTGCTATCCCAACCTGCAACTACTTGTTACCGACCTTGGCTATTCCTTGACTACGCTTCTGCTTGATCCCTACCTGCTATATCTGCTATTTGACCCTGGCTTGCTCTCCTCCTGGTGGGGCGATCCTGAGGACCGCAACCTGGTGCTAACATGCAGCAAAATCCATCTCCACCATCAGGAGCTCTGGTGAACACCGGTTAATACTTAGATTCCGCACCTCAGGTGAGCCTGCGTCATCTGTCTGGGTGACCTGCCTGTGTTCCTATCCTGCGGGTTCCTGTGTGAGCTTCCACTGCTATAGCTACTGGTCTTCGAGCCCGACCCCTGATTGTGACACCTAAACAGTGCAAATTTAGAATATAATCACTGTACCCACAGGTAAGCCTTATTTTATGCTTAGATGTAGGTACAAGTACAAAAGTTAAGTTTACCTCCACTTTAACAAAAAAGGGTCTTCCACATCCTTTACCCTTCGATTACACCTCACACTTCATTCTCCATTCCCTAAAACCTACCTATTAGTGGTGGTCAACTATTAAATTACAGGGGGCCTTAAGTGTTGTTTGTTATTACTAGTACATCATGACACACCCAGGAAAATATAATTGGTTTGTCAGTTTGTGAAAAACGGGAATGTAATGCAATGTAATGCAAGACAAGTTCATTAATGCAAGTGTTTGACGCTTACTCAGTCAAAGCCAATGTTCTCAAAACATTCAACCTTATTTATTGATTTCACTCATTATGTTTCTTCTTTTCTGCATTTTGTAAATGCCCCCATGCAGGTCTGTAGCAACATATTACTTGTAATAGTGATCTACTGCTGCCGGGGAAGCAAGGCAGAGCTCCATTTGCTCGGCCTGAGCCTAGGACCGTAAAAAAGTGGCATGAGGTCACACAGTCTGTTGCTTCTGATTCACTGAATGGCAGGGCTGGATCTAGCCCGTCTGATATGGAGGTGTGGTAAAAAATGTCAGTGGAGCAGAGGATAGTGCCAGTAGTTTGTAGAGCAGTGTACAGGGGTCAACAGGGCAGTGTACATGATGTCAGTAGGGCAAAGGATGGGAGTTTAGCAGGGCAGAGGACAATGGTCCCTGCTGGCAGGGAACAGGACAAAGGGTCACTGCTGGCATAGAAGAGGACAGTGGTCACTGCTGGCAGGCCGCTTGGCAGAGCTCCTACTCCCATGCCTGCAATGCACACAGCCTGGGCACAGGCAGCAGATCTTCCTACGCAACACATAGCTAAGATTGGATTCCTTTACACACAACCTTGATCTGCATCGTGTGTAGCTGGCTACTGCGTTCCAAACAGGGAATTTCCAGGTCAGAACTGCAACATAGTAGCCATCTACACACACTACAGATTGAGATTGTGCGTAAAGGAATCCAATCTCAGCTATACGTTGTGTGGGGAGGAGGAGCTCTGCTGCCTGTGCCCAGGTTGTGTGCAGTGCATGGATGGTAGAAGGAGCTCAGTGGCGGGGTGCACAATATTTATATTTGCAAATGTGAGCAAATACATGTGTACGCATGTAGGACAACAACCCAAGAAAAGCTAGAAGAATTTTTATCCAAGAATATACACCTTTATTAAACAGCCCATCCTCGCATTTTTACGCAGGAATTTTAAGCCAGGAGTTAAAGTTTAAAGCATACAATACTAATGTAGCGAGGTTTCATATGCCTAAAAGAGGACTGTTTGACATTTGAGAGGAACTCGGCTCCATCTAGTGGCCAAAACGACACATTGCAGCTGATCTGGAATTTCCTGTGATGTGATTTTCCTGTCAGGAAGTTGAGCAGACTACATAATCCATAGTGCTTTGGGAGTACCAGGGTGCACTGCCTCACTGCACAGCCTTCTGGGGAAAGCTTTATAAAGGAAGGTAGGAGCCAGGCTCACTCTCTTGGGAAAGACACAGTGAGACAAGCAGGAAGCCAGCGTTGTGGGCTGATGCTGCATGCTAGGCCAAAACTCCTGGGCCTGAAATGACTAAGCTGCAGTGTTTCATCTCCAGTAGAGGATCCCTCCTGGAGGTCCCATAGATGTTTTGCAGAGACCAGACTCATCCACCACCAATACCTAGCGCGGCTGGTGACAGAGGCCGGAGACTGAGACCGCAGCGGAGGGTTCCTGGGAGACAGTCCATTTGGTGAGAGGGCACCTGCCCAAAAACTGACTCTATCTACCAAAGAAGTAATTTTAGTCAGGATTAGCCCTAGAGTAGTAGAAGGCAATATATCGGGTGGCCCAGTACATCTCCCACAGAAATTTTACCGCCAAACCTGCACAGACACCCCACGGTGATTACTGTTTGCTGCCATCTTCTCTATTGATCATCCATCCTCAATGTGGATTACAAATCGCGAGTGCACCAACGTTGCTAGCGAAGATATAGAGAAGAAACAGTGGAACCACATGTGGGACCCAGATAGGCCTACCTGTCTGGTACTGTGTCTGGCATTTATTATACATGAGTGTGGGAGTACTTTTATCTTTCTAAGTTGGTACATGTAATTCCTTAAAGAGCCATATTTCATTGTATCTCACTTGTTTCATTCTGATACATAGTAAATTAAGATTTAATTTAACGCAATCCTGTGTGTTGTCCCATTGTGTCACCAGAAGGACTACAGCTGGAGAGAGGTAACAGGTCATTATTATTTATTGAAGTGTTATATTCCAATTTGTGTAGCCATTTGGTATTCCAGTCCTGTTCTGGGTCAGTTGTTCCTAGGGAGGGTTCGAGCCAATTCCGAAGGTTGATAGGCAGGGCGTAGACCCAATAGTCTAATCAGCAGCTCCTAGGGGGGTAGTGCTACACGTGGAGGCTCGTCCGGGATCTCTACAGTCCTGCAACACAACCCTCTCAGCCACAGAATCCCCCTCAACGCAGAAATGGATCCTACCACTGCAGCCGAGTGGTGCAGGGAAGAGAATGTCGTAGTGGAAAATGGCCTGGTGGTTGAAATCAAGGGAGAGGTCTGGACTGAGGAAAAACTCCTCCCAGTTTTAAGGGCACTGTCCAGACAGGAAATTCTGGGTGACTGACATAAAGACAGACACCACCGTTCCACACACGTATGCATTGTGTGAGTGGAGGAAGGGGGTCCCTGATTACTTTAAGGGAACCAGTGTAAAGACTACTGACCAAACAGAACTTTTCTTAATACATCCAGAGGTCCTTACTGAAGGTCCCTCATCCACCACTCCTGGGGGATCCAGCAAAGAAAAAGGTGTCCAAGAAGGGAGTCCAGAGTCACCACCTTTGTCTACCTTTAGCTCAGAACTGTGTGCTGTTCTCGGGGAAATCGTAGCAAAATGTAGTAAGGACTCCCC
Organism: Pelophylax lessonae; assembly: GCF_965119305.1. Taxonomy (NCBI): domain Eukaryota; kingdom Metazoa; phylum Chordata; class Amphibia; order Anura; family Ranidae; genus Pelophylax; species Pelophylax lessonae. The sequence goes on from NC_138780.1 coordinate 74,451,174, forward strand.
AAACTATCTGATGACTGGATATAGGAAGCTCAGGACATTCTCTGGGAAACAGCCTGTGCCTTCAACAGAAGATGGGTTTGAAGAGTGGTTAGATACCGCCACTCAGGCTTTGGAAGAGTGGGAGGTACCAGAACAGCACAAGAAACAGAGAATCACAGAAAGTTTAAGGGGACCTGCACTAGAGACCGTACGTAATCTCAAGCTAAGCAAAAAGAACTGTACTGCACAGGATTATCTAGACATTCTACAAGATGTATTTGGTCGGACGGAGAACGTGGCTGAACTTCTTTACCAGTTAGACCACTGTTACCAAGAAGAGGAAGAGAAGTTGTCCGAATTTATTAGATGCCTGGATAAGATCATCCACCAGATCCTGTTAAAGAAAGGGATAGGCCCCCGGAAGGTAGATGAGACTCGTGCACGGCAGGTGCTGAGAGGGGCTTAACCTTTAGATCCCATTGCCATACTGTTGCGAACTCGTCAAGATGGTGGCATTCTAGAATACCCTGACCTGATTCGAATGGTCAGAGAGGAAGAGGTCATGTTGGACAACAAAAAGAAGAGTCGGCAGTTTGACTCAACTGCTCGAGTCAGAGTGATAAGTGTAGAAGAAGGTGACTTGCAAGTTGAACTCCTAAAGACCCAGGTGTCCCAGTTGATAGAAATGGTGTCTATCCTGACTAGTCAGGCATCCACTCTACCTAATGGGAACATATCGGAGAAGCCAGATGAACCTGCTAACCTTAGAGCAGATCCGGAACCGAGACCTACAAGATTGTTAACTTGTTTCAACTGTGGGGGGAGTAGGACATGTTAGAGGAGTATGTCCCAGCCCAGGAAAGGTTGTCTCAAAACCTCGCAAGCCAGCGGAAAACTTCAGAGGGCCCCCGGTGAAGGAGTCAACCGGGTGCCCGCCAGTTTCAAGGGACTCCAGGAGGCTCACTGGTTCAGGGAAACTGAGTCAGGGAGTAAGATCTAGGTACAACGCCCCTAGTTCTATACTCCAGGCTACTGAGGGGAGGAAAATCAATGCACACCGGGCCCAGCGGGGACTGAATCCAAGGAAAAAAAGAAAGAAGAAAAGAGCTTGGGAGCAGAGAACTGAATCAGACAACAAGGCCACTTCAAGAGAATTCCCAACTAACTTGGTCGGGCCTTTTCCTGTAGTCTCCTTCCAGGTAGAAGGAATTTACACAAGAGCCCTCCTTGACACTGGGGCCCAAGTGACTCTTCTGTATAGAGACTTCTATGATAAACACCTTACCCATCTACCTCTGCAGAAGTTGGAAGATCTGGAGATATGGGGTATCGGGACTCAAAGTTTTCCCTATGACGGGTATCTGCCAGTCAAGTTGACCTTTGACCCATCAGTGGCTGGTGAAGCTGAAACCTTCGATATCCTAGCGGTGGTCTGTCCTCGTCCGCCAGGGGCCAACAAAAGTTCTCTCATCGTAGGGACCAGCACTGACCTGGTAAGGCGCCTCCTGACACAACTGGTCCAGGGACAGGATGCTCCAGTGCCAAGGATTCACCCCATGCTTCGGCAGGCCTATCAACGACTAGTATTGGAGCAAGAGACTCCTGCAGAAGGAGTTGGAAGACTCTGGAAGTTGGACAGAACGGAAAAGGTCTTGCAGCCAGGAGAGGTGGCTTATCTGAAAGCTTCCGTTAAACTCACATGGAAACAGCCGGGCCCTTTTATCATCTTTGAATCAGGTCCACAGGAAGAGGAGAGAGGGATAGAAGTAATCCCTGAAGTGATCCCTTTGAAGGTGTTACAGAAAAACCGTGGAAGGGTTTTAGTGAGTGTCAGAAACACCTCTACTACACCGGTCAGAGTGCTGTTGGGCCAAGTTAACCCGGCTACCCCAGTTGTCCCATCTGATCTTAAAGAGGAGGAAAGGGGTGAAGTTGTCATAGAAGAGCTCTGCTCTGGAAACGCTGCCCTCCCGCCGGAATGGGTGAAGAGGGCCAAGGCACAACTTGCTCGATGGCGAGGAATATTTTCTAAGGATGAGTTTGACGTGGGATGCGCCAGGAGTGCCACTCATAAGATCCGCCTGAGTGAGGACAAACCTTTCCGAGAAAGAGTCCAGCGAGTTCCCTTAGGTGACTTAGAAGATCTACGTCAGCAGCTGGCGGAACTCAAGAAGACTGGGGTTATTCGAGAATCCAGGAGCCCATATGCTTCTCCGATAGTGGTAGTCCGGAAGAAAAATGGATCTTTGAGGCTTTGTATCGACTACCGAACACTGAACAGAAGAACCATCCCAGACCAGTATACCACACCTCGAATTAAAGACGCCCTACAGAGCCTGTCAGGGGCGAAGTGGTTCAGCGTGATGGACTTAAAGAGTGGGTACTATCAGATCCCCATGCACCCTGAAGACCGGGAGAAGACAGCCTTCATCACCCCCGTGGGGTTCTTTGAGTTCAATCGCATGCCTCAGGGGTTGTCAGGAGCCCCTGCTACTTTCCAGAGGCTGATGGAAAGGACCGTTGGGGATATGAATTTGATAGAGGTACTGATATACTTGGATGATGTTATCGTGTTTGGCAGGACTTTGGAAGAACACGAGGAGAGGTTGGAAAAGGTCCTGAAGAGGCTACATGAAGAAGGCCTGAAACTTTCTCCTGAGAAGTGTCAGTTCTATCAATCCTCGGTCCATTACCTGGGCCACATCGTGTCTGAAGAAGGGGTGGCCACCGACCCGGACAAGCTGGATGCCGTCGCCTCCTGGCCGAGACCTACAAATGTGACCGAACTTCGGTCGTTCCTGGGCTTTTGCTCCTATTACAGGAGGTTTGTAGAGGGGTTCGCCAAGATTACCTGTACGGAGCTGAATTCATTGTCAAGACGGATAATAATCCACTCACCTATCTGTTGACTACAGCCAAGCTGGATGCCACAGGACATAGATGGTTGGCTGCCCTCTCTAGCTTCAACTTCAGCCTGAAGTATCGGCCAGGAGTCGGGAAAAGGGATGCAGATGCCCTATCCAGAAGGTTGCATGCATCGCACGAACCTGATGAAGAATGGACCCATTTGGCTCCAGAAGGGTGCGTGCCCTATATCAGGGAACTGAACTTCGATCCAGAGGAGGATCAAGAGCCAAAGAGATTGGGGTTTCGGCTGTCGGAGTACCCAAATACTATTGCAGGGTGACCCAAGTTGAAGGGGAAGATTTACCCCGGCTGTCCAAAAGGGACTTGAGGAAGGAGCAGCTGGAAGACCCTCTGGGAAAACTTCTTTTGGAAGCCTTGGAGATCCAGTGCCCTGAGTTACTTCTAACAGACTCTCCTCAAGGGGCCCGTCTTTTGCATAGAGTGGACCCGGCTACAGATCCGAGAAGGGGTGGTCTACCGAAGAGGTCCATCCGAAGATCTGGAGGAGAAGTGGCAAGTGTTCTTACCAGCTAAATACAGGGAGAGAGTTCTGGCTGCTCTTCATGATAATCATGGCCATCTGGGACCTGAAAGAACTTTTCAGCTTGTCAGAGACAGGTTCCACTGGCCCTGTATGAGGGCGGAAGTTGAAGGATACTGTCATTCTTGTGTCCGATGCATACAAAGGAAGACTCTGCCACGTCAAGCAGCCCCAATGGGCCATCTGCAAAGCCAGGGACTTTTCCTTTGCCTAGAGCCTGATCTGAGTGGTCAAGGGAATGTCCTTGTGGTAACAGACCACTTTACCAGATACGCCCAAGCATTCCCAACAAAGGATCAGAAGGCCTCAACGGTAGCCAAAGTTCTTGTAGAGAAGTTCTTTGTACACTATGGGCTACCACAACGCCTCCATTCAGATCAGGGAAGAGACTTTGAAAGCAGACTGATCAAGAGACTGTTAGATCTGTTAGGCATCCAAAAGACTAGAACTACTCCCTACCTTCCACAAGGGATGCCCAGCCGGAACGATTTAACAGGACTCTTTTGGACATGTTGGGGACTTTAAGCTCAGAGAAGAAACAGCATTGGGGCAAACATGTAGCTGCAATTGTGCATGCCTACAACACTACTGTCAGTGATGCTACTGGATATTCCCCTTATCGTCTAATGTTTGGATGAGAGGCTCGGCTGCCAGTGGACTTGGCCTTTGGCACCTCGCCCGATCACACCTCTTCAGCATCGCACAAGGGATATGTGGACCGACTGAGGAAGAGTCTGAAATCGGCCTATGATAAAGCTCAGGCAACATCTGATCAACGTGGACTGAGGAATAAAAGGAATTTTGACTTAAGAGTTCGGATCCAAGACTTGCAACCCGGGGACAGGGTATTGCTTAGGAACTTGGGTGTCCCGGGAAAACACAAGTTGGCAGACCGTTGGAAGTCCCAACCTTATGTTATCTGCAAGCAATTACCAAATCTCCCTGTGTATCAAATTCGGCCTGAAGGAAGTGTGGGTCCATTAAAGACTTGGCATAGGAACCATCTACTACCTCTCTCTGAAGCAGTTTGCATGCCTCCTGTCGTAGATTCGCCGGAGACCCCTTCGACCTCTCGTCTGTCCAGACCAGTCACCAGATCTCAGTCGACACTCCCAGATGTGAGGGAGGGAAATTCTCCATCTGAAGACCTGGAAGATGAAGAGGAGGTACCTGATTGGATGTGGTCATCTCAGTCACCAGAACCCACACCTGCCTCCCTGACTTCATTCGAATTGGCTGAAAGAGGAACCCTTTGGCCAGAAGCCCCTGAATTCATACCTTTCCACATGCTTTCAGAAGAAGCAGTTGATGATGAAGATCCTGAGGAGGAGGTTGCACCTTTCTCTGAAGAGTAACTAACCGCTCTTGAAACATCAGATTCCTGTGTGTTGGAACATGACAAAGAGGCCATTGAAGAATCCCCAGAAGCGGCTGGTCCTAGTACCTCTGAGATCCTGCATCCCAAAGAACAGAGGGAAAGAAGAGCCATTCACCCACCCAAAAGGCTGACTTATGACCAATTGGGTGAATGCTCGGAAGAAGCTATCTTTACTTCCAAACGAACTCTTGATCAGCCTAGTTCTTCCACCACAGATTTGGTGGAGGACAACCCTATCTCACCCCCAGGCACATCTGTACAAGCCACTCAAGTGTCGGGGGTCTGTGAACAGAATTACCTTCCCTCCCCCGACAATTGGTGGGAGGTTCCTATGTCGAACCTGTGTTGTAATATGCAGTTGTTAAGTTTGAATTTTGCTTATGAAAAGGAAGATAATTCTCTGTTATGCATATGTTAATGATTTTGTTGTGTACTGCCAACATATGCACTGGAGTACATGCTGTTGTCCTCTTTGGGGACCAAAGTTTCTTAAGTGGGGGGAGTGTATAGCGAGGTTTCATATGCCTAAAAGATGACTGTTTGACATTTGAGAGGAGCTCGGCTCCATCTAGTGGCCAAAACGACACATTGCAGCTGATCTGGAATTTCCTGTGATGTGATTTTCCTGTCAGGAAGTTGAGCAGACTACATCATCCATAGTGCTTTGGGAGTACCAGGGTGCACTGCCTCACCGCACAGCCTTCTGGGGAAAGCTTTATAAAGGAAGGGAGGAGCCAGGCTCACTCTCTTGGGAAAGACACAGTGAGACAAGCAGGAAGCCAGCGCTGTGGGCTGATGCTGCATGCTAGGCCAAAACTCCTGGGCCTGAAGTGACTAAGCTGCAGTGTTTTATCTCTAGTAGAGGATCCCTCCTGGAGGTCCCATCGATGTTTTGCAGAGACCAGACTCATCCACCACCAATACCTAGTGCGGCTGGTGACAGAGGCCGGAGACTGAGACCGCAGCGGAGGGTTCCTGGGAGACAGTCCATTTGGTGAGAGGGCACCTGCCCAAAAACTGACTCTATCTACCAAAGAAGTAACTTTAGTCAGGATTAGCCCTAGAGTAGTAGAAGGCAATATATCGGGTGGCCCAGTACATCTCTCACAGAAGTTTTACCGCCAAACCTGCACAGACACCCCGCGGTGATTACTAACTGTTTGCTGCCATCTTCTCTATTGATCATCCATCCTCAATGTGGATTACAAATCGCGAGTGCACCAACGTTGCTAGCGAAGATATAGAGAAGAAACAGCGGAACCACATGTGGGACTCAGATAGGCCTACCTGTCTGGTACTGTGTCTGGCATTTATTATTCATGAGTGTGGGAGTACTTTTATCTTTCTAAGTTGGTACATGTAATTCCTTAAAGAGCCATATTTCATTGTATCTCACTTGTTTCATTCTGATATATAGTAAATTAAGCTTTAATTTAAGGCAATCCTGTGTGTTGTCCCATTGTGTCACCCAGAAGGACTACAGCTGGAGAGAGGTAACAGGTCATTATTATTTATTGAAGTGTTATATTCCAATTTGTGTAGCCATTTGGTATTCCAGTCCTGTTCTGGGTCAGTTGTGCCTAGGGAGGGTTCGAGCCAATTCCGAGGGTTGTTAGGCAGGGCGTAGACCCAATAGTCTAATCAGCACCTCCTACGGGGGTAGTGCTACACTAAAGATTAAGGCAAAAAAAAAAAAAAAAAAGGAGTAGTCTCTCCTACAGTACTTCATTTTGATAGATTAAAAAGAGCACAGATATCTCCCCCCTACCCTCCTCAGCTCCATAACTCCTCCTTGTTCGTAGGGAGGGAGTACAGGAAGTTATCAATGCACAAGATTTCTAGAGCAATCAAATGGTATATTTTTGCACTTATTGAAAATATACTGTATAATTTATCAGACCAAAAGAGAGCAAATAAGAGAAGGTCATTATTAGGGTTTACATACACCAGATGTCTGAACTCCAGGTAAATTCCTATAGCGTATCCATTTTTAGTGTCCATTCAATAGCAGAGACTGGAAGTAGAGAACACATGAACTAACTGAGCTAACAACCTCTATACAATTTTTGAAGAGCCATAACTCAGCACAGAATCAAAGCGGAAGTAAATTTCCCTGGTTTGTTTGTGCTCTGAAGGAACGGCCGCCCGTGCTGTTTCTTCAGAGCCCTGTGTCATGGCCGGCAGCTCCCACTCACAGCACCAGAGTACACAAACCTGGAAGAAACACCGGGGAAGATGTTAGCAGTTTCAGCGGTGTGCGGGCGCCTCTGGAGGGCTTCGTTCTAAGGTAAGTATTTCATAATGGGCTAGTATTCATTCATTTTCTAATTTGTTAACTTGCACCAGTAAATTATATAGCGCTACTAAGTAGTACATTATCATTAGAAAGGGTTGATACTCCACAATGCATTATAAGAAAATCAAGAGGCAGAGACTCCAGGATACCACTGGAAGATTACTTTTTCCAGCCTTGTGTGGATGACAACTATCTATATATGCATTTTAAAAGTGTTACATTTTTATTTAACATGAGTTCTTCAAGGAAAAGGTGACCTGTTCTGCATTGCTTTTTTGCATAAGCCCAATGAGACATCTAGCTTTATCCAACTGATGCAGAGTGTCTTTACCTGATAATATTTGGGAGGTGCATGATATCCATAATGAATTTTTCCAAGCTCCAATCCCAGTTCTTCTAGACGAGTTGAATTATCAATCCGGGCAATGCTTTTCTCCACAAATGACAAAACTCTGGTATAAAGAGAGATATCTAGGAATTCTACAGTCTGTATGTCCATAATTCAAGTATAGTTAAGGCACAGGATAATAAGAAAAGCAACAAAAATGCAACTTAAAGGCTAAATTCACCTTTGTAAAAAAAAAATTATAAATGCACATCTTTTATCATTTTTTTATTTTTTTATTAGAAGTCTGTAAAGCATTGCACCCACAAGCAGCAGAGGCTGCTCGTTTAGTAACTGGATACAGGTGTAACATGTAACTTGATATAAAAGGTGAACTAAAGGCCCATACACACGTAGCGACTGTCGGCCGTAAATATTCGGCCAACGTCCGATCGGCCGATTGTCGGCTTGTTAGTATGATGCTTCCGACAACCGACTGCGACTTTTCGGCCAAACAGAATCTGGTGTGCAGGCTTTAAAATTTTTGTTGGCCAACACCAGAACGGCCGATTGTTCCTCAGTCAGTACAGAATTCGGCCGACAAACAGCAGATGAGCAAGACTGGGCATGCTCAGAGAAGAAAAAACACACGGAAAGTTAATCATCACATGACATCACTTCTGCAGTCGGCTGTTGTTGGCCGACGAAATTCGTGTTCAGTCTTTAGCACTTTTCAACCGACAGGACAGCACCGGACAAAAGACGGCCGATCGTTCGGCCGACAATCGCTACGTGTGTACGGGGCTTTGGCCTTTACGACTTCAGTACAGAAAAAAAATAATTTAAAGTACATGTAAACCCTCACTTTGTAAAACAAACCATTCAGTTAATAATATAAATAAAAGACAAAACATTTGTGTATAGATATAAAAAAAAATGATAAACACGTTTTTCCCTTTTTTTATATGCAATCACATTCCTTCTGTTTTCAGCTGCATAAGACGTTGGGGGGGGGGGGGGTTTGGGGGTGAGTTCCCAGCACAGCTAGAGAACTGACCACAGTGTGTTCTCCTGCTTAGTGTGGTCAGTTTTTAAAAGAAAAGCAGGGGGACTGGCAGAAGAACCAGGGATTCCACACAAAGGAAGCAATACAAGGAGAACTGGAGACTTTTTATTACAAGTACAGCAAGCACATATCAGGAATATGAAATGTTGAAGTAACATATTCTTTGAGCTGAAACTGACCATATATACTCTTTAGACCAGATGTGTCAAGCACATGGCCCGTGGGCCGAATGCGGCCTTTTAGGCAATTTCATGTGGCTCTCACACCCGGGGCTTTTTTTCAGCTGAAATGTGGTGAAAGCTCTCACAGATCCCTAAAATATATATAAATATCTCACAGATCCCTGCCTGCCCTGGAAGGCTCAGATGGCATGTACGCAGCGTACCCCTGAACCCTGCACTCGGTACACAGTGTACCCTGAACCCTGCACTCTGTACACATCGCACCCCTGAACCCTGCACGTTGTACACAGTGCACCACTGAACTCTGCACTCTACGTAGTTACATAGTTAGGCCTCATGCACACTGCAGCTTAAAAAGCTCAGTACAGCTTTTTTGTTTTCCTGAGCTAAAATAAGCCCATTCATTGTAATGTGCCTATGCACACAGGCACGTAAATGAGTGTCGTGCATTCTTCAGTAAGAACAAAATAGAAAAATCTGCATTTTTGGCCAGTAATTTACATCTAATGCAACGTACGCGAACATACTGTTGATCTGGAAAAAAATGCTAATTTGCATATCTTACAAGAACGCGAGAATACATTTGCGCTAAAAGACGCAAATTTGCGTGATCGCATATGCGCGAAAATGCACGCGATTGCACTAAAATGCGCGCATTTCAATAAGACAAATACGCCTGAAATTTACAGCTGAAAAAGGAGATGCTCAAACAGGAGTATCGTGTGTAAGAGGCCTTAGTCAGGTTAAAAAAAGACACAAGTCCATCTGGCTCAACCAATAAAAAAACAAAAAAAACAGTAATGAAAACCCAACCATACAATCCCATACACACAATCCTATACTCGCAGTTGATCCAGAGGAAGGCGAAAAAACCCCCAGCAAAGCATGATCCAATTTGCTACAGCAAGGGAAAAAAATTCCTTCCTGATCCCCCGAGAGGCATATTCCCTGGATCAACTTTACCTATAAATATTAGTACCTATTTATATTATGTACACCCAGGAAAGAATCCAGGCCTTTTTTAAAGCAATCCACATTTTCACAGCTCTTACGGTGAAGAAACCTTTCCGTATTTGGAGACTAAATCTGCTTTCCTTTAGACGTAAAGAGTGCCCCCTTGTCCTCTGTGTTGACCTTAAGTTACATGTAATGCACTCCTCAACCCTGCACTCTGTACACAGTGCACCCCTGAACCCTGCACTCTGTATATCAGACGTCTGACGAAACGCGTAGGAGGAGCTTGCGGCACGTCAAGCTGCTACCAACGGGGGACATGGCGGCCATTTTCCTGGTGGGATACCGGGTTTAGGAGACTCCACATTACATGCCTTATCTTTCCAGCCAAATGTAAGTTGCCATTTGTCGTTTGAATACATAATAAAGCCATTTGACAGTATTACGTTATGGGAGTTGTCCTTTCTCTCCATATGACTTATCCCTGAGAGGAGTGGGTACGATCGAGGAAGGAGCTGGTGTGAGACCTCTCTTATTGTAGATCTAGGCTTGACCTTCCGCTAACTATGATCCCTGTAACAAGGATCATGGTGTTTTGGTAAGAGGCCAATTAATTTCCTATGGTGGCGGCTGGCTTTACACTTGGCTTTGGATTGTGGATTATTTGCATGTTTGCATTTGGGACTACACAGCACAATTTTTGTGGCATCTCTTTATTTTCAGTAATATGAATTATATTGTCTTGCATGATCATACCATGGACTGATGGAGTCTATATTCATTTATATTGAAAGTTTATAGCGCTACACCATTTACTATATACTCTATATGTAACGCACTCCTTAACCCTGCACACTGTACACAACGCACCCCTTAACCCTGCACTCTATATATAGGGCACATCTGAACTCCACAAATAATGCACTACTGGTATTTATTGCCCCTTTAAGATCCTTCCACAGTTAGTGAAATCTGGCCATTCATTGGGGGGCGGGCGTGGTTGAGTTCCTGCACCTATTCTCTCAGACAAAAAGTCCTGGGTACATTTATACAGTCTTACAGATACTACTGGCCCTTTGGGGGCAACCATAATGCTAATGCGGCCCACAAGGATATTGAATGTGACACCCCTGCTTTAGACTATAAAACACCAGGCAAGTTCCTTTAACCTTTAACCTTTAACCCCCTGGTTCCAGCCCCTCCCCGCTCTTTAGGTGGTTTAAGATGTCCAGAGTTGGGGAAGGGGTTTATGATCATGTAATTATTGGTTGTCCATTAGGCGCCGGAAACTGCCTGGAGCATGCGATGCGCACGCTGTCGGCACAGCTGTTTTTGCAATATTGCACGCAAATATGCGGCCGCTCGGTGCCAAGGCTAAGCCTTCAAGAGGGTGCATATTTGCGTGCAGTCTGCACCAAGAGGTTAAAGTGACAGTTTAAAAAATATATTCTATTTATGTGTGTATTCTTAACTCAGAAAAGTACCTTCTCCAAATCTCTTTTTTGTGCTGTGATCCAACTTGCTTTTAGAGGGTAGCTACGTTTGTTCTCCATGGTCCCACTGTAAGAGGGTAGCCTCTCTTGCTCACTCCCAGGATGGACTAAAGACAATGAGATGTGTGCAGTGATAGAGCAGTGCCAATGACTGCAACCAACGTGCACTGCTTGTTTCAAGCAAACATGAGAGGGAAAAGGAGAGGTTCAGGAGATCAGAGCCTCAAGGAGGCAGAAAAACACAGTAAGAAACTATTTCATGAAAAATAGATTACGTGGCCAAAAGTAGTGAATGTGTATGAATTTTTTTTTTTTTTAAATAATAATCTAGTTTAGTGAAATTTTAAGCAGAGCAGCTGGAACTTCCTGCAATGTCCATGGGTAGCAGCTTTTATCCTTATCCTTTTCTCTTTAGCAGTCAAGTCTCCCCTCATGATGCTCCATAAAAGCAACCATCTTCCTACTTCAGTCCTTCTGGACGTACCCTCCATTAAGGAAGAGTATAGTGTTTATGGCCCCTAAACACAAGCCCCCTTCTTAGTCTCACTCTCCCTAGGCAGTAGTACTGAGGTTGCCTGAAATGTCTGGTCCATGCCATTGATAGACAAGAGAGGGTGGGAAGTTACATCTGAAATCCAAGAAGAATGCAGCCCCAAATAATGCTACTCTTGTCCATCCTACCTCTCCAGCAAAAAAAAGTATTCTTTAGGCATTAATTAGAAAGATCAGTGGGTGGGTAATTGGCGCTACCTGTAGTGAATATAGTAAAGTGCAAATGCCAATAAATGTATATAAATATGAATTTCAATGAATATATCCGAAAAATTAATATCATAAAAATGGCATATATATAATAAATAAGATTAAAAGATCAACATGTAAACATTAGAGATAATAAAGGAACATAGTGCAAACATGTGATAAAAATATAAAAATCAATGTAGAATCGGTTGGAAGTGACAAGTGACTATTAGTGTTAAAAAATACCAAGTGCAATGGTGTGAAGTGGTGTGAGACATCTGATGACGAAACGCGTACAGCGCCGTCACATCACTTCCGGTTCCGGCTTACTGGTGGAACGCACTGCGCTCCGGGACGCCGTTTACATGCTTGCATTACCTGTTCCTTTGTGAGTACCCATTTCTTTGTTTGATTATTTCAATAAACCATACGGTATTACACTATGTGGCCTTTTCCTTTTTGCCCTGTATGAACCCACGGACGAGCTACTTACATTTCCTTTACGGACACCGCATCTAATATTGTTCTTATTGGAGAGGACTTACATATCCTGTACCTCCTTTGGTGACACCCAGGACCCCCAGGGATAGCCTACAACATCCCCCCCCCTATCTGGAAGTTGGGAGCCAAGAGAAGGAGTTCCACTTACATCTTGAATACCCGCTCTATACCCCTGTGTGGGGTGGGTATATCTGGTTAGTGTAATGTTCCGGTACCTTTGGTACCCTAAATTACACTTTCCACAAGTGTATGCGCCCTACCATTTACTTTTGGAAAGGTGCGCATACACCTTTAAGACTGGAGCTGTCATCACTCAGCGCCGGACTAGATGGCTATTTAAGGCGTCAGCTCTCACTCACATGTGTTCGTTCAAACACCCTTATCTGGATGCTAACCTTGCTTGAAGCTTCCATGCTTGCAAGCTTACTTCGCTGACGGAACCTCGCTGCACTGATCCCTGTATCCCGCTACTGGATCATCCGCCTCTCCTGAACCACCCTTCGGCTGTATCGCTAATAGTGCTAAGTACCCCGCAGGGGAATTCTCTATAAACTTATACTAAGCTTACACTATCTAGCTCTGCATAGTAGAGACTGTTTATCACATCTGCATAAACTAGATTGCTAGCTCTTGAGACTACTGCTACTTTTCTGCACTGGGTTGATCTCTTTTGTATGTCCACCTGCTATTCTATCATCTGCTATCATACAACATTGTTAAACCTTCCTGCATCCATCTGCTACTGTCTCACCTTCAAGTGTCTATCACCTACCACCTCCACTCAACCTATCCCTCAAACCTTCATCATTGTGTTACCACATATATAAAGTCACTCTAGGAACCAGCTTGCTAATTGTGTGTATTTACTGGCTGAAATAAGACCTTCCACACATGATGAGTCATTGAGGTTGGGAATGGTATCTCAGCATATCTCTTACATGACAACTGACGTGGAACTATTTCTGCAGCTGAAAATCCACACCATATAAGAAACGCAGGAGCGTTACAGATTGAACGAACCTAAAAAATGGATTCAGCAGAAATAGCCACTCAGGTGACACAATTAAAACAGCAAGTATCTGCGTTAATACACGCACTTGCTGAATTAAAAGAAGACAATCAGGCTCTGTCGCAGCAGGTAATTAGACTGACACAACTTACCTCTGCTCAGTCCCCTGAACCCAAGATAAGTCCCCCTTTGGTATTTACAGGCGATCGCAAAAAATTTCGCGAATTTAAAAACGCATGTGAGTTACTTTTTTTGCTAAAACCTCGTACCTACCTTACTGATCACATTAAGGTTTGTACTATTATTTCTTACCTATCAAGCGATCCTCGAGCCTGGGCAGATTCTCTTTTTGAGAAAAACGACCAGCTTCTCAACTCCTATGCCTTGTTCCTGGCAGAGCTCACTAGCCTATATGATGACCCCAATAGGCAGAGTACTGCTGATCTTCAGTTAAGATCCTTGAAACAAGGAAGGAGGCCTGTGGAAGACTTTGTCGCAGAGTTCAAGAGATGGACCCTTGATTCAGAATGGAATGATGCATCTCTGAAAACCCAATTTAGGCTTGGCCTATCAGAAGCCGTTAAGGACGAGCTCGCCCGAGCGGATCTGCCAAAAACCCTGGATGCATTAATACAACTCAGTATTACCATAGATAGAAGACTACGAGAAAGAAAGGCTGAAAAGATGGGAATGCCATTATCCGTTTCCTCTCGGAGTCTGGCCGTTGACCCCGTTCCTATGGAGATAGGAACCATACGCCCACCGCTATCAACTATGGAAAAAGCCAAAAGACGAAATGAAAATCTCTGCTTGTACTGTGCATCCCCGGATCACAAGATAAACGTCTGTCCCCTAGTCAACAAAAAGAAGGGTGAGTGTTCACATGTCTCTCTAGGAGGATTGACAACTTCATTCACTAACCCCTACATTTCTGTTTTTTTGACATTACAGTGGGACCAGAACAGGATTACTACTAAGGCCATGATTGACACAGGATCTTGTGGAAATTATATGGATATATGTTTTGCTGCTTTAAATAAAATTCCTATTATTTCTAAACTCAAACCTGTCTCAGTAAGTCTTATTACCGGTGTTCCGTTATCCTCTGGTCCGATCACCGATCAGACACAAGCACTTCTAGTCACTATTAACGAGTCTCATAGGGAGACTTCTACCTTCGATTTAATACCATCACCCCACTTTCCCATTGTGTTGGGACTTCCCTGGTTGCACACACACCAACCAACCATAGATTGGAAGAAACGGTCCTTGACCTTCCCTTCTTGTTATTGCGAGGAAACGTGTAACCTCCCGTTTTCCGGGAAGATTCTGTCTGTGGTGACAGATGAGATTGCACCACTATGTTATCAGGATCTTTCTGAGGTTTTTCTTGAGAAAAATGCTCAAGCATTACCTCCTCATCGAGACTATGATTGTAGCATTGATCTACTCCCAAATAGCAAATTGCCGTTCGGTCATGTTTATCCTCTTTCACAGGATGAACTTGCCCATCTCAAAACCTATTTGGATGAGAACTTGGAAAAAGGTTTTATTAGACCTTCCACTTCTTCCACAGCAGCAGGACTCTTTTTTGTTCGCAATAAAGATTCAAGTCTCAGACCTATCATCGACTACAGGAAATTGAATGCTATCACAATAAAAGATCGCTATCCTCTACCACTTATCCCTGAGCTCATTGAGCAGGTGCGTGGAGCTACCTATTTTTCAAAATTAGACCTGAAAGGAGCATACAATCTCATTAGAATCCGTGATGGACACGAGTGGAAGACTGCGTTCAGAACTAGATACGGATTGTTCGAGTATCTTGTGATGCCATTCGGCCTATGCAATGCCCCTGCAGTTTTCCAACGATTTATAAACGATATTTTTAAAGACTTACTAGATGTCTGTGTTGTGGTATATCTGGACGATATACTTATATATTCACGGACCCTGTCTGAACACATAAGACATGTAAGACTTGTATTATCGAGATTGCTTGCACATAATCTTTATGTGAAGCTGAAGAAATGCTTGTTCCATAAAGATGAGGTACTCTTTCTAGGCTACATCATATCCAAAACAGGAATCGAGATGGACATGAGTAAAATATCCTGCATTCAGGATTGGCCTACACCAACTACACGCAAGGCGCTACAGCGATTCCTGGGATTTTCAAATTTCTACAGGAAGTTCATAAAAAACTTTTCTGCTATTGTGAGACCCCTCACACAGCTCACTAGCATAAAAATACCATTTAAATGGTCAGAAGAAGCAAATAAGGCTTTCCACTTGTTAAAGACAAGGTTTACTTCCGCTCCCATATTACGCCATCCAGACCCATCCCTCCAATACATTCTGGAGGTAGATGCGTCAAACCTGGCAGTAGGAGCAATACTCTCCCAACGACCTACCCCCACTTCACCACTTCATCCAGTCGCCTTTTTTTCTAAATCCCTGAGCAGTCCCGAGATAAATTACCCCGTGGGTGAGAAGGAACTGCTTGCTATAAAATTGGCTCTGGGGAATTGGCGACATTTACTCGAAGGCACCCAATTACCAATAATTATATACACGCACCATAAAAACCTCCAATATCTTCAGACTAGCAAAACTCTCTCGCATCGACAGGTACGATGGTCACTATTCTTTCTAAGGTTTAACTTCCTAGTGACCTACACACCTGCAGATAAGAACAAAAAGGCGGATGCACTATCACGACTAACTGAAGAAAACTACTTTGAAATTCCTTCCGTTCCTATAATACCTCACAAACGCATTATTGGAGTTGTCCGTTCCTTGAAGGAAGAGGTTCTGCATGGTATAAGGTTGGATTCACCCCCACCACAACTAAATACCGATGCAGAAGGCTTCCTCTACTACAACGACAAACTTTACATACCACCTACCATACGCACCAAGATCTTGGAATTATCGCATGATGTGCCTATGGCAGGACATATGGGTATGACAAAGACTTTCAATTTGATTTCTCGGCAATTCTGGTGGCCTGACATGAAAACATCTATACAAAAATTCGTCTCTTCATGCAATGTCTGTGCCAGGTCCAAAATTGACACTACGAGACCATCCGGCCTACTATGCAGTCTACCAATACCCCAAACTCCAAGGGAAGTTCTGTCATTGGACTTCATCGTAGAATTGCCTCCTTCCAAAGGATTTAATACCATCTTGGTGTCAGTGGACCATCTGACAAAGATGGCACATTTCATTGCTATTCGCAGACTACCTTCGTCCAAACAAACGGCAGAACTCCTGATGAAACATGTCTTCAGATTACATGGTATCCCAAAAACTCTTTTGTCTGACCGTGGATCCCAATTTATTTCTAAATTCTGGCAAGAACTATGTCACATACTACGGATTGAGCGGAAGCTCACTTCTCCTTACCATCCGCAGACCAACGGACAGACTGAAAGAGTCAACCAATGCATCGAGCAGTATTTACGTTGTTACACTTCTTACCAACAGGATGATTGGTTGGATCTTCTCCCCCTGGCAGAATTTGCCTACAACAACGCAACTCACAGTACAACCAAGTAGAGTCCGTTCTACTTGAACTATGGGTTCCATCCCTCTATTCTCCCTCCACGCATCCTTCCTTCAAATAACCCAGTAGCCTCAGACTATCTTTCCCAAATAAAGGATTCTCTGGGTTTACTAAATACTACCATTGCACACGCTCACAGTCAACAAAAGAAGTACTATGATCTTCGTAGAAGACCTTCTCCACAGTATACTATCGGGGACCTCGTTTGGCTCTCAACAAAAAACTTGAGACTGAAGATCCCTAGCAAAAAGCTTGGACCTCTGTTCTTGGGACCTTTCCCAATCAAGAAACTTATTGGAAAAGCTGCAGTGCAGCTTACATTGCCAATGGACCTAAAAATCCATCCCATTTTCCATGTGTCGCTACTAAAACCCCATGTTCCGGACCAAGGAATAAGGCCTAATATTCCACCTCCCCCTCCTGTACAAGTTGAAGGTGGAGAAGAATACGAGATAAAAGAGATTCTGGATTCTCGTATCTACAGAAGAAGACTTCAGTACTTGGTTAGATGGAAGAACTATGGGCCCCAAGACGACACCTGGCTAAACACCTCTGACATACATGCCCCTAGATTAATCCGCAATTTTCATGCGAGATACCCAGACAAACCAGCTCCAGAGGCCTTCAGGAGCAGGCCTTAAAGGGGGGGTATTGTAATGTTCCGGTACCTTTGGTACCCTAAATTACACTTTCCACAAGTGTATGCGCCCTACCATTTACTTTTGGAAAGGTGCGCATACACCTTTAAGACTGGAGCTGTCATCACTCAGCGCCGGACTAGATGGCTATTTAAGGCGTCGGCTCTCACTCACATGTGTTCGTTCAAACACCCTTATCTGGATGCTAACCTTGCTTGAAGCTTCCATGCTTGCAAGCTTACTTCGCTGACGGAACCTCGCTGCACTGATCCCTGTATCCCGCTACTGGATCATCCGCCTCTCCTGAACCACCCTTCGGCTGTATCGCTAATAGTGCTAAGTACCCCGCAGGGGAATTCTCTATAAACTTATACTAAGCTTACACTATCTAGCTCTGCATAGTAGAGACTGTTTATCACATCTGCATAAACTAGATTGCTAGCTCTTGAGACTACTGCTACTTTTCTGCACTGGGTTGATCTCTTTTGTATGTCCACCTGCTATTCTATCATCTGCTATCATACAACATTGTTAAACCTTCCTGCATCCATCTGCTACTGTCTCACCTTCAAGTGTCTATCACCTACCACCTCCACTCAACCTATCCCTCAAACCTTCATCATTGTGTTACCACATATATAAAGTCACTCTAGGAACCAGCTTGCTAATTGTGTGTATTTACTGGCTGAAATAAGACCTTCCACACATGATGAGTCATTGAGGTTGGGAATGGTATCTCAGCATATCTCTTACATGACAACTGACGTGGAACTATTTCTGCAGCTGAAAATCCACACCATATAAGAAACGCAGGAGCGTTACAGTTAGTAGGCTACTTACTAGTAAGATTTTTCCTTACCTCACCAGTTACCCACCACGGGGTCACCTTGAAATTTCTTTTTTTTTATTTATCTCTTTATTTTGTTTTCAAGGGAAATCATTACATGTACATTATATTACACAGGACAAGGTTGGTTATCTAACAAATCATCATATACTTTAGGCTTTTCTTGTCTCAGAGGACTATTCTACTCCTCTGTAAATTTCAGTCTAGACATTTGCTATCACTTAACCAATATTATCCCTGGGGCAAGGCAATATCATGTTAGCAAGTCTCCTTTTTGCTCCTATTCATTTTATCCTTACCTTCCTTCTTTATATTCTTATCTCAATTATTACTTAGGTCCTAAATTCATCTATAATCCCCTTATCTTCTTCACCATATCTTCCCTTTTCCCCTAAATCCCCTTCCCCCCTCCCCCCACCCCCCTCTCCTCCCCCCCTCCCACCCCTCTCATTCCTAGCACTCCACATTCAATCCCATTCTTCCCCTCCAACATACTCTACTATCGTTCCCCATCAATACATAAAACGGAAAAAAAAAAAAAAAGGGGGGGGGAAAGGGATGGGAACTCCCCCCCTCCCCTCCACCCCCTCTCCTCCAAGTCTAACATATAATTTCCTCATTCTGAGGTGGAGACCTTAACATTTGCCTCCCCTCCTCTGAGCTCATAAACAGGTTCCAATTTCTCCATACCATTTTATATTGATCCTGTTTATGTTGTGCCGAAAGTACTAGATCTTCCATTTTATTGATATATTCTAGCTTTCTAACCCAATCAGATACCGACGGAGCTTGTCTTTTTCTCCATAGTAATGGTATACACGCTCTTGCAGCGTTCATCATGTGAGGCAAAACTGTTTTTTCATATTTCCCTACTGGCCACTCCGATATATGCAATAGACAAAAAGCCGCATCTTCCTCAATTTTATACCCTGTTACTTTATGTACTATTTGTCCTATCTCTATCCAGTATTTTTTTATCTCCGGGCAGGTCCAAAATATGTGAAATAATGTACCTTCTCCTTCTTCACGCCTCCAACATCTGTCCGATTCCTGCGTGTACCATTTATGTAACTTGTCTGGTGTATTATACCACCTAGTTAGGATCTTGTAATTTATTTCTTGAATTTTAGTACATTTTGTTGGTCTAAATATTGCCCTAAACATTCTCTGTCTTTGGATCTCTGTTATTTCTATGTTTAGTTCTTGTTTCCACTTTTCTAGCCATCCTAATCTTGGTTGATTTACAGGTGTATTCAACATTTTATATAGGAAAGATAGGGGTCTTTCTATTCCTCCTGTTTTCTCACATAGCTTTTCAAAAGATGTTAAGGGCCTCTCAAATTTTTCCGGGGCTGGTAGAGATTCAAAAAAATGTCGGAGTTGAAGAGCTTCCCATAGGCAAAGACCATATGGTCCTTCCTTCTCTATTAACTTAGATATTGGGGGCCACCTCCGCTGATTTATGTATGATTTAACATCATCTTGTCCTGTTTCCCTTATTTTTTTAAAATGTTGAATGTTTAGTCCAGGTACAAACTCTGGGTTCCCCAAAATCGGATACAGTGGGGATTCTGCTGTGGTAAGACATTGTCTCAGGGACTGCTGGTAACCTATTTTTAGCGTATTTCCTATTAAAGGATGTGTCCTCAGGGTTTTAGGAAGTGTCTTATAACACCAAATCGCCCTTTTTAATGCTACCGATGTCTGCGCTTGCTCTAATTGAACCCATCTTTTTGAATCTACCTGATGCCACCAATCTAATATTCGATTCAAATGAATAGCGTGGTAATATCTGCGAAGGTCAGGCACTGCTAACCCCCCCATATTTTTTGGTAATGACAGACTGTTACGGGCTATGCGTGGTTTTTTACCGGCCCATATATATCTACCAAACAATCCATTTATTATTTTGAAGAAACTATTTGGTATTTTAATTGGAAGAGCCCTCATTATATATAGGTATTTTGGTAGGATGTTCATTTTTATTAAATTTGCTCTACCAAACCAAGATTGAAGGCCCCCTCTCCATTGCTCCAATGTTTTTTTTGTTTCTTCCATCAGGGGGATTCAATTAAGTTCATATAACTGGGCCAGATCTGCAGTTATGAGTTCCTAGATATTTTACGGCCTTATCTACCCATGCGAATTTGAAATTGCTCTTTAATCTAGCTTTTTTTACGTCTGCTATTCCTATACCTAGCGCTTCAGACTTCCCATAGTTTATTTTGAAATTTGATAGTTCACCATACTGTTTGAATTCTTCCAAAAGTACCGGCATAGAAATTTCTGGTTCTGTTAATGTGAACAATAAATCGTCCGCATATGCTGCAGTCTTGTATTGTTCTTTCCCTACCTTGATGCCTTTTATATCTGGGTTTAGTCGAATCTTATTCAGAAATGGTTCTAATATTAATGCAAAGAGCAGGGGGGATAGTGGGCACCCCTGCCTTGTACCATTTTTAATACTGAAAGGTTCTGATAATGTCCCATTTGCCTTTACCCTTGCTGTTGGATTAGAGTATACTCTAGCTATCCTTTCTCGCATCACTTCCCCTACTCCTATGTGCCTGAGCACCGACTGCATAAAGGCCCACTCGACTCTGTCAAAAGCCTTTTCTGCGTCGGTGCTCAGTATCACACACGGGGTACCCGATTTGGTAGCTATATGTATCAGATTTAGAACTCTAGTGGTACTGTCTCTGGCTTCTCTCGATGCCATGAATCCCACCTGGTCAAGATGTATTATTTTTGCCATTACCTTTGCCAATCTGGTTGCTAGGATTTTTGTGTACATTTTTAAATCCGTATTTAGGAGTGAAATTGGCCTATAGCTGCCGCAGTTCGCTGGGTCTTTTCCCTCTTTTAGTATCAATGTTAGATATGCCGTTAACGTGTCTCTTGATAGTGCCCCCTCCACCCCTCTCTGGTTGAACAGTCTTTCCATGTATGGTCCCAATATGGGGGCCAATACATGGAAGTACTGTGGTGTCAGTCCATCTGGGCCTGGAGCCTTACCCTTTTTCATCTTCTTTATAGTCTGTTCTATTTCCTCCCTCGAAATATGACTCTCTAAATCTTCTCTCTCTTCTTCTGTAAGTTTCGGTAACCCAGATTTAGCTAAGTACTCTTCCCTTTCCTTTTGCGTTTTGCCTATTTCTGGTAGATTATAGAGCCTTGCATAAAAGTTCTTAAATTCTTCCGTTATTTGTTCTGGTATTACCTTTTTAATTCCTTCTGGCGACACAATCTGTGGGATATATGATCTTATTTTTTGACTTTGGATAGATCTTGCCAAGGTCTTCCCACACTTGTTCCCTGATTCATAAGCTGTCTTCCTTGATATTTGTATCGCGGCCTTCGCTCTGTATTGTAATATATCTAGTATTTGTTTTCTTACTATGCTCAACTCCCCTAATGTTGCGTTTGCCTTTTTTTTTTTATGTTCTATTTCTAATACTTTAAGTTTGTCCAATAGTATTTGCAGTTGTTTATTCCTTTCCCTATTTATTCTCGCACCATGCTTAATTAGTATTCCTCTTATTACTGTCTTGTGTGCTTCCCACAGTAAGCCAATGGTGCACCCTGGTTGGTCATTGTTTTTAAAATAGTCCTTAAGCTCCTTCTGCACTTCCGTTTTTACTTCCTCTCTCTGAAGCAAGCTTTCATTAAGTTTCCAGAATCTTTGTTTTCTGGACTCGGCTGAGGAGGCACTATATATCATAGTAATCATTGTGTGGTCTGACCACGAAATGCTATCTATGCCTGTATATATGACCGCCTGCAGATAAGCATGGGGTACCAAAAAAAAATCTAATCTCGAATAGCTTCCATGTGGGTGTGAATAAAATGTAAATTATTTTTCAGTCTGGTGCTGAAGTCGCCACACATCTATCAATTGCTCCTTATGTAACGTCCTTATCATCCGTTTACCTATCCTCTCAGAGGGCACTATTTTAGTTCTGGATGCATCCATCGTGGGAGACAGTGGCATATTAAAGTCCCCGCCCAGTATCAGTTGTCCCTGAGAGAAGTCTCTAAGCGTATTTAATATTTTAGTTATAAACTTATCCTGTTGTTTATTGGGAGCATAGAGGGTTGCTATCGTCATCTGGGTTTCCCCCAATTTTCCTTTTAAGAAGAGAAATCTCCCATTATCATCACATATTTTTTCCTCAAGCTGCCATGGTATTTTACTGTCAATTAATATCGATACCCCTCTAGACTTCGACTGCGTATCTGTTGCATGATATATAAATGGGTAAGCATTATTTTGCAGATATGGTAGCCTGTCCGTTTTAAAATGCGTTTCTTGTATTAGCGCTATGTTTGCCTTCACACGTTTGAGCTCTGCTAGTAATATCCTTCTTTTTTCTGGAGTATTTAAACCTTTTACATTTATGGAGACTATTTTTATATTTTCCATAATGGGGCTAAGCTAGATTGCCTGATTACCTCGGGCAGATATTGAGTGGAACAGGGGGGGAGAGTCCCCAGAAAAAAAAAAAAAAAAAAAAGGGGGAAAAACAACTCACTCCACAAAAAACTCGCTCACTCACTCTTCACCACCCCAGTCTCACCCTCTCACTCACTCAAACACACTTCCTTCCCTCTCTCTTTCACTCCTTTCCCTTTCCCTGTGGAACCCCCCCCCCCCTGGTTGGGTCCCACAGGTCGGATTTTAAATCCTTCTAACACACAGCGTTTTACCGCCACAGTGTGTTCTTGATTTCCTAGGGGTAAGTGCCCGGAGCAGTCACAAACGTCCTCGCTACTCCCTCCCTTCCCTATTTAGATGCTTTGTATTTCCTATTTCCTACCACCCTCCCCCTCTCCTCGCCCCCCCCCCCCACCCCACTCCGGAGCCTTGATATCTGGATATGCCTTCCCTCTCTGATTAAAGCTCTCCTACTCTCCACATATAACAAATTAGCTCTCTTCATAATAGTTCTACCAAAAAAAAGGAATAATGTTAGAAATCCAAAAAGAAAAAAGGGGGCTCCTGTTCCCCCTCACCCCAGCAGGTTATTAAGTGGGTCCGTCCCTCCCCCCGAATTTGTATAACTAATAAAAATCACTTCCCAAAAAAAAAAAAAGGGGGTGAGAGGTAAAGGGCAAGCAGAAAGCGGGAAGGGGAGAGGAAGAGGGGGAAAGAGGGAGGCCATAACACATTATATATTTATATAGGATTCTATCTAATCATTTGGCTATCCCGTACTGTATCCTTATTTATGCATACCGATACCCATTTTTCCCACCTTCTCATATCTTTCAAAAATCATCTAAGGGGAAGGGGGAAGGAGCAGAGTAGCCAACCCATGACAATTCATTGTAGATTTTAAAGATCTATATTCCATTCTCGCCCCATGAACGGGGAGAAAAAAAAAAATAAATAAATAATAATTATGTTGTGCTCCTCATATTATGTGTATGTGCTAGATCAACCTAAAAAAAAGCAAAAAATAATTTCTCCCCAAAAATTCTTAAGGAGGGGCTTACCCCTCATATTTACGTATGTGTCAAAAAGTATGCATATTGTGCCAAAAAAAAAAAATATATATATATATATTGTGCTCCTCATATTTTGTGTGTGTGCTAAACCACCCTAAAAGAAAAAAAAAAATTAGTTTCCCCCCAAAAATTCTTAAGGAGGGGCTTACCCCTCATATTTACGTATGTGTCAAAAAATATGCATGTTGTGCAAAAAAAAAAAAAAAAAAACCCCTCCAAGGGGAAAGAAAACCACAACCACATTCCATATACCAATCAATTATCTAAATAGATCTCACTTCCTACTCTCTCCCTCCCCCTCCCCCCTGGTCTCCCATTGTGATCCCTAGCTAATTCCCTGGTAATCTTCCCAGCCAATTTGGGACCTCTATAGGTGGAACCTCCAAGAAATCAAAAAGGGCTATTCTATCTTGAAAGTTGCGTAGCGTACAAAAGCGTCCATCCCTGTTAAATGTTACTGCAAATGGGAAGCCCCATCTATACGTGCATCCTTTACTTTTGGCTAATTCCAGAATAGGTTTCAATACAGCTCTTCTCTGTAAAGTCCCTTTAGAGATGTCCGAAAACACCTGTATGTCCATCTCCTCCAACTTCCAGACTCTAGATTCCCGAGCTTCTCTCAAAATCTTTTCCTTCTGGGAATAGTAGTGCAGCTTACATATTACATCTCTAGGTTTTTCCTGATCTTTCTTCCTTGGGCCTGGTATTCTGTGTATCCTATCCAATTCTATTTTCACCCCCAGGATGTTTTTAAATAGCATATCAACTGATTCCTCCAGCTGTAGACTCTTTAATGATTCTGTTAACCCTCGTATTCTCAAATTATTACGGCGACTTCGATTTTCCATGTCTTCCACCTGTAACTGTAACTGTAACTTAGCATCTCTGTCGCCCTGTTGTTCTGTCCTCTTCTCCAGAGCTAACAGCTGTTCTTTTATTGAAGCTATTTCTACGTCTTCCTCTCGTAGTCTGGTAGACAATACCTTAATCTCATTTTTAATAAGTTGGATCTCTTTTTGTGTGTCTCCTCAATTCGCCCTACTAACTGTTCCATGTCAGCCTTGGTTGGAAGGGAGCATATCATTGCCTTAAATTCAACCATTTGTGCGGCCCATTGGGCATTCAAAATAGGTATGCTCTCTTCTCTCCGTATTTTCAAGTTAGTCCCCTCATCCCTTTCTTGTAAGGGAGACGTAGCCCTAGAGTCTGTCATGCCACTTGAGTCCCATTCTGTCTGTGGCTCTCCTGCCTCTGCCATTGCTACTATTGGTGTCTGATTAGTAGATAGAAATTTACTTATTTCTCCTTCTGATTTTCCTGAATTTTTTACCGCATTCTTTTTAACCTTCCTCTTTTTTGTGAGGGTCATACTAGCTTTTTTCCTCTTTCCTCTTTTTCCTCTTTTTTCCCCTCTCTTCCTTGCCTTCCCTTCTCGCTTCTCTTTAATTTATAGGATACCGGACCATTGGCGTAAAATTTCTAAGGCTATAATTCTTGCTCCACTCTCTGTGGTGTCTGCCATGTCCCTCCAATTCCTGCTTCAGCTGTATGTTCTCCACCCGTCTATTCCATACCCCCTGAATTAGGTCAGATGACAATAGGTGATTGATAGTAGTAAGTCCAAGGAGGTTTTATCTCCTCTTCCCGCTGATCTTAACGACCAAAAATGGGTATATGTAAACAGTTCATCAAATGACACAGCGGTTACCTTCTCCCGTTGAGTGTTCTCTCTTTAATAGCCGATTGTGCTACTTTGTTCCTCCTCCTCCGCTCTCACTCCCAACTCCACCGGGGTCACACTTTCAGCTGAATAGTGGTGCGGTTATATCGCTTCACCACCGCCGATTTCGACGACACAGAGCAGCCAGCTATACCAGCAGACGGACAGGGAATCAAGGCGCTCCGCCGCCTCCGCAGCGTCCCGCCATGCAGATCCCCTGTCTTCCTCTTTGCTGTCTGCGAGTGCGGTCTCTAGCCGACAGCGCCTTCCGCCTTCAGCGCCAGTCCTGCCCCCTGCCTCGTTGTAGTCTCGGGAGGGAAGGTACTTCCTGGGGCTGCCGGGTCACTATGGATACCGGCCCCCTCTCCGTGCACTAGCAAGCCGCTTAGCGATCCTCCAGTGGAGCTAGCGAGCGGATCAGTATAATTCACCGCTCTCCTCTCCTCTCAGCTATCCGAATCCTTGGTCCTCCTTCGGGTCAGTTTCCCAGGCTTGCGGGAAGGGAGTTCTCTTGCGAGACTCACGGAGCACACCCGTCCATGACTGCCTCCACCTTGAAATTTCATCCACTTACCAATTCTTTCTGGATTTGGACTTTCATTCCTGGGACTATTTCCTAATTTCACTCATTTGGTCACTTTGATCATCACTCTAGCCAGTTACCAAATAATTATTTTTTTTTGCACAATTTTTTTGCTCTATTTGCACTTATCACATTCTATTCCACTACCTTCATTTGTGAGTGGATTATTTTTATTGGTACTGGCCACTTAGTCATCAATTTTTAGCCAACTATTATTATTGATTGCATACCATTGATCATTTTTCTCACATTTATTGCACTTATACCTTATACTTTTTTTGCTGGTAATATATTTATATATTTATATACTTCTGTTCTCTCATACAGCACTTTTCAGTCACTGGTCACTTTATATTGATATTTTTATACAGTTCACACTATTGCACTTGGTATTTTTTTAACACTAATAGTCACTTGTCACTTCCAACCGATTCTACATTGATTTTTATATTTTTATCACATGTTTGCACTATGTTCCTTTATTATCTCTAATGTTTACATGTTGATCTTTTAATCTTATTTATTATATATATGCCATTTTTATGATATTAATTTTTCGGATATACAGTGGGTACGGAAAGTATTCAGAACCCCTTAAATTTTTCACTCTTTGTTATATTGCAGCCATTTGCTAAAATCATTTAAGTTCATTCTTCTTCCTCATGAATGTACACATAGCACCCCATACTGACAGAAAAACACAGAATTGTTGACATTGTTGCAGATTTATTAAAAAAGAAAAACTGAAATATCACATGGTCCTAAGTATTCAGCAAAGGGTCTGAATACTGAATACGGCGTTTGTGCCGTCCCGTGAGGCAAGAGATAACACAACAAGGGTTTTTAACCTAATTCATGCAGCTCGCACGTCAAGGTGGCCCTTGCTCCTGCTCTCCATTGACGCTGAAAAGGCCTTTGACAGGGTGGCCTGACATTTCATGCGCACCACCCTGTTTCATATCAGCCTGGGCCCCAACATGCTCAGTTGGATTTTGGCTCTATATTCCACCCCTTCAGCAGCGGTTTGGGTAAATGAGTGGTGCTTGGACATTTTTGCTATTACGAATGGTACAAGACAGAGTTGTCCCCTGTCACCCCTTATTTTCATTCTGACTCTGGAGCCCTTTCTTTGCTCTGTCAGAAGCAACCCTAATAATAGTTGGGATACGGAAGCCCTCAGGATATCACAAAGTTGCGGCGTATGCAGATGACCTGATCTTCTTTGTCTCCAATCCACAACTCTCGCTTCCTAACATTCTGGAAGCTCTCCGAGTACCGTATATATGGAGACTAATCTAACTTCAAGATAAACCTCACCAAGTCTGCTGCCCTAAATATCACAATCCCAGACCATGACATTTATAATTTACGACCCTTCTTTCTGTTCCAATGGGCGGATAAATCGATAAAATACTTGGGCATAAACATCACCCCTGACCTTGCAAACCTATTCCAGGCAAATATGTTACCCATGCTCCAAGCACTGAAGTTGGAACTTCAACAGTGGCAACCCTGACATGGTTTGGTTGTTGTAACGCCCTGAAAATAACGGTTCTCCCCAGGCTTCTATACGTCTTCCAAGTGCTGCCGGTCCGCATTCCCTTGACTTTCTTTAAACAGATACGGTCCCTCTTCAGAGACTTAATTTGGTCTCACAAATCTCCGAGGATAAAATTATAGATTTTATCACTTCCCAAGACTAGAGAAGCATTGGCCCCCCTGACATGCTTAAGTACTATCAGGCAGTGCATCTCTCGAGGGTAGTGGATTGGCATTGCAACGGAGGCTCTAAGCAGTGGGTAGCCATGGAAATGGAGGATGTTCCCCTTTCGTCAGCCCCCTGGCTTACCTCTCTGCTTCCTGGGGAAATACAGAACCACCCCCTGATCGACGTGACTTTGACGGAAACCAGAGCCATCTTCCACTCCACAACTGTAGCGAAGTTGCCTTCTCCTAAGACGCCCATTATTGGCAACCCGGGTTTTACCCCCGGCTTCAGCAGTAGTAGGATTAGGGCATTGGGCCAACAAGGGAAGTTCTGATTAATAGACGTGTGACCACAGGGGGGAATCCCCTCCCTCGCAGATGTATCCAAGCTCTCGGAACCCCCCCTTGATGCCTTAAACACCAACCAACTTAGACATTTTCTACAGTCTTTTCAGAAAATGAACTCTGTTCCTGTGGCATTGACTTAATTTGAAACATTATGTAGAAATGGTGAACCGGTCAGACACACCTTATCCGTGCTTTACAGCTACTTAATGGCCTCGGCAGATGAGGGAAAACTGACATTTCTCCACCACTGGGAAACCGACCTAAACCTTCAACTTATACCCAAACAGTGGGAGAACATTTTCTTGCTGGCTCATAAATCTTCCATCGCGAACCAATATCAAGACATTGGCTAAACAATTCACTTGAGATGGTACAGAGTATCCTTACTACTTCATAAGATGGACAGCCAAACCACTGATCTGTGTTGGCTCTGTAACTCAGAGGTGGGCACAATGTTCCATACCTTCTTGACTTGCTCTGCTTTGGGGCCTTTCTGGGAGGAGGTGGCATCCACTATAAAACATCTGACGTCTGTTGATGTAAATGGCAACCCAGCGGCGTGCCTGCTCCACCTGACAGAGGGACCCCTCTGGAAATATAGAAAATCTCTTGCAATGCAGTTACTTAATGCCGCAAAGGCATGTATATCCGCACTATGGTGACAATCCCAACCACCAACCAGAGTTCTGTGGTATTCCAAAATCAATGACATACACCGCATGAAGGAGCTGACAGCTACCCTCCACAATTTTGAAGAACAATTTAGAGACAAATGGAAGCAATAGAGATACTTTTTGGGCACTGAGGCATACCTACAGGAAGTGGTGAGATCTGATGCTCTTCCTCCTTCCTTTATCACCCTTAGCATGATATAGTTGATCAAATTATTAACTCAGTGCGAGACCATTGGTCTGAAACCTCAGTGGGCCTCGTTCCCTCTAGAAGCCATTATCACATGGTCTGTAAACCCAAGCAAAGGTTTATCCACATGACATGGTTTGATATTGTTGTACTTTGACAAACCCATGTATGATACATACTGTATGTGAAACTTTGCTACAAATAAAGGAATTAGAAAAAAAAAACATAGCATCCTTAATCCAAATGTCACAAGTCTCTATGGGGCTGGTGGTATATCTTTTGTGCCCATTTCGAGGGTAACCCCTCCCCAGAGATTACATCTGTCACATCTGTCCCTTTGGTAACATTCTCTCTCCTGGTTTCTATTCCCATGGCCAGCAGCTAACTCCACCACTAAGCTCCTTCCCAGAAATATACAGTATCTCACAAAACTGAGTACACCCTCACATTTTTGTAAAAATTGTATTATACCTTTTCATGTGACAACACTGAAGAAACAAAACTTTGCTACAATGTAAAGTAGCGAGTGTACAGCTTGTATAACAGTGTAAATTTCCTGTCCCCTCAAAATAACGCAACACAATAATGTCTAAACCGCTGGCAACAAAAGTGAGTACACCCCTAAGTGAAAATGTCCAAATTGGGCCTAATTAGCAATTTTCCCTCCCCCGTGCCATGTGACTCATTAGTGTTACAAGGTCTCAGGTGTGAATGGGGAGCAGGTGTGTTAAATTTGGTATTGCTGTCACGCTCTCATACTGGTCACTGGAAGTTCAACATTGCACCTCATGGCAAATAACTCACTGAGGATCTGAAAAAAGAGTTGTTGCTTTACATAAAGATGGCCTAGGCTATAAGAAGATTGCCAAGACCCTGAAACTGAGCTGCAGCACGGTAGCCAAGATCATACAGCGGTTTAACAGGACAGGTTCCACTCAGAACAGGCCTCGCCATGGTCGACCAATGAAGTTGAGTGCATGTGCTCAGCGTCATATCCAGAGGTTGTCTTTGGGAAATAGAGGTATGAGTGCTGCCAGCATTGCTGCAGAGGTTGAAGGGGTGGGGGTTCAGCCTCTCAGTGCTCAGACCATACGCCGCACACTGCATCAAATTGGTCTGCATGGCTGTCGTCCCAGAAGGAAGTCTCTTCTAAAGATGATGCACAAGAAAGCCCACAAAAAGTTTGCTGAAGACAAGCAGACTAATGCCCCGTACATACGTACCGATCCTCAGCCGAACGATCGGCCGTCTTTTGTCCAGGGCTGTCGTGTCTGTTGAAAACTGCAAAAGACTGCACACGAATTTTGTCGGCCAACAACAGCCGACTGCAGAAGTGATGTCATGTGATGGTTAACTTTCCTTGTCTTTTTTCTTTTCTGAGCATGCCCAGTCTTGCTAATCTGCTGTCTGTCGGCCGAAATCTGTACTGACTGGCGAACAATCGGCCGTTCTGGTGTTGGCCAACAAAAATTTTAATGCCTGCACGACAGATTCTGTTCGGCCGAAAATGCGCTGTCGGCTGTCGGCAGCATCATACTAACAAGCCTACAATCGGCCAATCGGTCGTCGGCCGAATATTTACGGCCGACAATCGGTACATGTGTACGGGGCTTAAGGCCTTGGATTACTGGAACCATGTCCTGTGGTCTGATGAGACCAAGATAATCTTATTTGGTTCAGATGGTGTCAAGCGTGTATGGGGGCAACCAGGTGAGGAGTACAAAGTCAAGTGTGTCTTGCCTACAGTCAAGCATGGTGGTGGGAGTGTCATAGTCTGGGGCTGCATGAGTGCTGCCGATACTGGGGAGCTACAGTTTATTGAGGGAACTATGAATGCCAACATGTACTGTGACATAATGAAGCAGAGCATGATCCCCTCCCTTCAGAGACTAGGCTGCTGGGCAGTATTTCTACATGATAAGGACCCCAAACACACCTCCAAGACGACCACTGCCTTGCTAAAGAAGCTGAGGGTAAAGGTGATGACTTGTCAAACATGTTTCCAGACCTAAACCCTATTGAGCATCTGTGGGGCATGCTCAAACGGAAGGTGGAGGAGTGCAAGGTCTCTAACATCCACCAGCTTTGTGATGTCGTCATGGAGGAGTGGAAGAGGACTCCGATGGCAACCTGTGAAGCTCTGATGAACTTCATGCTCAAGAGGGTTAAGGCAGTGCTGGAAAATAAGGATGGCCACCCAAAATATTGACACTTTGGGCCCAATTTGGACATTTGCACTTAGGGGTGTACTCACTTTTGTTGCCAGCGGTTTAGACATTAATGGCTCTGTGCTGAGTTATTTTGAGGGGACAGCAAATTTACACTATTATACAAGCTGTAAATTCACTACATTGTAGCAAAGTGTAATTTCTTCAGTGTTGTCACATGAAGAGATATAATAAAATATTTACAAAAATGTGAGGGTTGTACTCACTTTTGTGAGATACTGTATATGAGATCCTGACAGTAAAGAAATGACTTGCTATAATTGCTATAAAACACGGTATACGTGACGATAGTCACAACTATACAGGAAATAAAACAGATACGGTATTTAGTAGAAAAGACATATGACAAGAAGTTTCAGTATACAATCTCGTGGATTATACAACGCAAGTTAAGACTATTACAACTTGAATTGACCAGAATGGTGGGAGAAACCCAAAAAAGTTGTAAACTCTAGGAGCGCATAGACATATTCCTTCGGCATGTGATAATACAATCACGATGAGAACAATATCCAAGAATAAAGAGAGAAAGCTCAGCAGTGTTAATTTTAAGACAGAAGTTATTGCAGGTAGAAGTAGATACATATTCGCCAGCACACCAAGGATCTTGCAAAAGCAGGCCAAAAAGCTTTATTCCAAAGAAGATCACATCAAAAAATAAAATATAGTGCAACTTTTTGGAGCCACATAGGACCCCTTTGTCAGGCATGTTTCACTGGAATAAAGCTTTTTGGACTGCTTTTGCAAGATCCTTGGTGTGCTGGCGAATATATATGTATCTACTTGTAACTGATCCAGTGGCCAGCTGGTGATCGCTTCAGCACCCAGTATACAGGTGCCTACAAACCAGGAAAATGTGCGATAGGAATATGAATTTTACTGTTATTGCAGGTAGGACACAATACTCTAGTATGTAGCAGGTGTAAAAGATGTTAAATTTGCAGCACACAAAGTGACTGCTGGGGAGGGGGTTGACGCTAAGCCTGGTGTATCAAGCCATAGCCACAGTTGATAGGTATTAGAATGAAATACACTTGTTTAATCTATTTACAACAGGTGGGGGATGTTGGGAAAGCCAATACGTTACTATTAATTTCCGGGTAAGGTACAGAAGTGGGGGTATAGAATTCCTTATACAGTCCCCCAAGGAGACATATCAGTGGATCAAATGGGCTTAGAACTGTATAGGTCTGGTCAATATCAGTAATCAAAAACAACTAATAAGAATCAGGGCAACCTCACCCTCACAAAATTAAATCTAACAAAATATACCTCACATAAAATAACCAGTTGCCCCTCACACTCAAAAGTGTTTTCACGTCACTCTACAAATTAATGGACTCAATATTAGTGTAGCGCAACTTAAATCTATATAAAGTGCAAGTGCCAAAACTTCTCATATCCATTTAATGTTATATCAGTGGGATGAAGTCCACACCCAGGCCGTAACACGTATGGGGACAGGAGGCAGACTTCGCGGCCATCCTGAGACATACTGATGCAAGCCGAGATTGTTACATGAGCCTATATAGCTAACACAGCAGAGTGTACTACCTTTTACCTTTATTGGAATAAAGCATTTTAAGACCGAGTGCACTCGATGCTTTATTTTATTCACATATATCACTAATGTGTATTTGCACCTGTGATGCGAGGAGCCGAGTAAAGAAAGTGGAGACCTGATTACATCCCTAATAGGGAA